>NC_058061.1:17866783-19066783 GCF_020085105.1 Siniperca chuatsi
AGGCGACAGGTACAGGATGAAGGAATGAAGGGAGAGATGTACTGAGAGTAGGGAGAAATGGTTGACATGGGAGCAGGGGTGATGAACGGAAGAGCAAATGACATGAAAGGCCTTATTTATTTACAGGATTCAATTCACCATTTTACGCTGATGAGACAAACAGTATAACCACACAGATGTATGTTATGTAAGAATGAGTATTGATTGGACCGTCATGTGCAGAAGGTCGCCAAGCCAGCGGCAAACCACATGAGGACCAGGATGAGTTTCGTTGTGGGATTTCATGGCATGAAAATAGTTTTTATTAAAACAGGAAACTATTTCCAGCTGAAGGAAGTTACAAGAAGTTATTTTAGTCCAGTGTGTGTTTGCAAATTTCCATCATCCTTAGAATAAACCAGTGTGTGAAAAGATGAATCATACAGTACGTAGATATGTATGACTTTGGCTATGTGTATTGATGGCACTGGTGAGGAAATGCTGAAGCCGTTTGATTATCTGAAAATGTTGTACACCCTTTCAATCAATCATAATCTCTGTAGCTTTAGCTCTGATAAGCAAATGTTAGCATGCTAACATGCTAACTAGTATGGTGAACATGGTAAACATTATACCTGCTAAACATCAGCATGCTATCATTGTTGACATTACCATTTAGCTCCAAGTACAGCCTCACACAGCCGTTAGCATGGTTGTAGACTTTGTTGTACTTCCATCAAGTTGGGGGACTTGGGGGAAAAGCGGTCAAAACCGAAGCAGTAGCTCCAAAAACACTGGATCCTATATTTCCCATAATTCAACTGGATAGTGATAGTGAGTTTTTAATGCTGGTTTTCTGTTATAAATGTGTAGTCTCAAGCCAAATCCAAGATAATTACTTTCTCAAACTTTAGAAAGCTTCCTCCAGAGGCACAGTAGATATTATACACCTGTTTTCTCAGGCTGAGCAGTGATGAGTAAACTGAACTTTGTGTGTGTGCCCCTTCAATAAAGAACATTTTTTATCTTTTTCCCCCCTGAACTTTAACTTAGTTTAATAGTTATAGTTTAACAGTTATAAGTCTTATGTTTGGATAGTTGCATTACATTGCCTGTCTAAGAAACATTTGGAAGTGTGCATTTTATCCAATGCTCTGTGGGATTTTTGAGTGTTGCGCCCTAGGAGAAGTGTGTGTGTTATCTTCTATCACGTCCGGTGTGCGGATAGATAATTGATGACCCCACCTCCCATTATGAGAGATATGTCTCCTGCTCTGACGAAGGTCTGTGTGACAGAAAAAAAACTTACAATAAATTGAGTATCTGCAATAGGGATGAGTGTGCAGGTTCTTTGACTTCTTTTCATTTGCTGTATGTTTTGCGAACAACACAGTCTTGTTTTGTGGTAGTGTACAATAGCTGTGGAAATGTTCATAGTTTACATGCACAAATTGCCTTTTTCACCCTAAATGGTGAGTGCAAAACAGATAAGTTGCTTCCAATGAAAATGCATTCCTGTTTTTACCAGCTTGGCACCTTCAGGAAAATAGAGGTCAAGGTGTCTAAATGAGAAAGCGTGGTGTGTTTTTGTGTAGCATTTAATAGAAACAGGAAAATGAAGATGGTGTGTGTGTGTGTGTGTGTGTGTGTGTGTGTGTGTGAGGTGCTGTTGTCGCCACATGAATTCTAAATAATCCTGTTGAATTAATGTTCATCTTGAACTAGATTCACAAAGTGCCTGCAGGTCTCTGATTTACCAGAGCAATGTTGCCCCCTTCATTAGGAGACACTTTGAATATCCCGAACGTGTTGAATATTTCATTTGATGACTTCACAGCATCTATGAATATTCATAGTTTGGCTTTGTGCGCTTCCACTGATAAGTGTTAATGGGAAAATCTTAATCCTAAAACACATGTTCACATCAGCTACTGGTGCCGTACTTTGCAGTTTGTGGTCCTTTTTGTTAGACTTTTCTCATTCGTGGACAAACGGAGACGGTGCAACATCACAATATTTCCAGCAGATACAATGTTTGAGTGTGACGGCAGAGGACGTGTAAGTGATCTGAAACATCAACAGTAAATGTCAGGTGTTGGTGTCAGTCTCTGCAAACAAAGTGCTTCTTTCTTCACACCAATAACACACTGAGAAAACCATTACAGAAGAGGCAATGCAGCCTGTTACTATATGTTTTGAGTGAATGATAAGACACAACAGCTAATAGAAAAGCTCCTTCCCTTGCTCTTATTATGTTTATCGCTACCACTTACCTCTCATATTAGTATTTCCTGACCTTAAAGAATATCAGTTACCAAAGGCATTCTGGGAGTTGTAGTAAATCATTAACTGAAGTCAACATAGATAAGGCAGGTTGAGAAAAAGTGGGTCCAACAAAAAAGTATAGTAAAAACTAAAAATAAGAAAACTCTTGTCTCAAGGTCCATTTAGTAGCTTTTCCAGAGCTTTGCATCCAATGGTCTTCCTCAGCAGACAAAGTTTGGTTAGTTGCCATGGAGTTATCACGATAAAAAGCTCCAGAAAAGCTAGAAAATGGACCTTAAGTTAAGATTTTATCAAACTACTGTTTCCAAGGTCAAGAATGTGACTTTTATGATCTACATTTAAATAGAAGCTCAAACATATTTACAGATCGATGCTATACTATATCCCAGTGTGAGAGGATCAGTCCTAAAAAAACCCATTTAAGCTCTAGATCTCTTAAAATGATTTCAAAATATTCCCAGGCACTAACTCATTCTGGATGTGTTTCTCATCTAGAGGAGACAATGCAGATAACTGCAGTCATTTACATACCTCTCTGTCTTATACATTCAGACATGACACCTGAGCAGATATAAAAAAGAGGTACAGAGAGAAGATTACGTCTTGCTGTTGAACGCCGGGTCGTCTCTGTCTGCGTGGACGTGTATGTGTGTGTAGGAGAATGTTTTCAGTGTGTGTGCATGAGAGAGAGAGAGTAACCTACTCGACTTGAAGCTGGAGAGCCGTGCAGGGCTGTGATCAGAGGGAAGCCCCTTAATGAGTTGATCCAGGCGAGGCTTTGATGCTGCTCTTCTCAGGGGATCCTGGGAATAAAAGAGAGGAGGTGGAATGACTTTTAAACTTTTACAATCAGTAGATAAACTTACGCTGCAGGGTTACATTACAAAAAGTCAAGAGATTAGGCTACCTCGTGGGAAATCCCATTTTCACGAATTTTGCTCCAAGGACTCTGGAGCCATTCTGTCTCTTAGAAAATATATTTTTTCTTATGCTAGTTTGTGTAAACATTTTATAAACAAGACTTTGAATACATTCTGTCACTTGACAATGTATTTATTATTTAACCTTGCTAGAGGCGTGGCTCAAGACGTGGCAGTGGTTGGTCAGTCCACCACTTTAGTCCAGACTGATATCTCAACAACTAGGTCCTACTGGATGGATTGCCAGGAAATTTGGTTCAAACATTCATGTCCCCCTCAGATTAAATAAAAAATAATCATTTTTGGTGATCCCTTGTCTTTTCATGTAGCGCCATCATCAGGTCAAGATTTAAATGTGTCCAATACTTTGGTTTATGACCAAATAGGCTACCTAAAACATACATGCTATCCCATCAGACTCAGCTGTGCTTTGTGTTTAGTGCTAATTAGCCAATGCTAACAGTCCAAACTAAGATGGTGAACATGGTAAACAGTACACCTGCTAAACATCAGCATGTTAACATTGTCATTGTGAGCATGTTAGCATGCTGACATTAGCGTTTACAGCCTCACAAAGCAGCTAGCATGGCTGTATGACTCTTGTTTTTTAGCTAGCATGGGTAACTTTTTGAAGGGAGTAAAATGGGAAAACAGTCTCTTGGAATAAGATCTGTCTGAACAAAATGCTATTATTTAGACAAAAGTCTGACTGTATGGATGCACACATGTAGCCCATAGATGGTATTCATTTGAAGTAGTAACACACGCACAGGCAGGCAAACGTACAACTTGTCATCATCTTAAAAACGAATACTTAATTCTGAGCTGGTTTTGAATGAGAAATGATTCTTTCATCATTGCTGGATCTGATTGATTTTGTACTTGTGATCATGTCAGCTTGTTAGCTAGCTAAATGTTTGGGAAATAAAAATAACTGAAGAGTTCCTGACATGGATTACAGCTCAAAAAAGTCGACACTATCAGTTAGCTTGCTAATCCTTATATTATAAATTCATACTTTATTGATATACTGTTAATACAAGAGAAAAGAGTTGGGTACTGCCAGGGATGTCAGTAGTGCTTCACATCAGTCAATGTTGTATTTGTCTGCACATATCAAAGGCTCAGAGTGCTTCTGTTGTTTTGTACTGTGTTCTGTTAACAGCTACAGGTCAGAGCAAAGTGTGTGTGAGTGCCTCTCTGGGACTGTCTGAGGCAGTCGTTGTTCCTGGCGTTTCTTTTTCATTGCATGAGTGATGATTGTGCATCCTGACATGTACAGGTGACTAACACAGCCGAGTCTCAATGTGTGTGCATGAACACAGCATAAAGATCAAAGGTTATTCAGAGAGTTAGCCAGCATTGTGCATGTTGTTATCATAAAAGACTTATTTTTAACAAATCTGCGGTGCTATTGCTGCACTATGGCTACACAACAGTGAAATAAAACACATTGGAAAACTCTGCAGTACTGCAGTACTATATATATATATATATTTAGATGGCAAAACAAAAGAATTTTAAAAGTCAAGGGTTTTGATGACATGCAAGTTGAGCACAATGAGCGCAATATTTTTATGTTTTTCCATGAAAAATCTTCCTCATAAAGTGTTTCAAAATGTTTTAAGAAAAATATTTTGGCATAGATTCCACTAAACAATGAAATTAGCAACTAACATCTTAAGATGTTGTGTCTTATTTTACTCTGTATTAATCAGTGTTTGTGCAAATGTTTCTAGGATCCTGAATATAAATATTTAGCAACTTGATACTGAAAAGTCAGATTTTGCAAAAACAATCAGATGAATTTATCAGCAACATACTGTAGGTCTAACGATTGTCGAAGCAATGGTTTTAAGAACATGTAACATATTCTGTATACACCCACCAACACACACACTCACAGAATTGCATTAGTGTCTCCTGACAGATCTCTCAGCTGGTCTGACAGGGTGCAGGGCTTTGGGTCAGGCGATTATAAGGTCAGCTCCTGCAGGACAAACAGACTGACTGCACATTTTAAACAGGAAACTGATGGATCGCATGCATCAGCCCATCGATCTCTGCTTATAGAGCGTAATGTCCTCCAACCACATCATGACATGAGCTCTGCATGCACGCCTGTGTGTGTGGACTAATGTATTCAGCAGCTACTGTATACTAAGGGCTTGTGTGACGGTCCTGGGTGATACATTTACATGTATTTACAGTATATTGAATGATGAGATTCAATAAATAAAAATGACTGTAAACAAATGAGACCACAGTGGAGATGAAATGTAGCTGCATGCAGCTTTTAATGCTAGCACTTGTTAAGACCACGTTTTACAAACCCTGATGAATAATAATAAATGTGGAGGGGATTTTTCACTTTGGTCTTACATCAATGTCTCGAAATTCACATTTTAACGATTGGGGTAAATATAAATATGTTGTAATATTTTGTGAATATTATGTGCAATGAGCAAGAAGAGCTGCAACCAAACATCAGAGGGTTCATTTCACTGCTCAGTAAAACTGCTGTTCCTATGTTAGTATGCTAACGGACTCAGTTTGATAAAGCTTTTGCTCATGCAAGGGCCTTTTAATGAATACCAATTACATATGTTAATTCAGGCAATGCTTTATCTGCATTTATATGGTCACGAGTGCACACTGGAGTCTGTGTTTTTGTTATGGTGCAGCGCGTGTGTGTGTGTGTGCTCTCATTTGTTCAGGTCTCATTGGACCACATTCTAATATTACCTTTTCCATTACATTAGCATTACTAATTACCTTGTGAGGCATTTGGGGGTGAGTGGGGTGTGTGTGTGTGTGTGTGTGGGGGTGTATGGCTTGTCATCTGTGTGTGATTTCATTCGCATGCAAACACACATACAGAAACAAACTTAGCGGGAAATAAATTAGTATGACATGCACTCTTGTGGTGATGCTGCATCTTAACGGTGTTTATGTGTCAAGTGTGGTTTTGTGTGTGTGAGGTTTATTCTCTTATCTCGCTTGCATTGGCGTACAGTAAATGCTTGATTTTGAGGCGTCAGCTGTCAATCCTCTGTCTCTTATCTGTTCACACAGCATATGTGTGTATGTCTATGTGCGTAGGGTAAGTGTGTTTGTGTGTGTGTGTGCGTGTGTGTGTGTGTGTATGTGTTCACCCTGTCAGCCCACGTTGTGAGCTCACAGCACAAAGCTAATGAGTGAGTCTGATGTTTCCGATGCTGCAGGACTGAACCCCGTTTGACGCCACATCCACACAACACCACAGCAGAGAATCTGACAGACTGACACAATGTTTAGAGTCAAAGACATTTAGCGCTCCACATGTTTTGACCAGAGTAAATGTTGCTGACTTTACAGCACTCCTTGGGGTGGTGGGCTTTGATTTGTTGATATGAGATGTGACGTTGGGAAATGTTTGCTCTGACTCCATTTTGTTTGCCTGGAGAATAATTTAACTCTCTCCCTCTGTCGCTGTCTGTCCCCTCATGCATTAACACAGCACAGTACATGTAAGGTCATACGTCGGCTGCTGCTTTAATAAGGGAACTTGAGGTGACACATGGTCGTGGTCATTATGCACCAAAAGGTGGCCGTTGTAGGATTCACAGTTCTTGTATTTATTGTGCATGTATCATATTTTGAGAGCTAGAGGAAATTCTTTGTATTAAGATATTGTGACAAAACATTTGCCATGCTACATGAGGTAAGGTTTCACGTAAAATCACACTAGTGTAAATAACAAAGTTAGCTAGTTAGTTTGGTTTTCTTTGAATGAGTCATCACAGACCAGTACGGTTAGCAAACATGGGCATCCATAGTACAGTTTACTGACTGATGTCTTGCTATATGATTTCTGCCTATTGAAGGTGGGACTATACACATAAAAAGTGCAACTGCAAAGATCCATAGCTTGAACTTTTTATTTACACACAATTTTGCCAAAAATGTCAAACATTTACCTTTTTGAAACTGCCATTGTGCAAAGTTGGTGCAGCTTTAACAAAGTGATTATCAGATAAATCATTAAAGATCCCCTCCAGACATGTTTTAAGACATATAAGAATACTCTTTGATTAATAATTTGTGTCTGATATTTCTTTTGTTAAAATTACCAGAATCTGTGGATATGCAAATATTGTTCATTTCCAAAGTTTAACGGCTGGAAACAAGATGTCTCCTGGTTCACCGAAAAGTCCATTCTCAGTGTTTGTGCACTGGAGGTTTCAAGTTTCCACATCACACTTGTGTAAGTTGCCTACTGGATCAGGATTGGCTTCCAAACTAGTTGTGATGTCACAAAGTCTGCTCATACATACACGTGTTAAACTGAACAAAGAGAAACTTTCTGCCTTCCAGCAGAAGAATGTGAAAACAGACTTCTAGTGTCAAACTCTGCACAAACGCCAGTGAAGCCAGTGAATGCACAGTGAAGCTCAAACAAGTGAGGTAACAATAATAAGTGAAACACATTTTTGAATGAAGGGGGACTTTAAACTTTCAGCAGCTGAAATTACAGCAACATGTGATTTTTCATTCCTACCAAAGTGCAGCAGTAATTCAGCAGTCGAGACTTCTACAATTATTTGACTTCATCATCAGCATAACATATCATGTGTGTGGTTTTATTATGCTATTCAGACTTGAGATGTTAATTGGTCGAGCATGACCTTTAAGTTGAGGGTTACCCAGCTCCATATTGATCACTGACTGGCCTGTATGTCTGTCACTTGTTGGTTAATAACAGGCAGAACGAGCAGAATGGCTGTACGCAATCCATAAAACAACTGTGACATTGATTGTTTTTCTGAGTGCATTTACCCTGGTATTGAAGTAAAGGTTAGTGCATGTAAACTGCATCCTGTTTGCAAAGACTGGGATGAGCTCATATCTTTATTTTTAGAAAAGCATAGTTGGAATATATATATGTTTGAGCTACAATACCAGGGTTTGTTGAAAACCGATCCAAGTGAATATTGGGGTGGTCACCATATAAATAATACATGGAACACTAAACTGTCCACAAGGCTTGGGTTTTTTGTTTTGTTTTTTTTTGTCTCCAGAAATGCACAAGCTATGTGAGCTAGAAGTCTGGCTTTCCAACATGGACACCACAGTGTCTTTCAGTTCCCTGAAAGACAGAACAGATAGAAAAAGTTGTGGAATGAGACCCAGTGACAGAGAGGGACAGCAGAGTTATTAGAGTTGGTTAGGTGAATGATTAGTGAGGTTCATCTGTTTGGCTGCACTCAGTCAGCCAATTAGAAAAGCAAAGACAAAGAGGGCAGCAGAGCCCACAGGGCCTGAATCAGAGCACAGGACTACCACCCACAACATCCCCTGACACACACAAACACTATTATTGTATGCTATTTGGAAACTGAAAAGTACAAAGAGTATAAGAAAAAGAAAGAACTGTAGCAAAGCAAAAAGTGTAACAGTATTGTCTCCAATCATGTGTGTGTGCATGTGTGTATGCATGTGTGTATGCATGTGTGTATGCGTGTGTGTGTGTGTGTGTGTGTGTGTGTGTGTGTTTCTGCCCCTCACGCCCCCTCGGACCTCCATGTCAGCTGTGACCTTTACCAAATAAAGGAGATGCAAATATCCAGCTTCATTTGGGCCTATTACAACTCCACACACAGTGACTTATAGAAATGAATGAGCTCTGTGCAGACACCCAGTGAGAATAGCTGTCAGTCTTCTCGGCCGGCGTTGATTAGCAATTTGAAGGGCCTCTCCCCGGCCTCGACTCTCTTCAACAGATACAAATCAGCCCTGACGCTGCCTCGTCCATTACCGACATCATTTCTACAGAGAATTGTAATGAATCTCATTTTCACAAAGTCTTTGTGTCTCCCTGCCCTGCTTCTTTTTCCTCCCTCGCAGCTTTCACACCCAGGTCCTGTTTTTACCATAAAAAACACTCATGACCACCCGAGTAGTCATTTTACTGTATCCATACTCTAAAAGATGAAGATGTCTTTAAAGGTGCTACATGCATTTTTAGTCATTTTAATACATTGGCCAAAATGTTCAATTACACAACCTTAGTCTAATGACTGTATCGTAACCAGGATTTGAAAATAAAACCCAGCAAATGCAGGTAAAAATTAATTATTGTTTGAACGAGTAGCTACTGAATATAATTCTGTCCTACAAGGCCACAATCACAATGACCAACGCTCAGCAACACTATACATAAAATTACTACATCACCATAAATCAAGTCCTTATATCACCATAAATTTGAATATAAACACCCTATGTGACCATGGATGTGCATAACAACACTCATTAACTTTGACTGGGCACAGTGCATTTTTGGGCGTTTCCTGCACAATCAAAGTTAAACAGCTTTACATTGTATGTTACATCATACCACACAAAAGATGGCTGCACCTGGAAGAGGTGTGTTTTCTCAATGAACAATATCAGATTTCAACTTCAGGTTAGCTAACAGTTTCACAACATGCTAGAGTGTGTCCTACACAGTGCTGCTTGTTCCTGTTGAAATATCTCTGTGAGCAGCAACACTAACACAGGAATAAAATCATGCATTTAAAGATCACATCCTTAACCCAAATATTTCAATGTTGTTGCTACTGTGATTACTTACTGTACTACAATTGGGTAGTTTAAATTTTGCAATTTCAACCTACATTCATATATTTTGTATAAACAAGACTAAGAGTCTACAGCATGCTAGCAGCTCAGGCACTGTGGTGCTTTGAGTTAAATACATTAGCAATGCTACAGTAACATGCTGATGTTTAGCAGGTATAATGTTTGCCATGTTCACCATCTTAGTTTAGCACGTTAACATGCCAACATTTGCTAATCAGCACTAAACTCAAAAGTAAAATTGAGGCTGATGGAATGTCATTAGTTTAGCGGAGATGTGGTCATAAATCAAAGTATTGAACAAATTGAATTTTTTTGGTCTGATGATGGAGCTAGATGAGAAGGTAGGGGATCATTAAAATGATTGCACTTCATCTGAAGGGGACAGGAATGTCTGTACCGAATGTAATGGCAATCCATCCAATGTTGTCAAGGCATTTCACTCAAAAACACAAATGTCAACCTCATGATGGCGCTAGAGGAAAAGTCACAGGATCACCAGATTCATTGTCTGGTAACCATGAATGTCTGTAAAACAATTTTATGGCAATCCATCCAATAGTTGTTGTGATATTTCAGTCATTTAAGTGACATTTTGGAAGAAGAAGCCAAACAAGGTTATGAACTGAACATGATCACAGTAATGTTATTCAGCACTGGCCATACTTCTTGTTTTGTTTAACAAAGAATAATTAACCAATTCTGACAGTAGCTTCACTCTATGACCCATGAGAAACGAAACATTATGGATTTGATACAGTGTGTAATATATAGTATTTCCAGTATATTGTCACTGTTGTTACTTTATAGTCAAATAAAACAAAATTATGTCTACTTAACATCTAGTTATGAGCAGGTCAGGCAGTCGGTTAGTTTATGCCACCAAATCCCTTTTAGATTTCTCTTCATTTGAATAATTTTAGAAGCATTAAGATGTAAATTGCCCAGTATTTTACAAGAAAAAAACACTGAGTAAAGAAAAGTAAAAAAACAACAACATTTTAACGGGGACAGTTGGGTGTCAACTGCATGACAGTTGCTTTACAGTTCTGCATTAACAATATGCAGAACTACAACAATACATTGTTAGAACACACACATATCATATATAGTACACCCATTCAGTGATGTTACTGTCCTGGCGGTCTCTGGTATGTTTGTGTGTGTGAGACAGTTTGTGTGGGTTGTTTTTAAAGTTGATCTCACAGAACAGGGATGATGGTGATTGGCCAGATGAAGGGGCAGATAGGTAAATGGAAGGATGGCCAGATTGACAAATGGATACATAGACGGATAAAATACAGCTGTACACATGAGTACAGAATGACCCTGTGTCAGCTCATTGATTGATGGATGGACAGATCACTGAATGAAGAGATTACTAGAAGGAAAGACACAACATAGGGTTTGGTTTCTCTTTGTCTTTCAGATTATGTAGGAAGCATATTTCTTTTCCTGAAGCTCAAAATCACCAAATCTGGAGTTGAAATGTTTTCACATGACAATATGTATCTCAATTAGCCTACTTAATATTTTTTTATGCCATCCAGTATATTTTATATATATATTCCTTTGTTCTTTCTTGTTTTTTCCCCCTGAAATAGACACTGCTTGAGTTTCCCCACGTGGATCAACAAAAGTTTAATTTTGAATGTCAGAGGGGGAAAAAGTTGAACTCAAAACTCAACCTTACAATAAGAGACATAAAATCCATTGATGAAGTCAAGCCATCGATTTCTACTCAGCCAGAGACTTTTCTAACCTGTAGCTTTAAAAGGTCAAGGTGTCAACGCTCCCCATTACATCAGCCAATCACATAGCTTCTTTTTGCCAGAGCAAAAAAAGATAACACAGACAGACAGGGCAGTATGTGTCTGAGCTGGTAAAGTTTTTCTATTTGTTGTGATGATGCAGCCATATAAAAATGGCATCTTGGATTAGAAATGGAACAAGCACAAACAGAATTTATATGTGACTATTTAGAGTGTAAAAATGTTAAAGGGGAAATTTAATGGAAATTTTAGGAGACGACCACATCTAAACCACATAACACTTTGCAGAAATGTCCTCCATTGGACAGTCCTAAATTAAGTCACAGAAGTGACTGTGACTGAATGTGAGTTGTAAGAGGAAGAAAAAAAAAAGGAGAGTAAATATAGCAGGAGAATGGGGGATGGTTTAGTGGATGAGTGCAATGCTTTGATATCTGTGATGGAGCACATCATGACGAGGAGTGAAAAAGTGAAGAAGCAGGAACCTTAAAACCTTCAGAAACTCCAGGCGAGAGATTTGCTGCCTCTGTCTAAAACTCAGAAAACATAACCTGTGCAAAAACATTCTCACGCAGTGTGCGTGTTCTGTGTGTGTGTGACAGTATCAGTGTCACATAGAGTTAACAGGAGCAAATAATAATTGGATGATCAGAGGACATTTAACCTCCAGGAGCAGCGAGACTGTACTGATTTTCTTTTCTTTTTTCCTTTTTAGTTTATTACATTTATTTTTCAGGGACCATGTACAAAAACATGAATCTAATACAAAGAGATATTTTTTACAAATAGTCAGCTGTTCAGCAGTGGAAACTAAGTTATAGAGGCTACTTTGTGTTAGCTTCAGTTTCAGTCGGACTTTGGATGGAATTATTCTGAACACGTGGATGTATCACTATATGTAATATTTCCTTTCATCCCACCGCTCTGCTGTCACAGTGATACTTTCCCTGTCAGCAGTCGTTTGTCATGCACATGTAAATAGCCAATTAGAAACCCAGTTGTGCATGTACATGGCAATCAACTTTCTCCAGGACAAATTTAGATGGGGAAATCAGGTTTCTCTAATCCCCTAACCGGTTACGGAAAAGGGATTTCTCGTTTACATGACTTTCACTAAATCAGCTTACAGTAGCGTGCTGGACCTGAGCACACACACACACACACACACTCAGAACAAGGCAGGCAGCAAGTGACGACGGCTCACAGAGCAGAACCGGAGGTCACCTAGAGCCACAGCAGCAAGGCAGGCAAACTTCAGGCGTGGGCTCATTATGAATATTATGTGTGTGTGTGTGTGTGAGTGATCGGATAATAAAAGATAATACCTGAAAACTGTGCATCAGTGTCTGTGTTCTGCCAAGGGACTCACAGTAGCTGAATCGTTGCTACCCACGCATTCTTCTTCCTTGTCAAAACCTGTACATTACCCACAATGCATCTTGAACGCTTACAATTTGGTCAGAGATTCAGGTGTGTTAGGCAGTATTCAGACCAAATCAGGCATTGCGGCGAAAACGCCAGACCCAGTAGTGCGTTTAGGCTGCGGCGGTGGGGACCGCAGGGGATGGCCAAAAAAAACGCAGCGGCCCTGCGACAAAAAGTTTAAACAGAATCAAGTTTTGGAGAAATGTAACCCGACGTCACGCTGCGAGACCAATCACTTAAGCCGGTGATCAGACCTGAAGATGCCCACGGAAAGAAGAACCTTGTTTACCACGTAGCATTGTAGCATTCCGCTGTTTACCGAACAACTGTGAAGGTGGAAGAGAGACTGAGCTGAGAACTGTGCTTTGGCAACACGTCAAATATCATGCCAATAAAGCCTATTGAACTGAATAGAGAGAGAGAGAGAGAGAGAGAGAGAGAGAGCGGTGGTAGTGAGAAAGCCAGTGAATCAGAGAAATAAAAAGTTATTTTTTGATTCTTTCACAGTGGTTACGTTCTAAAGCACAAATAAACACGCCCACACCTCCACACAACCCTTCCCTAATCGCTGCAACACCTGATTTGGTCTGAATACAGCCTTATGCTAGTAGCAGCTAATGTAGCTCGAGCCACTAGCCTCAAGCAGAGATGAGGAGCGGGCTACAGATGTCTAGTAAGCTCACTTCTTTGTAACTCCACACCCCCAGATTTTAGTCATATTCAAACTTCTTCAGCCCCAACTGATGCTGACTGAAGTGGCATCACTTGATGCAACTTATTAAATTTCACACAGCAATCCCCTACTTGTGTTACCATCCCTCCACTGTGGTTCACTGTCACGGGAGACACAAAGAGCTTCAGCTGAACTTAAAGCTAGGGTGGGTAACGTTGGAGAAACTAGCTGAAAACCAACCGAAAAAATCCCACCCACTTCCCTTCAGGCCTCCCTCCAAAACACATTTTCATGCGCAATAAGTGCACACGTGCACAGGCAGAGGGCGTGCAGGTAGGCAGGGAGACAGGGAGACAGGCAGGTAGGCCAGCCTGAATGAAATGATTGGATGGGTTTAAAGGCCTGTGACAGCCACAGTTACTGGATTTATTTTCAGTTTTTCTCCAGAGCATTTGATTTATTGATTGCTGTCATGATGTAAAGAGAATTTCAACAAATATATAAAAAAATGCTTCTGAAATACATTACCTACCCTGGCTTTAATTATTCATTTTTACACAGAACACAGTGCTGTGGATCATTACACAGAGGATCAGTGATAAAATGTATTTTTCTTTCTATTCAATGAGTTTTTCATTGGCCTCATGCCTCCATCTTCAGAAACCTGCTCTGGAAGAACTGCCTCTTTCTGTTTTGTGCTGTAAATGAATCCCACAGATTTTCTCCAAAAATCTGATTCACAGTGTGAAACGCAGCTTTAGAGGCCAGTAGAGGCGGAACAGCAGTGGTCACTTTTTCCTCAGACAGATCAATGTTAATATTCTAGAGATAACACCTTTAAATCAAAGGTAGTACATGTTCACCATTGCATTCACCATCTCACAGGAACAAGGACAAACCCGTCCTCACTGTGCGTCAGGCTTCCTGTAGACGTTGTAATGCACTGTCTTGTCGTGTACATTTGCAATGCTAAGCAGCAGCCAGGTGAGTGGCAGTCGCAGTAGTTGATTTTAATAGGGAGCAGCTATTTCGGTAAGTCCTCCAGCAGGCTTCTTTCTCTGGAGTTAATCACACTGAACAACACACAACATCGCAGCTCCTCTCTCTTCCTCTCTGGGGTCTCCACTGGCTCCGCTCTCGTCTTCTCCCTCCCTCCCTCGCTCTCACTACTGCTCCTTGTATTTATTTATATCCACATCTGTATCGGCTTCCCCTCGTCTCGTTCACACTCTCTCATTCCTCTCTGCTTTTTTTTTTTGCCCACTTCTCTCCGTTAATCACCCAGAGTCTCTCAGGGATGTTGGGGGTTGAATGTCATTATATTGGCTGCATTGCCATTACCCATCATCACTCCCAGGCCACCAATCCAGAACTGTGTCTTTTTAGAGAGCCATCTTTCCTCCGCTAATCCTGAAACAATCAGTTTTATACACACATCACCAGCCAGTAGTTGGTTAAACTGGTTATCACAGCGACCATTTTAAGCACACAAGGTGGGGAACTTTACCTGAAAGACCAAGTACAGTCCAGATCTGACTTTTGTATGATGCCTGTCAAAACCTACCAATATCAGGAATCAAATATTTATTGTTGTGAAAAATTTTCACTTGGAAAATTGAAATTACTTTAGCAAAATAACGGGTCTTATTTTCATAGTTTTGCCCTCATTTCTTTTTAAATATTGTTGTGTTTTTTTTGCATTTATTTGACAGTTGACAGTGAAGAGGCAGACAGGAAACAAAGGGAGAGGGAGGGGTGTGACATGCAACAAAGGTCCCTGGTCCCTGGGGGCATTGCAGTTATGTGGCATGTGCTGTAACAATTCGGCTACCAGAGCGCTCCATTTTACCAGTCTATCAGTATTGTACTCACCAAATTACTTGAGACATTGTTACAACAAAGTCAGACAGGCTACGTTTGATTAACCTGTGGGTTTGTTTAAAACCTGTACAACCATCTTACTGCTAGTGTTTCTTAACCTGTTGGACTTAATTTTAGCGACGCTGCTCCATGCTGATATCTGAGCACTTAACTTGGTGAATGCTACATTGTTACCGATGGGAATGATGGCCAAAACTATGAAAACACGACCCAAAACACTCCGACAACTCACACCAGGCTTCATTCACCTCACCAAACGTTTCCGGCTATCTTGCCTTCATCAAGGTGGTGTCAATCCAGTGATGAGTCATCTGACTTATACCTACCACAGATACTGAGTCTACAAAACAACATTATCATCATTTAACAAAAAAAAACTTTTGTACAATATACAGTGTTTTCTTTCACCAGTAGATAATACAGAAATTTACAAGAGAAAGTACAAAACATAATATTACAACTATTTTCTCAGAATATTCCTTGGCAAATACAATCTTTCCTGAAAACAGTACCAGCTCACACTGGTCTGCGTTGCCAGAGTTAAAAATAAGACCCATGTTGTCGATAATTATCCTTTGAATGTCTTTGCTACTATGATAACACAAACACACACAAACAGGAACAAGTGTCTAGTGCTGCTACACGTGAGCTTTGTAGGAACTTTTGTTTATTTTCAGCTCTGAAAGTGAAATAGTTCTTCCAGATTTCAAGGGGGACTAAATTGGGGGGGATCACGTGGTGGCATTTTGTTGCACATGACATAATGTATGCATAAAACTGCAATATATGAAGTACGTCTCAGATGACAGCAGAACCACTGTGTGTGTGTATGTGTGTGTGTGTGTGTGTGTGTGTGTGTGTGTGTGTGTGTTTAATGTTCTTATATCCCTGTAGGGACTTTAACCTGAATGCACACTAACCCATGGGGACTTTTTGTGGGTTAAGACTTGGTTTTAGGGTACAGGTTACTATTAGGTTAAGTTTTCGGTAAGGGTAAGGGTTAAGGTTACGCATTTAGTTGTGATGGTTAAGGTCAGGGAAAGGAGCTAGGGAAAGTATTATATCAATGACTGGATAGTGAAACAAACTTGTGTGTGTGTGTGTGTGTGTGTGTGTGTGTGTGTGTGTGTGTGTGTGTGTGTGTGTGTGTGCGCGTTCAACTGGAAATTCAAAGAAGACGTCACAGAATGCTCGGTTGAATTGACAGGTGATCTTGTGGATTATGGTCCATTCCCTATACTTTTACGGTCATATAAGACACATAAAGACACATAAATACCCTTTAAGACATTCCCTACTGTTACTGTCCCCACACTCCCAGTAATACCACTGTACTAATTAATGTAACTGATTCCCAGTATAATTGGTCTGATCACGTCTCTGTAACGTCGCTCTTATCAAGCGTCTGAACTAATGTATCCCTCCAATTAAACTGGGAGCTCAGGGCTGCTTAGGCTGAACCGGTCAATTAATTGATTCCATTGGGATGAACCTACTTTCATGTTGTGCTCTCATCATGTCCATTCAGTATAATGCGATGATCCCATATCAGATCACTGACACAGATACAGCGTAGACTACTGTTGAACTAAACTGAACTACCAAACCAATTTATTGTAATGAGCCGGCCAATAGAGAAGCAGAAATAGAGGAACATCTTTCCTCTGCAAAGTTATGAACTGTTGCGCTGTATATGTAAAGTTTCTGTGCTTTTCTGGACAAACTGATCAAACTTAACATATCTGTCTTATGACACTAGTTAGCTCCACTGGCCCCAAGCTACATGTCAAACTGACACCTCTTGAATGCTAATGAAGATCCATTGATCTATGGAATTTACACTGCGGGCGATTGTGCCTAACTTGACATTGATGCTTCATCATTCATGGTCAAACATGCTTTTTTTTCCACACACAAACCTCTTCTGCAGCTCTTGACTCACCCGAACTACAGTATTGCACGTTTTTTAAACAGGCAAACCAACATTTTTCTCTATGCTTTGTCACTCTCCCTCCCTCCTCACCAGTTCAAAACAAAAACCTCTAAACCAGGCCAACATGGGTGCATTGCGTAACTCTCCCTCACACAGTTTAGCTGTCCCAAGGTTATGTTAAAAGACCTCGATTATATAATGACCGGTCGACCGTGAGTGCAGCCGCACCTCCCAAAGACCAGTGTGATCCTACCCAGGTTGACATGTCAGGTTAAAACAGGATAAAATCCAGTTATTTTATATTGAGTTTGGTTATGAATTGAAAATCTATTAAAATTTAAAAATGTAGTTCACAAACACAAATAGACAGTATATTTTTCACTCTTAATGTTGTTTTTGCATCTCTTTATAGCAATCCTTTGGCCACCGGGAAACAAACCAGCACACTTTTAACAGAGACACAACACAGAGAATATCCTGGTGCTCTAACCTTTTTGTGTCAAACGAGCAGGATGTAGGATATTTTGGAGAGCTTTTATCTTGTGCTTCACACACACACTCACTGTATTTACACCACTGTCAAGTTACTTGCAAAGAGTGAGTGTCTGTGGCAATGTGTTCATGCTTGACTTTAAAATCTTAAATAAAGATGTGGATTGAAACAACTGTAGGTGTTTAACACATGAACACAGAGTGTGCGCAGCAGGTTGTAGCAACAAGATATGATATGCTTTTTTTCCTAATATGACCTAAAGACAGCATCACTGTTTGTACTTTGCAAAGTCTAACATTTCATGTTGAATGTCTGAAATGAACAATATCTCCAAAGACAGTTTAAAGGTGAAGTTAAAAGCAGAATGAGTGGGATTTGTTGGTTGCGACTTGTAAACACAACATTCAAAGCTGGCCCCTCCTCCTCGGCTCAACGACACCAGAAACGCACGCCCAGTGCTGTACATGACAACGTCGCTGTATCAGTTCTTCAGTGTTAGAAAAAAAATACACTGCCAACAGTAATGTTAGCTATCGTCAGCTACTGTATATACCAGCTCATTACAGACACTAGTCTCCGTCGATCAACTTACTACGTTGGTTTAGGACTGCTGCGGTAACCCGCGTGGCTTGTGTGTTGGACAGAAAATGATTCTAAGCTCAAACTCAGCACTACAGACCTCAAGGGTTATGTTCTTAAAACATAAAGTTGTTTACTATAGCAAATGTGTTAGCAAACAGTTGCCTATTTACACATCCAGCAGATACATGGCAATCTTAGCTTTCATTTGAGTCATGTTTCTGGCCACCTGGCAAATGTAAGTCCAATATTCTCTCTCCTTTGAGCTCTGTTTTTAGTCTCCACCAACGCTGAGAACAATATCTGCCCCGTTTGCTGTTAAATGTTGGGCATGTAGTGTACAGTGAGTTTATCAGAGCTTTGAAAACAGCTGTCTGCTGCAGCTGGAAATGGGGCATAATGAGAGCTGTGAAAGTGAACCAAAACAAAAGTTGCAGGCTGTTAAACCAAAACAATGAGCTGAAAGACGTTAAAATGTTCCAAAGAGCTGAGAGGAACTGCAGAGTTGGGTGATAAGTCTCTGCAGGTTCATCACTATGAAGTGACCCCTTTCATACTACACATAGTAATTGAATCCATTGTATATATAATTTAAGTAAAAAAAAAGATTACATCTCAAAATCTAAATCAGTGGCACTGCCATAAATTTTTGTCTCAAAGAGGTATTGATTTAACTCTATGGTTAGTTTTGAAGCTGTAAATTTTTGGTTTTATTATACTGAAGCTGTTTATTGTAAGTTGTGCATTGTATTCCTCCCCACCTACAGCCACACTACAAATTGTCACATGTGCCTAACAGTTAATAGGAGACTGTAATTACTCTGAATTATATTCAGAGTGTGGATCAGAGGACTCTGCATTTAGTTTGCGAGCTCAAAGTGACTGTTTGCACGCCCTCCTCTGCGACCGTCTCGCTCTCTGTCTTTTTTGCCCACGTACTCTCTTGTCTTTCAAACAAACAGGTGTAGAACAAAACACTCCTGCTATTCTCTCAGCGCCCTCCTCCCTCTTTGCCTCCCACTTCCCTCCCTGATCCACCCCCCCTCCATCTCCCCCTGCCCGTGCAAATGTCAGCCTTCACATCCTCTGCTATCAAAGGCTCCGTGGTCACAGCAGGATCCACCCAAACCTGACTGCTCCTCTCACATCATACAACTTCACACAGAAAAGGAGACGAAGGCACGACGAGAAACATTTGCTCTCCTTGAAACAGAGAGTGGTTTGGTTGAACAAACAGGTAGCCTATAAAAACATGCATGTTCTGGTTTGGTTTTGTGCAACATTTTGCTCAATAAACATGCTGCACTAAAGCGCAGGATCTGATTGGTCCTGAAGTACATACAGAAAACTGCCAACACAGTCTCACAGCAGTTTGTGAAATAGTCACAAAATTTAATCTAGGATTCATGTACATGGACACCAATTTTCCCTTTTTTTCGTGACACTCAGCACGACTTTCAAGTCTCCCACGTGAATGTCCTGTGTTTGACACTTATTTGGCATTAGTTATTAGTTAGTTATTAGTTTGAAAGTCGTGCTGAGTGGCATAAAAAAAGGAAAATTCCTGTTCATGTGCACGAATCTATAGATTCAATTTGGTGACTATTTCACGACTGCCGTGACACAACTGCTTCACCTTCACATTTTGTAACACATTAAAGTCAGCAAAGGACAAACCATTGTCACTGTCATTACCAACATCATGATACACCAACAAAGACAGTAAAGATGGAGACTACAAAATCCACATCACCTCATCTTGACTAATAACACAAAGATCAGATCCTCTGTGTGGTTGTTTTACAGTACGATAATAACTTAAATAATAATAAATACTGTCTTGAAAAAGGTGTTGTATTTTGAAATTTTGAGTTTGAAAGATATGGTCGTTTACCATTCAGGGAGGGTCTAACGATAAGATGCTATTGAGTTGCATTGTGGGATGTGTAGGAGCCAATAGAAATAGAAATAGATCCAGCATGTTAAATCTGGTTGAAAACACAACTTGTCATTTTTACATTTCTGTTTGTGTGCAGATTGAACAAACAATATACAGCTTTATAATTTGTGAGCTTTATAGGTGCTGGTAGGTGTATTTTTGAACTTTTTGAAGAGCAAGCCAGGCTAGCTGTTTCCCCCTGTTTCCTGTGTTTATGCTAAGCTAAGCTAATCACTTCCTGGGTCAAGCTTCATACTTAACGCATATACGCATATATGTGAGAGTGGTATCGATCTTCTTATCTGACTCTCGGCCAAAAAACAAAATAGCATATTTCCCAAAATGTGTGACTATTCCTTTAAGGGAAGCAGTCTGAAAGAAAATCAACAAAAATCAGTGCTATTCATTTTCTTTAATTCTCGCAACGTTCACATTTTGGTGATAAAAGGTTTTCTGAGCACGTGTGATTGCAAATCATGCGTGTCTGCTGGCTGCAGGGTGGCGGGCTCCTGTCAGTGGGATGTTGAATACAGAGGAGATCTTTAGCCCTTGTGGCGCTGCGGCCCTTTGGAGCTCGTTGTAGTTAATTAGTGGCATGGCCTCGGGACTTTTATCTGCTCTGTGTATAGGGGAGAGAGAGAGAGAGAGAGAGAGAGAGAGAGGGTACTGATGCTGCACTGGGGAGCTGCTGTGACCTGTGTGTGTGTGTGTGAAGTGAATCTGTAAGAGCGTACTGAGTTGATTGAATGTTGGCGTGCTGTGCATAGAATATCTGTGTGTTGGATTCAGTGTGTGTGTGTGTGTGTGTGTGTGCTACTGAGGGCTCATCAGGGTCTTTGAAAGATGATGAGGGATGGACTGAGTGAAACTTGAAAGGCTGGAAGAAGGGAGTGAGCGAGGCAAACAGGGCATTAGAGCTCGATTCAGTCCGGTGTTACAAAGAAAAGAGGAGGAGATGATGAAGAGGTAGCTTTAGCCTCACTGTTCAAAACAAGAGCTCTCTAATTATTAACACTTCTCCCCTTAATGCTGGTCTGTGGGTAGAAATTAGCCTCTTTTCATTGAGGGATTTCTCCCTGCAGGACTGTGCTGGAGCCAAATGGTGGTACGAGAAAGATGCACTTTTGACTGTTTGATTCCAACCCTGACATTTACCTCTGATGGTTTAGATCACTGACATCTTTTATGCTATCATTCTCTACTGTACCTGCAGGAAATAAGTAAAAATGGCAACCTGGTTAAAGTTTGGCCAGTTATCCTCAAGAAAACATAGTTGCATAAAAAAGATGGTTTCCTGTGTGCAATGGAGGTGTGTTTTGCCATATGCAGAGGATATGGAATGGGGTGGAAATATTGCAGTACACAAACACAATTAGCGGCTGTATTTTCACTGTTTTGTTATGTTTAGCATAAGTGTATTATCTGGGGATATTGGGGGGAGGGTAGTGCAGTATTTTTATATGTGATGGGGAGGGTCCAAAGAAAATATAATAATGCTATAATCTTGCTTTTTATAAAATAAAAGATTCAGCTCCCCTCCCCACCCCAATAATTTGTGTACAGTCCCTAACGTAACATATAATCTACTCACCCTAAAGATGTTCTTTTAACATGAACTGATGCATTGTGAATACAGCTTATCATGTTCAACACAAAGTGTCAGTGCGTCTGTTTCATTCTGAGTCAGAAGAGAAGTGTGAAAGTCTCACCAGCAACCAGCAGAAAATATTCTGCAGTTCTATTAGGCTGATGAGTGCAGGTGTAAAAAAGAGATGACCAAACAATACAACAGCACAACAGCAAAGAGTGAGGAAATCATATAGGTGCATAACTGCATGTGTGGGTCAGTCACAAGATATAAATTTCTTCTGAAAGAGTGTTATACATAACAATCTACAAGTATATTAGCTGGCAGTGGAAGGAAAATATTATATACACTTGATTCTGTGTTTGAGTAGGTTTAAGTAATCTTTTGGAGACCGTAATTTCCCTTAAGTGTGTTTTGACTGCAGTTCTGTGCTTCACTACACATCTCAATCACATCCATTACTGAGTATAAATGGAGTCATCAGCAGCAGAGAAGACAAAGGGAAGCCAAGTGTTAAAGAGTAAACTGACTTGACTTTAAAGCATTTGTCCTGCAAAGGTTTTGAATACAAATCTACACTGAGTTCCCAGAAACATAATAAACACCTGTAGGATGTAATGCAATGCAACAGCTCTGCAATGTATACTAATGTTCAGTGTGTTGACCCGACTCTACAGTAATCTTTGAGGCTGTGCTTCCTGGTGGTGTTGTGATGAACTGCACATACTGTACTATATACTTAAAGGTGAAAATGATGAAAAGGAGTGTACCAGTGTGTATGTGTGTCTGGGAAACTCACCAGTTTCCACACAGATGAGCTTTCTCCATCAGGTTTAGTGGGGAGGAGGGGGCAGTGTGCTTTCAAAACAAAATGTCTGAGAAGAATTCAGTTAAACCTTTCTGGTATTTGAGTGAAGCTCAGAGCAACTCACAATAAGGGAGCAGGCAGTGGTGGAATGTACCATTTAATGTACATTTACTCAAGTTCAGTACTTAAGTACAAAGTTGAGTTACTTGTACTTTACTTGAAAATTATCGTTTCAATTTTATATTTAATTGTTAAAAATCAGCTCCACCTACAACTACAACAGTAAAATGCTGCTTACACCTTAATGGATGAGTAATAATAATCAGTCACAGGGGACATTTTTCTGCATTGAGTACTTTTACTTTTGTACATTTTCCTGATTATACTTACATACTTTTACTTAAGTAACATTTTCAATGCAGAAATATACAGGACTTTTACAGTGTGGTATAAACAAGTAAACGATCTGTATACTTCCTCCACCACTGGGAGCAGGTGTGTGTTTTGGTTTTGACCGAGCATAAAGCAGTTAAGGGAATCAAACTTCAGACTCTGGAGTGTCTGGGACACTCAAACTTGAGGTTGGAAAGCCATGTTTTGGATAACAACGGCAGAAAAATCTTACACCACGTCAGCAGAAAACGTAAATGTAGACGTTAAAAATGTCTATATAAAATCTGATTTATGATCATGTGTTCAGAACAAATGCAATTTTCCAGCATGCAAAATTGCAGGTCCAACCTTTGTAGTTTCCCGACATGTAACTACATAGGATAAACTGCTAGCAAATAATCTAAAAAAAGAGTAAATGTACATTTTTGTTCCAGTTATCTATCCTGTGTTTGGTACTGCATTAAATCAGTGTAGACAAATTTGTATTCAAGACAGCTGATTTCTTTACAATGGCACCCTCTTGTGGCCTTTCTCTTTTATCACCAGGATTGCTTAAACCATAAAGTGACAAAGGAGCACGTCACTAATGATTTAATAATAGTTAGAAATAAATAATGCAGTAATTAAACAGCATGAATAAAGCAAGCTCAGATGTTGCTCTTTTTAAACTAATTGTTTTTTGTCTCATATGGGACACTTTGTATTTTATATGTTCATCTGTTGTGACCATGTAAAAGAAAAACAGACGCATCTTTTGAGTTTTTATAGTATGTTTATTTTTTTTAAACTTTTTTTTCTTTAAAAAATGACAAGGTCCAAGTATTTTGGAAGCCCCGCCCTCACCCTATGTTCCCCAGCCGGCTAACTCGACTCTAAAGCAACCAGCAAAGAAAAATAGTCATATGGACAATTGATAATATACACCCCATATACAGCAATACATAGTGGTCTACCATAATGTTACCAATAATACGCAACCTCCAATGAGGCTTTAATTCAAATTGTTGCCAATGATATGGTTCATTTCAATAGCAACTGTCAACCAATGACGGTTGTGTTTTTTGACTAGTGTGGACGGGGTTCAGGTTGCCACGGTGAGGCGACGAGGTCAGAGACAGCTGCCTTTCTTTTCACACCATCAACGGCTCAGCTGATCAATATAACACGTGGTGGCTTTCACACAGCGTTAAGATTCGGCTGTTGACCTGAACACCCCCTTTAAACCAATCAGATTCAGCATAAGTGCAAAGTTTAGGAGGCACTGACACACACACACACTGCTATCTCGAGGAGCCTGAGTACGTCACTGACAGTCCGTCCTCAGCTCTAATCTGTCAAAACATTTCCAAGGGTTGAAATGTTGTATTACAGTGACCTACAGTTTCCTTTCGGTTCACTTGAACCTGGTTAAAATGCAGGTCAGGACACAGAAGTGAACAGTCTGTTGCATGGATCCTCATAGAATTAAATTAAAAAAAAAAAAGTCCACTTCACTTCCACCAAGTTCAAGTCCTTTCTATGAATTAAACTTTTATGTTTCTTTCTTATTTCACCTCATCCTGCATACAGTAACAGCCAGTGAAAGACAGGATAAACTGTGTAAATGTGTGTGTTTTTGCGTGTGCCAGTGACCTCCGCAGTGGTAGAGACAGCATAGAAAAGGTTTCTGTATGTGCATGAAATAAAGACGGAGCCTGTACACAGTGTGAGCCAGCGCGTGTCCATCGGAGTGCCGGGCTACAGACACGACTCCCAGTGCAGCTGCAGGTCTGTGCTGTCCAGAAAATCAGCCGAGAAGACGCTCTGTGGAGTGTGCGGCGCCAGCGGGGCCAGACTCGTCCCCCCGTCACCGGCTCCCCCGCCTCCTCCTCCTCTCCCCCCTCCGCTGCCCCCGCTCCCTCCGCTGGTGCTCCCCACCATGGAGATATCCAGCCAGTCCATGCTGTCCAGAGTGGGGTCGCCAAAGTCCAGCCCTGAAGAGTGGGGGGAGAAGCCCAAGTCGGACGTGTCCATGGGGGAGGGAGGGTGGTCCAGGATGCTGGGCGTGCTCAGCATTTGGCTGTGAAGGTCGTCGATCAGCGTCAGGCCGCCGTCGGGCTCCACGCCCAGCAGCGGGGCACCTGTGGTGCTCTCCAGGAAGTCTTCCAGGCGTCCGCTGCCTGTGCAGGACTCTCCTACAGAAGGCTGAGGGGAGATGAGGGGTTCTGTAGGGGTGGGAGGGGAGAGGTGGAGGGGAGACGGGGGAGAAGATGGGGAGGGCGGGTCAGAGTGGAGAGGGGCGAGGGAAGGGTCCGGGTTGGCCTTGAAGCCGGGGATTTCTGAAGAAGGACAGAGAGAGAATAATGTCATCAGCACAGGAGACGACAGACTCGTGACGTCTTCCTCCCATTAATGTTTGTAACAGAGTTTATTACCTCCACTCTTGAGCAGGATGTCAAACAGGTCGTCCATCTGCTGACTGTTCACGCCATTCTCCTGCTAACAGAGAAGATGTTATCAGTCAGCCACCAATCACACACATAAACACAGGCTTCTCCACAACAGACAAACTGACCAGACATAGATGACATAATATTAAAGCTACATTTACATGCAATCTGCTGCATTTTTTTTCTTTTTCTAAAACAGTGATCTCCAAACTTTTTTAAACCACAGCACCCCTTTGTAGTGATTTTTTTTCATGGCATCCCACCTCTCTGCACATACATGATATTAGACTACATCAATAAAATTTACTTGACTATATGAACTGAGAGCAATATTAAGCGAAATAATAAACACTTATTCTCAATCACAAAAGAATGGCAGCAGTTTTATGTTGCTGTGCACGTTTGCAGATTGCTGATTTTTCTTTTGTTCTGTTCAAAAGCAAAATTAGCTTACATTTTAGGTTTTCAACGACAAAGAAATTGCACACATTCAGCCGCATAACAGTTCTTCGTCTCACGCGTGCCAGACAGAACAGTTATGCTGCAATTTTAATCAATCCACCTGTCTACACAGCCCACGTAATGGCTCACATTTTGCTCGCGCTATATATATATATATACACACACACGACACCTCTGCCCAAAGCTTATTTTTACACTTGAAGTCTGTTTTCTTCCGTTTTACGGATGTAACTAGAGTGATTGTGTGTTGGGCTCACAGCACTGCCAAAACAACAGGAACCTACACTTAATACTGTGCCTGAACGCATCCTGTGTGGACACAGAGGACTGAAGCAGCTGCTTTACTAACGTGCTGCTCACGCTACGCCTCCTCTGTAGACACGGTGTTAGTCGCTTGAAGTATTCAATATATTTGTTGGCCGAAGAGGTGTGGGGAGATGTTTGAAAACCTAATGTAAAAAATGTAGTTAAAGTAAATGTCACCTGTTTAATGTGGTAAAATGTTATTAAAAATATACAGTTAATGCGCAGTAAAAGAAAGAAAATTAATCTTGGCCTGTCCTTAAGGCATACCACTTTGGGAACCACTGATAAAAGATTAAACATAAAACATCTGTTTTAGTTCTGTTGTCTAGTTTTATGCTATTTGTAAAGCCTGTCTGCAAATAATACAAAATCCAGTTTTGGTATTAGTCACTTAGAATCTAAAGCAAGGGCAAGTAGAACTGCTTTATAAAGTGTTGTGGTTTGGGCAAAGAGTGTTTGTCACTTCCTCTTGACGGGAAACACTTGACTGACCACCAGTCACTTTTTCTACATGCAGATTTCTCAGATTTTCTCAAAGTTACAACCACTCTCTGGTAAACTTAACATTGATCATGTGACATCTGTGACTTAGTGAGATATTTGTGTATTGTGGTACACATTTGTGGATTGTCTTCTGTGGGCTACAACTAATAAAGTCCATTAAAAACTTCTATATGTAGACAAATAATAAAATAAATAAGTAAAATATTAAGAAGCAGAGAAGACAGACTGGAGAAAAGTGGGCAACACCAAAATTACATAACAAACATAAGATAACAAAAAAGAAGAAAAAATCATTCCTGAATACGCTAAACATTACAGGATTTTCACAGACACAAATGGAAAACAACCCAACACTACTGAAACCTCTCTGCCTTCCAAGCTCAGTAAAATTAACACACAGCTCAGTGTGAGAAGCTAAGAAGGAAAATGGAGGAACAGACAGAAACAGAACACTAAAGGAGAGACGGAAAGAAAGATGTGCTGGAGGACATACTTTGGAGCGTTGAGTAGGAAGGGAGGTGTTGGGTTTGGGAGAGGGAGGGGTGAACAGTGTGTGCCGGTCGTAAGGCGGACACACCTCCTCTCTCTGCCAGGGTGGAGTGATGGAATGAAAAGAAAAGAGAAGAAACAGGGAGGAAAAGTTAATGAAGTTTACAACATGTGGAGAAGCCTGAGCAGTAGAGATGACATGGCGACGGGAACTATCAGGAGCGGAGGAGGTGGTGGCGTTACCTTGAGAGATGAGATTAAGTTGCTTTGGCTTTCACTGTCTGACATGTCGTCAAAGAAAGGCTGCAGATTGGGCGGAGCGGTGACTGACAGGCTGGGTTGTGGCACGCCATTGGTGTCAAGGTGCAGCCCTGCCTTCTGTCCCTGAGCGAAGAGAGTGGGAGAGAGAGATATTTAGACTGTACAACAGCAGACATAGATATGTTGCACACTCTATTGTAATTGGCTACTTAAGTCTCAAATCTGAATATCAGGCAGCTGTTTCACATTTCATCAGTCTACAGTCTGTTTGATTTAGATGATTTGAAACTGTGTTAGTGGCGACACCTTGTGGCAGGAAGAGGTTGCTGCTCGGAAGATGCAAGCAATCCTGCTGCAGTACAGTAACGTTACATTACATTTATTTGGCAGCCGCTTTTCCCCTACATGCACACACACATTCAGAGCAATTTAGGGTTCACTGTCTTGCTCAAGGACACTTCAAAATATAGACAAAAGAAGCCAGGGCTTGAACCACCAACCATATGATTAATAGCCAATCACTTTTAGCTTCTAATCAAATAATTTTTTAATACTATTATATTATACAAGGCATATACAGTAAGGACTTACATTACTAGTAAAAACTTATTTTGTGAATAAACCAATAACAGTTGCCAAACTGTCTGATAAATTTGATTTGAGATGATAAAAATGTCCTCAGTTATGGATGGTTTTTGTGATACACAAATGTATATTATATATCATATATATAAATACATTCAAAACACACTTATAAAGCTCTTTGTAGAAGAGAAGAAGAAAAAAAATCAACAGCGAATATGATCAAAATGTATAAAAAAATAAAACTATTTATACAAAAATGAAATAAATAAACACAAACAACATAATAAAAGACTGTTTCATAAAAATAAGCCTATAAATTAGTTTTTAGAACTGATTAAGATGATACAGATTTAGTAACCGCTACCGAGGGAGGTCATTTTAACTACAATCTACAATCAATTTTTCATTTTAAATCTAGTTTGTCAACAATGACAAACATACTTGGTAAGTAGTCAAGAGTTTACATATGTGGCATTGGTTCATATTTACTTGTCCCTATACAAATAAACATTAAATAAAGAAAACACACGCAATAAAAAAGTAATTAAAAAGCATGTGTCATAGTGTCTTCAGAGTCGTTGTTGCACCTTTTTGATTGGCTGGCTCACAGGCTCAGCCTCTGGCTGCTCTTTCAATTGGCTGTCAGTGCTGGGGAGTTTACTTGGAGTTGACTGCAATCTCTAAAAGGACAACAAGCAGAGAAAGTTGCAGATAAATATTTCATCACATATTATTAACCCAGCGCAGTCCACCAAAGAATATCTGTTTTACCGTACCTGCAGTGTGATGCGTCCATTGGTTTTGGCCAATGAGGACACTCCGTTCTGTCCATCTGTGGTGTGATTGGTGAGAGCGATCAGGTAGTGGTTGCCATTGCTGTCAGTGACCAGTGTTGGCGTGCCATTTGCCTTGAGGAGGTCTAATGAAATGGCCTGAGTGTGGATCTGAGTGCCGTTCTGTTGGTTGACGAAGACCGGGGCCACCTGGAAACGGAAACCAAACAGTAAGTTTCTCTATTTCAGTGACATTAAGATTTTAATACAAATTTTAATGCATTTTATTTAAATAAAAACTTCAGCTTATTAGCCACCACCTTAACAGGGCAGATGATGTTGGTGTTGAATGTGGTGAGATTCCAACCTTTACATTTCAAATATGTTTCATTATCTGGAGCTGCTGCGTCATTACCTGTTGTGTGG
Source organism: Siniperca chuatsi (assembly GCF_020085105.1). Taxonomy (NCBI): domain Eukaryota; kingdom Metazoa; phylum Chordata; class Actinopteri; order Centrarchiformes; family Sinipercidae; genus Siniperca; species Siniperca chuatsi. The sequence goes on from NC_058061.1 coordinate 17,896,309, forward strand.
TGACAGCTGCCGCCTGCTGCCTCTGCTGTTGCCTCTGCTGAGCCTTCAGCTGTCTCCTCTGCTGGGTTTGGTTCACTGCAGGCTTCTGGATCTGCACCTGAACCTGCTTCAGCTGAACTGGGTTTTTCTGCTGGCTCTGTTGAACTTGCCCTTGAGTTTGCTTGAGCTGGTTCTGCTGCACCACCTTCTGTTGACTGAGTTTCTGTTGGGCAAGTTTCTGCTGTGCTAACTTCTGCTGGGCCTGGAGCTGTTTCTGTTGGGTTTGCTGTATGATAAGCTGCTGCAGTTGCTGCTGCTGCTGGAGCAGGATTTGGGCTTCCTTCTTCTGCTGTTGTAGTTTTTGAGGGTTTGACTTAGCCTCTGCCACTTTTTGCAGCTGCACCTGACTATGCTGCAGCGTCTGTTTCTGCTGTTCAGCGTGTTGGACCTGCAGCCGATGAATCTGCTGCAGCCTGAGCAGAGTCTCCTGAGAGCACTGCATCGGCTTGGCTGGTTTCTTTGCCTGGACCTCCTCTGTTATTCCCTCCATCCCCTCCTCTGGCTCTACCTCCTTCTTCACCTTCACCACAATGCCGTTGGGGAGAGTGGGGGGCTGAATGGCCGAGGCTTTTATCAGAGTTTGGAGTTTAACCTCTGGGGATGTTCTGCTCTTCTCACTTCCATCCTTCTCCAACACTATTCCACCTGCCACTTTGCCCTGCTCCAGCTGGGACCTGAGGGTCTCCACCAGCCTCTGCTTCTGCCGCAGCATCCTGGTCAATTCCTCGATCTGTTTGTCCTTCTCCTGGAGCATCTGATCCTTGTCCAAGGAGGATGTGTCCATGGCTACTCCAGGCAGGGGCTCTGGAGGCTGACATGAGCCGGGTGAAGGCCTGGAGAGGCTGCATGAGCTCTGGATCTCCTCTTTGACCTTGGAGAGAGGCTGTGAGCGCGGAGAGAGGTTTGATGGGTGCTGAGGAGATGGATGCAGGGTGAGTTGGGTCAGGGGAGAGCTCACCTGAAGGACAACAAAACAAGAAGAGAACGTTAGGAAAAGGCTTGAAGGAAGATGTTCAATATTTTCCAGTGTCCTTAACAAAAAGACAATAATTAAAAAATAATTTCATCCGATAAACAGGTTATTTGCTTCACATTTAGATCTCACCATCTCTCCAAACATGTCTCCATTACAGCTTGTCTCATCTGGACTCATCCCGGCCAACGACCTCTCAGACGGAGTAGGGGACACCGGAGGACTGGAGCTGGTGCTGCCAAATCGCATGACCCGCCCTGGAACCACCTGAGCCAATGATGACAAAGCTAACTTAAACATACCCTCTCCTGATTGGTGGTCAGGGGTAGTAGTTGTGGTTGGAGAGGATGTGATAGTGCTAGCAGCTGAGGTCATTCCATGGTGGCTGGGCTGCGATGTGCCATTTTTCAAAACCACTGTAGTGCCGCCATTTTGCTCCTGGTAGTTGCGGAGCCTCTCGATAAGATCGTTCTTGGTTCCTGAGACGGTCAAACCACGCAATTTCAGTTCTTGTTTCAACTCAGCGACCTGGAGGATGAGAAACCAGACCAGTACTCACTTAGCAGACATTGACTCAGAGTGTGAACGAGAACAAATGATATGCAAGAGAAAGTGTGAAGTTCAGTGAAACATAATTTAGTTCAGTGGTTCCCAAGGGGGAATAGGGAAATATTGGACACTTTGACCTCCTCATTTTTCAAATGAAACAATCTGAGCTGTGACCAAAAATCACTCTGAAGTCACAGCTAAAGGTGGGGAACCACTGATTTAATTGGACTTTTGGAGGTCATAGAGGTGTGAAGGAAAAGCAAGGTCTGACATTGCTAATAAACATTTATTTTGAGAATAAACCAATAACAGTCAGTTACCAAATTTTGCAGTAAATTTTTAAGATGACAGGGTGTGTGTGTGTGTGTGTGTGTGTGTGTGTGTGACAACCTGTTCACAAACTTTGACCTTATGCATCAAAACACTCTTGGTGCATAAATTCAAAGCACTTGATGATTAGTGATCATTTATAAACAAAATCATTAGTATTAGTCAGCAAGAAGCATATTTAGTTAAAAATATTCTTGGCAGGTACATTTCTGACACTGGGGAAAGCTGTCTGTTTGCTTACTTTGAACTCATCCAGGTTGGCTGGCAGAGTGGTTGGTTTGGCTCCTCCCATTGCAGTTTGGCTCTGACGGGCAGTCCCGCTCTGATTGGAGGGGGCGGGGGTGGTTGTCGCGGGAACGCTGCGGGAGGGAGAAGGGCCAGAGTTGGTTGTGGGAGGCTGCTCAGTCGGTGGCCTGAGGGGAGGCAGAAAACAGTAAGGTATGAATATTGCTTGTCCTTCTTTGACATAACAGGAATGGTGTGATTGAGGCCAGGTCGCAGGGTCATGCAAATGTAGCTGGTAAATGTGAGAAATAGTGATTTAACAAAAAAAAATTCTGCATACATTTTTAGAAATTGATTATTTTTATTTCCAAAGTTACTTTTCCATGATCATGTTCTATACAAACCCATGGTTTGTTCCTACCACTGTTTTATTTTCTTTACCTGATTCTAGTTCAAAACCAAAAACTATAACATATACGTTTCATCATTAGCATTTGAAGTTGTATCGCATCAATAATCTAATATTTGAAAACTAAGCATATTTCATAAGTCACATATTTTTATTTGTCAAACCAACCATGTCATTTTCTAACACTACTTCTGCTTTAAGTTCCAGGCTCTATAGACTCATCCAAACACCACTAATGTGGAGGGGACAAGCCACAACACAAACGTTTGGGAGAAGACAGGAAAGTTATAATGAAAACTGCATGCAGACTGTGCAGCAGAAATGAACTATGGGTAATACCTGCTGGTTTCATATGAGGAAGAAAAAGGAGGGTGGCAAACTAGAAACTAATTCCAGGAGCAAACTCTTTGCATAAAAAGAATGCAGTCAGTCATCTGCACTTCCACACCACAAACGCAATGTCATGCTTGACACTCACTTGGGAGGAGCGGGCAGTATGGTGTGGTAGTTGTAGTGCTGCTGTTGCTGGTTGAGGATCTGCAGCTGCAGGAAGAGCTGCTGCTGATGGAGGAGCTTTGCATAGGACGAGTCCATCTGGGGCGGACGCTCTTTGTCTGCCTTCTGGTCTGGAGGGATGTACTGGTGGTACTTCAGCTTCTTCACCTACGCCCAGCAGACCAAAAGTTTAAGAGACAACTCAACTCTTTAATACTGTTACACCATTAAATACCATCAATGTGGGACATTCATCCTGCCTCGTCTTGGTCTACATAAGTTACTCATTTCTGACATTCAAAAAGCATTCTGGACATTTGGAAAACTTTATGTGCGTGCATTCAATACATGTAGGTGGAAAGATCGACAGTAATAACATAACTACAGCCAAAGAGCAATTATTTCCAGTTCAGAAAGCGCAAGTCTGTATTCTGGTGTAGTGAGGATACTGTGGTTGCAGAAAATTGTTTCTCTTCCTCTTCTACAATGGATTTCTCCTTGTATGATTGTTAAATGTCAAAACATCAAATCTAGAGGGAAGCCCTGGCTCTCTGATTCTGGGTGAACTGACACCAAAACCACAGGGGAGAGTAACTTGATGGACTAGATGAGTGATGAACTCTACCTCCTTGGTTAAATCTGACAAACACATTCTTAAATATGATCTACTGTCATAAAACAGCCTAAAAAATATGTGCTGACAAATTCCCAGATTTGACTGTTGCGGATGAATATTATTTGAACCCAATCAGACCCGTAAATCCTGTATCAGTGCCTGTTAAAATGAAAATGAAATGAAGAGTTTGCTGACCTTGGGTTTGCTGTCCTTTGGTTTCTTAGGTCTCTGTGGAGGACGGTCTGAACTCGACTTAGCCTGAGACTGCTGACAGAAACCGTGAGAAATGGGGCCGGAGAGGAGGAAGTAAGGAAATGAAGAGATGAGGGAGGGTTAGCCAGTTATAGCTGCTCCACAAATAGAGATTAAGTGCAGATTTATTTACAAGTCATCAAAACTGCAGGATGTTCAACTTGAAACAGGGAAATATTTCATGTTCTCGCGTTTATGGGAAGAGAGGAAAATAACCAGCGTTTCCACACCTTCATGTGTCCAGTAGAGGGGCGGGAGTTTGCTGAGGTCACCGTCGTCCCATTTGTCACTTTTGGGAGTGGGGAGAAGTCTGACCCATTCACCTGGGGAGGAGGTGGTGGAGGAGGTGGAGGAGGGGACTGTGTAATGAACTGAGAAGATATCACTCTAGTTAATAGTGTGATCACGTTGGTCATCACTTGCTTTGTTTCATGGCAAATTCATCTCATTTGAACTTTGCTTTGCTTGAATAAGTTCAAGTTGAAGTGACAATTGATTTAAATGACAGCCTGCGATGGTACCTGTGGGGGGGACATGTCCCCGTTCTGGGTGAGCACATCAGGGGGTGACAGCTGAGGGACGGCACTCAGAGGAGAGTCATGATTAATTAGCTGGTCTGGTGACAGAGCATCACTGCTGTCTTCATCCAAAGACGAGCTCTCTCCCCCGGCTCCCTTTGGAGAATCTGTAACAGAGAACAAATATTTTCAAATTCTGTTGTTTGATTGAATCAAACAACAGAGTTGCCGTGGCATCTTGTGGTGGTCTGTTATAAACTTCTGTGGCCAGTTGTTTGACAGTCAAACAAAATCATCACTGTTAAGCAGATTGCTAAACAGTGATGAATAATTTCAGAGAAGTTATACAACACTGTATACACTACCATGTTTCAAAACAGGACTGTGTCCAAACATAGTTGTTGTGTCATTTCTGTAGCAGAGTTGTTAGTCAAAAGTTGTGTGGTTTAGTTTTTATGGTATCATCCAGTAGAATGATGCAACCTGTAGTTACTAAGTAGTGTGTGTGTGTGTGTGTGTGTGTTGAAATACTGTGTGTAGATACCTGGATGTTGTAATTACACAGATAAAGGTGTGTTCAGACAGAATGTAAATTCGATTTAGGAGGTGGTGCAATTGCACACAGTCAGTGGTATGATGGCAACTCAATAACAAAAGGTGAACATGTTTTAACTCGAGTACAACACCCACACTTATCCCTAAGCTGTATGGCTCCAATAAATTCAGCAAGCATCTGTCAATTAAGCAAGGCGAAAATATTCATATATTGTGTGCGTGCATCCCTGTGCCAGCATGATTGTTTGAAAGTAAAAGATGTTGTTTTCTGTAGACTGTATTGTTTTGTTTCATCTGTACCAAGGGTGCTGTATTTCTTTTTTAAATGTTGTAATCTGGATACATTATATTATGTTTGAATGTGTGTTTGTATTTGTGTATACATACTGTGCTGTGTCTGTATGGTTACTGATTGCTCCTTAGTGTCCATGAGTTTATCTGTGTGTGACTGTAATGTGTGTTAATGATTGCAAATGTGACTGTGAGTTTGTGTTTTGTCCAACTTTACTGCAGCAACTGAATGTTCTTAATCAATGTGTGCACGTGTTTTACTTGGTGTTTTTGAAGACATTTAGACAGGGAGCAATCTGCAAACTGCGACTGTTTGAAAGTCGTGAGGTGTGCGTGTAGTTACCCAGCGGTGAGTGCACAGGGCAGTTGACGGACAGGATGTTCTTGTGAACCAGTTCGATGGGACCCGGTCTATGGGAGATCTTGTCGTTGAGGTCGTCGGCCAGTCGCGCTCGCTTCAGTTGCAGCTGCTTGGCCTGCAGGGACGGCTCTGCCGACGTCTCTGTGGAGGACACAGCAAGACAACATGCATACATGCAAATTCATTCATCAAGTAATTTATTTTACAGCTAAAACCAGATATTGTTAGGTGTGTGCTTTGTAAACACAAGATGTACATCAACATATAATCCATTTAAATATTTTGAGCAGATCCATAAAGACAGGAAGTTGAATTTCTGAAGATCACAGATACTGAGTTTTAAGGCTCCTTTTAGCACTTCCTGGTTTTGAATTCATGCTCAATTTAAAAAAACAAACCAAAACCAAAGCAGCTGCTAGTTTACCAAGAACATTAATTAAGGGACAGCATCAAGCCAAGCTGATATACTAAACATAAAAATACATGTTACAAACAGACATTACACTTCATGAACACCTTACATCGGAAAACATTTTTAAACCAGCACATACAACTGAGCATGGGAAAGGCCTTACATCAAGTCATTCTAAAGTAACTGAAGACTTGATCTATGTGGCAGAATAAAGAGTTTTATAAAACTTATGCAGTGCCACCAAATTATAAGACATTACAGTTTAACTCCACATTAACATGAAATATACATATATAATATGGAACTGGTTCTGTTTTGTTTACTGTGCGATTCCTTTTTACAAAAGTTTCACGTATTTCACCTAAATTATATCTTTCATTCTACACTTCTGCTATCACTAATGGGATTCTTAGTCTAAAAGTGCAGTTCCCACTTTTAGGTAAAAACTCACCCTCCAGAATGTGCATCCTGACCAGCTCAGAGCGCTCAGGACGACTCCGGATCTTCCTCTTCAGATAGTCCTCGGTCTGTGGAAAACACATTATGGAGGGGTAGCAGAAGTAAGTAAGAGGATCACAAGCAAAAGGATGAGAACCGATAAAGAGTGTGGGGAATTCCTTAATGGACACTTGTTACAATGCAATAAACTGCTACTGTAGATCGCATATTTCTTTAGTTGCCATGTTTGTTGCATTGCCGTAGTGTTTCAGCACCACACTTACCAGAGATCACCTGTTACAGTGTGTCCAATACAGTGGAATCTCTCTCATTTAATTTTATTTGTGGGTGAAGTTTCTGCAGCTGGTGCTTTTTTCTTTGTTTGTTCAGCAAAGATGGTTCTTGTTGTTAATGCTAACTATGCTAGAACTAAAAGCATCCACAAACCAGGTATTGGCTGAATCACTATTCCATAACATTAATCAGTAATGGTGTATAAACAGACTAGATGCAGATTATGAATTTAAATCTTCACCGAAATTCAGATCTACCTCTCGCTGCCATCATGGAAAGTTGCTTAAACTTTGCGTGATGGCAATGCAAAACATTTAACAACAATTAAATAACATGCTAATAATGCAGCTCCTTACCGGAAGAGTGCTACGTTACTACTATTTGTATGGCACCAAAAGTTTTGATTTATTTCCTGTCAGCATGTAAGTGCCTATATTGACAGTACAATTCAATTTCAAATAGTTCTTTGTGATCTATGCTGTTTATACATACTGTATTAAATGTTTTTCCCCACAAAACTTCAACAAAGCAACTCCACTGAGAAAGCAGGAAACTCACTGTACTTAAGATACTCACCCTTGCTCGCTCCAGACTCCTCCGCTGTTCGTGAAAAGCTGCTGGGCTCTTCAGTGCTGCATGGAGAGAGGGATGGATGGGTGAATACAGCTCACACAGACTCTGATGGGAGTCGTGATGCTCCTTTCAGCAAGTGACAATGTGAGAACAGATACAGCCTATAGAGGAAGACAGACTCAAAGCAGAAGTGGCTGCAGGACGAGAAGGTCAGGAGTGCTATTCTGGACCACACACTGATGACAGCTCAGGAGGCTGATGGGCCGCTGCAGCATGCTGTGCGTCCAGGAATAAAGCACAGTTTCTCTGCAGTGAACGCCACCTTGGTTATCACTAAGAAAATTGCAAAGTGAAATTGAAAGTGAATTGAAAAGTGTTGTAGTCAATGGTGGTGGCTTAGCTTAGGTAAGTTAGGTTTTAAGGGAGCAAAATTGCAGACAAACCTCATGGAACCAGAGCTTTCCCAAACCTTAACTCAGCAGTTTCATGAGCCTAATTGTTACCATACTGCTTTCTGGGTGCTCAGTTGATCCCGATATTCCATACAGTTTTTCCACGTATTCTTTCTCTTAGTTTCAACTGAAGACAGAAGTCTTTGCAGCTTTTTTTGTCTGTGACTCAGTGTTACACACATAAATAGGCACTAATTGAGATTCTCAAACCTCCAACACACATAACCTGTTTAATGTAGCAAAACCTTTTCGTGTGCCAAATAATCATGCACATATCCACATATATATATATATATAACTATTTCAAAGGCCAACTGTCTTTGTTTCAATAAGTCTGAGAGATGGACAGTAGCTGGGAATCTGAGAGACATTAATTCTTGATGACCACTAGTCTGGAGTGGATTGTTAAAAAGGAGCAGGAAGACAGAGGAGAGTGTGGACTGATGGATAGACTGCTGCACACAAAGAAAATCTACCTTCATCACCGCACTCAGCCATGACTGTCTGTAATGTACCTAGTGTACGGGTGGGGGTGTGAATGTCTATGTGGTGTGTGTGTGTGTGTGTGTGTGTGTGTGTGTGTGAGTAAGTAGAAACACGTATTTATATATTTCTAGAAAGCCACTTACAGCCTAGATCCTGTGTTACCATTGAGGAGAAACAGCCAAAAAAATAACATATGTTCAACACAAAAATGATGGTCCAAAATTTCAAATATCAATAATTGAATTTTATCTTAAGTTTCAGTCTGTATCACTTTTCGTTTAATGGAAAAAAAAAAAAAAAACTTAACAGATTATATTCCATCTCTTATTTATAATTAATTTCAAATTAAAGTCTGTATGTAACACAGTTGGTCCTATCAAGGTATTGGGCCAAGAGCACTTTCCAATTTAATATCATGACTAACCAAACTCAATTAAGGATTTTTAACATTTTTTAATTTTCCCCCCAAGCACCCAATCTCACAGTCTTTAACATTAGAAAATCTCATTTCAAATGTCAAGGTGAGAGTTTGGAAAAAGCTAAACAGACACCAACAAAGATGTTCACTCTATTTGGGGAAGGATATTGGCAGTGGCAGTTACGATGATGCAACATAGCAATCGTCTGATTGGTCAAGAGATGGTGAAATCCCTGTCAAAGGTGTGTGAGTGTGAACATTCTGGCTACAGTGGGGCGTCAACTGTATGTGTGTCACGGATGACTGGGTGGGAGGGGGGAGGCATTCTTCGTGTCACAACCCCCCACATCGAGGAGAAGACCTCCAACCATCCAGAGCAGCACCTTGGAAGCTACAACCATGAGCTCTGTTTTGTTGCTATTAAGCTTGAGTAGTCTTGGACGACATCCAGGTTTTATCAGACTTATATTAGTCTTTTATTGAAAAATCAAATATCAGTTTTCAAAAACACCCCAAGTAGACTTATTTCAAAACACTCGCCTCATCGTCTGATATCATGTAATGTTCTTTTGTGTCGGGGACAAACTGAGCTTTTCTTAAACGCAGATGTATAACTGCCAGCATGAGAAATATCTCACAGTACTTCTACTTTCACAGCTATGTTGGATGCGACCTTCTGTTGCCTTTGCGTCCCTCTGTTATTGCTTGGTTTGCATGTGAATGTAATCCATCTCATAATGTAGCTCTAACTGGCATTTTATTGTTTCAGTATAAAATTGTGATTTAATTGTCTGAACAGCTGGCCTTTATAACTGCCAAATCAATCATTATATTATGCTTGTGCAATTAACAATAAACAATCCAAACAGCGTCAAAGACAACAGAACAGAGATTTACCCTGAAGAACAAATGAAGTAACTGGCCACGTTTCTGATGATCTATTGATTCAACAATGCTCCTTACAAACTCTCTTAATGCTCTTAATTTCATTGTTTGGTAACCTCAAAATAAACCATGGGGGAAAAGGCAGAAAATTATCTGGAGACACAAAAAAGAATTGAAATCCCATGGCACATACACATCTTTTTCAAATTTGTCCGTTGCCAAAACCCCATTAATCCACCACCCTGACACAGAGCCTACAATCCCTACAGAATATCTCAGATGCTTATTGATAAATTGCAGTTGAATATTTAACTTTCAAGTGGTCAAATTTATCAGCCAGCAGCTCAGACATACTATGATTTTTTGTTGAATTACTGACCTCAAGACACGGGAGCATTGTTATTGCTTGTTTACCCATATATCGGAGTATTTAACCTCAGCTAATCTATCAGAAATACCCTGCTTCACATTTACACAGTGCAACAACAGTAACTTAGGAGCATCACTGCAACTGGTGGGAGGTCAAGAACCTTGCTCGAGAACACCTAGATGGTGGTTACTGAGAGAGGGAGGGTGAAAAGTTACTCATTTACACCACCTACAGCTGCAAAACCAGTGTGAGGATTTGATACCACAGCAGAAACTGACCCTTCAGTTCCCAGCACTCACTGTCTCCTCTCCAGCTGGGCAACATGCTTGAACACACATTACAATATTATTAAGAATATTTTACCATTATAGATATACATTACAATTTGGAAACTGTATATTTAAAATAAACTATTTCCAATTGTAAAACATAAACTTCATTACATCATATTGATAGTTTTTAGTTCAATTTGCTCATAATTATTTATTTGGACAATTTATTTTTGTTAACGATAACAAAATTTGCTCATATCATCATGATACAATTCCACTGAAAGTTGATGCACCCTCCTTGCTCTTTAGCAGTTCATATGATCTTTACTGTCCTATAATAGGATATATAGGAATATATAACAGAGGCCTTGACAGCTGAACAACCTTTGCTCTACCTTGCTGCGTCTCAAGGCAACAGTCAAAATAAGGGCTCTTTGTAAAATCCCATGTTCGAGGAAAACATCACCTTGAAAGCAAACACAATCTTTGATGAATCTCTCATAAACCCATGCATTCTCTTTCTCCCTCTTTATGTATTTTGTCTCTTTGTATCGCCACAGATACAGAGAGTGAGAGTGAAATATTCTACCAGTACAGGCTGATCCCAATTCAACAGTCTGGCATGAGGCCTGTTGCATAAGGAGGACACAGACAGATTTACTGTAACTACTAAATGGTCGAATGTGAGGCTCCATGCTGCCCACTAAAACAAGTACATGGTCTGAGTGTCCACTCCTGTGCATTATTTCATGTCTAATCCATACATTTAATGCAAAATGAGCCAGGTTAGTTATTTTAAGTGCATTTTTAGTGGAATGACATGCCAACTAATTCATCCAGGGTTGCACATTACTGCAACGGCAGTGGTAGTAGTATACAGCTGAAAATAGTGCAGCTTTTAAAGACACACAGCACGTTTTGGTTTCTTCACCTGGCAATGGCAAACGGCACTGAGTGACAAAGAATATAGAAAATAACAATTTTTCATTCCCACCTACTTTTTTTATTTCGGACAACTGCAAATAACCTTACTCTACAATTACTTTTTACTCAGAGCCCTTTTGAAAAAAGCTTGGTACTTATGCACAAAGCTACGTTCTACTCAGAAACAGAGGAAAATTTTATAAAAAATATCTCTGTCTCTTGTGATGTGCGGAAACTCTGAAACAGGAAGTGGATACAGAAGAAGAGGAAGCTGCCCTATATGATAACACAAAGTGGTGCAAAGTCACCACCAAATTTGACATATGCAGAACGCACACACTCGTACCAATAACACATGCAGATAAGGGCTGACATTTTCAGCAAAAAACTGGATGCAAAAAAGTCTCAGCCTTCATAATACCGTGTTCCCTGAAGATTTTCTGATATCAAACACACAAAAAGATACCATTTCCCAACATATCCTGTATTGCAGATGAGGATAATCAGATATGTTATAGCACAGGGCCTATCTTTAGGTGAGACGGAGTCATTTAGAGCTTTTTCTGTTGTGAGTATTGAGCATGTGCATCACTGGCTGTAGATGTGACAATATGTATGTATATGTTAAAGTGGAACTAACCACATTGACAATACAGTATGCAAGTTTGCAGAATATAGTTCATCTCAATTCAGATAAACTTGAGACCAGAGACTTACGTGGCATGATCCCTTGGCTGACCAGTTCCTCTCGTGTACGTCTCTGCTGGAGTTTGAGCTGGAGGACTGCATGGAGACAGAGGAGGTGAGGGAGGAGAATGAGGAGAAGAGTGAGTCAGTGACGGCCGGTGAAAATAAGAAACTGCAGTGATGGAGCTTTGAGCTCTTAAAGCTTCCTTATTGTGCACTGATCAGTAGTCCATCTGCCCCATTTAGATAAATAACCACGTACAGGAACCCAGATGAATTTGGGCTGGCATGAAGAGGACCTAACTCATCCTCTCATTTCCCCCTTCTTTCGTGCTTTTTTTTTTCGAGCTACAGAGGGGGCGGGTACAAGGAGGGCGTGAGCAGAGTACTACATACTTCCTGTTTCTGGCTTTTTTTTCTTTATTTCTGTGCCCAGTGTGGGCAAATGTGTGTGAAAAAACAGCCATCAATAATCAACTAATCAGTAAGAGAGATAGAGCAAGCACAGCAAAAAAGATGAGAGAAACCAGCAGAGGAAGAAAAAAAGAACAGTTAGAGTGCAGACTGAAACCAGACCAGCCTCGATTTGAGAGTAGACGAGAAAAAAAGTTGTGCATATCGGCTGATTGTGCCGTCATTTCTAAACAGGAAGCACTTGTTACATAGCACAGAGGCTGGGAGGGAACGATTTGAGAAACACAGTGCTGGACAGAAGGGGTTGGCCCATGTATGACCTTTCTGCATACACAATATTTCAGTTGTTGTGCATTGTGTTGCCCAGTCGTTCTCCTCATGGTACCTTTTAAAGTCAAACAACTCGACCTTAGGGCTGAAAGCTTATTAGCTCTCATTCTAGCCTCGTAATCATAATTTAATGTTAAATTAGAAACAGGATGAAGAATTTTACAGAATAACAAATTTAAATATGGGCAGCTGCAGGATCATGCAAGTGCATTGTATTTCATCATTTGCTGCAGTGTCAGTTTCACAGCCAACACATTGAGAATTTAGGGAAGTGCGCTGGACCGTTCAGTCAGCCGCACAGACTTGGGGGGGGGGGGTTGTATAAAAAGGTAACTTTTTATATACTTTCTTTTATATGTGTGTATGTTAGATATTAATTAGTATTTCTATTTCTTGGACATTTGAGCCCATTCAGAACCCATCCTCGCCTACTCACCCGGTCTTTCCTTACTTTTCCTCCCTTCAGCATATGCTTAAGTCACCTCCTTAAGCAGATCATCTGATTATACTTAAAAAAATAAATAAAAATACTAGTCATAGTGATGTAACTGCAGAATATACCAGCAAATTAAAATCACAATATTACGATGGCAGAGAGCTCAGTGGTCGATGACATTGGCGATGGAACACAGACAACAACTAAAAACACATTGCTGACCAGTGGCAAGAATGTACAGAACAGCTACAGGGTTGTCACTGCAGACACTTGTTTGTGGTATGCTGTTTTTTTCTGAGGTCAATAAATAACTGATAATGCACTATACTTCCACTGTGCTTCTTGGCAACAGGCTGTTTCCATTTTAAAACTGAGGATGTGACACATACTTACTGTTCATCTTGGTTTTAAGTTTACAGTGTTTGATAAAATCAGAGGAAGGAATGAGTATGTTATTACACCAAATACTATTTTAACACAGACATTCAGCTCGGCTCCACTCAGCTGAGACTCTTGTTTTATATGTACCAGCTGTCACTGTTGAAGGGGAATGTGTGTGTATGTGTGTGTGTGTGTGTGTGTGTGTGTGTGTGTGAAGTGGCTTCCCAGGCATTTCTGGCCGGGGTTGTGCCTGCTACACAAGCAGCACCTGTTCCTTCCCACTAACAAAGTGACATCATTGGTGCTTGCAGGCTAGCTAACCAGTTAGCCATCCTGCGTAGCTGCTGCTGGGCCCTCTGTTATGACAAACAATCCAGGCCTGGACAGAAACACTGCGAGTCCCATGAATTAACGTCAGAGCCTGTGCAGCTAAATGTCATTCCTTGGCGCTACATCCTCCTAAAGTGTGTATGCTCTACATCTTGAGGGATCAGACTAGCACTAGAGACTCCCCCCTGGAAGCAATAACATGTCAGTTCACAGTCAGCGACGTAAACACAGAGACCTAAATACAGCCAGGCAAGCTCATGTATATGTTGCGCAGCAGCTAAGAGATTCATTTCCCTCAGCGTCAAACACACAGGCAAACAAAGACTCACGTGTTGCCTGAATCCGCACACACACAAATACAATAACACACACAGACACACGCTGACCGTGCCATGGCAGAGTGCAGGATAAGATGCCGAGCCACTTGGCACTTCCAGGGAAGAGGTTTATTCTGGGAAGGAGAATCTTACACTTTCCCTCTATCCCAGCCTCACATCTCCATGCTCCCTCCTCATATTCTTTCACACACAAAAAACTCCAGTTCACTTATTTATTCTCTCCTGCACTCTCTTTCTCATTCCTCTCTTTATCCCTCATCTCTGGCAGTAAGTGAAGTGGAAGTCCCTGCTGCTTAGTCCAGTGGCCACAGTGGCTTGTAATGGCTGTTATCACCAGTTTATCAACTAACTGAATTGGTAAGTAAAGACATTAGTATATAACAAGATTTAAAAATGATAGTGTCAGACATCATTAAACCCATTTTTTCAGTGGTTTGAAATGCAGAAGTCTCAAAGTGACACCCAATATATGTTAGTACTAAGTACTAAGTACTAAGTGTGAAAAGCTGCAGTGGTGTTGAAACTGTAGGCTGATGTGGGGAAACAACTCATATGACAATATGAGCAATAATAACAACTAAGCTATCAACAAATAACATACAAGTATGGGAATCAAAACCAAATACTTAATAAATAAACACATCTACAGAAAGTTTTACAGCTGTACAGTAGACTATTTTTAAAATTCATAAACATGCACACACTAAAGAAAAATTAAAATGGTAGAGAGCTGGAGAGAAATATGATTACTGACCAGCTGTGTGTAAACATGGGTTTTAAACTTAATATAATCACTTAATAGAACCAGGTTATAGCAGTGCATATAAACATGTTCTCTGATCTCCTGCCTTAACATGACATAACAGTAACCTGGTTTCATGCATGCATATAAACATAGTCAGTAGTGATGCTGATGATAAAATATGACAATGCCTTCATCTAAATCAGGTTTGAGGGCCATTTTGGTTAATTTAAGAAAAGGATGTGAAGGCAGGGCAGTTTTATTGGGATACTAGGCCACAGCCAAAACTGGCCTCCGCTGTCATAAAAAGTTAGAGCAAAGGAACTCAGAGGGAGAGAGACAGAGAGACGGTGGATACAGCTACATTTACATTAGCTTTTAGATGAAGCAGAGGAAACGATGCTGAACGACTGCTGGTTTCGTCAAGGCCACTTTGCTGAATCAATCGAGCGGGTGAAATTTTGGTAACAGGATGGCTTTTTTTTTTTAAACCACTATGCCAACCTGCACGCCAGAAAGTCACAATGAAAGTCACAGAGAAAATAAAGTTAGAGAGAGCAAGAAAGCAAACCACTAGGTTCTCGCACAGCTTGAGTTTAAGAATTGCATCCTCTTTTCACAACTTCATTTATTAAATTTAAATATTTTAATATTATCGCATAATGTTGCATAATCTCAAATGTCTTTTGAGTAAATGAGTCATTCTTATGTCTATAAAATGTCACAAACAATACCAAATGCTGATCATAATTTATCAAAACCCAAAGTAATATCATCAAATTGTTTACTTGCTGACCAGCAGCAAAAATTTTGACATTTTTGTTCTGTAACAGAGAAAAGCAAGCAAACTGTACCATTGCTAAGCCGTAACCAGCATACCTGATGAAAGACAATAAAATAATATTTTCTAGTTTCCAGACTTACAGTAGTAAGACATGGCAGTACGGGAATTCTGTGTGCATACAGTGACACCGTGGTCACATACGTGACTGTCCACTTCTGCACAAGACCCTTGACCACGTAAAAGCAGTGGGGAAAAAGGGATCCAAGGGTAAGGTTTAAGGTTAGAAAGGCGCCAGCGTGGGAGAAGGAAGAGGTCAGCGACGTAGAGCCAAGTTCATGGTGGCCAACTAGGCTAATCCTGCTGTGCTCATGTCACTAGATATGATTAAACATGTCTGAGTTTGTCACTGTCCCCATAGACCCCAGGCTTGGCACAGCTAAGCCTACACACACTGACCATAGCAACATGCATGAAAGCAGAATGCTCCAAGCCCACACTGGGTGAGGAAGTGGGCACTGTGCGGACGTTACACTTGGCATTGGCGTTGGAAATGTTCTATTTGAAAAGCCTGTTAATGTTCTCCTGCATGAGCTCATCATTTGCACAGCAGCGCAGTGTGATTGCATCTGTTGAACAGAGAGATAAACGCAGCGTCTGGCCACAGCAAATGTTTCGCACATCAGTGAGAATGGAAAGAGGCTAGAGGGCAGGAACAATACAAGGTCAAGGCCATTCACACCTTGGAATCACTCCCACTGCTTTCACACTGCCGCACTGTGCTGGGAAGCCAGATGAAAAAAGGAGGGTTGTAGTGAATACTAATTATCTTAAAGTTCAAGGAAGGCGAGTCAAATTACCAAAGCTTTCATGGCTTTATGCAATTCCTGTCGCTCACACTTTCTCTAGACATGATGCGTGCCTCCTTTAAGAATTTAACAAAAGTTAGCAGACCTGGAATAATAACTTCTCAACTGAAAGCTGTAGTGTCATGAATGCACAGTAACAGTGCAACATGTCAGCTATTTTTATAATACTGTAGAAATTCCTTTTTTTTTTTTATTTCTTTCCCCCTCACTTTTCTCTAGATATCCTCCATCTTCAATAATTCTGACCTCAGGAATGTTTTGTTTCAAATGTAGTCATCTATGACTCTGACCCTTGCTTGTAATGCTGGTTATAAACAAACTGAATCTTATTTTACTGTTGCACTGTCTGGAAACCATTCCAAATTAGGCTGTATCCCCAATTTGTTGATATTATGTCACTGTTGGCTGTCTTGATTTTCCCTTTCTATGGAAGAAGTTGTTTTTGTAAGCCCTCAGACAATCTTTGTTTTCCTCTCATTTAGTCAGAAATGTGAAAGTCACATCCAAATACAAAAACGTACAGTAACAGTAAGTGTCTACTACTACTACTAAAAGCACTAAAAGCAGCAACTTCCAATCTGGCTGAAAATTAGTAAATATTTAGAATAAGTATTAAATATTAGCTAGTAGCTCCAGTTGGGTCATAACTTAAAGGTACCCTGTGGAGTTTTTGACCAGCAGTAGCGCTATGGAGCAATGTTTTTATGAGTGGGTACCTTTTTTGTTTGTTATCGTGCACGCACACGAGCATGCAGGTGGCGCAATACACGTTCATGCCAATAGTTTCACACTATTCCACTGATCTACAGGTGGCGGTAATGCGCCAAGTATCCATCAACGTGCCAGAAAAGGCAGGGAAGAAGACTGCTAGCAAGTAAACATGGGTGCATAATGGAGGTTTTCAAAATTTTGAAAATGTTTTATGAGAAAGAAAATGCATTGCATGCAAACAGATTTTTTAGGCCTCAAGGATACACACAATGAGCTTTGGTGAGGAACACTGAATGTAAACATTAATTTACCTTCACCTTTAAGACTGAAGTAATATTTGATGTGACTAACATCGCAGGCTCAGTCATTTACAGCTATTGAACAGCTTTATCAGAGAGTACATGTAAACATTTCTACTTCCTTCCTTCAAAGGCCAGTAAACCCAATTCACTTATCTTTAGCTCTATTAACTATTTATATGAGGCCATAAAGTACTGATATGACCTGAGTCACAAACACAATTCATATCAGATATCTTGTCTACTGACTATGTGCAGCTCCAGATCGCCCACCTTCTTTCAGGCTGTGATAGACATGTCTGTCATGATTCATTGTCAGTCCTGCCTTCTCCATGTCTTCTCCCATTGGAGGAGAGCCCGGGGGGGAGGGTTCAAGGGACTGGCAATGGTTGGTGTCCAGCATTATCATTCAGAATGGAGATCAATTATTTGGTAAACATTGAACTTCTCATTCAAAAGCGGTCCTCCGCCCAAGTCCCAAATGTTGGCTGTTTTGGCTGTAGAGGGGCGGAAAGAAGAGTCCTTGATGTGTCAAAACTGCACCAGCTGTCCCTTCAATTAGCTGTCCTCTCTTACCAAGGGAAGGACGTGAATCAAATGCTTCAGAAGACTCCCATACAAGTCAAAGAAAATCTCCTTTTAAACCACAACGTGTAGGGAAAAATGCTGCTACTGCCTTGCCTCTTCTCTCCCAGTGCCTCTCTCTTCTGTATCAGAGTAATCGATTGGTCTGTCTCAGCTTCTCTCTCTCTCTCTTCTTCCTCCTGTTCTCTCCTTCCCTTGCAGTGGCAGCCGGCGAGTCACGACAGCGCTGCTCTGCGAAGGTTTCCCAGAGAGACGGGGGAAAGAACCCCACAGGGCGCGTAGTGGATGAAAAGAACAAGAGAGCTGAGGGGAGGAAACTGAAAAGAGGCCAGTGGCGGAGTAAGAGAGGACAGCAGTGAGCTCGCCAGAGAGAGTGCCCAGAGAGACTGCTCTGGTTGCAGCTCCTCCTGAATCTCTCTCTCACACACAAACTTACACACACAAGCAGGGAGTGTTGCCGATAAAGTTCTGCTGCTCAGCTGTTGCCATTCATTTTATTTACAGGCTGAGGGGGGCTGCCACATGCAAACCTCCTCCCTGTCAAACACATACACATAAACACAGCATACAGAACAAAATCACAGCACCATGATGATAGAATCTGTTCTTGAACACTTTCTAGACTACACAGGCTTGCTCTCAAAAATGGTGACTCAGAACAGTTTTTATTGGACAAGTGGAAACGGCAGTAACTGTTTTCAGTGATGACCTCATCCAACATAATCGACCTTTGTCAAAGATGCTTGGGTAAATCTGATACTGGGATGAATCACACACACTGACTTTTAGAGTGATTGATTGATACCCAATCACCACTGCAATTCTGAAATGTTTTTTTGAACAGTCTGTCCTTGAGGAGAGGCATCTCATTCAGACAGGGACTCTACGAAATATGATTTGAGAAAGAATGAGACTCTTATTGGACCGGTGTGACCAGAGAATCAAAGCTCATGCATCCTAATCCTGTAGGAAAACTCCACCTAACTGTCTCTGGCTCCCGCAGAATGCTGATGTTAAACGTCGTCCCTGGGCGCACCCCCCTCCCCCTCTCTCCACTCTGTTTTAAATAGCAAGGCCAGTTGGCCATAAGGGGGCTATATTCAGCTTGGTATCACCTGTGCGCTCGCAGGGTAAGGTTACTTTGAGGCACACACATCACGGTCTGCAAATACACACACAAACTTTTAAGCTGCATTTCCTTGGACTTAATCAATGTTTTATGAAGCATGACAGAGATACATTGGGAGATACAGGGAGATACATTGCTTTCATACCTTTCATATACATCACAGAGAGGAGTTGACCTATTAATAAAACAAAGGCCTGAGTATAAATATCAAATATTAAAACCCAGCACACTATGTCACAACATTGCTGACCAGTACAGTACACCTCTATCATACAGGTGACACACACGACCGCAGTGCACCTGAAAACACAGACAACACCTTAAACAAACGGCAGCTGGTATCTACAATAGCTGTCTGTTATGAGTGTGTGATTAAAGTCCACCTGCTGTTATGATTCACAGTCTGGGCAGGAAACACAGAGATGACAACACACACTGGGATTAGGATGTCGCTGTGTGGGTTGAGCCAATCTCAGCAACACACACACACATCATAAACTGACACACAGCATGCCAAACATCTCTGTTTATTTTCATCTTCATGGTTCTGAATCCTTTAACATTTTCACTTTAGTTTTCTTGCAACTGCATTTTTCAGCAACTCTGATTTTGTGATTCCATCTGTGTTTTTTTTACATAACAAAATACATGAGGCCCTTATTCCCATGGCAGTTTCAACAACATGAGAGGGTGACAATTTACAGTTTAAAGGCCTTTACACACCGGGGGCATTTTTTTCATGCGGTTAATTCGCATGTTAATATGTTCTTTCAAACTATTGAGTACGTTCGCACAGAACGTGAATATTACATGCCAAAAAAGCTGCGCAGTTTTTTCCCGGAACAAGGTCGATTTTTCTGAGTTTGTGCCAAGCGACAACCTGAAAAATTAAGCCAGCACGGAAGAGCCAAAAACTGCAGTTCATCGAATGGCCACTTGAGGCTGGCTCCAAAAGCGAGTCATTTCCCATAGAGCCCCTTGTTAAAATGCCCAACTTTACAGCAGAAATAAACATTTTTACAGCCTGGTACAAAAAAAGGTTTTGGTCTCTATAGCTAATTTCCCTGTTCATGACAACTGTGAGGGGGGGTGAATTTTTTTTTTTTTATAACTCACCAGTGTAAATTATATTAAGGCTTAAAGTT
This sequence comes from Siniperca chuatsi, assembly GCF_020085105.1. Classification (NCBI taxonomy): domain Eukaryota; kingdom Metazoa; phylum Chordata; class Actinopteri; order Centrarchiformes; family Sinipercidae; genus Siniperca; species Siniperca chuatsi. Next base: position 17,916,623 of record NC_058061.1, read on the forward strand.
ATGCATTATTAAGGGCATGGCTGCTTTGAGTGACAAGTGGGTCCCCTATCAGGTGGCTTGCCACTAGGTGGTTTCATCAACCAGGCTTCATTCGGCCCGCCTCAGCTCCACCTCTTTGCTCATTTTTGAATTAGCTGGAGTCAGGCACTGCCAAGATGGCAACGGCGGGAGTCGCCCACTTTGAGTTTTACAACGGTTCTTCAGAAACCTATGGTTGACGTCATGGACACTAGGTCCATGTATTAGACAGTCTATGGTTTTTGCTGTACTTGTGTTCTTGTGTCCTTGTGAAACGCCATCTTTTGTGGCCCAAGTACTGGCCTACACAAGTTCGCATTTTACTGAGAATGCACTGGTTGGTAACTTGTATGAACTTGACAGCACAAATATCCCAGCATTCATTTCGGCAATCAAGTAAGGAGCGAAAAGCAGCAGAGAAAGAGGCTAACAACAGAACGGGGTTTTTTTGTTTTGTTTTTTTTTTTACAATTTTCATATGCTATTTCATCACTAAATTCACTTCTGAGAATTTTTGAGGTGAGAAATCAACTGTTTAGATTTCGAATATTGGCAGTTGTATGAAAATCGATGGCGAATCAAAAATGTGCTCAAACGTTGTCAGAGTTGAGAAGCTCCACAAGCTAGCTAAGCTAGCTAGCCAGACGGCCAGTCATGCTAATAGACAACCTATTGCCCCACAGTCACACAGACCACTGCAGCCATGGCAGCAGATGACTTCGGCAACAACGGCAGAGGAAAGCCAGGCCCACAACTGTAAGATATTTAATTTTCGTACCACTGTAATGTTGTAACATTTTAACTTAAATCAAGAAACATCTGGCTACAGAAAATTCTTGGCTCGTAAGCACTTTAGAAAAAAATTCAAAAAGAATACAAAACAGAACCAGTATGAAAGGGGACTCTCGTTGCTTTATTTATTATAAATAGACATTACATTGTAAGTGTACAGTTGTGGTTACAGTACTTATACCGCAATACCAGCAAGAACGCATCGTCTCAAACTGTTAACAGCGTGACCTTGCAAGTTCATTCTTCAAAGAACGACTGGCAAGGACATTCTCCCCAAGAACACAAGTCCGTTCTTTGCATTCTTGGGTTTGAGAAACGCCTTCTGTCTACTGGAACAGCTCCAACCCCAAGTGATTTTTAGTATGAGCTGTCACCAATCCTTTATTGAAAAAGTGTCGCAACTGTTGCAAATTTGGATCGCTGCTGGTATGAATAGTTTTGATGCGAAATATTCGCAGGCGAGTACATTACATTTTCGTGCCGTTTATTCATCATGCCCCCGGTGTGTAGAGGCCTTAACTGTAACGTATACATTCTGTGTTGTTTGAAAATTGTCATTGTCCCCTTGACCAACTGGGTAAAGCAGAAGTTTGCAGGGAAGCTTTTATGGTTTTAGGGCTTAGTGGCCATAGTGTGTGGGAAGTACAGTTATGTTCTTTCCCATGACTTGACTACACCTGTTGTTATGGAACACACTGAACACACCAGATTAAGTATTTAGGAACTATTGATGTAATATAGAGCCTACAGCCATGCTAGCTGCTCTGTGAGGCTGTACTTAGGCACAAGTACTTTGAGCTAAATGCTAACGTCAGCATGGCAACATGCTCACAATGAGCAACAAGGCTAACATGCTGATGTTTAGCAGGCATAATGTTTACCTCTGTTCAACATCTTAGCTTAGCATGGCTAAAAACAGCATAAAGACTATACTATACTCACACTATTAAGTATGACAGGCCTGATTCCCAGAAGGGTTTCCAATGTTTAAAATGTAAACCAGTACTACTACTATATGATGCTTCTGCATGCTGTTTGTGTATAATATTCTAGTCACAACCATTACATTGGGCAGTGATGTTCTTTAGCAAGAGAAATTAACTATCATAGTTCTGGCTTCAGGAACATTCCAGTGAAGCTATTTGGCCTTGGAAATCCTTATCTCGGTCTTTCTTTATTTGTCACTGAAACACATATTTTGGAATTAAACAAAAAGAAAACACTGCTTTTTGTGCAAGCAGACAGGATATAATTACTGTATGAAGGTCTTGCCAAAATTGTGACTCCAAGACTTCCTGTGGATGTGTAAATGAATAGAAAACTCCCCCACAGCTTCCAGTCGGTCATTATAACCTGAACCACAGAGGGCATAAACAGCTAAAATATTGCCTGTTTTCTTGCAAAATGGCATCTAAACACGTTTTTGGTATTGAGATTGATTATTATTAACTTTTTTTTTTGTTAGAAATCTTTTCAAGTCCAATCCTGTTTAGAAAGGCAACAGGCAATACAAATGTAGGGAATTGGCTAGGATTGTCAGAAACAGACCTGACAATAAGTCTAACTGTGGGCAGGGCAGTACATTATCACTTTTTGTCCACTACTTGCTGTGGCATCCCAAACATCAGTCCCACAATTAAATAGCCAAACAGCTGCAAAACTACAACATGACCTACAAATTACTACAGCCCAAATATTTTTTTGTTTTACCGTACCCTGCTTGTAAAATATCATGACCCTCTTGGCACAGAGTGTATGTCCTTCAGACATGACCTGCCCAAAACAATTACCCCACCACATTCCATTGACCTTCCCACAACAATTAGTAGTTTCCGCAAACCTCCCCCAATCATCACTGACAAACAAGACCAGGCAAGCCTGATTCAGGTGTACAACTCATGAGGAACTTGTGAGGAAAGTTCTCAGAAATGGCTGAGAATTTCCATCCATAGTTGGCACTGGAACTCAACAACATGCTCTTAGAACATACTCTAGATCTACCGGCATGTTAGACTCCTGCCCTCAGACTTCCTTGTCTATTCACTTCTGTGAATGTCTGTGATTATCTCTCGCCACCTGCACAGCATTTATCATACTTTATCATATCCTCCTCAATTTAGATATCAGAAACCAAATAACAGTTTTTTGACGTCACTATCCAGTTAGTAAAGTAAGATCTCAATCCATTTCTCCTCTTTACTCACTGTTTGTGCAGGGATGCAGCAGAATGGCGCTGGTATGGTAACAATTTATGTCCTTTATTATATTACTGGCCAATTAATTTGTGTCTAATAGTCAAAAAGTGATCTGAGTTAATACACTTACCTGGCAGTAGCTATTTTGATTGTTTGCTAAAGGAAAGTTTATCACTGATGTGTCCTAGACACATATATCTGCACTTGGCAGTAACAGTAAAACTCAGTACTGACCAAAATGTATCAGTCGCATTTGTTATTAAAAAGTGTCAAGTATCCAAAATGCTTGGTTGTAATCATGATATTTTCTAATCTAAATTAAGAAACTTTTAACTTTAGACTATATTTATCTCTATAGTTTACTCCATTTAACACGGATGCATAGAGCAGTTTGGCATATTCTGTTCAATGAAAAAACTATGGTGTCAGAAAGGGTCTTGTTGAAATTTGGGTAACATATTGGCACTATATGCAGCATTAATCCTCACTTTTATTTTCCCAGGATGTTCTGGGTTTTGAACTGGTGACCTTACAATCACAAGCAAGTTTACCAACAGGACACACGGACAAAGAATGCGCCAAACAGATGAACCAAACAAAACCTGACCTGCCGAGAAACCAACCAGGCCATGCACCAGTCTACCACAGGTCAGACCAGCCATTAACATTCCAGCGGGGAAAACAGAAGGTGTTTTTTCCTTTTGCTTCTAGGTTCCCCCCACCCGCTCTGCTGTGGAATTTACCAGCACTGTTTGCATTTGGCTGTGACTCAACATTGACATCAGGGCCAGGATTTCTTAGTTTTGATCCACTGAAAGTTCTGAACTGCAAAGAGACAGCATGAGGAATTTAGTTAATGATATCTAAACCATGGCGCTCACACTGAAGAAACCGGTAACTGCATGGCAGCCATGTGTGTAATCGTAAGAAAAGGATGTGGAATCTGGCACAAAACCCTAAAGTAAATGGTGCTATAGCAAACATGTACTTAATCACTTACTGTACTGCACTGTCTGTGTTTGTACTGGATGAGGTAAACTCACTGCCTGAAGCTTGTAAGCCAACTCTGCATGCGTTTGCAGATAAAGCAATTGTACAAGTCTTTCTGGGATATCGGATGCATAAGCCCTAGCTGACCTAATGCTGCTCTTTAGCTTTCTTCCCAAGAGGATTCATGTTTTATTCTCTTTTCAGCTGTCAGAGTTAACAAAGAATGGCCTACTACCATATCAAGCTGCTTCAAAGACAGAGTTCTGTTTTGCAATGTACAGATTTTTTAACTACTGAAATATCTTCTAGAAAGAATTGTCACATATGCGAGAAAAATTACATGATGGGGAAATTCTACAATGTGTGCGAAAAAAAGTTTGGAGAAGTCTAACGGCCACAGCAAAGTCTTAAATTGACAAAAACTCACTTCATTCTAAGAGCTCTAGGGTCTAGAGATTTAGACATTAAAGGAAAACTATAGTTTATTATGACTTAGGTCCTATTTTCATAGCTTGGGCTCTCAGTTTTATCGGCTAGGATAATATTATACTCACCAAAGTAATTGCGGAGATCTCTGAATCCAGTGACATTGCTAAAAATAGGTCCAATGGGGCAATAGGCACGATCAGACAGGTTGTAAAAAAGCTGAAAATTGTTTGTTTTTAACCTATATGATGGTCTGACCACTCATGCTCGGAGCTTTGTTGGACCTATTTTTAGCGATGTTGCCACATTCATATATCTCAGCCATTACTTTGGTGAGTATGAAAATAAAACCCACGTTGTAATAAAACATAATTTTTCTTTAAAACATCCTGCTAGACCCACTTGTAGGTCTGTTATTACACATATGTAATTTTATTTTGTAGTCTAGTCAAGATCTAGTGTTTCCCAAAGATACTAAATGTCCAAGGCCATGTTGATGTACAAGACATTACATTTTTACATTTGATGTACTGATGTCTTGGCCATACTATGGTATATAGGCTTTGAATATTTCACTCTTTTATGTATCATCTAACATTTTTTAAAAAATCTTTATTTTGATATTACTTTAAAGCTAATAAAGGGGAAATTTACAGGGAAAATAAGGTTTCAACAAGCACACCAATACCAAAACACTATAGGAAATTAAAGCCATATGAAAACTGGTAAATCTTGCTGTGGGTAAAGAAAAAGGTAATGAGCAAAGTAACAGTGCTCTCTACATGGTCAAAGGTTGTTGAGTAGCCATTGACCAGTCTGCAGTAGCACCCGTCACCGTGTCACATCTTGTCAATAAAAAAATAGTCCAACTATGGTCTAATTGTATACTGTTGAAGGAGAGAGAAGCATCTATAAGAGCACAAGTGTTGAAGGAAAAATGGAGGCATAGGCCAGCTGGCAGCTGTTAGCATCTGGTAACATGAACCTTCACTATAACACAGAAAGGACTGAAGGAGGAGGAGGGGAGGTGAGGTCGTGTTCAGCAAATGAGATTTTCAGAGAGGAACAGAGGCTGAGAGAAAGGGGGTACCAGGGAGCAGCAGAGCTGGAGAGGGGTGTTCCCTGTCCTGTGATGACGGCTTTGTAACAGACTGTTACATAACTCGAACCTCTGAAAATAATTTTTATTGTAACGAACCTTCTAACCTCCTGCCCTACTTACAGAGGAAACACTCCTTTCTTTTCTCCTTTACGACTGGTTTCCATTTCAGTCCTACAACAACAGGCTCCTGGGCAGACTGGCTGCAAAAAAAGGTGGCTAAAGCCAATTCGCACAACAGAGAAAAAAGAGAAATAAAGACAACAACTACAAAGTTGAAGTGAGGGTGAGAGTATGTGTACAGCATACGAGTGTGGGACAGAGAGAGTTTTTTTGCCTGGATGTGAGGAACTCTCTCTGGTACTGTATGTTTGTGTTCTTGCTAGTGTTTTCCTTCAGGTTGTTCTTTGGGGTTTTATAGGCCTCTTCTTCCTGCCTTCACCTCCTCTGTTCTTTCTGTTACTGTATATAGCATCTAATAAAAGCATAGCTATTAATTTGCTTCAGCGACCAATGACAGGGTTTTTATTAGACACCGACTTTTAATGGGGACACCGGTTTCCATTTTATCTGAGTGTTTAAGTGAGATGCTGACGCTAAATGACGTGTACATTTACTGTTATCAACAAAGTTTTCTGTTTGTGTGTGAGAAAGACAGCTTCGATTCTGACACTTACTTGGACATCAAACTAAACTATTTTTCAATTACTTTCAAGGTCTTTCTGACATTTGTCAAAATTAGAGGCTGTTTTTTTCTTCTGACCTTGTCAAATCATGAAATATTAATGAATTCTTAAATATGTTTCACATATAGCCCAAATAAAGTACTTATTGAAAAGCTATAGCCCACATTGCTTCCACCTCATGCTGTCATCAACACTGAATCTTCTCCAGCACATGACTTGGCATCTGAGTCACTCTAACGACAGAACAAGAGTCCTGTCAGCTCACAGTGACCTCATCAGCTAACGTTAAGTGTGCCACACTTGGTGTTAGCAGGTGAGTCACAGGCTAATGGTTGTTCTATTATTCAGAAACACCAGAGCAAGTTGAGTTTGAGACAAGACCCCAACTAAAACTACTAGAGGATACATGTCTTCTGTGTGTGTCTTTGAGCATTCACGCAGCACCAGGTTTGTACCTGTGACAGCAGGAACTTTTAACTGTGTGTGTGTAGGAGTGCACCTCTGAAACCCCCATTCACATATTTTAAAGGTAGAGGTTTGTAGTAGATAATGTTGGGTTAAGTTGGTTTTAAAAGCAGAGTAGTGGAGTAGTTATGCTACAAAATCACCCTCCATTAAAAGTAACTTGTTCAAGTACTTTTTATTACCCACTTCAATCCGCTCCAGCTTGTGCCGCCATACAACACAATTTAAGACTACTGCTCTGATTTGAAAACAGTACATCAATCAAAATAATACTTAACACATTTCGATTGTAGTGTGCTGTCTGCACAAGATGCTGCATTAATTTTCTGTTTTGCTACCCACAAATAATGTGCATATGTGAGTGTGTGCTGCAGCCCGAAACACACACCACAACATAGGTGCATTTATGAAAATGAGTATACAGGTGTTTACGGACTTACAGATTGTATGTAGTAGTATATCTGTGAAAGCAAGTGTGGGAAAATGTGTGTTTGCTAGCTTAGCTGCTCCTTGCTGCATGTTTTAAGGCTGTTGTGAGCTGTCATGCCCTGAAGAAGTGCATGTTGCAAGATATGTGTGTGTGTCTTTAAAGATCACTGAGCTACATGAGTGGGCTTGTACCTGTGGGTGTGAAGGCACCATGTTCCTGTTGCTACGAGCAGACCTACGAAGCTGATGAACGCCTTTCTTTAGCTTTAGGCTACAGATCTGAGTGAGGCTGATGGCTACGTTCTCTCACTTCTCATTATCTAACAGGAATTTACTGGATCACAAATCAAAGATGTGAGTGTGTTAGTGCTTGTTGAAATAACGTGCTGTCAGGACACACTGTGAAAATGGAAGGCTACCAAAGCCTGTAAGTGCATGTCCAGGTCCCCACAGTGACATGAGTTGTGAAGTGTGTTTGTGTGTCTGAGTGTGTGTGTGCTGGTGAGTCATGCGTAGCCTGTGGGTGTGTGCGTGGTGTGCTGGACACATTTAAGATTTAAATTTCGCAAAGCTTGCCTCAGTTGCCTAAATATGTTTCTGTCTGTATGTTTATCAGACTGAAAGCTGTTTACATTCACCAAAAACTACAACATTTGGTCTCCTGTTGTTTAGATTTAGCTTGTTTCGTAATGTTACTGGAAAGCTGAGATTTGTTCCAATTCTTTCAAGGAAATATATGCATTCAAACTAGAGTTACCATGTGTCAAAAACATGCTGTTGTCATTACAATCTTATGTTGTATAATACTTTTGATGTGATGTATTGTTTATTGATTATTAATTTTCAGCACCTGGAATCGTTTTTTCTTTTTGATGGGACATTTTTTATTTTCTAGGGAAGTCAGAGATTATCTAATGCCATGACAGAGTCACTGGCAGAGAGGCGAGGAGACATGCAGCTGGATTGTGTTTGCGATGTGCTTGGATTAGACTGAAACATAACTCCCCCTTCCTTTCTTCCCCATGTCCAGTTCTACAGTACTTTTTTATGGTCTTATTTTTCAATTATTCAGTTCACTCCACTCTACTCTTTCATTTCTTTATTCTCTTCCCTTCCATCCACATTTATTCCTTCTCTTTCTTGCTATCTAACAGTCTCTCTATCTCATTCTTCCCTCTCCTCTCCCCTCCTACTCTCAGCCTGACAGAGTGCTGTGGGGCCTCTGCTGCTGGCAGCCTCCTAATCTGTTACATAACAGTACCATCAGCCTCCCTGAATCACTGCTGCGCTAGGCTAGCCTCGGCCTGGCTGCATATCTTGCTATCATATCTTAAATAATGACCAACAGCAAAGCGTCTGTGTGAGGTTCAGATTACGTTAGCATTAATGACACAACATCGCAGTCTAAGCTACAGCCCATCTATTGTCATTATGCAAGGGTGGGGACGAAAAGGGACATGATGATTATCTCTTTATGTTTACAAGTCTGGATGATATAATCAGCCAAATCCCAAACCTCACTTATGGAATTTTAGCCAGAGTCTACCAGCTCCTTACCCAACATTTAGCCACATACTCTAAATCCCAGTCTCTGTTCACATTTCTTTTTTTGACCACTTTCTAAAGGTATCCAGTCATGCTTCCATTCTTGTTAATCACAGTAGTGCAGTCAGGGTCTGATATTCATAGTCTGAACCAGTTGATTTTAACTTTCCTGTGTTTCTGAAACACAAGAGTCTGCAGGTTTTCAATTTATGCCACACACTAAGGCAGCCAATTTGTTTGATTAGCCCCCTCACTGGTTGTAGGTGCAATAATCAGTGAAATCAGCTGCCGTAGTGTTTTGTTTGAAACAAAAAGCTGCAGACTCTCAAGTCATAGTGGCACATGATTAAGAATCACTGTTAAGGCTTCCTGAGGACACTGCTGGCACACATAAAACACTGTCTCTTTGCATTTATCCATTACAATCCACTTTTTAGTCACAGCAGTAGTAGCCATGGTGCGTGTCATGATCTGGAACAATCTGTTCTGACTGAAATAAGTGGGTCATTTCCACTTAAATCTGACGCCTCTAACCTACTGCCCCCCCCCCAAAACCACACCTTTAGAACGACTCAACACCCTTAGTTCTGCTCAGGAGAGACCTGGCCTCACTGCTCCACCTGTTCCCTTTTGTTTTGGGGAACCTCTGTGGAAAAACCTTAAAAAACATTTACATACTACATACATTACGGTTAATTTGCCGTATGAATTTAACTCAGACTTATGAAAGAACTGCTTTTACAGTGTACGGGCTCTACAACATTAACCTATTTGGTAACATCTGGAAGTTTGCAGTTTATTTCTTCTTTTAATAGATTTTTTTTCATTTGTAGCTGAAGTTAAAATCTACAGTGCTCCCTCATTATGCAAGCTTCCCATAAAACTGAAAAAGATTATCAGTATCCAACCCTAAATACTATCAGGTTTGGTTGATAGTAATGGTATGTGTCTAAGGAAAAGTTGTGAAATGTTTAAAGTTAGAACGTACATTTTTGCAGCTATTAATGCAGAGCAGTCATTCTCACACAAATAAGTATACCAACACTTGAGACTGCAGTGTCAATACACCTAACATTTACTGAAAAATGCAACAGCTCACGCCACACCTGTAGTCAGCAAAGCTCGCCTTAAGGTGGACTTTACAGGTAACTTTCAATCGCTGTCATAATTTTTAAAGACACACAAAGACATGAAAGCAGAAGACAGCGTACTCAAATAGACTTTACCTGACTGGATAGTCATATCCCTCTGCACCATGCTGAAGGGACGTTTCACCCTCCCGGAAAGATTAGCGATTCATACTCCTGACACAAGCACAATGAATAGTGTGTGAAAAAAACACAACAGCGGTAGAAGGCTGAAGAGAAGTCCAGCAACAGAAAAGCCACATTAAACACGTTTTCCTCTCACCGGCAGCTGGTACTCCACAGGTAGCAGTGCACCTCACATTCCCTTTCTCATGACTGTCTGTCTACAAGTGTGTGCACGCCCCGACAGAGAGGGCGTGTGTAGGTCTGTGTGTCTGTCCCTTATTGCTCCTTGGATAACAACAAGGTCCACCCAATGGTTCCAATCTCCGTGGCTACACCTCTGTTACACTCCTGCTCCCATGTACTTAAAAAATAAAAACTTTTGGTCACTCCTCTGCACTCTCCCAGCCAGTTTAGAAGTAAAAATTGAAAAAGAACAAAAACAAGCTGGTGCCAAGCCTCACCTCCTCAAGTACAAGTAACACTCCCCCTCCTTTCTTGCTTTCCATTTTCCCTCGCTTTCCTTCTGTTCCCTCTCTGAGAAGTTATGCAATACTGCCATTTCAGACATGACCTCCCCCTCCTCTCGTCTTCCCCTTCATCCTTCTTCTGCTGCTGTTGCAGCCCACACTCACACACTCAAACTAGCTTCTTCACCTTAAAGTTTTGAATGATCTCAGTCAGTTGTTTGCTGTGGAACAATTCAGAGGCAAGTTTGTGACTGGGAAGACAGGAAATGTAAATTGCTTTTAAGGTCATTCTTTGTTGTGTCAGCCTTTATGTCTCGAATCAAAGCTGACTCTCTCACTCACACACCAGTGCATATAAACATCTGTCTCTAAACCTCATCCTGAAAAACATGTCACCTCTCTCTCTATATATACACACACACGCGTGTTTAACAATAAATCTCCCAGCGCTTGTCCATGACTGAGGAAGGAACCTTGTGCAATAAACACGTTGCATAAACTGGTGTCAGAGATAAAGCTTTGATAAGCGTTACTATGTGGGCATTCCATTCTGTTTCACTGCCACAAATGTATGCATCTAGAAATGCACATGCAGTCACATGCAATGTATCTCTCCAGTGCTCTGAAAGCATCTTCATGTAAGATTAGCTGCAGGAGTGCCTGCAGCAACATGTCTCCTTCTGGCTAGCAGAATCAAGTGTGTAAGGAATAGGCCAACAAAAGAAGGGTTGTTTAAATTTGGGAGTGGTGGCCTGAGGCTGTGTGTGAGAGTGTGTGTCCTTGTGTGTGTAAGTGATGTAAACATGGTCCTGTGACAACCTTCTTAAACATTTCTGAAATGATGTAAACATTGCTTGAAATATTGTTCATGTATATTTATTATTATTATTATTATTTATTTATTTATATATTTTATTACTTCCATTGCAGTCTATGGTTAAAGCTAGCTGTACTGTACCACAACTTCTTTTTCTACCGTTGATTTTTATTGTATGTGTTATTGTGCATTACTCTCTGCCACTGTAGGACCCCCCTAAAGATGGTAAATCATTTATTGGTCCAACCTTGCTTAACCTTCCTCTCCTGACAAATCAACAGCAGGTCAACCAACTGTGTCTCCACAAAACAGGGCAGCCAACGCCTAGCTAGGAACAATGGCCAATGTGGCTGACTCTTCTGATAATGCAAAGTGCGTGTATGTGTGTTGGTAAGAGTTAAACTATCCCAGTTCTGACCAATGCTCGGATATCTCTGCTTATCTAACAGACTGTCTGACTGTGTCTAACTTGGCGGCTGAAACATTCGAAGCTTTGTTTTATTGAAGACATTAAGTAGCACATGCCATAGTGCTCCTACTTTTAAGTGCATGCAATTCTATGCCTTGGTTTTGGCTTAAAACTAAGGGTGCATTCCCACCCCATATGTTTATAGCAGTGACTTGGTAAGGGAAGAAAAAATGCTATTTGAGCTCACGTGGCACTACATAGCTGCATCAAGTCAACTGAAAATGGTTGTCTTGATCTTTTATCGACCCAGTTGTGGCGTGTGTTTTTTGTTTTTTTTAGATGTGATGACGTCATGGGAACTGACAACAGGAAACAACCTTGAAACAGGTTTTATGGTTATAAAGAGAGAGAGATGTTTACATCTGCAAGCCAGCAGTTGCTGGTGCTTGGATGAAAAAAACATAATAACATGAACCATGGACTAACTGCAATCTAAACGAATGGTGGTTTTAATTGTGAAAAATGCCCACCATAATTTCCCAGTGCTCAAAGTGACGTCTTCAAATATCTTATCCAACAGTCAAAAACCTGTTGCTCAAAGACACTGAACTTACAAGGCAAGTTAAAAATGACTTGAACAATTAATCATTTATCAAAATAGTTGTTGATTAATTTTCTGTTGATGGACTACATCGATGAATAGGTTCCACTCTATATGCCCATATTCAGCTATTACTTCTTGATGGCAGACAAAGGATATTATGCTTAACTTCCAAAGACTTGAATCAGATTTATTTAAACCCCTGTCACCAAAGGCAGCACATTAGACATTTTAACAAGACTCCATCCAATAAACAAGCTACCTTTGAGTGCTTGTGACCTTCATTTAGAAGCTCTGGTTCACTTCTAATTTGGCTGTGTGAACCTAAACAAACCAAATACATAAATGCAGCAATGTCAACTTTTCCACCATGATTCAAACCAAAGGAAGCTGCTGAATGTTACTTTGCACAGAGAGCCAAGTACTATAAACTCTAAGCTAACTCCAGACACAAAAAAGGCCTATAGTCTTACACAGCAAATGTGCAGCATAGTCTAATCTACTGTAACAAGAGGTCAGCACAGAGGATCAAGCCAATTAGGTACAGCAGCTTCTTCACTCCCTTCTTTCTGGAGACTCCACTGCACACAGCCTTGTACATAGACACAGTCATGCACACAGTTTCACCTGAGCACTTAAACCTCCATGTCTCTCTCTCTTTAACACCCTCTGCAGTGAGGTAAGCGCTCCACTGACAAATGAACAAGACGTACAGACAGTACACATCTGACATTTAACTTCTGCCTCTCAGATAAGTGTTTTTTCCCACTTTCTACTCAGCCTCAACTTATGTAACATGTTCTCTGTGCACACTTTTTTAGCTTGGAGGAATTTATGTTGGAAATAGGCCACCTCTGTGAAGGATGAGTAGTGCTATGCCAAAATATTCACTTGAGCTAGAAGCAAGAGTGTTGGCCTACAAGGTCTGTAGAATGATGGGTTTCCACTACATTCACCCAGCAAGACGAAAAACTGCCCCTCTGTTCATGTTGTTAAATAGTATATAATAGACCATATGTTGAGATGTAAACATCCAAATAAGCTAATGGACAAAGGGTCAGTCCTTTCCTGCCTTCTTCAAAACATTTCTACAAAGAACAGTTCGAAGTTGCAAGAGGACAGTAGTGGAAAAATGTATTTTGTCCGTGTTTTGGTAAGCTTGCTTTACAAACTCATTTAAAACTTGTGGTGAGAGCCAAGAGTCAGGCAGTAGGGCAAAAGGGGAACATGCACAACATGCACACAATGTACCCCACATGTCTACAAAACCGCAGTATACCAGCTGATTACAAAGCCTTTGGTGAGAACATACACACATGAAAAGCCACAGTGCAGCGCTGCAGGTGAGTTGTGCTGTGTGGGACATTGTGTAGGGACAGACTATCACTGAATGAAACCCCTTTTGCAAGAATAGAGGTTTAACGTGCTGAGAAGCAAAGTGACCAGGCAGTGTCTGTACTACTGTAATGTGCAATATTGTTTGACCACCAAAAAAGAAGGAAAGTCCAGACTGGAAACCTGAAAACACAATTGTACACTACTTTGTTATTTTCATATATAAACAGTGTTTTCACATCATCATCGTCTTCCTAAAGCAGTGTTCAAGTCAAAAATAGCTCTGTATCAATAAAATGCAAAGGAATTATTTTGAAAGCCAAAACACTGTACAGCAGTTTATACAACTCTGGGAAGTTACCAGGCCAGTAATAATTTGACCCTCCATACCAACACTTGTTAGGAAAACAATAGCATTTACATTTTACTTGCAATGTGTACTTTCATTATTTTTTGGTCATCACAGTGCTTGCCAGATGAGGCTGGACTATTCTTCTGCAAAAACGGAGCCAGGAGGACTGTGCGACGGCTTCTCTGACCAATCCATCCAAAATCAAATACCAAAATGTGGGATTAAATGTGGTGATTAAAAGAACAAAAAGTGTGCATGCTACAGTCTCACCATTCTTTCTCTCCTGTAGAGGCAGTGGGTTGGGAGCAGGTTGAAGGGAAAGCTCCTGAAGCTCACTGGTCACTGCCTCGCTCTGAGGGCTCAGGACCAAGCCTGGCGCCCCAGCAACTTCCATGCTGCCAGGACTTGGCTCCTCCCCTTTCTGTGGGTGTAGCGTTGCCAGGGTGACGGAGAGACCTGTAGAAAAATTAGGACATTAATAGTTTAATGAGTCATCAAAAGGCTTCATGTGGTGTTAAGACAACAGCTACCAAGAATAAATTGGAATTCTTAATTTAAAAGGTGCAATCAGTAACACTTTACTGATTCTCTGCCCAAAATAAACTGTCAATTTTTTATACAGCCCAATATCATAAATCACTGTAAAATATAAAATCCACCATGTGCTGTGGATTTGGTTTAGTTTTATCTCAATATCTAATTTAGAACATCAGTGCAGCATTTAATAGGCTTGAGGACTTTAAACTTCAGTGCTGATGCAGAGTTGACATTTTATTATCTGACAGGTAAGCAGCTTATGATCTAGCTATTGAGCACATAAGCTTTCTGGCTAATGTTTGTCTTTGATGCAAAATAGCAAACATCAGGTCAACACAGCATCACAGTTATTCACATTTACAAACATCATATGGTACTTTCATTGTATAGTGTCTCTCTAACCATTTGCCAGTTCACATACATCTATGAAATACATGGATGGAACTAGGAAAATAAGCCATTGTTTTTACTGTTAGCTTGAACAGCGTGGCACCACCACACCTGAGTCAGTTTATACTTTGTGGAGGTATATATGATGTGCTGTGCTCTATGTAAAATGTAGTAATGTTTGATAAATATACCCTTGGGTCTAATCTCTGAAGTGCTAGCCCTTCCTTTGTTCCATTTGCCTCAGACACACAAAGCGTTTTCCCATAAAGGGTTTGTATTATCAGTTTGTCAGTAAGAAGTGTTATTTATTCGAAAATTTACTTCATCAGATTGTGTTTATTGGCCAATCAGAGTTGAGTACTCAACAAACTACATCAAGTCAAAAAGCTATTCCCTGGAAAGTGAGCATGTCTATTTTCCTCTGTGTCTGTCTTTTTCTGTCTCCCTCACACACATACACCAACAACTGGGGAAAGAGGAAGAATACAGGGCTGTAGGCTAGGGGATTAAATCAGCCACCAGGGAAGGTTTTGCATGTTTGAGATTTTACAACTGTTGCTGTGGACGCTGCAGAACTCTGTTTTTTTTTTCCTTTTACTTCTTAACAACCTCAGAACGATTTCCATACATTTAACCTATCTAACAACTTACTCTCTGAGCTGGAGGTTATTCCACAGAGGAAGCTATAAAAGATGTGCATGTTTGTGTCTGTGTGTGTTCTGTGTTGCAACTGCAAGACAAATTTCCCCATTGGGGTAAAGTTGAAAGTTGAGTTGAACGTTGAAATGGGTCTGAAGCTCTTTCTATGTGTCAAACAGTAATTTTAATAACCAGTTGTGTTAGTTTTAATAGCTTGTTCAGAATAGGCCCTTTTCACAGCAGACTCTTTGACTTGTCATAGTAGGAAAAGCACAGGTGTTACTAATGACATTACTGAAGCTCTGTTCTATTCAAGTGTCCCAGTAAGCCATAACCTGTGCTTTTCCTACTGTGCCATGTAAAAATGTCTTCTGTGAGAAAGGACTACAATAATTTGGAGGAAAGGAAATTGTTGACATATTAAGAGCCTTTAATATTGAATTATCGCACAGCCCTATTTCCATAACATTAAAATGACACCAATTGTGTCAAAAAGTTGACATGTTGACATACATTCACAGTACAGCAGTATGAGTGACTGCTGCAGAGGAACATTGTGTTTCAGACTGGCAGGTACATTTGTGATACAAACTGGTTAAGCTAAACATGAACCTGCCTGGGATTAGACTAGTCTGGAGGGATATGTATCCATTGTCAAATTCCCAAGACCCAAGTCAAATTCATGTATACCTGTTTTACAGAACAGATTTTCCTGATTTACTGGAGTAAGTCTGGTGTAACTGGTTCTCTTCCTTCGTGAAACACTCCTCTGGACTAAACAAGCCCAGTAACATGGGCAGCACATCACTGGCTGTTTACAAAGGCAGGCCTGCTGCTGTGTTGTGTGTTGATCTCTCTCTTGCTCTCTCTGCAAATATGTGTTTTCTAGCCGTGGGGTTCTGATGGGGATTCTGTCATTACTGTACAGCGGGCCTAAAAACAATGAGGCAGTGTTGTCTGAGATGTCACTCTCTCACAATCAAATGCCAGCGCACACATGTCTGAATAGCAGCACACTAACCACAACACACTAAATGTACACTTGATGTCGCTGGCCTCAGGATGTCTGCCAGTTTTAGCATGTCAAATTTAAAAAGGTTTAAAACATTTAAGATCTTTTGCAATGCTTGTTAGAATAAAATGCAATGCTTTTTTGAAAATTAAACAAAACATGTACTGAGGTTCGATATCCAGCTGTGCTGCCCTGTGAATTTACTTCAGTCGTAAATATTTTCTTCCCCAAGTAATGACAGCGGTGTCAATTTGTTGCATGGATTTGAGCATAGCATGGTTTTGTATGGGATGAAGGAGATCTTGATAGATTATACAGACATGACGGTGATATCAAAACAAATGTCATTGCATAAATCTTAGAAATCTTTCACCACCCTGTACATATTACACCACCTGATATCCTCCAGTCAAAGACTTTGCCATTACATTGTCATGACAGCGTCAGTGAGCAAATCCCCTAGTATATCTGCTAATCTAACTCACCTGCTCCCAAGAAGAGCTCTAACTCTGCAGCAAAAACAGACAGACAAGAGTTTGCATGTATATTTTAGCATGATCATATTATAACTGAAATCACATGTCATAGTTGATGTTAACAGCCAAAACAAGTCTAGCGAAGTGAGTCACAAGCCTTTCCACTCAGACTGAGAAAAACAAACCAGGAAACTGGTTTAGAAAGGGAAGGAATTAACATGACAATGTGACAGAATAGTGCTAATATGCAGCATTCAATCAAGAATTAAGGGTCAGACAGCTACAGTATGGCAAAACATCTCTGGAGAGAAATTAGCCAGTACATCAACACTGGATAATGCATTCCTAGCATCCACAGTGCAAGCTATCGTGATCTGACTGTGAGATAATGTTTTTAGTGCCTTCAATGCAACATGTGACATCTGTCTCAGTACCACACATCACTTTGAGATGCATATCTCCTGTCAACAAGACACCAGAAAGTATGTGTAGCTTTATATCTCTGCGGTGTATACAGTGATGCCTCTAAAATCTAAGCTAACAGGGCGCAGGACTCTACAGTGACCTGGTTATCAGGTGTTACACAGTTAATTAACCTGACCATTTCAAATAGATGGCTTTCCAGAGATGCTCACTGCAACATCAGTTGCTTCATCCTTACTTTCTCAACAGAGGGCTGCTGTTCAAACATGAAGTGTGTACTGTTGGTGAAATGCACTGAAGTAAGACACTTAGTACTAAAGCATTCCTCTTTACACGCCCACACTAGCCTTTCAGATATGTATCACAATTACACAGGTACACACAGAGGCACACACATCCTGACAGCCATGCTTTTTTTTCACCATCAGACACAAGAAAACCACTACCAAGAATTACAAAACCTTTCAGGTTAGCAACAGCATGGCAAAGGAGTGGTTTACACTTGGCCTGTAATAAACTAGGCTTGTTGCTTACCTGTATTAGTATTTCTTGAAGGGGCGTTTTCCCATTTCAGCAGGACAGAGCTTTGAACGGTTCTGTTGAAGAAAATACAAAAAGTAAAGCTTCAGCAGAAAATAACTGATATCTTATCTCTTTCCCTGCCAAAGCCATTTATCTATTCTGGTCCATGACTCTACGGTTTATGATGTTGAGCAGCAGTATCTGTATCAGTGTAACCAGGGGATGTGCAAAAAGGCCATTGTGGAGTAAAAAAGGTTAAAAAATAATCATGAGAACTGAAAATATGGGCTAGACGAATCCACGTTGTAGGAGGCCTTTCCACAGTTGTCATGGGGCAGCAGCCTGCAGCTGTCACTGTCCAAAACACAGACATGCTAAGCTATTGTTAGCTTGTCTGGGTGGGAGTTAACCATAACAGTCTAAATGCAAGTTTAAGTTAAGCTACTATGTAAAATCGCACACAAACGACGAAATTAACGTGAATGATTACCAACTACATAATACCATACTTATTGCTGGAGCCGGCTACATTTCAAACATTTCGGCATCCCTGTTGACTGCAGACAGTCAGACACCAGACACCAGACACAAGTTAGCTAGCTACCGTTAGCATGCTATATCTGCCAACCATTACCCCTACCCGCTAGCTAGCTGTTAAGCGTAGTTTCTGACTGTCGCGTTGCGGTCTTCTCTGCTGAGGAAGCTAGCTAATGCCGTGACGTTATCTATTTAATGTATATATTTAGGCTTACTTTTCATCGTCGCCACTTGTGTGTTGTGTCTGTAAGGATACACGGCTTTGGCATCACACCGCCACTTCCGAATCACAAAGGAAACTTTAACCGGAAAACCCTCCTTTGCGTGGGACGCAAAGACCGACTTCCTTCACAACACCTTTCCAACTAGTTTACTACCACTCCTCTGTAACAGGAGGTAGTACAGCGGAGTCATGTCCACATATATCAGACACAACACTATCTCTAATATAATATGTATAGTATTTAACTTGAAGAAACGGAGAAAATACATTAAAAGTAGATGCATGCACATAAACTACATACATCCCCCTGCACAGACTCTGTCTCCATCTAGTGTCCAACTACGTCGGGAGGCAAGAGCTACAGGTTGTTATTACTTATCATCTTTCCAAAATAGAGTGAGTGCCTTTAATTGCATTGCAGAGGATTTAAATTTTGTTAATTTTTTGTTTTCAATGTTACAGTGACAAATTTCTCACCAAACAGCCAATACAGCCAGCAAATACAGTAGGCCTAATGAAAGAAACGTGAGTTTGTCGGAGCACCCCAGGGCTTTATGGTAGGCTACTTTACAACTGCTTTGCCACAGTTTTCACCAACACCATGCATTTATTTCCTGTTTACAGTTGAATGTTATAATGTATTGATCTTCTGTTAGTGTATCATAAACTGCATCATTTACTGTTTTATGCTTTCCAACATTAAAGTATAGACTGTATTTTTAATGATTAAACATGGAAGTGATTGAAATATGTAATGCACTCTGTGGTAGATGCAAAGTAAAGTAAAAATGCAAAAGGTGAATTGAAAATGTGTCTTGTTTGAATGCACACTTTACTGCAGTGCGAAGATACACTCTAGACTACATTACATCTATACTTAATTATGTGTAAAATACACATAATTTTTCCAATACTTTATTTTAGTGTGTGATTTTGGAATGATTTCATGATTGCCTGTAAATAACTTTGAAATGTGGTACTAATTATAAGGAATATAGAGGCAAAATTCTTAAAGAGTTAAGTAAATTCATTGATTTGTCATTTATTATTAAACACTTTAGTCTACATATTTGTTGAATTGTATGCTTTCCTGTAAAAAAGTTATACTGTAACAAATTTGTTAATTTCTAGGAAATTATTGAGAAATATGGGACCCGCTCATTAAAGCGTTACCGTAAAATCATTGAGAAAATGACCATACTGTTATTTTTCTTATTGTTTGACACCATCATTTGGAAATGACCATTTTATTTTGAAGTACAACAATGATTAAAATTCAATGATAAACACGTCGTGATGCTCTGATAAACTTGACGGCTGATGCGTTTCATAGCTGTTTTCATTCTGCATGATATATGACATTTTGAGTCCACATTAGGAGCCCAAATCTGAGCATAAAATAGCCAAAAGAAAGATGGAGGGAAGAAAAGAGATGTAAAGCAAATGGAGAGGATGACAGTAACGCTATTTTAAACAAAAATCAAAATAACTAATGTTTATTATATATAGTACTGTGCCAGTACAACTTTGAGGTACTTATACTTTAGAGTATTTACATTTCATCCACTACATTTTAGAGGGAGATATTGTACTTTTTCCTACATTTATTCAACAGGTGTAGATCGACAGAAAATTTATTTGCAACAGTTTTGATAATAGAATAATCGTTAAAAAATAAAGAAAAATGAAGAATAATAGCAACCAGCTGGTTCCAGCTTCACCAATGTGAGATTTTGCTGCTTCTCTCTCGACTATATCTTTGAAAACAAATATCTTTAGGTTTTAGACTGTTGGTCAGACAAAACGAGACATCTGAATATGTCACCTTTGGCTCTTTGACGGGCATTCTTCACTACTTTCTGTCATTTTGTAGACTAAATAATTAATCAGTTAATTCATTTCTTTAAAACATTTTTTTGATGGTTTTCTATATATTTGGTTTAAACGTTTATACTTGATGCATAATACTTAACCTCACCATAATACAAGTGATTCAAACTAAATAACTAAAAATATTGATAATATCTCAAATAAATCACAAATTCATTTATATCAGGGAGAAATCTGTTAATTTGTTATTTAAACCTAATTTACATATACTTTGGATTTTGTCTCCCATCTGTTACATTATAGTCATGTTCGGAAGAGAGCTCTTCGCAGCCAGTATGGACAGGAGGAATAATCCAGACACCAACAACTCTTTCAACCTACATATGGCATGTGAGTGTTCTACTAACATAACATTAAAAAATAGCTATCTTTCAAAGCATTTGATCCCTGATGTCTCACATTTAAATTAAGTTTACTTACTTGCCTTGTAAATAAAGATTTGGTTATTCACTAACTTAAATTCTTTTTAAATTCCCAGATTGTTACACCCTTATTCCCTAACTTCACATCTTGTTCTCTTGTACCTATCAGTACTGTACTGGTACACTGTTAGTACAGAAAATTACCTGTAAATTAGAAAAAATTACTTTAATAAATAAATTTAAATAAAAAAATGTTAAACAAAAAATGCAATTATGTGTGTGTTTGTAAAGAAAACAGGGAGGGATTATACAATATACATTGCCATCTCTTAACACAATATTAATGCATTTTCACATTTTATTTCTTCTTTAAAGATTTAAATGAAGGTTTCAAATCATTTCAAAAACTAAATTTATATATATGCAGATATGCAGATATTATATAATCTGAAAAATCTTGTTTAGATGCTGCTGAAGTGAAAAAGGGCTTCTTCTTTTGCTAGTCACAAGTAAGTGTGAGGACTTGGCTATGAAGTCCCAAGTCCTAAACTTTATCTTTCCTAAGTCCTAAACAAGTCATCATGCACCTTCACCAAATTTAATGTCATATTAAGTAACAATTGGATTTTAATTATTTTCAAACAAACAGTTAAAAAGCAAAATGATCAGGGAATGATCAGAAATGTGATCATTAGACGCATCACCTGTCTGTCTGCTTGTACATGCTGTCAAACGCACCTTTCCTCTCCTACTCTTGAAACGTGATTGGCTGTTGTTGGACCTGTTTTCAGGAAAGTAAAGAGTTGATTATAACATCATTTGGGGAGGATATCAAGTCACTCCAGGTCAAAAGGGTCTGAAGTGAAATCATCAGTCATTGCTGTTAAAGTCAAAGTTGAGTTGCAGGTTGGTTAAGTCAAGTGTAAAGTCATCAACTTCAAGTCACATGACTCCACAACTCTGCATGTAGTACACATAAAGGTATTAGGAAGAAGTGTACTACATAGACAATTACAAATTTAGCTGGCTATGTTATTATTTTAACAGACAGCACTATACAACTGCTGCCATCTGCTGATGAACAGAAAACACTAATTCTTAGGATATTTTTATATTTTCAAAGCTTCTGGGAAGAAGTCACCAGCTACATGTCAGATCACTAACGAACATTTGAATTCAAATGTGTCCACTACAGCAGGTCTTGAGACATAAGATCCAGCGCAGTTTATCTGAAATGGCTAACCACATCTTTGACAAACTAAAGGGCTACAGCCAACAACTTTGTCAGCGAACTAGATGTTTCCACTGTGTGTCGCTCTTGGATTTCCATTTAGCTGCCATCTCTTAAATCTGGCTGAGAGAGACCATTAATCTGTTGCTGAAGCTGCAGTCACATCATGGACATTTGTCAGGTTCTGCTTCAAGTTTAGTTAAAGGACATAAGATAAGATAAAACATTAACCACTGAACTAAAATAAATCTAATTAAACATTTCTTTCATTAAAAAACTGTAAATACCGGCATGCCTAATGACGAGATGACTTAGGATTCTATGGTTGCTATGGGTTTCATATTTATATCGAATGGCCTCGTCTTCGTCACCATTTCACTCGTGAACTTGGAGAGAGACAGTCGCTCTGACAGGCTCAGTACTGGAAAGAGACAACTTGCTAGCTAGTGGCTACACAAACCACCAACCGCCAGCAGAACCCCAAAGGACCAGCAACTGACCTCAGTTCAGTTGTTTTACGACTTCGACATGGAAAAGGTAAGAATATGAATCCTTTAAAGTAATTTCAAAGCCTTTTAAAGTTTTTTTTTTAAAATTCGAAGCTTTCTTTGTTAGTAATTAGCTTGTTAGCTAACTTTAACATTAATGTTAGCTAGCTAGCTGGTGAGAGTCGAAAATTCAAATTCATGAATTTAATGGAAATAACTATCAGATTTCAGTGTAAATGATTCAAATTGGCCAAAAAACAACAAAAGTAAAATCTTTAAACCCTTTTAAAGTATTTACAAGCGCTTTTTATTAGTCACGAGTGTACCTTTTAGCTAAGTTAGAAAACCGGAATTTAGAATTTGGCTAAATAACAAACCTAGCTAAGACTTCACTATTCCTTAAATAACAGAAATTTTACAATGCCAGAAATAATCATGGAAGTTAATGAACTGAACAAGGGAAATTTTGTACTTTTGTAAACAAGGTTTGGGGCAAATAAAATACTGCATACTGCACAATCATGCATTTAGCATACTGTAAGTCAACATCTTCAGTACTTATCAGTGCAGCGGGAAATGCAACTCATAATTCATTTTTATTAGCGAGGAGTTGAGACTGTTATTAGACTGAATAATCATATATTTATAGAATATTTGCTTTGTAGTGTCTGGTGAGGACCAAAGGTAGTTGTTAAGAGTAGAGCCTTTGAAAGGCTCAAAGTCCTGAAAGCATTTATATACATACTCTACTAAACAAAGATTTGAATACGTCATTTCCAGGTAAATTATATTTAATCTGAATTTCTGAAGAAGAGACAAATGCTCCAGATACTGTACAGATCATTTGTCTAGAGACCTGCTTTGTTTCAGAGTTTTAAAAGTTAAAAGGCATCAATGTCAAGTGATATACCTTAAATCTATGAGGTCAAAATAATTAACAATCTTAAAATTTTATAATATAACAAAGGTTTGTAGAATATATTTTCCATTTTAATCTGATAGCAGATACTGTCTCAATTTTAAAAAATCCAAAAAGATCACTTTTTGTTCTTTAAGAAAGGGTTTTAAATGAAATGAGTTAATTTGTCAGCAGCAACAAAAACAACATCAACAACAGAAAACAAAAGTTATAGAAACTAGCTAATGATAGAAAACATAAATCGGAAAAAGCAGAGCTTGATGTTGACTTGGTTGTTGTCACAAAAATTAAGTAAATACTTTTTACCCGTAACAAGATGCCACATGTATACAGCACAGAGAATTTCCTTCTCTGAGGTTGTTTTAAGTGGTTCTGGGAAATCCCTATCTGAAGAATCAGACTAGACAAACTGAGGGAGTGTGGGTACACCACAAAAGTAACTTCTGGAAAGCTGTGAACATTACAAATGGATGATATCAGTTACTACTCTGTCCTATTTTGTAGATGCTTTCAGTTTGACGCCAGACATAGATTTATCTAACTCAACTGCATCAGTCTGAAAGACATTTAATTGAACAAGGTTGACTTAATTCCTTCTGTTTACCCTCTCTCCATCTCTCTAGCAGGACAAAAACAAGAGGAAGCGGGAGCAGGAGAGTAGCCCCGGAGCCCTCGAGGAGCCTGCAGACAAAAGATCCTGCAACAACGAGAGGAGCTCCAGCCCCCAGCCGTCCACCTCTGGCTCACAGGTGATCCCTGTCCAGCCAGAGAGGAGCTCCAGCCCCCAGCCGTCCACCTCTGGCTCACAGGTGATCCCTGTCCAGCCAGAGAGGAGCTCCAGCCCCCAGCCATCCACCTCTGGCCCACAGCGTGGAGGACTACAGGCCCTTGTCCAGCAGCGGGTGAGTAGACCACCCCAAACTGCTAAATTGTATACACACAGAGAACTGCCTTCTGGGGAGGTAACTGACTTGTGAATAGTCATGGTGTGTCTGTTGGCAGAGTGACCTCCACGATCTCCATCAACCCAAATGACTCGTCTCATTCTTCTTACTGAAGTAGTTTGACCTGTTTCTTCCTTTTTCGCCTCTGTCCATCGCTCTAACAGGCTCGGGAAAGGAGGAGGAGGACTAGACGGAGGGAGCTGCAGGCGAGACGCCGCAGATTACGTGAGGGGTACTTTGACGTTGAAGTCGTGTTCAGCGGACCCAGGCCCTCCGTGCGCATGCCTCCTTGGGTTCCACCTGCTACAGTTCAGGAAGTAATGGCGGAAGTGTTGGCATGGTGGAACGATTCTCCACTCAGCCCGGAGATGTAAGTAAGACCCTTCATAGGTAAAGGGCCGGGCCTAGGTGGATCAGCAGGTACAGTATAATTAGTGGAAATTTCACCGCCGTTTACAGATTTTCTATATCTTTCTCTCCAACTCTTTCATTTCCTCCTTTAAAACGCAAAAAAATCCCAAAAAACTTAAGCCGGTAAAAAAAGTATTGATAAGTTTAGGATATAGATATAGCAATATGTTTAGGTTATAGATAAGTAATGATAAGTTTAGGATATTGTTAAGAGATAAATTTAGCTTATATAGATAAGTAATGGTAAATGTAGGAAATAGTAATAACTTATACAGTAGGTAAGCACTGATAAGTTTAGGATATAGTTAAGTAGCGATAAGTTAAGGACATAGTTAAGTAGAGTTGCAAAGTTTAGTCGATTAATCAACGAGTCGAATGCCAGAAAAGTAATTGACAACAATTTTCATCATTGCTTAATTGTTTAAGTAATTTTCTAGTTAAAAATGCCAAACATTCCCTGGTTCCAGCTTCTTAAATGTGAGGATTTTCAGCTTTATATCGTCGTAAACTGAATATCTTTGAGTTTTGGACTGTTAGATGGACAAAACAAGACATTTGAAGACGTCACTTTGGAAAAATGTGATGGCCTTTTTTCACTATTTTCTGGCATTTTATAGACCAATCAATTAATTAATCAAGGAAATAACTGGCAGATTAATCGATAATGAAAATAATTAGTTAGTTGCAGCCCTATAGATAAGTGACAAGTTTAGGTGTAGATGTGATAAGTTATAAATAAGAAATGATAAGTCTTTGATGTAGATAAGTGATGAATTGAGTGAGTGAATTTTAGATTATAGATACGTAATCATAAGTTTAGGTTATAGATGAGTAGTGATAAGTTTAAATTATAAATAAGTAGTGATAAGTTTAGGATATAGATACGTAATTTTAAGGCTTTTAACTCTTTTCTCATTTCATTTCTTTTAAAAAGAAAACAAAAAACTAGTGTGTAGGCGAATTATTGATAAGTGTAGTATATATGTTAGGATTTATATAAGTAATAATAGGTCCACGTCCTTTGTTTTCCTTCCAAACTTTATTTAAATAAGTACATTTGAAAACTGTAAAAGAAGGAAAGGCTTTAAGAGGGTCTTAAGGAAATGTTCCATTCAAATCCTTTTTTAAAGCCGTGTTTAGGTTATTATAATGACTCAAGAGCAGGAGAAGGAATGTTCTTCCATATTCATTATTTATAATGAATATGGAATATGTCTATTTTATTTATTTCCATCTCAGTTTATGAACTGATTGGCAGTTGAAACTAATTGCAAGAATTTATAGACCAGTTTTAGATTGTTATTGGTTGTTTGTTATATTTGGATGGAGCATTTCCAAAGGGTTAGGGTTAGGGAGGGTTAGACCCTCTTAAAGCCCTCTTCTTCTTTTACTTTTGTGACTATTAAAGGTTGATTTAAAAAATATTTTAAACTAAATGTCTACAAAGGGATCCACTGTACATAAGTAATGGTAAGTCCTCCAATTCTCTTTTGGGTAAAAATCTTAAAGGATAAGTCTGGTGATATTGTATATTTTTCTTAATACCAACAAATTCCATTAAAAGCAGCTCCATTGTTGTCCAACAACTATTAAAAACACATCAATGAGTCACACCGTTTCTCTGGGTGACATGTAACACACACACTGTAGTTTATTTAGCGTCAGTCCCACACAACTATATATTTGTGACTCATTTTTAAAGATTTATTCTTCAGTAGGAACCAATGGGTTAGGGTTGGAGTACCATATACAGAGCAGAGAAGTCAGACACTACTGAGAGACGGACTAATGCATCATTGGTTTTGGTCATTTCATGAGATTTGTTTACAATAATAAAAATATATAATATCAGCAGTTTATATGAAGGAAATGGCTTCAAGAGGGTCTTTTGGCAATGTTCTTTTCAAATCCTTATTAATTAGTATTAATGTTGTTCCTCCAACATTATTATTAATAATGTCTAATTGATTTGTTACATCTCAGTATATTAACTGATGAGCAAGTAAAACAAATTTCCAGAATCTATACACCAATGTTAGTTTATGAAACTAGTGCGTGAACAACAGGAAGCATATGTTTGGATGGAGCATTGCAAAGGGTTCGGGTTAGGGGGGGTTAGACCCTGCTAAAGCCCTTTACTTCTGTTACTGAGTCATTACAGCGAGTACTGGTACTACTACTGGTAGCAACAGTGCCAGTAATAGTTGTAGTAATATTAACAAGCAGAAGCAAAAGTATTAAAAAGATTAAAGATGTAAAATGTTTTTAAATGTTTATTTTAACTAAATAAAATAATATAATCTAGAGAGGATCTTCAAAATGAATGCAGGCAGTATTAAGAGTAATGATATGAGCATTAGCAGCACGTGTCAGTGGTATTAGTGACATTTCAGCTTTACTTGTAGTCGCTGTAACAGACTATAAAAGACTTTACTATACAAGTATTAGTAGCTGGAGAGCATCCTGCTGGCCTCTCAGAAGCAGGGGTGCTACGATTACTAATAACTAATAGCTGGACCAGTAGTAGCACTTATTCTTACTATTATAAGTTTTTGTAATAACCAAGGTTGGTCAATATAAATAAGATCTTCTGTCTTGGTAAATGTAATTTTATTTTTTGATATAAAATATCCAGATGGGAATGCTAGCTTTTGGCTAATCCCGTAAATGAATTAACTGACAGTACTTATTATTTTAACGTGTCAGTCCTGTAAATCCAATAATAAAATAATAAAATAATGTACCTGGAAAAAAAAAATATTGAAAAATTGACAAAATAGACAAAATTCCTTCTTCTCACGGTGTATATGGTCATATTGCCCAATCATAGTGCCAACTAATTTAACTTTCAAGGCAGGAATTATACCACAGCCAAACAGCCAGTGCTGTGGATGCCCCAGAGCGTGGCTGTAATGCCCTTTTTAAAATTAACTACCCACACTGCCAGTTTGGCATGCCCTGTTTTGCCCTTAAAAGAAAGTTGCGGATTCCCTCATTTAAAACTACATGCCTCCATCATCACGCTGGACATCAACAGTTGCACGAGATTTCTCACACTCCCGCAAATATATTTGTAACGTTAACTGTAAACATTAACAGCTAACCCACTAACTAACATTAGCTAAAAATGTATGTTATGCGATAAGCACAAACAGCTAAACACTGTACAGTGTATTAATACACATGTGTTTACCAGGATATTTCTGCATAGTGTTAGCTAACTACGAATGTACATGGAGTTTATAACTTGTTGTGAGATCTGACAGGTTGCTACATTTTCAGTGCGATGCGATGAAAAGAGCACACATATGGTATTTTTCCCCTGATAATGCTAACGTTATACTGTGAACATCAAATCCGTGTTGAAATCATAGAAATAAACAAAAGAAACCTTGCTGTAAAACCTTTTCCTTACTGTCTTTGCATACATCTCTCCAGCACCAAACAGGAAGCAGTAAACGGGTGTTATGAGTCTGTGTTTAATTCGGCGTGTATCTGATCCACCAACCAGCACATATTTTTGTGAGAA
This sequence comes from Siniperca chuatsi, assembly GCF_020085105.1. NCBI lineage: Eukaryota > Metazoa > Chordata > Actinopteri > Centrarchiformes > Sinipercidae > Siniperca > Siniperca chuatsi. Next base: position 17,945,035 of record NC_058061.1, read on the forward strand.
ATCTTAATTTTTTAAACAATTCGGGGCTTGAACCCTAAATATAATGAATTGTTCACATTTTTTTTAAATCAACCAAACAGCAATTAATGGAAAAGTCAAACGTTAAGTGTACAGTTTAAATAAACTCATTACTCTTTCAATACACTGACTCCTAATTGTTGATTGTATACTTTTTTTTCTCTTTGTTTCATACAATATATTTAGCACTTATTATTGCACCATTGGTTTTGGCCCTTGTGCCCTACATTTTGGCTGCGACGCCCCAATAAATTTGTATTTATCAAAGGCCAAAGTGGCCTTGCCCTAAAATGACTTAATTTCAGGTCTGAACTTTTAAAATAAATTCAGGTTTCTCTAAAATAATACAGTTTTAAAAAGTCTTGAGGAGGGTCTGCTAGAAATGTTCCATTCAAATCCCTTTTTTTAAAGAGATTTTGAACATGAATATAGCAGCAAACTACTATTTGCTATATAAAGATATAGTGGCGTAATGGCGTCTTGAGCGGAGAATGACATCACACTTCCTTTGTGTATGTTGTCATCCAAGCGTCTCTGTTCTTTGTTTATACAGCCGTGCGTGCATGTTAGTGCATGTGAGTCCATCCCAGTGAAACTGTTTGCTTTGAGGAGAGCGATATAATGGCTGGTTCTTTCCTCATCTAACGCAGTGAATAAAGGATAAGGCTAATTATTGTTGGAACAGTTGAAAGACGGTTTTGGTGAGTTTTATTTTGTTTCTGTCCAGTTTGAATGAAGTGTGTTTTAAGATGATCAGCGAGGCAAAATTATTGTTTTTATCAATGAAGTCTGGTGGCGAGCAAGCGCGATATAATGACTGTTTCTGGTTAAACATAAAGGATCTTACTCTTTAACAAAAAGATCTGTCTCTGTAGGGATCCTTTCCATAATGTTGTCAGACACTTAGAATAACAATATGAGCCTGTCAGTGGCAAAAACAAGCACTTTTAGTGGACATACTTTGATGGGCACATTTGTCCCCAAGGATTACGTTGCACTGCAGCCCATTTCGCGGATGCCTTTTCACATCTAACTCTGTGAATTAAGAGTTTATTTCGACCAAACCAGAGTTGATGATTGTTGAAACAGTGGAAAGACTAACAAAGACGGTTTTGGTGAGTTTTATTTTGTTTCTGTCCAGTTTAAATGAAGTGTGTTTTACGATGAGCTGCAAAGTAAAATTACTGTTTTTCTCAATGGAGTCTGGCAGGCCGTAGTGCCCATTTGTTTTGTTCTGAGATGCTAGTGCTCTAGTGCAACATTTAGTGGCAGTGAATGTCGTATACAGCTCCTTTAAATTCTGTCTTTTCATATCATTACATTATATTCTGAACAACAGGAAGCACATATTTGGATAGAACATTGTCAAAGGGTTAGGGTTAGACCCTCCTAATGACCTTTCTGTTACTGAGTCATCAGAACGAGTTCACCACCGCAGAGCAGACAGTTTAGATCATTTGTCAAAGTCAAGGCCCGCGGGCCGAATCCGTTCCAACGCCTCATTTTATGTGGCAAACAAGAGCTTGCAAAGAATATAATTTGTGCAATACAATTCTATGCTATGTTACAGAAGTACGGTGTCCATAAACTACATGTCCTAGAATGCATCCCGATTTTGTTATCTGCGCACTGAAGGCGTCTAGCCACTAGATGTCAGTATATGCTAGATAGTGTCTCAATATCACATAGCCGTTTCCAGCAGTGGCACTCTAGCTGAGTGGTTGTAGCTAGTAACGTTAATTGTAGCAGCCTAGCAAAATTGACGCAGAGGGAAGGCAATTTAATGAGAGATGGGACACATGTTTGTGCTTAATGGAGACAAGCCAGTATGTCTTCTTTGAAACGAGGCAGTGGCAGTGCCAAAGGAATACAATTCACGGTGGGACTTAAGTATACTAACCTTAGCCACCAAGAAAAGCAACAAGAAGTCCAACAATTTAAAGGCAGTCTGCGTTCTCAACAGAATATGTATGCAAAAGTTACACTAAAAAAATCATGCAGCAGTGAAAGCCAGCTTTATTGTGGTCGAAGAAATCGCTCGATCGTCAAAGTGTTTTACAGAAGGTGCATTTTAGAAGCAGTGTACGCTGAAGGTATGTGAACACGTGTGTCCTGACCAGAAACAAGCTTTTAACAATGCCAGCTTGTCAAGAAACATGATTGCAGACTGGCTGGCTGGCTGAAGAAGCAAGCAGTTATCTGTGACAACGGGGAGGGACATCTTCAATGCGGTGAAGTCTGTAAGTAAAATTACCCTGGGAAAAGTTGGCGGGACTTACTACCGATGGGGCACTTGCAATGTGTGGCAAGAGAACTGGCTTGGTTGCCACACTGCCCCATATCCCTGTTAGTTTACCATTGCATTATCTACCAAGAAGTTCTGTATGGCAAGATCCTGGAACTGGATAACGTAATGACCAAAGTCACAAAAACGGTAAACTTCATTTGGGCACGGGGCTTGAACCATTGTCAGTTCCAACTATTTTTGAATTAGGTGGGCACAGAACATGGAGATGTGCCATACCATACAGAAGTAAGGTCGGAGTGCAGTCCTCAAGCTATTTTTTGAGCTTCACGAAGAATTTGCTCTTTTCATGCAAAGTAAAGGAAAACCCTTGCCCTGATCCAAACTGGCTTTCTAATTTTGTTGTGTGTAATGTCGCACACATTACAGAGGATCTCACCCAACTGAACCAGAAACAGGGCCGCAAACATGTCATAACAGGGATGTATGACACGTTAACAGCTTTCCAGCTGAAACTGCCTATAGAAGGCTCAACAGGACAGTCTTGCCCACTTTCCAGTCAAAGCATCTCAACCTGCTTTTTCATGTGCTCGATTGGCTACCAAAGTGAACCTGTTGATTAATGAATTCGATCTGCGCTTCTCTGATTTCAAAGCACAGCACTCAACCTTTGCCATCTTTGCCAATCCTTTCACCACCGACGTCTACAGTGCACCACATCACCTTCAGATGGTGTTAATAGCTTGAGAGCAAAGTTTCAGGATGCTGCAATGGGGGACTTTAATCGTCTCCTCCCCCTTGCTTTGGTGCCATAGCTCTGACTTCAAGCTACCCATGTCCTGTCCATGTTTGGAAGCACCTACCTGTGCGAACAGATGTTTTCAATAATGAATCTGAATAAGACCAAGCACAGATCACACATCAGCAATGACAACCTCCACACTGTTTTACGGATCTAAAGCCAGACATCAACGGACTGACCTCAGGGAAAAGGCGTCAGTCATCTAACCAGAAAACAAATAGGTAAGCATTTTAAAAACCTTCACGTATACAATATCATGAAATGTATATCATTTTCAATCAAGCTAGCTGCAATGTAATATGCATTCTAATGGTTGTGGTTGTGTTTTGTATGTTTTGTACTTGTTATTATGTGCAGGGATTGATCCATGGATTAGGATGATGTGTGATATCCAGGGTGATCACTTGGAGAGAGCTACTTAGTGTGTCCAGGCAGCATCACTCTCACATTTGCCATCATTTCATTATTAAGCAAATATACATTTTGGATTTGAAACATTGCTTGTTGGCTACACAAACTGAAATAACCCTTAGTGTTATTTTAACTTTATTACTTATACTACTTTGTATATTTCATTTTTTAAATAAATTGTATAAGAGTTGTACACTTGAATGTCTGCTATCCATTATTTTTCCTAGACTTATGCTTTCAGAGCTAGTTATTAACTATCAAGTCATTATTTAAACCAATGATAATCGAATGCAGAGGCAATTATGTAATATGAAATTAAGTAGATACATTTATATAGTCTTACATTTACAACCGGCCCTTTGAGGAAAACCATATTGCTGATGTGGCCTGGGATGAAATTGAGTTTGACACCCCTGGTTTAGGTGGTTTAAACAGGTTTACTGTATGGCCAAAATTATGTGAACCTCAGTGACCTCAGTCACACACACTGGTGATCAACGATATAGCCATCTAATATATAGGCTTGCATGGTAGCAGTAATAATACTAATGGCAGCCTTCTTTGTAGTAATAGTAGAATCAGTAGCTGTAATATGTTAGTGTTAGTAGCAGTGGTAATAACACTGGTATCAGTACAAATGTAACAAACAGTAGGGTTAGTAGCAGTAGTAATATCAATAGAAGCCATGAAGGGAGCAGTATATGCAGTAGCTGTCGGCCTTGTTATAACGGGTTTATAACAGAGGGAAAGCACTTTGGGAGAGCCTGCTGGTTAAACTCTAGTCCAGCTGTTTTTTTTCCTGTTGCTGCATATATTAATGACTGAAAAATGAAACACTTTAAACACACATGAAAACACTTTAAAATGTGACGATTTTCCTATGTTCATTCATTTAAACCATTCTTCCTCTCTCTTTCTTATTAACAAGGAGGAGTGTTCAAAACATTGAGGTAGCTTTTCATTTTTAGCCGGCTCTGATTGTCACTTTCAGCAGTTAAAGTGACACTCAGCGCTCAACGCTATTTAACGTTAAAACTTGATGACAGGCCAAACGAAACTTGGCAGTTGTTGGTTTTGTATATTCTCTCGGTTAAATTTGCATTTGTATCATAACAAAAATGTAAACTTATAAAAGAACCTCCAGTATTTGGATCAAGTAGCTCGTGAAAAACAAGGTGTTCCAAATGTATTAGACTTTCTTGTTGTCACATTGTTTTCTCATTGTCATTTGATACATTGTTATTATAAAAATATCAATTATAGCCGCTTTAATAATTATTGTTAGCTTAATAGCCTCAGGAATTTGACCCTCTGAAGCTGGGAACAGGCCAGCCTCAAGACAGAGGAAATGGCACGATCTTTATCAGAAGGTAAAGCTGTTTCCTTTAAGTCAAGTTATAGCATATAATAAATATAATGCTTTGAATGAATGTGGTACTTCATTTGGAATTGCTTTGTTTTATATCTAGCAGATTGAGAAATGTCCACTCCAGCACTGAGGGCAGATATCTCTCTTTGGAGGAACACAGAGCAGTGTTTGTGGATGTCATTCAGCAAAGGTACTAACATATTTGTTTGACTGACATAACATTCAAGTAATCAGCTGTGTGCTGATGGTGATGACCACCATCATCATCATCATCTGCCTGTCAGGCTGTTCCAGCTGTTCCCACTGATGCTACAGGTACATCCCCATTACCAACTGCTGCCACCTCCTGTGTTCCCACATCTATATCTGCTGCTCCAGCCATTTCAAAACAGCCAGCTTTGAATTTAGGAATGGTGAATATATTCATTGATTTCTTGGTGCTGTTTATCTTATTTTTTCCCTGCAAAAAATGATTGAATCAGTGGATTGTATTGTCCTTCCTTAAATTAACGGATGTCTGCAAAAATGATCAATAATATGCATGTAAAAGGCTTTTCAGTAATTTTTCACTTAATAAACTTTGAAATGTTTTAAAACAAGATAATTTGAGGAAAGAAGGAGGCCCGACTTATTTTAACAAATGTTATTTTGATGGTTTTCTATGTTTGGTTTGAGCGTTACACTTGACTTCACCATAATACAAGCGATTAAAACTTTATTGTGTCCAAGCAAATAAATCACAAATTAATTTACATTATATGGGAGAAATCAATTGAATGTGTTATTTAAACCTAATTTACATATAGAATGCAAGAATGTTCCATGACCTCATGATAGAATCATTTATGAAGCTAACAGAATCATTATGACGCTAATAGAATCATTGACCACAGTTGAACAACCAGACATCAGAGCTGCAGATTTTAGCCTGCATATCAGTCTGTGAGCACCGTTCAGATGTGTGATGATTTTTTACCTCTGATTAAGGAAAACATTTAGCATTTTATTTGGACTAATTCTTTGTCAGGGATTCATTTCTGGCACCATAGAAATAAGAGGTAAATTACCAGCAGAGCTGCAGACTTCACACTTGACATATAAACTTGTAAACTTAATGTCTGATGTAGGACTTGTCTTCAAACTTGAGACTTAACTGCTTTAAGCCTCCTTGATTTGGTTCCCTGTCACTCACTCTCTGTGCATTATGTATGTATACTGATACCTATCAAGAACAGAGCATTAAACAGTAAAGATCAGGCAGTACTAGTCAGCTGACATGTCAGTATTTATGTTTTGTATCATATTGTTGTTTATTCATTTTAATATAAACTTATTTAGTGTCATGTACCTTCTAGCTGTGTATTGTCTTGTAATTTTTTATGTGTATAAGTTTAATAAATTATAAGTGAAGGCTTACTTATAGGGAGAAGGACAGAAAATGCACATGTTGGCAATTGCATTTCCCAGCTGCCATGAATGACATTTTTCTATTGTGCATAGTGACAGTATACACCAGCTGTAGTAAAGAGTTTGTGGCTGTGTCAATGTGTGGTCATTGATGATTTTCCCCTCTGTCTTTCTACCATTTTCCAGTCATGTTGAGAAGGAGTGTTCGCCTGCAGAAAGCAAAGTATTATACAGAGGAGGGAACTCCATCTGTTTCCTACAGGGAGAACTTGTACAGGTAAGTTGCTGTAGTGTTTGTGTGCACATGTTGTGGACTGTATGTGCATATGCTGTGGGGTTAGCGCACTATAAATCTTCACACGTAATCTGTCTTTTCTAACTTGTGTTGCTTCTTTTAGGATCTTTCGGAGGAGGACAAGTCGTGGTCGTGGTCAACATAATATGAACTCTAAAGATCACCACAATGGCCACCATGACTCTATTGCCAACTACCAACACGACCAAAACACCAGTAACAGTAACAGTAACAGTGACGTTCAGAACTCTAGTGCCTGGACCACTGGACCACAGGCCACCCTTACATCAACTACTGGGACGCAGACCAATAGGGCCAGAAGAAACAAAGGTAAGCACTGCCTCTCACCTGTAACCACAGCTGTTTGTAAGATAGAGACTAGTTTCAGATAAAAAAAATTCTCTGTTATCAACCTCTAAACATTTTGTTTCTTTCTGTCTGCAGTCAGAACAAAGTGCAGCTTTTCTGGGAACATAATCAGTTTCCTCCTCCTGCTCCTTCTGGTTGTTGGTGAGTGACTTCAGACTCTCTGCTACAGTCATTTCTAGTACACAAGTGAAACCTGGGACAGCTGTTTTTATTTTAGTCCCTGGTCCAAGTTTTTGAGCGGCTCCTTGTTAATAAAAATCATATTTATAACCTTTGTGCTTTGTGTCCCTCAGGAATCACACACTACACACAAATGCACATGCAGATGAGAGAGATCCAGCAGGAAATGCAGTCTCTCAGAAGGCAGGTGAACATGTTTGCTCCTCTGGCAGACACAATACCAAACTTTGCCTTAGAATCACAAGGTAAGTCATCTTCATCATCCATCTTTCTCATCGTGATTCATACATGTGCATTATTGTGGAACTTGTCTGGAGTTTGATTTTTAACTTTATCTGTGTGTCCTCGATTTTATGTGCATGCAGGTGCCAGAGTTTTACATCATTTGTCTTCAGACACATATTGGCCCCAACCAGACATTGGGTTTATTTGGTATCGAATATTCTACTGGTGGTATTCATCCAAAACACAGCGAACAGTGATTCAGGTAGGAATTACACAGCCACATTCATAGATTGTTTTACAATGGATTGTAATTACACTTGTATTTAATAAGAAATAACACAGAGAAACAGTTGAAGTTTATGAACTGTGGAGACTACAATATTTTATTTGCTCCCCTCAGGGACATTCATCATTACATCCAGGAAAATGCTGGCCCTTTTCAGGTGACCGAGGGCATTTATTCATCTCCCTTTCCCACCAAGTCTCCATCACTCATGTGACACTCGGCCACATAACAAAAAGCCAGTCCCCCTATGGCTACATCGCAAGTGCACCGAGGGAATTTTCTATCTATGCAAGTCCCACATTTTCTGTCATTATCCTAAATATGTCCTGTGTACTTTCGTTGTTATTCACACAGTGCAAACCAAAAGGTTGAACTGATCTCTCTGTCTATTTTTCCTCTCCAGGGAATGAGGACCACAGATCAGGAAGGCACCTATTTGGGAACACTGGTTTATGATCAAGACGGTGCAGCACATCAGACCTTCGAACTGCCTGTGAGTCTAAGTGATACAGTATAGCTCTCACAAACATGCATTTTTTAATTGGCCACATTCAAAACCATTGTGAGGGTCACCAGATTATTGCACAATATATGGCTTTGTATGGGACGATAAGCAGATATGTGTGAGAACAAAACTACAGTCGATGCAAAACATGAAAACACCATGTGATGCCAGGTGCATCAAAATGGCATCTCTATCTCTGATGTCCTATCCTTTTATTTGTTTCTCTGTTACAATGCCTGACTGTCTTTATTAATTTCTCTCTCGTGTCTCTTACCAGAATCCAGACAAAGGAGTCTTCAGATATGTGAAGCTACAGATAGAGAACAACTGGGGAAACATAGACAACACCTGCCTCTACAGCTTCAGGGTTCATGGTAAACGTCCCGCCTAACAGCACTGTTACTTAACTTGGAGAGAAGTCTACAGAAGGGAGACTGGGGGACCTTATGTCATGTTTCCATTGTCATTGTCTTCATGGTAATTATTTCCAAGGCAAATATTTTCAGGACCCATATTTATCAAGCACTTTAGACTCTCTCCAAGTAATTGTGCTGAGGAGGTGGGGGGGCTGTTTGCAGGTACTGGTTTATTTTTTTGCTTGATAAATTTGGGTCCTGATCTGTGAAGGTAAAACAATCTCAGAACAAATGAATTAGGCTCATGTTGTGTCATAGAATTTGTAGTCACTAAAATATGAGCAAAAATATATGAATGTCATTTTTAAAAACAGGAAGTTCACAGGATTTCATTATAAACCTTCATTATAGTGAATAGTTTGTCCATTGCCATTTATGTAAATATATTTGACATGTTCCCAGATGTTTTGAGGTTGATTAACCTTCACTCTGAGGGCAGCATTGTGGCTACGGGGTTAACACTTCCGTTCTCCACATGTCTGCGTGGGTTTACTCCGGGTGCGCCGGTTTCCTCCCATACCCCATACATGCCAGGTAAACTGGTGTGTTTGGTTTGAATTGTCATATTAAATTGGAATTTGGCTTGTATAACAATAAAGATATTGAATTGGAACTATTTTGCTTAGTGTGTTTTCTTCAATAATAAAAGCACTCATCATTCATCCATCTTGCAAAAGCACATACTAGTCATGTGAAAAATCCAACAACTACATGTATAAAATAAGTATTACTACCTAGTGTACAGCTTCTTGGGTTCAGAGCACAATGTTCATTTCAAAAGATCCAAATATAATGTGTCTTCGCTTGTAGCAGAACTCCCCTGTTATATTCAAACTGCAACTTATGTATTAACCTGCCTATTGGCTTTTTCCTACATCAACAATTATTAATCAAGCATGAATTATTCACTATTCATTATCAACTTTGCCTTTACTCATTTACATTGATGAAACTGAGGTGTTTTGGCCAAAACTATTTGCAATGAAAATAATTTGCAGCAATTAAAAAATAATACAATATGGGTTGAATTAATATTACTACAAGGTATCAACGGTGAAGTTAAGCACTACAGCCTTGTACAACAAATATAACATTTTATATTTTAGAAGAAAATGAGCTGAAAATGGTTCAATATCTTTGTATAAATGGTGAGGGTAAGAAAGTACAAGTAAAGGGCTAATGTTTACATTTCTGAAACAGTAGAAAACATTTGCAGCACCTAGAATGACTCTGGTGTAAAAGCTATAAAAGGTGGTGTTTGCCCTTTACAATTGTTCCATCATCTGTGTTCCTCTGCAATGTCTTAACAAGCACTTAAGGCCTTCATGTCTTCATATGCTATAAGGTGATGAATCACACTTCATGGTGCTTGACAAATAGTTTCAGCAGTTTGATCTGTAACATCACCTCTGCTTGTCATTTCCTCCATTTACAGCAAATGTTCTCCAAGTACAAATATGCATGTAACTTTTTCACTCCTGAAGATTACATTTGTGATGATGTTGCGTACCATTCAAATGAGAAAAGGTATCATGTATTGGTGTCAATTGGCCCATCGAGTTCTCTTAAATTGCTCCACTCTACCTGCCCATCTTACCAGATTCAATGTCAAAAATAAACCAAAACTGAAGAATTGTCACATTTAATTCAGACAGGAAATGGCATTTAATCAGTAAATAAGATCTACTCTAATTGAACCAAACCAATCGAGTGTAACACCCATACAGTGCAATAAATGCTGGACTCTTGAGTTCTCTGCACGGCCTCAGGAAATGAAGGTGAGGATGGTGAAGAGGCTGCAGTAGTTGATGCGTCTTGACCTTGAGATAGTGAGGTAGTGGTAGAGACAACTGATGCTGCTGCTGGAGATGCTCAGCATGGAGCTTGAGAGCTGTGGAGACATTCAAGCTAATGAAAACATGCTGTGGTTGCATTGTGGGAAATGTAGGATGCAGCGTTTTTGGAGCTTGACCCGTAGCCACAGCAAGTCATCAGCCTCTGCTGCTTAGATTTGAACCATTCTTGTTTTTTAATCGGCCTCGTGTGGGCTCCCCAGCTCTATGGAAGTGGAAGACTGAACCAGCAGTGGAATGATTTAGTATTAAATAATTACATTCTTGACAGTAGCTTTCATAATTGTTTGAGAGATGTTTTTGAACGCTAAATAAAGAACACATTTCTAAATCTCTCTTTTCAAATCAGGAGAAATTCTGCATTTTGTTTGTAAGATATGATCTAAGAGTCAGTTCGGGTGCAGTGGGCTCAAGGTGTGAATCCAGCTAAAATGGAACAAAAAAGAAATTAAAATTGTATTCTGTTGACACGCTGTCTCCTACGGTGCAGGCACTTGTGTTGTTTTTAATAAAGCGCCTTTGTGATTTGTGAGGACATAAACTGACAATGTTCTACTCAATTTCCATATAATGAATAATAAGGGAATGAATATTACTTGGTTCGAGGCAGAGTACTCCGACAAACCTCATGAAACCACATGATTGTGATCATGACCGCTATCTTTAACTAAGCACCAAGTAGTTCTATTTCCCTTAATAGTATCCTAACCATGCTCCCTTCAGGGTGTACAGTCGCCCACAAGGTTTCATGAACTTTATTCTTGTTCCCACAACCTCCCAGCCAAATGTCCACAACACACCGGCTACGGCAAGAGAGGAGTGTCTGTTTTGTTTAAAGCTTTCCGGTTTCCCACTGTCAACACTTGGCTCGAGCGCTGCTGCGGAGCAACGACGATGTCGGAGCAGGAGTCTCTGAGGTGCTCCAGTGCCAGAAACCGTGGGGGCGTACAGAGGGTCGAAGGAAAACTGCGAGCCAGTGTAGAAAAAGGGGATTACTATGAAGCACATCAGATGTACAGGACTTTATTTTTTAGGTAAGACTTCGTTTCACGCTCATAGGTGCAGTTGTAATTGTCATTTGGCTTTGGGGCCTGCCTGTTCCAGATCATTCCGTTGTCAACCTTGCTTCTATGTCTGGCCGTTTATGATTGGGTGAATTTCACCGTGGACCCACCTACTTATGTTGGTCCGTCTGTTTGTGTGGACAGCTGTGGTGTCGATCTTCCACAGCCTCAAAATGGGACCGCTAACTACGGCTAGTTATCGAGCTACGTGTTTAGCAACACAACTAATGATAGTTGAAGCCGAATTAGCTGGACTGCAAGACAGACAGACAGACAGACAGACAGACAGACAGTCAGTCTGTGTTTACGTGTTATTGAAAAAGATATGTCGCATGTAAATTAACAGAAGATAGCGGCTTACTGCTTTGTTAACCGCTGTCATTTCCTAAACGTGTGTTTAAGCTGTGTTAGCCAGGTAGCCAAATACTGCACCGCCGCAGTCTGAACTGTAATGGCTAGACATGTTATATTTATTTGGTCTTGATTTACAGCACATTTGCAGTATCTAGGATAAGTCTAGTCAGAATTAGTTATGGTCTGGAACATTCATACTCTTGCTGGTGTATATAACTAACTACTCCAAAACAGTATGGAGATCTGGATGCTGTCTGGGGGGATGAATAGATTAGTTGTGCTGCCAAACTGACTGGTTGTCTGCCTCGAGCATAGTTTACTGAAGAAGGTGATTTGTTCTGAATCCAGTCCAGTTAAAGCCAAACCTTCTCCATATCACAGAGTGAGTTTGGTACCCTCCAGCTTCTTCGTCATTGGCTTGCTCTTTCTCATGACTAACAGTCATAATTGCAATATTAACTCCTCAAATCCTCTCATACATTCAAGATGGGAAGTCTAAAAACGACTGCAGCTGTCCTGTGGTCTTCAAGTCATCATACTCATTGCAATATTCACATTGATGTGTTGTTTTGTACCTCAAGTAGAACCGGTCTGTATGTATCTTATCTTGCAGCCCCATGCCGCAGTAGTCTTGAGTGAACTAGGCTTGTGTCTATCTCGATAAGCAAATAGTATCATCTCATGTGTAACACTCCTGTCTTCCATCAGGTACATGTCACAGGCAAAACATGCCGAGGCCAGGGAGCTGATGTATAATGGCGCTCTACTCTTCTTCAGCTATAACCAGGTACATGATACACTAGATTTCTGCTTAGCTAGCCTGCTAAATCCCACGCCCAGCTATAACCCTTACAGTGTTAGGTGTGCACATGTTCATGTAAACTCCCCAGATAGGGAAATGATAATGTCATGTTTCATAGTAGCTTTGTTGGTATTGTATTTATTGTCTACTTTTGTATATTTGTAATACCAGAGTCTATAAGCTTGTCATTCACAAGTGAAATAGTGCATGTAAGAATAAAACTCTTTTTTTATGCTGTCCATTTTTGTGTGCAACAGTTTGCAGAAAGCTAATGTTGACATCACAGTATTACCGGTCAAACTGCATACAAACATTGGTTTGAGTGTAGCTACACTAATGCTGCACACATGAACGCATTATCAGTTTTCCAGCCCTAATCTAAGCATCCACACAGAAATCAGTTTTTAGTGTGCATGTGAAATAAGCCAGGAGTCAGTTAGATGCCAGTTTCAGTTTCTTCTCTCTGCACCCAAGGTGCTTGTGTAAAATATCCACTTCTTTTAAAAAATATGGAATTAAACAATTAAAAATACAGCTGGTTGTGTTTTCATCTCCAGCAAAACAGTGCAGCAGACCTGTCCATGCTGGTACTGGAGGTGCTGGAGAAATCTGAGGCAAAAGTTGAAGATGAAATATTAGGTGAGTGGCAGCCTTTAGCCTTTAAAGGACACCAATTCATCTACAAGACTACCTGTGCTAAATTATAAATTTTGTAATCAGGTATTTGAGTGGATAGCTGCAGGAAATGTTGTGCTTTTATACCTGCTGTCCTTTTATTGCGTGAAAGAGAAAGTCATGTTAACATCAACTGTGTTGGGAAATTTGCCCTTGTATTGTCACTGTGCTGTTGTTAAACATACATACAGTACCTTTCACAGCAAGATTTACACAATTTCAGAACACAAATGAGCACTTTTATTTAATTGCCACTGAAAAACAAAATGCAATAGAAGTCAGCCTTTTATGGAAGTAAATAATGCTTTACAAGAAGAAGGTAACCTTTGCAAAAAGTGCAAATGTTTTGGTTTTGTGAACCATTGTAAAGTATGTGTTTACAATGTATGTATTATGTATTATGTATGTCCTGATCAATAAGTACCAGTCTTTTAATGCTGGCATTTTTGACAGCTGGCATACCCAGATTGCAGTGGGTGGTGGATTGGGCTTTACATATATAGGCAATACAGATCCATTATTGCTTGTCCTTGATAGTATATGCTGAGTCTGTTTGGCACATCTCTAGTCTGCATAATCCCTTATAAATGCTGCAGCATTAAATTGTCATGACATTCAGAAAAGTCCACCTTTCAAGAAGACAGCACAATAGGACAGATTAGTAGGGACATTCTCTGATATTTTGGGGTTGTGAGTGTGTGTGTGTATGTGTGTTTGTTAAGCAGAAAACCTGGCTAAGCTGTTCAGCCTGATGGACCAGAACTCCCCAGAGAGAGTAGCGTTTGTGTCCAGAGCCTTGAAATGGTCCACGGGAGGGTCTGGCAAGTTGGGTCACCCAAAACTACATCAGCTGCTGGCTGTCACCTTGTGGAAAGGTAATCATTTAATCATTCAGTTTATAAAGTGTAGAGGATAATGACAAATGCTTATCACAAGTTATGATAAATATTGAATTTAATTATATGAAACAGATAGTTGAGAAGCTGTAACCAGCAAATGTTTGGCATTTGTACTTGGTAATTGACTGAAAGTATTTGAGTCTCTCAAGTAATCTCATCAATTATCCACATATCTATATCAGTCACAGTCATAGACATGCATCCATAAAACAAGCCTCACAAATCCAACTAAAGGGAAACACACAATGGCAGCATATGATGTGCATCAAAACACCCATTCCGGTTGTTTTTGATTGAAACCCCACACACGAGCAGCATCATGATGCGTGTCAAGCCACTTAATGATAGGCCGCTGTCCTCTTTCTCAGCATTGACACCAGGGAAGCAAGAATGTTATTCCCTTCATTCTCTAGATTGGCACATTCCAGCCTCCGTACTTCCGGACTAATTCTTCCGCTGTATGGCATATCAGGTGTAGGCTATGGGTGTGTGCTGCCCATAATATTGTTCTTAATGTGCAAGCAGCCCTGTCCCTGTGTGAAAATGAATATCGTAACAGAATATTGACATTTTTGTGTGTTCAGAGCAAAACTACAGTGAGTCTCGTTACCACTTCCTGCATTCGTCTGATGGAGAGGGCTGTGCACAGATGCTGGTAGAGTATTCGGCGTCACGAGGCTTCCGTAGCGAGGTCGATATGTTTGTGGCGCAGGCCGTCCTACAGTAAGTGAAGTGTCACTCCCACACTTTGAAACACCAATATTTGTTTTTGATATAACACGTGGTAAAAGCTGAAATCCCCTTCCATGTTGAGTTAAACAAAAGAAACTTGAAAACCCTCAACCTGACAACAGTAAATATCTAACTTCAAATCTGAGAATGGGTGCAGTATTAGACTGTAATGTTCAGTAAATGTGAACTCTTTATTAGATTTAAGGTGTAGTATTCAGAATCTGTATGTGCAGTGGAGAAACTGGTATTGATGCATCCTCATCCAGCATGTTGGCCTGCAGTTATATCCATTTTCTATCTGTCAGCAGCTTCTTTATAGTGTCTTTGATCTCTCTGTGTTTCTGGTTCTCTCTCTCTCTCTCTCTCTCTCTCTCTCTCTCTTTTCATCCTCTGTGTCACACTTTCTGTCACATTTTCTTTCCCATCTTCTCATTTTGTCTTTGTCCTCCGTCACTTTTCTATTTCTGTCCTTTCCTCCTCTGAACCTCCAGGTTCCTCTGCTTAAAGAACAAAAACAGCGCTTCCGTGGTGTTCAGCACATACACAGAGAAACACCCGTCCATAGAGAAGGGCCCTCCCTTCGTCCAGCCTCTACTAAACTTTATCTGGTTTCTGCTGCTGGCAGTGGATGGGTGAGGAAAAATGTTATATTTAACACTCAAAAACATATGACCTCAGTGTCATATAATAATGTCTTATATGTAATGTTGTTGTGGTTGATTTTCTTTTCCTTGTTCAGCCCTCAATAACTTTAAATATATAACCACCATCAGGTTTATTCTTCGGATTGCAGAAAGTACAATACAAATCTGGAATAGGAAGGGTTTGGATGTCTGATGTTTCTGGTTGGTCGATGATCAAAACTCAGAAGTCACTGAAAGTCTCTGGTTATGAATTAAAGACGTGATCATATGCCATTACATTTTTACCCACTAGGAGACGCTATTATACAAGGAAACTTTCTGATGGATATGATTTTAGAGGCACGGGTCATGTGCCGTTGCTAAGCGACACACCTGTCTGCCAGAACTTTATCCTAGACTCCTGCGAGACAGGACGATCCGGCCACATAGATACAATTCCTGGCAAAAGGACTGTCACTGTCTCTCCCCAGTGATAATAGTGCTTATCAGTGAACTTCCCAGGCTCCACCCAACAAAACGACCTTGGTTCCCACCAATGTTCGTGTGTTGCTTTCTGATCATAAATTCAATGCTTTCTTTGATTTTAAAATGAAACACGTGTATGAAATGCAAATAATATGGTTGCTTTGATTAAAAATAAACACGTCCAGGTTATAAATTGATTAAGCACTAAACACAATTTCCTTCAACAATGTCTTATTCTGTTGTATATCTGTACAGACTCCTTCAGCGGTCTGTCCTGAGCATGTAATACGCTAATTAAGCTAGCATTATCTGACTTCCTACTGATGTCTACTACCCTTCTAGTACTTTACAGCAGTAATTGTTAAAAATCAGTAAATTGTTTGTGTTTGAAAAATAGATTGAGGATAGTAAGGTATTCAAACCGTTTCCTGTCTTTGTTTATCCAGGGGTAAATTAACAGTTTTCACAGTGTTATGTGAGCAATATCAACCTTCCCTGAAGAGGGACCCCATGTATAATGAGGTGAGTGTTTATTAAAAAAAAAAAAAAAACGGCTTGATGCTCAGTTATTTCTTATCATGAATCACGTATTAAATGACAGTAATGTTCAGTAATGTGACTGCAGCTGGAATACACCATGTGTACCATATGTATTATACTTGCCTTATTTGACTGTAACCTTATTTGGGTTAAGTTAATCAAAAACATTATTTCAAATATTGTCTTATTCATGTTATGATGGAATATTTCACTTCATGTAAACATTGTCGCTGTCTTCTGCTATAATTCTTATTCACAAGCGTGTCTCTCTGTCCTCCTCTTCTTCATCATTTGGACATCTTCCTGGCTCCTCAGTATCTCGACAGAATAGGACAGGTTTTCTTTGGTGTTCCACCCAAACAGTCCCCATCATACGGTGGACTGCTAGGTGAGCGGACCGAGACTTCCAGAGTTTATTTGAGGAGATGTTAAGGATCATTCACACATACGTTTTGTATATTTTGTTCCCTGTATGAGCTGATAAGATGCAACCTTACGTCACTCTTCACTCTGAATCACACTTTTCAACCCTCCGGGTCTTACAGATTTGATGTGCTACATGAAATGTGTCTAATTAAATGCATGAACGTATATCGTCTCAAGTTTTATGTAATGATTGTTTATAATAGACATTAAAGATTAGGTTGACATTTTGCGAAATATGCTCATTTGCTTTCTTGCAGGAGTTAAATGGAAGATAGATACCACTCTCATGTTTGTTCACCTTTGGAAAGAGCCAGTTTCCCTCTGTTTTTCATGTCTTTATGCTAAGCTAAGCTAACTGGCTGTTGGCTCCAGATATGAGTGACATTGATCTTCTCAACTAACTCTCGGCAAGAGATTGAATGAGTGTATTTCTATTCCTTTGAAATGCTACATATAATATTTAAACACCTTTTTGAAAAAGAAATCTCTGTACAAAGTAATTTTGTACTGTGTAAACCATTGCACCATATTATGCACAGAATGATGATCACTTTGTTTCATCCTGCAGGAAACCTGCTGAACAGCCTGATGGGTTCGGGCGAGGAGGATGACGCGGCTGAAGAAGCCCAGGAGGACAGCAGCCCCATAGAGCTGGACTGAGCCCACCCCAGGACAAAGAGAACAAACAAACAAACAAAAAAAGAGGAAGACCACACCGCCTCCTGCCTTCACCTCCACAATGAGGGCGGGGCGAGGCACTGGTCCGTGTTTTCAGGGGCGTGCTGTTTCCAAAAACCCCTTCCCACCCCATCCAGTCTAAAATCAGAACAAGTATCAAGCCGCCAAAACATCCTTCTCAGCACTGTCGGAACTTACTGCGCCAAACTGCAAACTCTTCCCGTGTTGAATTATTGTTATTTTATTTTCATCATTATTTTTGTTAGTTTGGGACTCTTGCTCTCTGTTTAGGATATGATTTTTAAACAAGAGATTACAAACTGCCCTCTCCCTGTGAAAACCTGCTCCCAAGAGATGGAAATGGTTGGAGTCTCCCAGTGGAGAGGAAAGAATCACACGTGAAACCCCTCTTCATAATGTTGATTAAATCATTATAAGAGGGTTTAGACAACTCACTACAATTATCCAACTGTTTTGTTTGCCAGACCGCCACACGGAGCTCCATCAGAGCCGTGGTGTTACTGCTGTTGGTTTTGTTTAACAACTTTCTCCGTTAAAAGTTTCTTCTTTGAGTAGTAAATTTAAATTGTACCTGTAGTCATGGCCACAGTTCAGTTTCTCATCTCTTTTGTCCATTAGCTTTATGGACAAAAAGACAACAGAGCTCTCTTTAAGTTCTTATCGTCTTGCACCTTGACTAGCAACCAAACAAACCCTTTCTCCTCAGTGTGTCCTCCAAGGATCATAGTGATGGCTGAATTACTGCAAACACACAGCTGTCTGAATACAAATATCTCCATTGTAGAGACCCCACTTTTTAATTGTGCACTTGCTGAACTTCTGCTGAGCTTGTTTGCATCTCCAAGTGGAACTTTGTGGAAAAATCCAATTTAGGCATTTAAAAAAAGAAATTTGTTTGGGTACAGTTGCCAAGTCATAAACAATATCTGCCAATGAGGTGTTTGAAGCACTTAAGAGTTTGTGTTTTGCTGGTTGTTGTCTCTGGCTGTCTACATGTGGTTGTGAAAAATAAAAAGTCAAAGTTGGGGTTACCTGCCAAGTCTGTAAAGTGATCTTTATTAGACACTGGAAACCTGTCTCTTGATTTTCATGTTTATAAAATGCTAATATCTAAACCAGCTGGCTATTTCTGGCTAAGTCTTTTGTTCCATTGTTTTCCTTTTATTTCTGTTAAACGATTCTTGGAGGTGGATCAGTAGTCCATCATCAGTTCAGCCAGTGCACAATCACAAGTGTGATTCATACAATAACTGTTGTTTTAGTGTTAACGTAATCAGCGCTCAGATAACTCACTGCTCGTTCCTCTTGACAGCTTTCTTTTCTTTTCTCACATCATTCAGTCTGCAGCTTCTTTTTGTCCTCTTAGTGACATTCAATCAGTCCAGGTCTTGTCAGGCTGCTGTTTTAGGATTTAAAAAAAAAGAAGAAGCCTTAACTGTGCTCCAGATAATCCTCAGGGGTCAAATGCCCCCTGTGAAGTAAAATTTAATAAGAATTTAATACTAGGAAACTAGGAAAGTCCAGAGGTCTTCCAACATAGAGTAATGTTTATTTACTTCTATGTAATTATCTGTGTGGGACTGCGGAACACCAAAATGTCCAGTACTAAATAAGAAATTATGAAATAAATAATTGCATGAATCAATAGAGTAAAATATATAAATGAACCAATACTGTACATAGCTTGGTAAAACTCATCTCATTTTTGGGGAATATTCATTCAAGTTTCCTATATTAATGAAAAATGACATAAAACATTTCTATAATGAAATAAAAAAGAATGAAATAATTCCATGAACATTAGTTGTTTTAATAACATTCAATTACATCACAGGTTAATTGGTTCCTTTAAACATTTTACTCATTTAGTTACAGGATTATTTGTTTCATAAAATGCTAGTTTAATATTGGCCATCTTGACATGCCATATGGGACTGGTTGGCTCAATGTCATAATGCTACAGAGGGGCAGATTGAATAGTGTAAGTCAATGTACAAGCTCAGCTGCCATAAGAAATTAGAAAAAAAAATCTAAAAGAAAACTACTAACACTTATTTAAGTGACTCGGCTTTAACAGTATTGTGTTTAGTTATGAAAAGTCCCGTTTCTGAAAGGTGACCGGCTCCAGTTAAACCACTACTGTCTAGGTCTACTGTCTAAAGGGAAATCCAGGCAAAATTGACTTTTAGGTTCCTCAGCAGCACACATTTTCCAAAGACATTAATCAGTTAAACAATATCACAGAACATGCACTAGTACTCATATCACACAACTTCATTTTGTTTGACATGTCAAAGGTGCAGAAAGGAATAAAACGTCGGATTATTTTTTTGCTAACTTGAAAGTCAGTTTTGTTAAAATTCTCCTTTTAATTATCTGGCAGTTAAACAGGTGTGTGACCAGAGACCTATCTGCGTCAGAGAACATCACCACAGCTGTTTGCTTTTGTTTTTGATAAGTGTTTTCCTTTGAGAGCTAAAGGAGAGTGTTTGCGTTTTCGATGATTCACTAATTGATTAAATAAACTACAACTGAGAAGAGTTTGAGAATGTCTTGAAACATTGTCCTGTCCACTTTTTATTGCATCATGCTGTGTGTGTTGTGGGGTTCTAGGAAAAAAACAAAAAAAAAGTCATTTTTTACATAGGATTTACCAAAAAAAAGAAAAACATTAGTACAGTTCGTATCAATGAAACAGGCTGTTGTGTTAAAAGCTTTGTACTTTAAACAGGTTCAAATAGATTCAAACTCATTGATATTTAAATACAAAGCAGGATAAATGTTTATTTCTACAAATGCATGTTAGTTATAAGTGGACAACATGTTAAACCACTATTATTAAACCAATAATAGTACATTATATAAATTGCACGCATGATCTTGAATTGTTATGCAATACAGAGAACAGTCGTAGTGAAAATTCAGTCTATGTTTAGCTGTTTTTTTTTTTTTTTCTTTAAAGGTCCAGGGAAACACTATGGGTAACAACACAAGTGGAAATTACAGCAGAACTTGCAGTGCTGCCAAAGATCTGTCACTGCAAAATATTTGCACTGCAGCAGCGTTTTTTCCAGCGTTTGAAGCAAAATAGGCTAAAACTTTGCAGCAGATTTGATGCTTATTGGCTTGTTTGTCCTCTCTTTGTATTAAAGTCGCCCACCTGTGACTAGACAGAAGAACAGAAAACATGCAGAGAAATGTCTTTTTTCTTCCTTTGCAAACTTGGAATGATTTGGTCATTTAAGGTCACCCCAAAATCAAATATACATATTTTCCCTGTTACCTGTAGTGCTGTTTATCCATGTAGATTGTTTTGGTGTTAGTTGCCGAGTTTTGGAGACATCGGCCGTGGAGATGTCTGCATTTTTTTAATATAATGGGAATATATGGCACTTGGCTTGTCGTGCTCAAAGCGCTAAAAAAATATATTTGAAAAACTCAACAGCAATGTCTCTTTGCAGAAATCATGACCCGGTTACTCAAGATAATACACAAATTTGTTGTGAGCAGTTTCATGTAGGAACACGATCACACCAAAACAATATAGGTGGATAAATAGCACTACAGGTAAGAGGAAAAAAATATTATTTTTGATTTTGGGGTGAACTGTCCCTTTAAGGTTTCAGTTTTATTGTCCTGTGATAGTTGAATTTGTTGCTATTTTTAGGCTTGAAAATGGCAAAAACAAGGAGTTGTGGCACGAGAACAGCTTTCTGTAGCTTCAGTCTACAAGTGTTAAAACTTTTTTATATTGGTCCAAGCTGATTGTAAATATTTAGTGCCAAAATGTAAAACGAAGTATCCAAAGTGCTTTTTACCCATTCACACCTTTCCAAATGTTCAAGTGTCCTCACATAAAATACATTAAGGCATTTTTTCTTCTTCTTTGTGCTTCTTCTTATATTTTATTTACACAAACTTGGTGCACAAACATTTTACAAAGGTTGTTGAGGTTGATGTTCAGGTGCGGGACTGCAGTGCCAGCCTCTGGACCGTATCCGACAGGTGAGTCATGTCAGGCTGCTGAGCCTGGTGTTTGATGTACTCCAGGGTCCGAACCTGGAGCAAGAGACAGGAAGTCACTAAGGCTACGTTCACATGAAGTGTGTTCACTGCCGTTTTTGAAATAAATGCTACTGTAATCTGAATTGAGTACTCACTGAGATTCGAGTCTCACAGTATCCGTGTTTGTGGCTGAGGTTCCACAGGTTGACGGCCAGCTGGCTCAGCTTGTTGTTCTTCAGGTCACCGTGAGCCAGCAGGACACCGAACAGGGAAAAGGCCAGAGCGCCTTGACGCCGTGTGCTCTGCTGCAAAGGGGGCAAGAAGAACATGTTGTATACATGACTGGAAAACAGCAATGCTGGACTTCCCCACCTGTACATGAATGCAGCTGATAGATTTGGATAAAATTATTATTATAAATTATTTCTTGAGGGAAACCCCCGAATCTGGATCAACACCTACAGTAACACCAACATGTCTATGTGCAGCATGAGAGAAAACACAGTTGTCTTGCTGGTGGCAGTGAGCCGTTTCTGCCTGCCTCACCTCGTCCCGCCCGAGTCCCTTCAGGTGGTCCAGGATCTGCCCGATCAGAGTCTCGCACAGCTTGTTGATCTCTGATAGAAACTTGGGGTCTCCTCCATAAAGTGTCTCATTGGAGTCCACTGAGACCAGGAAAGAGGAAAAACGATCAATTTAGTTGGAAAAATGCTTTTGATGAACAGGTTTGTCATAAAAGTGCTCACATAAATATATGTATAAAGCACTACAACTCACAAAAAGATGAAAAGTAAAGCAAGTTGTAACACTTACAATATGGTAATCTAAATGTATAGAAATTTGGGCAATCCATAAAGGAGGATTAGGGAGTTCTGATATCTGAAATTCGGGAAAATCCTGGATTTTGCATTCCAAAAATAAAGGCTCATAGAAAAGCTAAATTAATTTTGTCACCTGGAAAGAAATACAAGCAAAGAAAAAGAAAACAAAAACAAACATGAACAGTAATCTGGATTTGTGTATCAGAGACATGTTTACGACACCGTGTGTGCGTGTACCTTTAGGGATGGAGTAGAGGTAGGTTTCCTGGCTCATGGCGGCCAGCAGGGGCAGAGCGCTGATGTAGACCCGCACCTTGGCGTCACTATTGTCCTCCCAGGTGTAATCCTGGACCATGTTGAGCAGACCACGAACCAGGTAGAGCACGCCATGCTCTGGATGGTCCTGCAAACACATTCACACACACATTTGTGTAACTATTAAGGGAGTTTTATGGAGATTATCCCGTTGGTTTGGTACTTCATCTCCTTTGACTCTAAAGCCACACCTGAACTCCTCACCGAGCTGTCTAAACAGAGGAATGAGGAGGATTTTTACTCATCTTTCTGTTCTCAAAGGCTGAGGAAAGGAGATGGATTGTGTTACCGGGACAACCAGCAGCGTAGACAGGAAGTTGTTGATGAAGTCCAGCAGGAAGCTCTCAGAAGAGCGAAGTTTCCCTTCCACGCTGATGGAGCGAGGAACCTCGGGAAGAAGACTGACCGCCGCCTTTAGGAAAGCATCCGCTGGAGGCGTGGAGAGAAGGAGGGAGTCAATGTGGAAGGACGGGGGAGGTGAAGGGAAGGAGGGAGGTAACAATGAAAAAACGAGGATGGGACGTAACAGTAATAGGAGAGTGAAAGGAGAAAGGAGAAAAGAGATAGGGAGGTAATGAGAGGGAAGTATGGGAGAGGAAAAATGGTGAAGGAAGGAAATGAAAGAGAAAAAAGAAGATTAGGAAAAGAGTAGAAATGGAAGAAAGAGGTAATAAAGGATGGAAGCAAGGAAAGAAGAGAGGAAAGGAGGGAGATAGCAAAGGAAGAGGTGTAGGAATTGCAAAAATATCAAGTTTTAAACACAAAATCCTGAACATGACCTGAATGCTTAGTTTATATTCTGGAAGGAAGCAGCTGCTCACCCTGGGAGAGACACTGGTTTGCCAACGCAACCTGACCAGACAGCAGATAGAGGCTGAGACGACTGAAGATGCTGCTCAGAGACGGGATGGTGATGAAACTGTAGGCAGCACACGCCTGGGGGAGAGGCAAAGACAACAGTCCTTGAATTGGCAATGACTGACCGATAAGCCCAGCTGTCAACTCTGAACATCTGAAGCCAATGCTGGGCTCATTTTTCCCCTGAACGTGTCTTCCTGTTCCTCAGGCACTGCTGAAACCTCTTCCTGCACGTATGTACGGTGGCCCGCAGGGATCAGATGCCGTGTGTGTCGACTCACCCTGACGAATGCCGCCGTTTTTCGGGAGTGACTGCCTCTCATCACCCTACTGGTCTCCATCGCCAGCTGGTTCACAGTCTGGAAACAGCAATGTCAATGTTGAGGATGGTGTGTGTGCGCGCGCATGAATATCACACCCACAAATTAAACATACAAACACAGATTTATACTGACGTGAATGAGCTGCACCAGTACCGGCTCCAGGTTACAGAAGGTGGCTCTGGCCTCCACACAGAAACTCAACTGCTGCTCAAAGTCACGGCCAAAATAAACCTAAACACAACGTGGACAAACAGACAGAATATGTGAGTGTGCGTCTTAAGTGTCTTTTACCCAATGACTCTATTTTATCATAAGATTGGGGGATTGTGTCATTTTGGTTGGTCACAGGGGTCAAATAAAGATTGGTAAGTAAAGAACTCACTGTTGCATTGGTCAAAAATCGCAACCTTTTCCAAACATTTAGAGCTCAAAGGAAATTTGAATGGGTAGAAAAAAGTTTCCTGATGGGAGATTGTGTAAGACAGAAATAAGGTATGTAAAATAATAATAATAACGTAAGGAGACAGGTTCTCTGCAGGTCTGAGTTCTACAATACATTACTGAAAAATTCTACATGTTTCTTATTGACATCAAATCCCATAAAAAGACCAAAATCAAGAATGATCCTGCTAACAAGTACTGTCAGTGTATCCAAAGCCTGAACTATCTTATTACTCTGTGCCACTGACACTGTAGTTTATTTTAGTCACACATACACCATCCTGCTGCTGGAAATACTCACAAAGAGCACCAAATGTGTATTAATCCGCAGCTGAAAATAGTCCCCAACAAATACACTATTTCCACTTGAGTGAGTAATGTTTGCTAAAAACTACAGTGCTGCCCAGCTGTGTTAGCAAATCATTTAGGCTTTAAAAAAAAAAGAAGAAGGAAACTATGTATTTGTGAGCCGTTTTTAAATGTTTACATCTTCAGTAGGAACAAATGGACTTGGTGCTGAGAGAGCATGGAAGTCAGAGGGTATTGAGAGACGGACTAATGAATAGTTTGGGCTGTTTCGTGGGACTTGTTGACCATAAGAAAATATAAAATAACACCAGTCTTATTTCTAAACCACAGACAAAAGTCTCACCATGCGGATGAAACCGATTATCAGCAGAGCCAAAGATCTTTTCTCATCCTCAAGAGTGAGAGCGCTGCAATACAGAGAGCAGACGGGTTATTGATTTAAAAAAAAAGACTGTCGCCGGGCAGATCAGCAGCCGTCAGATTAAATATCTGTCCGTATTAACAATGTACATTAACTGAACTGAAACGAAAATGAAAAAGAAACAAAAAAATATAAATAATGACAACAAAAGACAACAACTATAAAAGTATTCACATGTGTATAACAAACACACACATACAAACACCCTACTTGACAGAGTCGTGCATGGTCTTGCAGATGTGCAACATGGCGTTGAGGATGACAGGGTCTCTGGTGGGCTCCACCTGGTGTCTGCAGGTGACAAATAAACAGACGGAGACAGATTAGAAGTCCACTTTAAAAAAAAAAAAAAAAACTTTTACTAACACATTTGTGAGAAGGTGTTCATTTGTTTTGTCACAAAGCGAATAAATCCCATTATTTCATTGAACTCTGAGGCGGCTCTTACTTGATAAAGACCTCCATGATGGATCTGCAGACCTCCACCCTCACACTGTCCTTCTGGAACATGTCTAGGAAGGGCAGGAAACGCTCCTGGGAAACAAAAGAATTGGGGAGCATTGTGGAACTGTGGCATGATAAAGATAACTCGTCATTGATTATTTCAGGCCACCAGAGTGCAAACGTTTCAGCATTATGCATTTCGAACTGGTGGCCGCTCACCATGGAGAAGAGGACGGAGAAGTCGTGGAAGTAGGTGAGGATCTTCCTGATCACTGACTGCAGCTGGATGCAGAACAAAACAGAACAGAGTCAATACAGAGCAGGCGGCAGGAAGGCAGGAAGAATGCTTTTTGTTGAGCCGCTAACCTGAGGATAAGCGTCCTCAAACGCCCGGTCAGGCGTCATGTGTTTGATTACGTCAGCCAGAACGGTGTTGACCTCACGTTTCTGAGAGCAGGAGGGGAAAAAAAGGAAAGGAAGGAGAAACGTGAAAAGTGATTCCACATAAAAAAAAGTGTTGCGGCGACTCCTCTCTCCTGCGCTTCACTCACTGTGAAGTGTCGACAGGTGAACTCCACCCAGATCTCAGCACAGTTGACGTAATCCTGAAAACCACAAACAAACAATCACACATGCAGTCATAACCCGGAACATTTTCTTGGAAATAAATATCCGAAAGCAGTGAAAGCAGCATAATTCTCACAGTACCCGGGGACTGCGGACTTTGGTGACGACCTTCCAGGCTTCATTAAGGATCGTCAGTCTCTCGGACTCTGGAGGGTCGGCACAAGCCAGACTGCGACCCAGAGACCCAAACAACAGGTGCTGGAGAGGAGACGACAGCAAGCTTCCATTCATATTCCGAGCAGATTTAGACGATGCAGAGGTAAAACTGAAGAATGAAAGTCATTGACAAAATGCGCATTTACATTTGTTGGATCACCATATCACAACTGTTCATGTCCTCTGACCTTTGGGAAGCCGGCCTCGTCGCAGTCTTTGATCATACCGATGAAGTCTGTGGCTCTGGCTGCAACAAACTCAGGCCTGAACGCCCTCATAACTGAATTCAGCAGCAAGGCACTATGGGAAACAGGAACACGTTGGATCTTTGCGGTCAAAAGGACATTCCCTGTTTTTCACCACCACCAGAAACTACTGAAACACTAAGTACAAGCTTTGTAAAACTTTCAGTAAGTATATTTATGAGCATTTTGTTTTCTTTGTTGGCAGTGTATTAACCTGTGGTTCCCAACCCTTTTCGCTCTTTGACCCCTTAAAAACGAAGCAATGTCTACTTGCGAACCCTCATCACTGGTTGCATATGTCCACTGGCTGTGACCAGTACAACCAAAAGGTACCCCCCCCCCTTGCTTTATCTGAATAATTTGAAGAGATAAAGTTATCAAGTAATTCACAAAAGAAAAAGGCAACCATTAGATTCAAGTCTGAAAAATCATTTTCTGTGAATGAATATATATATATTTTTTCCTGCTGTCCTTTCCTGTTAATCATCCTGCGACCCTTGAGATTTATCTTGCAACCCTTGGTGGAGGCTGGGAACCACGGCGCTACATAATATGATAAACTGTAACACATTATATTTCTCTCCTGAAGAAAACTAATGTACCTCTTGTAGCAGTGTATCTTTCATCAACAGGAAAAAAGCCTACATAAATAAGTTTTTAAAAGCACTCACTTGTTCCCCAGCTTCTTGCATCTCTCCATCATCTCCGTTAGCAGAGGCTGAAATGGAAACACAAACAGCGGTTTTGACCAAGCCCGACTTTTGCAGTGAAACTACTGAACTCTGACCATTTTTGCCAACATTCAATATCTTTCGGTTTGAAAAATTCAAGCTGAATAAGTTCAAAGGAAAGCGTGTGCGACTGCGTGCCTCTGGAGCTCTGTAGGCGATGCACTGCAGGATCCAGTTGATGGCGGGTGAATAAAGCGTCAGGTACTCGGGCACCTCCACCCTCTGCAGGGCCAGCTGGTTCTGGACGCTCTCCCCGCTGATCTGCCGGAAGGTGCCCAGCAGATCGAAGAAGTTGCGGTTCAGGCTGTCTTTCAGGTGGGGGGCGACTTCCATGCCCACCTGGAGGGAGAGGGCACTGTTATCCCCAGACCTCCTTTTGTTCCTTAACTAATCATAATAATGGTAAGAACTGAAGCTTTCTCTGGATACATAAACATTTTAATTCATCGTAGAGGGAAATTCAGTTGTCTAAACAGAAGCAGACAGTGAAAATGAGCCAACAGATAAGAAATGGCTCAGAAACAGGAGACAGGAGGGAAAAGGGAGCACGTCTCACCCTGCAGAGGTAAGCTCTGGTGTACGCTGCCACCAGCGGGTCTCCGATCCCTCTGATCATGGCTGTCAACCGAGGGAGCGTCTCCTGAATACCGCTGTGGAGGGCGGAGGGACACAAAGCGAGGCAGAAAGCAAGCTGTGTTATTTTTCTAAAAGAACCTCTTCAGCAGAAAGGACTATTTGGTTGGTCCAATGTAACAAACATATCCCAGGTTTTTCAAATAAACCAAAAATGTCATTCTGATTTAGAAGAGAAATGTGAATGATATTGCTTAACTAAGGCATTGGAACAAGTAAAGGCAGAATTGTTAAAAAAATGTTTACTATATGTAGACCTAAAGGGAAATTGGGGTGCACAGGCTGACTGATAAAGCCCTTAAGGGAAAAGGACAGTTAAAAACTTACGATATGTTCAGGAAGCGGTTGCACTTGAGAATGGCAGCCTCAACGTATCTGTTCAGAGGTCAAAGAGTCAAATTTATACATGAGGTACGGAGTGTGTCTCTGATGGTCAGGGATGTCATGGAGACATCCGAAAAGCAGAGCTGTAGGCTGACGTGCAGGAGCTCTGGGCTAAACTATTAGACCAAACAAACGTATGATTGGAAAAAATAAGAACAATGAGAGTCAACAGAAAGAGGGATCCAAAGGCCAGATAAAGAGATGCTGGTAAGTTTGAGAGATTGCTGAAGGCGGTAAAGGATACAGTCTGGGCAGAAGCTCTCTGATGGAGGCGATCTTGAAGAACCAGTTGAGGCACGTCTCCTTCGCCGTGTCATTCACATCTTCAACTGTGAACGAGTCTGAGCAGGGAGGAAAGCATGCACACAAATCAGACACGAGCCAGAGACACAAACAATATATCAAGTGTCAAAGAAGCCAGAAGTCTAAATGCTTTAACCTCCAGCGTACCAACGGGCTCAAATGAAATACGCCCGGATATGGGAAAGTAACAAACAAAACAGCACATCCGCACCTGGTAGGGGTCGTGGGTCTGAACACATGGTCCAGATTCTGTCGTACACCAGCCGGCCTACAAACAAGTGAGACTACAGTCAAAAAAACCTGCACTGTTTTTCTACTGAACTGAGAGAAACGAGGCCTCTTCACGCACCGAAAGTGTCGAGGATATCAGTGATGAGAACAAACTTGCTGGGGTAGAACTGGATCACCGAGGTGTCGGACAGAAGCTTAGAGCACTGGAACACAGATGGCAGATCAGTGCTCATGTTTTCACACAGAAGACAAGCGTCGCCCCCCTCCCCTTATTGTGGGGATGAGACTATTTTCAACTGCTGGATTACCTGGATGACAATCTTCAGGGCTTTGACCTTCTGGTCAGAGGCCCAGGCCTCCTTCAGGGACTGGTTCAGCTCCTCGATGCGGTTGGCGTAATCCTGCTGGGAGAGGTTCAGCAGCTCTCTCTGGGAACCCTGCACGCACACACACACACACACACACACAAACACACAAACAAGTAGGTCCAAAGTACATCCTTGCTCTCACATGGATTCACTCTGCATAGCGAAAATGATGTTTACTTCAATGAAAATCTATTGTGTTGATGATTTTTGCACCTTATTTAATGGAGGCGGTGGAAGTACCTTTAATGTATGTACAGTACATTTGGTGACCAATTTAATTCAAGGAGTGTTAAAGTACCAGGAGTGCAGATGGTTTTAAAAAGAATGCCCCCCTAACCTTGCCAGTGATAATTCAACATTTGATCCCTTCAGCTATGCAGACGCACACATACAGTACAGACACATACAAGCCTGTTCCCGCTGTGAACTTATAGACAAAGATGTACCTCCTCCAGATCATCCAGTTCCTCCAGGCGAGTGCGAACTTTCTCTGAAACAGCTGAGGATCCTGGACTTGGAGCTTTTCCTACAGCGACAACAGGAGGGATTTGTTAGCTTTTGACCAGAGTAAAAACACACACAGCCTCTGTATTGTGTTTTATACGTTACTTAAAGCAGTACTGATTACATTTGCCACTTGGCGCAGCACAACAGGCTGTAAACACAACACTGACATGATATCGCCTTGTAAGGTTGATGTGGCTAACACGTTAGCAAACAGTATGTGTATTTACATTCACTCTCCTTTTAGCTCTGCTTTGGCCTCCACCAACAACAGTAAATATATTGATTATAGGAGCTTTCATTTTTTCCCCCCCAGTGTTACAGATACAGCCTCAAATGATCATACAACCCTTTTTGTACCCTGTTGTAAGTATTAATGAAATTCTTATGAGGGATACAAACACAGGTCTTACCTCTATCAGAACCCATGAAAAGGTTCTATGAAGACAAAGAAATTGTTAGTTTCATGTCCCACAAAGCAAAGCTGTACACACACAGGCTGGTTAAATTAACTTCTTTACTTTAGTTTATAGTGACAGAACAACTTGGTCCTTGCTGTTATGATGGACGACGACTCACAATTGAGAGTTTTTCAGTGGTGGTGAACCTGGCCAGGATCTCTCCTCGTTTTGCCGACCAGGGATCAAAGTCTGGTCCCACCACCTCTTCCTCCTTCTCCTTCTTCTTCCTCCCCAGGTCCTGGAAGCACAACATCTCTCTTTAAAAAACAAGTGTGGCTATCATCTTCTCTCCACTCCTGTGTGTGCGTGTGTGTGTGTTTAGGGTAGAAAAGCTTCTGGAACAGCATTTGTCGAATGATCAATAGGTCTGTCTGCAGTGTGAACTGACCCCTGCGGAGGCGCTGTGTGACATGGCAGGAGTCTCACTGCCCGAGGCTGCGGCAAACATGGAGAGGGGGTCGGTTCCATCCATCATGGAGCTGAGGGGGTCCGGGGGCGCTGAGGAGGAGGAGGAGCAAGACGAGGAGGTGCTGCCTTTACGAGCCCCACGGTGGGTCTTTGTATCTGTCACCTTGGTGGGAGGGAGAAGGGAATGTCAGAGCTGGTAAAGGGACATCAAAGCCGCCTTTTAAATGCAAGAAACAACTAAAGTCTGCTTTTCACAACATCAATGGTTGATTTGAATTCCTGTCAAATAACATGATCGATTGTGTTTAACTGCGCTGATGGAGGAACTGATGCAGATCCTGCGATGTTGTGACAGAGACCAACATTTTCTGAATGCATGTGAGCAGAGCTGATAGTGGCGTTTGTGAACAAGCAGGAAGACAGTGATAACAGCAGATGCTCTACCATGATGGGTTTGAGGGGATGGTAGTCTCCAAACTCAACCGCAGCAGCCTCAGGACGACATCTCTGCAGCTCTGCCTCATAGTTGCGCCCGCAGGAACGCCTTGTTACACAACAGACAGACAGGAGACCAGACCAGGTTCAGCTGTTTCTACTGACATCCTTCCAGTCACTATGTAGGCTTACATTGACAGTCTGATTTAGCATGCTGTTTATTTACTTACAGTTATTACAACTGATGCTAACAATCTCTGTTTTATTTGCAGTGTTTCTGTCTTTAAGAATGCACTGACAAAGTCCAATTAGGATCTGAGATCTTGCCTTAAGCACGAAGATGAAGGTCTGTGGTGGCAAAAGACACCCAGCTGTCATCACGGGAGGCAAATGTCAGCTCATGAGATATGAGTTATTATTACTCTAAGGAATGAAAGACTACCAAAATACTTGAAGTAACTTTATGCACTGTGGCTTTTGCTATCAAACATAATCTGGAAACTGAAACAAGAGACCTATCATATGTTAAAAACAATCACTTGTGAGACAAATTCCTCACAAGTCTGTACATTTACATTTAAATCTACACTACCTGAATATGAGAGTGCTACAAAGCCTGTGTAATAACTATGACACATCCAAATATGCTTTGCCAGACTACAACCACACCATAGTCAAAGAGGGCTCTGATTTGAGGCCATAGCCATAATAACACCAATAATGCTATATTGGACTGGTAATGTTATATTGAACACCTACAAACGATTTGAGACGCTAAATTATAATTAAGCTCGCGATGCACGCATTTGCACTGCGTGTACGTACTCAGAATTCGCACAATACCAATAGATACATGATTTAATCGATTTATGTTGATGATACGGGGTGTTTATAAATGAGAAAAGAGCATCTTACCATTGTACCGCAGCCATTTTTCTACAATCATATGACACCTCAGTACTTCCTGGTTATGCCATATTTTGGGAACGCGCTGTTTTTGGTTTCAAATAGGCGGTCTGATAAATATTTATTGTTGTCATCTTAAGGACTGCTACTGTGAAAACGTAATATGATGTGTTTTAACTTTTTATAACAACGACAGCGTGAATTGAGAGATATTTTACTGAACTTTCACAACAAAATACAACTTCATTTCCCAGGACACATTGCGCGCTCTCAAGCGAGCTGCCACCAAAGAGAAGAAAAAGTGAAGACCCCACTTTGGAATTATTTCTCGGGCACTGAACCCTTTTAGAGAAAATGTCAGTTATATAACGGGTTACTTGGAGCAAATCAACCAAAATGATTAAGCTTGGTGGAACAGTAAGTGAGTTAACCGTCACTGCTACATTTTACTTACTAAAAAACCCAAACACTTTCTCCAGCACCCAGATTCGCTGAACGGAAGACGTGTTTGGTTTTATTTTCAGTTGAATGAAACCTCTGTCTAATAGACAATCTTTGTGAGCACTGCCGCTCTTTGCTGCAGCGGTCGGTGGGGACCTTGGCTAACGTTAACTGTTTAGCCTGACCATGACCTGACCGTAGGCTTGTCCGCCCAGTTCACCTGTCCAGGTACAGTATTTCAATGTCAAGTCTGGTCCGAGGTGGTGTAACGTTACTGTATATTTTAAAATGACTCTTAACATGGGCGGGTTGAAGGTGGCTGGAGGCAGCTAGCAGTTAACCGTTAGCTAACGTAAAAGCATGACATATTGTAGCTAATTGGAGGAATGTTTTCATCTACTGATTGACAAGATTAGATACTTAGTTATAAGCCTGGATAGTATAATTCAACTATCTCAATGTGAACATTTTGTGAAATGGTTTTATCTCACTCGTCTATTGAATTCTTCAGCCCTCATTTAGACAAAAGTGTGTGCTGTTTTTAGAACTACATGACAACAGATACTGACAAAAGCAAAATGCTACGTTAAGATTGTTTGGTCTCAATACTTGAATGTGTAATGTTATAACGATGTTCTGGGTGTGACTGTTGGTGCTTTCACACAGTATCTAATCCAAACTATAGGGGTGGATCATATAATTTGAGGGGGGAAAATCGTTACTGGCAAAATGATGACCAAAAAGTGGAGATTTGTGTTCATTTCAGTCACTGTATAATGTGGCCTTGTGTGTGTGTGTGTGGATATATATATATATATATATTCCCCTTTATATATACATCATTATATTAGTGTTCCAAGTAAGTTATTTTCAATATCAATTAATCCGCAGATTATTTTCTGTATTCAACAATTAATCATTTTGTCCATAAAATGTCAGAAAATAGTGAATAATGTCCATATAACTTCCCAAAGCTCAAGGTGACGTCCTCAGATGTCTAGTTTTGTTATCGATATTCAACTAACAATGAAATAAAGCAGCAAATCCTTATATTGGAGAGGCTGGAACGGGTATTGTCTGCCATTTGTGCATGAAATGTGACTGAAACGATTAATTGATTGTCAATATAGTTGCCAATTAATGTTTCTGTTGACTGATTAATCAATTAACCGGCTCTTCGTTTCAGCTCTACACAATATCCCAATAAACATAACCCCAGACATTTCTTAGTCACGCTACCATATTGATATGGCTTTCTTTTTTGTTGAAGATTATTTTTGTCGGGCATTTTTGCCTTTATTTGATAGTGACAGCTGCAGAGATAGACAGGAGAGGGGATGACATGCAGCAAAGGGCTGGAATCAAACCCGTAGGCGCTCTACCAGGTGAGCTACCGGAGCGCCTGACTGATATAACTTTAGTTAGTCTGTCTTCCACCCAGCTGTAGAAAATGTATTTGCATTGTATTAGATTTCTCAGTATCCATAGTGTTTTGAGGGGTATGCAGATTTCCTTAAACAATAAGGTGATAGATTTACTTTGTGTCCCCTCTTGACAACAGTATCGTAGCAACAGTGCAACCATGAACTGTAACAAATCCAGTGGAACTGTTTTCATCTTTGTTTATGCCCCATTTCAGTCTACCTAATATGCAGTAGGTACAGTAAGTGAGTACAGTCTGAGCTCACATCCAGAGGAGTTACTTCATTAATACTTGGCCAAGTTTCAGAAATGATTTATTAGTTCAGAATCTCAAAAATAGTGACAGATATCGAG
This sequence comes from Siniperca chuatsi, assembly GCF_020085105.1. Lineage (NCBI taxonomy): Eukaryota > Metazoa > Chordata > Actinopteri > Centrarchiformes > Sinipercidae > Siniperca > Siniperca chuatsi. The sequence continues at coordinate 17,979,262 of NC_058061.1, forward strand.
AAATGATCATATTGAACCAGCCGCTTGCCTAAAAATGAAAATCAGCAGACACAGTTTCCTGCTCTTCCAGTCAGATAGACTGAGACAGCAGGATGAAGTAAAGCTTATTACAGTGAGACACACAGGCAAGTCATCTTCCTTCTTCTAAGACCAGATTTAGGGCAGCAAGTTGCCATAGAGACTGCGGTGCCCTGCTGTGTGCCACTCTCTGAAGTTCCCACTGTCTCTGCCAGGTACAGAGACATTAATATTATGCCTATTTAGTCAGCCAATAGCCTGTCTGTGCAACGAGCAGAGGTGATGCTGCATGTGTCTTCAGAGGGTGGAACATTTTTCATATTTATTTATTTATTTTCTCTTTCTCTCATATCATGTTATTGATTTCAGCCATTACATCCTAATTGTAACATGTTTAATTCAACCTGCAATTCAACAGCTCTCTTCATGATATTTGCCATGAAGAAATCCAGCTGATTTTCTTCCAAATATGGCCTGGTCAATCACAAATTAAAATACTGAGTAGAGGTGAAAGGTCTCATTTGTATGGAAGCCCATTTCTGCCAGCAAAAGACAAAAAAAACATGACATTTTTGGAATGACAAAAATATAAACAATCAAAATTATTGAGGGCGTTTTCAAACCTGTGTTGTCCAGTTGAATCAGACTCTGGTTTGTTTTCCCCCTTGATACGATGTGTTTGGGCAGACCTGAACACAGTAATTGTACCACTCAAAGTTTGAGCTGAACGGCTCTTGTAGCCAGGAGAATTATGGGTTATGGTTCACTTGAATTTTTTTCTTTGTGAAAAGAAACCAAACGAAAGGAAAAATTCAACAGCTTTACCAACTCATCCACTAATTCAGACCAGAGCAAACAAATTACAGGTTTGAAAATGCCATTAGTACCCACACTTTAACATTTAACTCAAATTCTGTCTCATACAGAGCTGAAATGATAAGTCCATTAATCTATTAATCAATCAACAGAAAATTAACTGGCAACAATTATGCTAATTAATTATTTATTTAAGTCACTTTTCAAGCAAATATGACAAAATTTACTGGTTGCAGCTTCTCACATTGAGGATTTGTTGCTTTTCCTTGTTTTCTATGATGGCAAACTGAATATCTTCGGGTTTTGGACTGTTGGTCGGACAACACAAGCATTTTGAATATGTCAACTTGCCTTCTGGGAAATTACAGTGTGCATTTTTTAATATTTTCAAAAATGTTATAAACCAAACAATTAATTTGTGAATAATTAATTTTTAAAATAGTAATTTGTTATAGCCCTAGTCTCATACTTAGAACATCTTTTTTTGGGGGCATATACATGATAGTAATATGAATATCTCTGGGTTTTGGACTGGTGGTTGAATAAAACTGCAATTGAAGAGTCATCTTGAGAGACTATTTTCTGACATTTTATAAACGATTACTTAATTGAGAAAATAAGAAGAAGATTAATCGAATATGATAATCATTGAAGCCCTAACTATGACTTTTGGGGGGGGCGAAAATGGGCTTCCATACATTTGTGTAGAGTAATTACACTAATGTTATAGAATTAATGTGATCATGCTTTATTAATGTTGCATGTAGCACCTCTTAGGTTTTCCATTCGATCTTCACTATGAGTCATCATGTGTGACCATGACAGATGGGACGTGTGTCACATTGCAGTGTGGGTTATTGCACTCAAAGGCTTTTTCAGTGTGACTGTGTGTGTGCAAAACAATAATATAGAACAAAGTTTTGCAGTGGTCATTATGGATAGTCAAGTAGCAGCTGATAGCAAAAAAAGAGGGCAGATTGTTGCCAGGCCTTACTGTTACTGTCTACTCAAGGTCCCGGATTAGCATCGCTCATTATTAATGCCATTCTATTTTGGAGAACCTGAACAAGCCTTATCTGTGAAACCAATACTGACTTTCATGAAATGATGCCCTGGATCAGGTAGCCACTTTATTTTCTTCTTAAGACATTCATCCATTTGCATTTCCCTCTTATAGGGTTACCACTCTGCATCTCCACTGCAAGTTTCTAAGAGGTTTTTGGCATGGAGATCTGGATTTGCTGTGAATTATTAAGAGGAGAAGTTTATTTGTAGGAGCTGATGAGTGTAGCTCATTACCTGATAGCCCCTGTCCTTGTTTTCTTTGTTTTCACATGTTGCTGTCACCAAACTTGAATGACTAGTGTTTTTTAGGAAAGGTAGCACTTTCTAGGAGTGGAAGTCCCTTGTGCTGCCTTCTGCCTCTGCTCTTGTATCTCGGCTCACTAGTCTTCCTGTTAGTTAACTTTTCAAATGCGCCAGGATCTCTCACAGCTGTGACAGAGATGACAACGGATACCTCAGTGGCCATCAGGCTACGCTACGAAGAGCTGCTGTTCTACACGGCCTGCGTTTGTAACTGTTGGTCTGTGTGTCTGTGTGTTTGTGTGTGTCTGGAAGGCAGAGTGTGCAGGAGAGGAGGTGGCGGTGGCATGCGTGTGGGCAGCAGCTGGAGGTGGCAGCTCTCCCGGGCCATGCGGGTAGCGCTGCGCTGTTGCCGGCTGTGCCGCCCGCAGAAAGGAGGCCGAGGTGGGGGAACCAAACCGTGGGTCGGCGGCAGGTTTTTGGAGCTGTGGAGCTACAGCAAGCTGCTGCTCAAGTCACTGTACTTCAACAGCCTCAGCAACTCTGACACTCTGCTGGACTGTGCGTTTGAACCCGTCTACTGGATTGTGGACAATGTGACCCGCTGGTTTGGAGTGGTGAGTTGTTGGATTTCTATTCTGGATGCTTCTCTTCTCTCTACACCCCCAAACTATGTTCCCCTCTCTCTCTCTCTCTCTCTCTCTCTCTCAGGTGTTTGTCTGTCTAGTCATACTGCTGACAACCTCAGTTGTGGTCATCGTCTACCTGTTCGTCCTACCCACGTTCCTCAGCACTTACCCTGTGCACTGGCTCGCCTGGCACCTCTGCTGTGGCCACTGGCTTCTTATCATGGTGGTCTTCCATTACTACAAGGCCACCACCACCTCCCCAGGACATCCGCCCAAGGTACCAAACTCCTCATAGGCTGACAGGAAAATGCTGGCATGGTGTAGCAAGATGCATACTATGAGTGCTGTCAGGTACAGCTCAGCTAAAGGAGTCTAAAACATTTTTTTCTCCTGTGGCACGTCAGCTTACCACAAGGTAAAAAAGTGTCCTCAAAGCCATAGTGATTTTAACAAAAAAGGATGATATTTTGCTTGTACTTTGGTACTATTTTGTTACAATTATATCATTGGTATTTTGTGGATAAAATATCTGTCTACTTCTTCACTGCCAAAAGGAAAAGACTTGGTTAGATTGACTTCTGTTGTTCCTATAAGACAATAAATACATCCTCTTAATTTTGTTTTTGTTTGTTTATTTTAGGACAAAATTCATATTCCCTCTGTGTCCATCTGTAAGAAATGCATCACTCCAAAACCGCCCAGGACACACCACTGTAGCATCTGCAACATGTAAGATAATGAAATAATAATTTTCATGTACAGTTTGTACAGTTTTTGGTCTTTTTATTCCTTCATGGTAAACTGTATCTGTTATATTAAAGGTGCGTTTTGAAGATGGACCATCACTGTCGTATCCTTCTCACAAGCAACGCATAAAACAACTCAAAAGAGAATGCATGAAAAAAAGAATTTGAAGTGTTTCTTTTAAATTTCCCATTTTGTACACATTGAACTGAACATGTTTCCAGCCTGGTTGAACAACTGTGTGGGCCATTTGAACCACCGCTACTTCTTCTCCTTCTGCATATACATGACCCTCGGCTGCATCTACTGCAGCATCAGCAGCAGGGACTTGTTTCTGGAGGCCTACAATGCTATAGAGGTGAGGCTGGATGAACTGTCATGCTGCACCATCATGTCAAAGAATGATTTCCACTTTGGCCTACTAGTGGAGTTTTTCTTCAACCCCTAGGGTACCCCCCCCCCAATAAACCAAACTCTGTTATTTTTGTTTGTTGTTAGTATGTTCTAGTTTAGTTTAGATGTAACTGGCACCTGCCAGACGTTAGTAGGAAGACAGAAGTTGAGCTCAGGTGGCAAACAACAAGCGAAATGAAAAGGATCTTTGCTTTCTGCTCTCTTAATTACCTCTGATCCAGGATGGTCTTATCGCAAAGATGATTGTGCACCAGCTGGTAAACAAACAACTCTAGGTTTCGAATACCACTTAGTTTGGAAGTCCTCCATACCCGAAGATCACTTAACTAGGAACAGGATCCAGCATGTTAGACTTGTAACTTACCCATATTGTAAGGAACCGTTTGATCCTGAGCCAAAATCACCTCAGAAAGCTGCGAGCTAAAACATCCTCGGGTCAGATCTGAAAGTGAAATAACTCCGTATTTGACACCAGTATGAATACGCAAGCCTGACTATTTCCTGTCCCCTTCAGAGATACTATCAGACTCCTCCTCCGACCGACACCTTAAGAGAGACCACTGCTTACAAGAGTATCATCTTCCTCTGGGTGCTGACCAGGTAAGGAACACACCATATATATATTCCCCCTGTTTAAAAATCAGATAAAGGTTCATAACATCATGCAGACAGGTGAGGTTGTAATGTGTCCCCGTGCAGCTCAGTGGCAGTAGCTCTGGGAGGACTCAGCCTGTGGCACCTCATACTCATCAGCAGAGGAGAGACCAGCGTGGAGCGGCACATCAACAACAAAGAGACCAAAAGACTAAGGGAGAAGGGCAAGGTACATACACTCATGTACAAAGTCAGTATCGGACCACTGTTGGCTTTGGAGTATATTTTAAGACAAAAAGCTTAAATAACAATGTTAACTCTGTTATTTGTGTACAACTTTGATAATGGCTGTTAATGTTTCTTCTGTTCCAACGCAGGTGTTCAAAAATCCATATCATCATGGATGGATGAACAATTGGAAGTTATTGTTAGGTGTGGAAAAAAGGAGGTGAGTTCAGTTACCCATTTTCCAAAATGGTGCCTGTAAAAATGTTATGATCTTCAGAATTTCAGTCATGGTTGATTTAGCAACACCTGTGGTTACTGTGGTGAAAGTAAGTGCGGTTTACTACAGCAAACCCTCAATGAGGTGCTACTTTGTTAGAAATACAACAGGAGAGCAACTGATGTATGTAGCCAATCAGTCTCACTTTGTTTTAATAAAGAAGTCGGTCAATTTCTGAAGTCTAATTTCATGCTGCACACTGAATGATCGATGAATGATCGCAGCCTGTGCTAACTGCAGTGACGCATTCCGTTTTGTGACTGCTTTACATGAAAAGCCAGTTGAATGGTTTTAATGTGAAGCGGCAGCAGTAGGAAATGTTTGTTTACTGTTTACTTACCCTCTTTACAACGTATCAGAGATCTATGACATTATTGCTAATGCGAACCAGTGAGGCAGCTGAGTAAGATAAAATTACACTGGGTTACATGCTTGCATTGTTTCCTGTGAATTCCTCATGCATGTGTAGGCCATTTGAATCCAGGCAGCAATGGCGGACTCCGCCACCACCAATTTAAACTACTACATATAGAGGTAATTGCAGAATGTAAATACATTGAATGGCTTTTGCTCAAAAAAATATGGACCATAAATGGTATCAAAAATGGGGTTTGATTTTATGAAAAAGAGGCTAAGCAAAGATGCTTCCTATCATGTTTCAAGAAGTTATAGATATAGACCAAAACAGTACGACTTAGATTATTATTATAATTATTATTATTATTATTATTATTATGGTATTGTTTTCCAAAACAACCTTGTCTTGCATGTTTTGGTGGATACTCCTGTTTTTTTCATGTGAAACGCAAGTGAACCAATGTGTAAACGCAGTTACAAACCAACCCCTGACTCCTGAACAAGACTACATTTTTGAAAATGTCCTTTGTTGTTTCCAGCCACAATTCAGGTTATTTGTTCTTCTGTTCCTCAGTCACTGGTTCACGCGGGTCCTCTTGCCCTCCAACCATCTTCCCAACGGGGACGGCATCATGTGGGACTGCACCTTCACCAGAAGAGACCCCATGGCCATCTGATCCTTACCCTTTTACTCTGACATATCAAAAAACCTACTACAACTTTTAACCTGAATTTACACTAGAGGCAACGTGACTCCCGTCATACTGTTGTGACCAGCTAGGGACAGTACAAGAAGAGAAGCTCCCACTTCCATCTGTTTCGGTCTGCCGCTTCAGTCATTTGACAAGGAAAAAGAAGCTTTGTAGTTACATAAATCAAGCGTTTTTTTCTGCGTTGGTATTTGTACTTCTAGAAGTGGGAACCACATGGAAATAACCACTAGTGATTCATCTTCTTAGGACCAGTTCCCACTTTTCCACCTGTCACCAGTCGACCTTACACAGTAGGTTTAACTGTAGACGTTGCCACCAGCCGACGTCACCCTGTGTCTGCAGCGCTGTTGACTAATTTATAAATGGTGTTGCTGGACAGCATCGTTGTCAAGCCCAAACCTCTTTCTCCCACCCGTTTACAAAGACACGACAAAGACTTGTGAATTTCTTGGACTGAAGATTTTGCACCAACACCACAGCCTCTTTTGACAAGTGTGTAAGATGGGTGGATGGATAAGGGATAAGGCATTATGGGCGGAGAACACCATAGCTTAAATACAGCATCTTAAAGGTGCTATGTGTTGCATTTTCAAACATCAATACAGCACATTGTAAGCTAATACTTTAGTATGATTGGTAGCCGTCATCTTATTCCAGTTGTATTGTTAATGCTTTCAAATTAAAGACATTTCCCAGAAACTCTGCTTGCTTCTTTATGCAAGGGGTTTTCTGTCTTTAGGTAAAGAGGTAAATATAGCTTTCACTTCTCCCACCAGACTTTACAGCTTTATCCTATTTAGCTTACTTTCCGCTACAAGACCAGTCTTCTCAGAGAAGGTCTCATTTGTTTACACTGTTTTTGTGCCAGTATTAATGTGCTCATGGTTCATTGATGATAACATGCAAAACATAGCACCATTAATAACTGCAGGGTTTTTCCTGCATAGAGGAGTTTTTGGCGCCCCCCCAAAGAGGTTTTAGCCAGAGCCAAAGGCAAATCACCAGCACCAAAATGATAACATTTGAGAATAAAAATAGCAATTCAAATCTTTTCTAAATGTGTTTAACTGTTGAACAAGCAGAACATAAACTTAAATATCTTTGATAAAATCTTTGAAATCCAGCAGTCATCTCTCCTCTCATCCACAGCCGTTATATTTTACACATGTGGCTGGAGCTGGAAGCCAGCTAAGCCGAATTGTTTTGACTGGGCTTGAACACCCTACTGTGAAGCTCGCACTAATAGGAGAGAGGACTTCCTGTGATTTCTCATAAAATGAAAGCTGGTACGCTATAAAAACGCAGCGACCAGGTTACATCGCTGTCTCCGTCTCTCTCCTCTGCTCTCGGTCTGTGTCATAGATGTATAAAGAGCTGCAGATCTGTGTGTCTGTTTGGCCGAGGTGTGTTTAGTCAGATATTCAAGGGGTCTTTGGTTTTGATGGTATAGGTTGTCCAGAACTGTGTTCATGTGTCTTAGGCTGAGGACAAATCCAAGTGTTTCTTATGCGGAGGAGGCAAGTCATGAGGAAAACATTTTCAATATTCATTTTTGATTTTGTCGTGATTATTTAAATAACCGTCATTTTCATTTTCCAAAAAAAAAAAAAATGTTTTCAGGTTTACTACTCTGTATGTTTACACCTGCAATATTTAGCCGTTGTGTTTTGGGGAGCGTTTGCTAACCAGATTGAGAACCACTGCTCTAAAGTGATGTTCTGGTGCAAAAGAGGAGCGAAAACCAACAGATTCATTCACTTGTCTTAAATTTCTGACTTTGCCTACATGCCAGTTTAGGTAAAGGAAAAAAAAAACCTAAACAGCTTTCATTTTATCATCTTTAACATTTCCTCCTTTTGACACTGGTAAAGAAATTGTTGTGTGCCTTGTTTGGTTGTTCAGCCTTTAAAATGAGGCACTGTGAAATGTCATTCCAGATTCTTAATTCCCTTTCAGAGTTTTCACCCCAACATGTTCATACCAAGAACTTAATGAGAGCTGAGTTGGCTCTGTAGTTGCCATAGAAACACAACATACAGCTGTGATATTATTTTTAACCAATGGGAGCTGTGCTCCAGTTTGATTTATTTAGTCTTTTTTAATAAAACACCAGTTTGATATTTCTTGTTTGAAGTGTTTCCATTTTCAGGTGATGATATTTAACATGAAAAAAAAAGACTAATGCTTTTTGTTACAAAGAAAAGTTTTAATGACATGTTAAATTAGACATTTTAAATATTGTCTATTTCCTTGGCATAAGTTGATGTCAGTCAACCTTACTGAAATGACAACAGTAACTGATATAGCATCAATATTTGTTCAAATATTGAGAGAATACAAGGAAGATGGTTGACATATTGTTCACATAACTTACTTCAATGTACATTAACCCCAAACATATTTAATTATGTAAAATTAATCTTAAAATTGAACTCACTGCAGTGGAGGTGTGAAGTGCTTGATTCATGTCACCCTGTGAGCATCCAGAGGACAATTGGCACGTCCATTTTCCCCAGGTCTCAACAACCCCACCCAGCTGGCACACCAGAGTGACACAAATCAAACACTCCAGCTGTTGTTAAGACATTACTGCTCAGTTACACATTCATCCAGGTGAGAAGATAAAAGGCTGTCAGTGCCTGCTGGGTTCAGTGCTGCTCTCATTTGGCTGCAAGGCCAAATCTTTATACGCGGTGGAGATCTTTGATGGTTCCAGCAGCCCAAATTCTCAAAATGGTTTTAAAAAAGTTGAAATTAAAAAGGATAAAATGTTTCCACCACAGTTCAGATCACTCATCACACAGCCCATGAGCACTGCAGTGACTTTCCCATTGAATGTTGGTAGTGTTTGCTTTCTCTCTTCGTATAGGATTTGTTTAAATCCAAACAAGGTTTATTAGATATTCAAAAATCTTGCAAAAATGTATACATTTTTGGATTGTTTTGTTAATTGACAGAAAATCAGCTGATAATACTTAGTTATTTATCAAGTAAACATACTAAACATTAAAAAAATACCGTCTTTCATTGTATTATGATTATATAATGATTTCTGCTGATCTGAACGAGTAGGAAACCTAAAAGATTTTATCTTTGGGCATTGGACTACATGATGTTACATTTTCTCCAATACGTAGCGAGAAAGACGACAACAACATACACGAGGCGAGTTACATAAATTGGTCATTTTCATTCTTTTAACTTAGACAATGCTCCACAGTGAGCGTTTGACGTTCCCACATCAGTATTCTTCCAAGTTTAGGGAGGATGGGAGAAAGGAGACTTGGGCTGTGTTTGAGGAGCAAAATCACCTTCCCCCAGGACTTCCTAACAGGAACCTATGAGGAAAATAAGAAAGAGACACCTTGTTGTGAGGAACTATAAATACACAGTGCAGCAACTGGTACTGTTTAGTGTCCATGTGCCAATTCAACACTATCAGGGAGTTAGATTCAAAACAAGAGACCTCTCAGATTTGGGGTGTTTATCTGCCAATTTGCCTCCTGGAAAAAGGAAACAGCCTTTCTTTTTCTTTCTTTGTGTTTTAAGAGTTTGGATATTTAATTCTTTTGCAGATTAATACCTGGTTCACAGTCAATAATGATATTTTCTATAGGATTAGAGGTTCTAAAATCAATGACATTAGTGAGAGTGAGAGGACAGTCTCCTACAAGCAAATATACCACAGAAACAAAGAACTAAAATTTAAGATCTGTCATGACAAAGGTGATACATTGTGATTCCAAATGTATTTAGGATTTTTAATATCCTCCAGTGTGCCTCAGTGGTCTCTGATTCTTACCACTCTGCTCTAGCCTGAACCGCCTCGCCCCTCACCAGCCTCTTCCTGTCGTCCAGAGGCCGGGCCAGAGCTCGCAGCACTCGGGCCCGGAACGGCAACACCTGAAGCAGTAAAAAGTGTTGAAATTTTCTTTTTGCTAATACAGTTTTAGCTTAGTGTAATGCCTTTGAAAGGGAATGTTATTTGGCACGAGTTACTCCAGTTAATGTCACAAAGATTTAGTGACATATGGCTAATCTGTAGTTTAAGAGTTTCAGTGCCCCATCTTTTTCTTCTCAGTGTCTGGTGAAGACACTGATGTCCAAAATTAGTAATTGACAAACAGGTCAAATTTGTTTCAATTGGTGAGGTAGAGCACTATTTTCTACTGCACACTTTATATTTTATAATGTTCACCAGAGGTTAGGTTCTTCTTCAGTCCAGACAGTAAATAAGTTCTTCTCCACTATATAAAACCCCAAATGGGTTCATTAAAGAATCCACATTTATTGGATGGAAGTGGAGGGAAATTAAGGGCCGGAACATTTTATTCAAAATGCTTCAAGGAACCATCAGAGGTCCCCCTCTGTAAGAAATGAGGAAAGTTTCCTCAAAGCTTATTTTTACTTGTGCAGGTCAAGAAGAGACTCTAAAGTTGAGATTTGAAGAAAGTGTTTAACAACTTGACAACAAAGTATCTCAAACATGGACAATTTGGAGTTTTACCTCGTGGACGGGGAAGAGGGAAACGGCATGGATGCACCGCAAGGAGGCGATCCTTACGTTCTGCAAGAAACACACAAAATATTGGTTAGCGCTCTGGCTAATTAACATGTTCATGCTATGTGATGAGCAGCTTCATCTGACTAATTAAGACACAGTATGCTCCAACTGCAAAGAGGTGCAGTACGGCACCTTTGAACAGGAGGAATGAGCTGGTTAGTGTCTTTTCATGTAATTGTCTTGATTTTTTTTACTTTTCCGAAGGTTTTTTGAGTTTGAATATACATTTGCAGGGTTCACATGCATTTGTAATTGCTTTGTACGGTAATACAACTGAGAATATTATTTTGCCGTGGTTTTGACTACCCCAACACTGCTGATAACAGTTTGACCTTTTTCTGCTTACAATCGTCACATCATGACAGGAGGATCAAGTGCAGAAAAAACACTCCCAGGTGTGATATCTCACTAACCATGACTGGGCTAGAGGTGAGGGCCAGCAGCCTGTTGACCAAAGCTTCTAGCTGCTGGATGAGCGCTGGTGGTGGGTCGATGAGGACAGGCTCCAGACAGGACAGGGTGGACAGCTGGATGCCCTGGTCAGGACATGACAAGGCCTCCAACAGCAGAGACAGGAGCTGGACGGGGACAAAAACATTCTCGTTAACGCTGACCATTTTCTGGGTTTTCCAAGTTTTCAGATGAAGTTGGTTACAGTAGTTTTAACACCATTTGAAAATGAACTTGCAGTGACCGCAGCAGTTTGCTCTTTACTCACCGCTGGTAGTTCAGTGACTTGAACCTGCTTGGGCAGTTTGTTGACTATGTTAGACAGAGCTTTCAGGTAGTTGGGCTTCTTCTCTATAGGGGAGACAGATAATGAATATAATCAATATAGTACTTAAAACCTGAGACAACTGCTTGCAGGAGAAAACCAGAGAAAAAGTCTGAAACATCCAAAATAAGTCACTTCATTTGGAGGTTATTTGTTCTCTTTTGGAGATTTTTCATATTGTCTTTCAAATATCCTGTTGCTGTACAATGTCGTCTTTTTATTCTTTAAGTAGTTCTATTTTCTGTGATCATTCATAGACTGTCTGTAATGGATAGCAGCATGTAATTATGTCGGTGCCTTTTATGATATCAGAAATGTTGAAATTATACACACAGTGGCTTTAACTGAATGAAGTTTATTTCAAATAACCAATCCACTCAGCAGTGCCGTTGCCTCGTACCTTGAGGCGCAGCGTTGAAGCCCTGGACCAACTTGGCTGAATTCTCGCTAAAGAAGCGCTGGCGGTACATGATGCGAACGTCAGCATGGCAACCGCGGTTCAGGACGTCTGCAGAGTCACTCATCAGCAGCGAGAAGCCGTCTGCTGCCACAGGACCCAGATCAGCATCATCCAGCAGAGAAAAGAGCTTCAAAAATACACAGTGTAGGAAAATTCAAACCAGAAGTGCAGTTTTTCAGTTTATCATGGCACATGAAACTTGTGAACTGTATATGTAAAATATAATTGTTATATAAAAAAAAAGTCCAATTGTATCTAATAAAGCACATAGCATAGTTGCATGAGTGTGTGTTCCTGTGTTTACCTTGTCAGTCAGTGCTGTGGACAGAGGGTGGTATCTGAGAAGCAGAGCCTTGGCAACCTGGAGACAACACTTTTATTGCACTTGCTGCTTCTTATACAAATATATACATTTGATCAATTTGATCAAAATCAATATTTATCAACAGTAAAATAAGATTAAACCTTTGTGTATCGTCACGTATCAAATATCTTAATTATCTGACCAAAACTAATGATGCAGCAGACATACTGAAAACTGTGTGACTCTTACCCAGATCATGAGAGTGAAAGCCTGAGTGCGTGCAGATGAAGACGCAGAATCCAACTCGCTACACACTCTCTTCATCGTGCTCTGAATTAGGCTGTCGAGAGAATCACCTGAAGAAGAAACCAAACCATCACAGACGCTTTTAGTTAACAAAGTAAGACTCTCAGTTTTGGACCTGACACTGACAGGAGTGTAAAGACACAAACTGACTCTGTGGTCTTTTATTAACCAGGCCAGCAAAGCACTTTGCAGCTGAGGTGTATGACAGCGGGTGGCTGCAGGTGCAGCTCATCTCCTCCAGCTCTGACAGCAGGTGATCCATCTGAGGCACCTCCACCTAAATGACATACACAACACTCAGAATGCTGCTTCAGTAATCTTTTTTTTTTAAAGATTTTCAGTAAAAGCAGAATTAAGTGTTCAAGTTGAGACTCACACTGCGAGGTAGCGAACACACACATCCCATGAGCAGACAAACCATCTGAGACTGGCTCCATGAGTTCCCCTGCTGCTTCTGGGAAAACAATACATTACAATAACCACACTTTGTTACTCAAGTAACAGAGACATTAAAAAGTACAGCATATCCAAAGATAATCAGCCCCTAGCTTAGAGCTGGAAAATATAAATGATATGGAGGTATACAGATAATAATTCTGCATTCCTTTTAGGATACCATCTTCAGTTTTTCTTTCATCTTATTCTCATAAGATGCACAGTGTGGCAATGAAGTGGTGTTAACCAAATATGAAGAGACAACATCTGAATAAAAGCCCCAGAATAACAGTTTTACTGCAATCACTCATATACACAAATCCATGTACATACAAACCTTGAGCAGCTGGATGTGTGAAGGGAAGGAGTTGTCGGGCAAAAAGGAAACATCACCTTCCAGGAAGAGAGATACAGCCCTCGACGCCGTCTGTCCCGCCAACCTGACAACATGAAACACCCCAAAGGGAAACCACACAAACCTCATGAAAAATGCTCTGAGAGATTGACAAACGAAGAAAAGGTGAGAAACAGACAGGAACTAGTAGCATATTTAGGTAAAAGAAACTTGTTCCCAACGGAATACAGTTTTACAAGTGCTTCAACTATAGAGCAGCTACAAGAACAACGGAAACATGATGCATGTGGTAATGAAGTTTATGATATGAAACTGTTTAGAAAAGCAAAAGCAACTGTCTCTTCAACTAATTTGAAAACTTTCACCTGATACTGATGAGTAAGTCTTTACATTTAGATGAGTTAAGATTAGTTCAGATTTTTACAAACATACAGATATCATTCACATGCTATTGTCGTTTTCAGAGATTTACTATGGAGGTATGTTAACGTTTTGAGAAGCGCTCACAAAAAAAATAAAGAAGAACAAACTAAAAGAGTGAGAGATGAGAGAGTGTGTGCTGACGTGGGCTGTAGTCTGGAGCAGGAAGTACTGATGACAGGGACCATGGCAGACAGGACCACCTCCTCCAGAAGAGGACTACGACGACCAGATGACCCCTCACCTACAAAATGGGAAGTACAAAATGTTTGAATTTCAGCTAAAATAATTCACCTTTTCTAGTTTCTTGTTTTACAAATGTGGGCAGAGAATAGAGTGGAAGGTCACCAACTCTAATCCCTGTCAGAAAAATGTCATCTGCATGAAAGAAACACATTATTAGTAGTTAAGGTAGAAGAAGATGAACTGCTCACCCTGCACTGCTGCCTGCAGCGCCAGAGACAGAAGGCGTGGGATAATGACGTCATGGAAGCATCGTCCCGTCTCCTCAGTGTCCTGAACCTGCTCTGCTATTCCCTGGAGGCTGCGACACGCCAACACCACCTCCTCCACCGAGAAACCAACCCGACCTGAAAAAACCCCCCAAAACATTGGCATTCATCTGATACTTTTTTTTTGTTGCTTCTTCTTCATTTCTTTATTCTGTACAAGTGAGACAATTCATATGAATTTAAACTTCTTCAAAGCACAACAACACACTTCACTGCATGCAATAATGCATGTCCTTTGACACAAGCATTTCAGCATTTGATAGGTAATGTGACTGTATCATACCTTTTGTCCTGCTTGACCATCAGCTTTTTGTATTTGGAGACAAACTAATATGTAGATTATCTGGGTCAGTGTTCTTATTCGGTCCATACAGCTCAAAAAGCTTTAGCTGTTGTATGTTTGCAAATCCTTCTGCCTAAATATGGACAGATACACGGACCCTGTGATCCTGATGTCATCTATAAAGATGAATGGCTGTTTATTTGTTGAGAGTTTATGAAGACTCATGACTCCCACCAATCAGGTAAGAAAGAATCTAAGAGTCTATACCTGAAGTCAGAAAACCATCTGTCCAGACAGATTACCTGTGTGTGCTGAGCTGAGGACCTCCAAGAGGACAGGCGTGCTCTCCTGGACAACACTAGGTTGGGTGGACACCGCAGCCAGAGCAGACAAACACCGCTGGCGCACTGCATGATGGGAATGCTGCTCAGTAGCTACTCTGTTGTTGTCTTGATCCATGGGCTCTGAGCAGAGGAGAGGAAAAGGTTTGTACAGTATATTCTGCTGACCTAATTTGTATTACTGGAAGGGGGTGAATACTTCTGCAATTAATTATTTTATATTTTAATATTTGTAATTGATTTCGGTCAATTTGTACAGATTTCTTTTCACTTCAAAATTAAAGTAATATTTCTGTTGAACAGTGTCAAAAAATACTAAATAACATCACTGAGTCAAAAAGGTAAAGAAATAAAACATGGAAAAGCTACTTTTTATAAGCATTACAAATATTAGTATCAGTTATGTTTTCACATATTCCCTTATACTGCAGGTCGTATTTTTAGTGTGTGCTTTTCACTTACCAGAAAACATCTCCTCCTTTAGTCTTGGGATCAGTTTAGTGATGAAGGCTGCTGGGTGCAACTCTGCTAAGGCTCCAACACACTCCACCACAGCCAGACTGAAGGCAGAAACAGGGAGATATGAGTTATGTTTAGTTCAACTGTGAAACTAAATCCAAACTGTTCTACTTTTAATGTTTTTAATTAGGCTGTACTTTAAGTACACAATATTAGCGTATGAGTGTTAAGGTAAAGGCAACAGTGTGTGTGTGTGTGTGTGTATGTTTTTAAGGGATAACCAGAGAAGTAGCAATACAGGAATCAAAAGGATGACAGAAGAGAGGAGAGACAGATGGAAGTATGGTCTACATGAGCTGACCTGACTCTGTCATCCTCCTCCATCAGCAGCAGTCTGGTCAGATGATCTACAGCCAGCTCAATGTCAGAGTCCAACAGCAGACCTGAGAGAGACAGTACTTTTGTAATATTAGAAAAAAAAAGCTCTGACTCTGCTTTAAGCTGTGAGTGTCAGAGTATATTGCATCTCACCTGTTTGTTGTACTAGTGAGGTGAGCACAAGGGTGGCTGTGATCTGCAGACTGGAATTACTCTCTGTCAGAGCTGAAAACACCATGCTGCACAGAGACGGACGGAAGGCTAAAAACACACTCTCTTCTAATGTGGAGGGATGAAACACAGACAAAGAAACAGATGAGTTCAAATCTGTCTTTAGTCTCCATGGTTATGTACAAACAGCACCTAAACAGTTACAATATTTTTAAAAAAGGGCAGATAATCCTTTTTGAAGTTCCATTATGACAAACTATCACATTATAAATATACACAAACACACATTACAGTACATCTGGAAAACTCATGATTTAATGTTAAGAGACATTAAACTACAGCAAGCCTTTCATTCTCCTCGTTGTATGGGATGTTTTAGCTTGACTGAGTTCAAAAACATACAGATTAAAATCTGAAACAAATGTATAATTTGTAGTAAAATGTTTTAAGATTTGTATCATTATTTCTTGGTGTTAAAGTGGAACAAGACGCAGCTGTAACAAAAGGATGTCACACATGAGTGTTCTGGAGTGAAGTAAGACAGCAGTAAACAGCACTTGCCGTTCTCTGAAGACTGGATTTTTACGGACTGGATAAATCGCTGCACCACCTCCAGTAGTGTTCGTCTTTGAGAACACTGCATAAAGGGAAAAAGTCATGTTTATTTACAGTTACTGATATCTTCACTCACTATATCAAAATTCTGACTTTAGTGCCAAAAACAGCACATGATTTCATAAATATGTGAATGAAACTAAAAGTACAGTCTAGATGTTACAATACAACAACAGTACAAGTAAGAGCACCACTCTCCTCATCATCAAATAGCCATCAAACTTGCTCATATTGAACTAAACAAACATCTGGATGTTAGTTTTCCTTATTCACCTGTGTCCTGCTGTTGTACTGCTCAATGAGAGCAGGCATGACAGCGGCTGTTATGATGTGGCTCGCCCTGTTGGAGGCGCTGCAGGCGGCCTGTAGCATCTTGGCGCTGGGCCACACGAGCTTCAGGTCCGGCTCACACAGGTGATGTTGGCAGTCTGGAACAATGTCGCACTTTCAGTGAAAAAACAAGACCACTGGACATGTTTTCACAGCGTTATACTGATATGTTGAGGCTGTTAGTGACTTTTATTAAAGATGAGATTTAAAAAAAAAAAAAAAAAAAAAAAAAAAAGAGAGGGTTTCCCTGCCATTACGAGCAGCTAACACTAAAATACTCCGGTTTAATTTATGAGTTTGAGTGTCTCACGTGCTGTTTCACTTTCTACCCTTAAAAGATGAACATTCACACAGGTATTCCTGTGAATGTCTTTTTGGGTTCTGGGATGTGAAGGATCAAAGTTTCAACTACTTCAATAAGTGGCTTCTCAAGAATTATAGATTTGATGTTAAGGTACTTATAATCACTTGTATATGATTTAAATAGAAAAGGCTATAAAGCTGTCATATTGGTTGGTAAGTTTCCCTAACTCTGCACAAGAAATCAACCATCTGAGGGGAAACACTGTATCTAGTAGACTGTCAGCACGACATGTTCACTGTACAAGCTGTTGCCTACAGTCACTGTGGTATAATTTCCTGCACATTTTCTTAAGCAGTGCTACACTGCAGTAAACCCTCCCATTACCACATCTCTGACATAGTTCAACAATTTTTACATCTACACACCCTCTCTTACCACCTTACTGTCACTCTGCCTGCATCAGGGAACATTTAGTTATTTAACAAGTCTTTCTCAATTTAGTTGTTTTTGTGTCATCCAACTTTTAGTTGTATTAAATAAAGTTGTCCTCTGTATTTAGTTCACCTATATCTTTCTCATTGCAATTTTTCCTTTCTTTCGACAAGTTTTATACACTCCTGGAGTTTATACATCCTTCCAATAAAATGTGCATTTATTTTTCATGTGCAAATATGGATGGATTTCACAACATTTCACCTTTGAGAATGAGATCCAGGAAGGTGCAGAGGGAGTCTTCAGAGTCAGAGCTGAGGACTGAGCGAGACAGACAGGAAGTGAGTGCGGTGAGAGCAGTGAGGCCAGCAGACTCAATCTTCTCACTAGATGTCTGAAACACCTGCAATGAAACAACAAGAGGGGAACATTTTTCATTAGTTTGTGCTTCAGATTCACTAAGAGGCAATTACATTAACAGTGTGTTTCTTTTGGTCTAAATGGTTCAACGGGAATGGAAACGTTTATTTTGACACATTTCTGTAATTGTTCTTAAAATTTCAAATGGTTTCAGTGCCTGGAGAATGAGGAATTTGGTAATACTGATGAATATCAGCATTCACTTCAGACTTCACTTTGTTTTTCTTGGCTTTCTAAGCATGAGAAACTGCATTTGTTACTTTCTTCCCATAAAACATTGTGTTTTGGGACATTTCCTTTAGATGCTCTCAATTACATTTTCACTTCCGATGAACCATCCATTTGTTCTATTGTTAGAAGATTGTGACTCACATTTTCAGTTCAAATGGTATTCTTTGCAACTGGACAAAACAACACAAACTAACAGAGTAAACACTGCAGAGCCTTAAAGATGCTTCCTGTTTTTAAAGGGTGGAGTAGGTGAAAAAACATTTTTCATTCAGAGCAACTAAATATATAGAATGCCATCTCCACAAAAAAAACTTAAGGATGTTTAAATATTTCCATACAAAGCATATATGCTATATACACACACACACATCAATCAAGTACTATTACTGTTTTCGTATAAATTCCTCTCAAACAAACCTCTCTGCGCAGTGATGCCCACAATCCCTCCAGGAATTCTGCCAAGTCCTTATGCTCATATTGTGACACACAAGCAGTCTGCAAAATATAAAGTGTGGTGAGATAAGAAACCAGGTACAGCTCTGGGCCTCTCAGCAGCTCCACTGTAGTTGTAATGAGTGACTGTGTTGCTTAAGGGAATATCAACTGTATATCATCAACATTTACAGACTTCTTGCAGCTGGGAATATGAGCTGGCAAATTTGCAGTCAAATGTTTAAATACCTAACCCAACAGACTGATATATAATAGCAGAGATCAGTAGAGATTTCTCACCAGAGTCTGCAGCGAGTCCAGCTTCGCACTCTGAACATCTGAGTCCAGCTTCTCAATGATGAGAGGTAACAGAAACTGTAACACAGAAGTAATAAAGAGAACATAAACTGTCTTTAGGCCCTCATAGAAATGTTATCCAATTCACAACAAAAAGCAAAAACGTAAACTAATAGTCCTACCTCAGCGAATCGTGGCGTCCCAGTGAGGACGTCCCTCAGTGTCTGGATGAGTTCCTCTTTGGTGATGCCGTGGGGGTCATTGGGAGGCTGGGGTGGATGGGTGGTGTGTATGGGGGGATGAGGGTGAGGCAAGAAGAGATAGACAGGCTTTTAAAAACACACAGAAATCACAAATGCACCTACACATGTTCACAGATGTAATGAGTTGATGACCAACAAGAGGCAGTTATGAAAGGTTTATAATTATAAGACTGTTGTTGTGATATACTACAGTAGGTCCAATCCAAACAGTCTTCTGTATGTTAACAATTAGTCACCACTGGTAACGTCACTTCAATTATTTGCATTTTGTCAAACATGTTCTCTTCCATCACAGCAGCACTGAGACTCAACCTCTGAAAGTATTTATACTGTAGATATTTCAAAAACTCCAGAGTGCAGAAATACAGTCAGGTTATTCTACTATATATTTAGTAACACTATATCAGGTTTTATCAAATAACTAACACAAGTCAGTCGTCAGTCAAGCACTGATACAAGTTTAACAATTAATTTGATATATTCATGTAAAAGTGAAAACTGTTTCTGGGTCTCCATGTTGAGAAGAATGCAATTTCAGAATACCATTTAGACAAACATGCACAAGCATGAATTTTGAGCATCTTACTTAGTGTTGACTGTTTGCAGCTTCGCTTTTTGGTTGGATTTGGACATACAAAATTTCACCTACTGCCATATTTCAGGCTAAACTTTATGCCCAAAAGACAAAATACCTAACCATATGTGAAAGATCTAAAAAGTATTTGAAGAGCGTGTTTCATTATTATCTGGTAGGACAATGTTGCGGTCCTTATGTCACACAAAACCAAACATCATATTAGCAGCATTATGGCAATTTGCTAGTTTTCTCCAGAGAGTCAACAAACGATCCCAGAGCTGTGATCCTCTGTGACATAGAGACGGGGAAGGAACAGATGAGGAGGCAGACGCTGTATTATTGTTTTCTACAGAGTTTCCCTGAGGTCTCAGGAAGTCTGTGATGACATTTCTGTCTGCTTTCGTCGGTTCTCAGGCAAAAGCAGCTGAGTAAACAGGGACTTACAGGGGTGAAGTCGATGGGGAAATAGCAGGACGTCACTTCGAACAGCTCCTCTGTGAATTTACCTGCGACAGCAGACAGGAAATGAATGGGAGGCAAAATAGAGTCATGCTTGCACTGTTCAATGGATAGTAACAAAGTTAAAAAAAAAGGTTAGAGAGGCACGGAGATACAGAGAAAACAATAGCGAGAAAGATGCTGTGCGTGTGCACATGTATGCGCTCTTACCTAGATCATAACCTCGGTGGATGATGTTCTTGGCAACCTGGAAGGCTAACAGGAGGTTGCGAGGATCCCTTTCTCCGTCCATTGATTGGACAAAGCCAAACACAAAGTCTGCCCCCAAACCCTTTAGTTCTGTGGGAGAGTCAAATAGGAATACACAGTTTTGTTCAAGTTCTGTAAGACAGCTGACAGAAATACAGGCTCATCATATAATGTTTGACGAAGTAACAAATTCTTCCGAGGGAAAGTCCGCCAAGTTGGAGAAATTACACCAGTATTGACTGTCACCTTCTCCTGAAAATCTGAGGAAGTTATTAGGATGTAGGCTACAACTTTGTTGAAGTCTGCTTAATCTAATCTAGCCTGACCACAAAGGATTTAATATATGAAATTGAGGGGGAAAAAAAGTAAATCTCTGACAGCAAGCAGCAAATTGGCCAAAGGGGATTTATCAGTTGCCAAGAGCCTTAATTTTCTGTTAAATCAATTGTTAACTTTTATTGATAGATAACCATTATTGAAGTGCTATTATTATGTTTACTGTAAAATGGGGACACAGAGGTGAAGTCACACTGTATCATCCTACAGGCTGGTGTGTTCTAACAACTAATGGCAAAATGATTCTTATAACTGCCAAACAAAGCAGAAGAAAGTATGACAACTTTGTCCTTCATTACAGGGCTGGTAAGAGTTTAACTGCCCGAGGGGAGAAATGACCACAGTGATTAGTCAGCCAACTGCTGAGATTTCTGACTTTCAAAACTCACTCTCTGCTGTTTTCAACGACCTACGTCTTCAACACAGAACCTTTTTTTTCTTCCAGCAGAGCTCTCAGTCACTGTGGGGAACTGTTAGTGCCTTACCTTATTAACTGAGCTACTGTGAGTCAGACTCAAACCTGCTACCTCTTACCGGCTTCTCTGGTCTCCATGAGGTTGATGAGCATGTTGTAGACGCAGGCTCTCTCTGCCAGCATCAAAGACTGAAGAAAAACAAACGGACCCTTTGAGCTTTTTACCCACAGTGCCCAGATTTAAGAACAATTTAGATGAGACAAGTTTACCTACAAAGCACACTAAAAAGAGGAAGTGCTTCGCAAACATGAAGGAAACAAGAACAACATCACCACACACTTTCAGAAGTGTGGTCAAATATTGCACAGGTGTGTTGGCTTATATCAGGATTGAAGAGACAGTTAGATGCAGTAGGTCACACTGCTGTTATGCATTTTAACATCTGGCCAAGGGCAGCAGATGAATATTAGTCTTGTAAGCTAACTCATTTACAGATTTTTTCTGTTGATCAGTTGTCTTTGTTCCTCACAAATAAACAAAATAATACTATTTAGTGCAATGATGTACCTATGGATTTAACTCAGATCCAGTTGTAGTCATCCCTCACACAAAACACTCAGGGTCCTCTCACAATAACAGACTTCCTCAGGTGTATATTCAGATAAAATCTTGCTTGCTCCAACTTCAACATCTTTATTATCACACAGTCACAGTCGAGTCTCACCTGAACATGAACATCCTGAAACAAAGACCTCAGCATGGACACAGCTGAGCCAGGAGGCAACGCCGTGCATTTTGTCTGGAAAATAAGCATAAAGACACACAATGTGCACGTTGGTCGCCGCTATCACATCTGGAACTTCTCAAAATGATTCTCAAACCAGAAACTAACTTGCAAATTTAGCAGTCTGTTAATCTTATGCAGGATGTTTCAGATGTTGTTGTCACTGAAAATCGATCACAGACAGACACTCACCAGCGCTCTGAGCCCCTGTAAAACAGGCGGTGTGATGACGTAATGGTCCTTTAGACGGTTTTCATAGAAGGCAATGAGCACTTCCACTGTGGAGAACAGAGACAGGGAGACAAAATATGATAAAATATCACTCTTTACATGAATATGCTGCATATAGCCCTGCAGGATTACTGGCAATCAAATTGCAATTATTTTGATACGTTTTCGATTTGTTTGTGTTTCAATATTTTGTCATTTTTATCAGCCAACAAGACACTGAGATGATAAGTAAGATTTGCTGTAACAGAACATCATCCTTTTTTCATTTCAGTCCATTTACTGGAAGGAAACTGAGGTTTTGCACCCAAATCCTATGTCAGTATTGGTGATACCTAGAAAACAAACTAAGATTAATAAAGATTTAAAAAGTTTTTTTTTTATTTTTACAAAATATAAGAGAAGATGTGTACCTTCTCTCTCCGTAAGACCTCCATAGCAGTCCTGTAACACTTGAGAGAGAAGCTGGACTCCTCTGGCTCGAGTGTGAGGCTGAGAGCTGGTCAGACTCAGTCTACAACAGAGAAGGAAATGAAAATGTTAATTATTATTAAAAAGTAACATAAGAGCAACTCTAACTGAGATGAATTGATGCATTCTAATGAATAGAAGTCAGGAATATAGTGTATACACTCATACCTGCTTGGCTGGGTGATATTGGCAAAATGAAATATCTTAATATTTTTGAGTGAAACAACCTGCTTCTGTAACCTCCCCTGTCTAACACGTACTAGAACCAAAATAAGACCTCATCAGATAGAGTAAAAAAATTAAATTATAGTATTAATGCATTTGTTTTGTTCATGTTATTGCTGTAACATTAGAAAAATGTTGAAAGCTTACCCCAGTGCTTCCACCAGCTGTAGTATTGTAAACTGTCCGTCTTTCACACCTGAACATAAAGAAAGTTTAGTGAATTGTAGCGAAGTACTGATAAGTCAACCAACTACAAACACATACAGAAAACAGACATAACAGCACATGAGCATAACTAAGTTATCTCTAGTAGTTAGTAGTTAGCTGCAGATTAACTAGCAGCATCGGCGGAGTTCAAAAGGTACAGAGTTCAGTGACTGGATGCTTTCATTCGGACACAAACACAGCAGCTAGCAAGCGGCATGCGGTGAAACAACTCTGCACTAGCATCAAAATTCACATTACGAGTCGAATGACAGCGCAATAAAACGCTAGGTATACATTCAATGTGTGCTGGTATCGTGATAAAATGAGTAGACCAGTGTCACAACGTGTGTGTTTTTGTATCGTGAGGTTGTAACACCGCACAGGATGTTGTGGCGCTAAGTTAGCTAGTTAACCATCATGCCGTGCTGCGCATCCTTGAAGCTGCAGCTCAGCAGTCTCAACCAACAACGTCGTTTTTTTCGCAACGACCTATTCTGGAAAGGTGTCGAGGAATATATAAGGAAGACTTATTTACATATTGCTGTATCTTTGGCCTTGTTGTCCTGTAGTCCCGAGACATACTCCTCCACCAGAGACAGCAACAAGGCACTGTCCGCAGCCATCGTGCCCCTGTAACTCAACTGAGAACACGCATGCGCGAAAAGTAACTGATTTTATATAAACTTTTATAAAATAGGACCGTTAACGAACAATGGAGTGCTAAATTGATGCCATTTGGGTTACGAGAATGTTGCTTGAAATTTAAACGTTTGCCGAATGTTGAAATTAAAACCACATTTAGTTTAGGTTTTGGTGCTGCCTTCAGGTGCTGTCCGAATTCCAAAACACTACAAAGAGTACAACGTACCAAAATGAAATTATCTGTGATATTCCTGATGTACACCGTCTCCCCTTTCACTGAGGCACAGTGTGCTTTTGTACTGTTAAACAAATACATTTCTACCAGTATCATTAAAAATAATGTACTGAAAACAAGAAACATAGTAGCTCTACATAATAGCTATGTGATACCTCCGTCGGTGTCGAATTCATTTGCAGTCTCTTCAATTCATAATTGCTTTTCGTCCTGACGTAGGAGAACCTAACACCTACCTGCGTGCTTACGCGCAGGCGTAAAAAAGTTCGGTGGCGCTAGCTCCGCCGTTAGTCCTTTTACAAGCACAGAGGGAAGTAACGTTTGGGGGATTTAAAGAAAAAAAATCTGGAGACAACGTCAAAGACCTGAAGCGGTACGCCGAGGGCTGCGGGAAACTGTAACTATCCACTGCATTTGGAAGAAACTCAACGTGCAGGGAAATGATCACGGGTGCGCGGAAGTTTGTGTTTACTGATGTTGAGGTAGCTAGCTGGTTGGCCCTGTTAGCTTGTTAGCGAGGAAGATGCGCGCAGTTTGGAGTGGTGGACAGCAACATTTACAACTAGCCCAACTTAACAGGCGAGTTAGATAACTGACATGTTGCTGGTTATATTCTAACATTTAAAAAGAGAGTTTGGCAGATGTCGCGGCGGCTTGCTGATTTGGCTATCAAACTCTTGTAACGTTAGTGCGGGCCACGAGCTTTGAATCTTGTGGGGTCGTGTCAAACACAAAAGCACTGATACATAAAGAGAGAAAACGCACATTAAGCCACGATCTTACAGATCTAGATAAGCTCAGTGCTATCAAACATCCAGGCGTTCCCTTCTTCGCCGCTTCGGATGACCTATCTAGTCTATCGGGGTTGCAAACGTTGGTCTTGCGACCCGTCCTTCTCATCGGACCTAGTTCATCGTCTTCGTCCGTGATGGCCCCCCTGTTCAGCTGGTGAGACGCGTGGAAACAATCTGCAGCCCTCTAACCATGGGAGGATGTGTGGGGAGATACTGGGAAGGCTGGGAGGACACACAGAGCCGAGGTTCGTCCAGGAACGGTGGACGAGGAGGTAAGACTGCAGTGTGTGGTTTGTGTATATATGTGAGGTGTTTTAACAAAATCCTAACAATTTAAAAAGTGTTATTCTTGCCATTACACCATTACTTACACCTTCTGCTGATGTGATGGCATTGCAGACTCATGCTGGTTTTGACATATTTTGCCAGTTCAGTGTGTTAACCCCTGCTATGATGAAGGATGACATCTGACAACTGTCCAGTTCTGTTTAATTGCATGTATATTAAGTATATACACATTTTAAGTGCACAAATCAGCACTAAAGGTGGTTGAGACTCACTGTATCCAGGCGTATTTCATTCCTACATCAGACTCAAATGCATCTCGATTGACCACTTGTACCAGTTTGCATTTGAGGATTTTGGATAGGGAGTCAGATTTCTATCTGATTGCTGGAGACACATTCTTACACCGAATGTGGTGTAACTCAACATGTGCTGTGTAAGTTGAGCGCATAGGCAAACTCTGCTATCCCAGACACACTCTCAACATTGTTTACTGCCAAATTCACCTACTCTACACTTCCGTTTGCCTGACATTGCACCTTTAACAAAGCCGGCAATTTTCTCACCCAGCAATTTCAAGCCTCACACTTAATCCTCGCAACGGTGAGCTTGTTGGGCCAACTGCTATCATAGCCTAGTGGTAGTGTGGTAGCCCTGCGAACACCATATCACACTGCGGTTTTAATGTGGAGTTAGTGACCAGGCAGGAGGTTGTGGTTACTGTAAATGGCAACACTGAATCAGAGGCTACATTGATTTCCCTAAGTTGCTGATATGCTGATTATTCACATCAGGGACTTGAGTTCATGTCCGTTTGTTACTTACCTTCCCGGAAGATAACATTCTTCTGAAGATAAACACTGGCCAACTGCCACGTTTTGTTCTTTTACACTTGATAGTGATACTCTTTGATAGTGACAGATAGAATTCAGATTGCTGCTTCGGCACTTAGGAAGAGTAAGTATTATATTTACATCCAGAATAAACTGAATGACGCAGGCACCGCCCAGCTGGACTGGCAGATGTTCTGAATTTCTGCATAGTTTTCGACCCCAGACAACAATGTCAATGATATTTAGCGTGATCTTTTTATAAATTATGGTGTGACACGTGAAAATGCTTACTGTTTATAGGATGATTAGAGGCTTTACAGATCTGCAGGTTTATGAATGTTGTTCTAAACTCACTTAGGATGGCAAACAACGTTTAGGCCCCTTCCGCGATGTGGTTCTCTGCTGAGGCTGACTCAAACGCTCCAGCAGTTAAACGAATACAGTTCAGCTCATTGCGTTACTGTCACATTCAGCACATCCAGAGCAATAAAGTTCCCTTTGTAGTGACTGTTTAGGAATCTAAGTGTCTGTTATTCATTTGGATGCAGGTTCTGGCCCCTTCATTTCCTCCCGTCTTTACCGATGGAAAGTTTTTCAGTCTTTTTCCAGCAGAACTGTCTCCAGTTTACATCAGAAAGACAGAGTGTTTTGACTCCAGCTTTTGTGTGTTAGTATCAGGGAATTTAAAGTAGATGTTTTTGACCCCTGGCCACATGGCTGTATTCCAAAGTGAACATCTGATATAGATTTTTAGAGCAGAATATGACCTTCAAAATAATTTGTCTTTCTTTGTTACCTGCCAAAGTGGCCGATGGATAGACTACATAAAGTTAAAGCAGTCGCAGCCAAGATTCCCCGGGTTTTGGCAGTGGCTCATGGTAATTTCTCACCCTGATTGGTGTCAACAGACACTCCCTGCTAGACCAGGCTTCGATCAAAAAGAACAAGTCACATCATGTCCTGCTGCGTCATTGACTGGCTTCTCTAACGTGACTGAATCCGCTCTGCTTGACACCCTCATACAGACAGACAGCCAAGTGAGAGGACAAGCTCAAATACAACAGAAGGCTCATGTCATGTATCTCCAGTTTTCACAATATGGGATAATTGATTTCAGTTCTCACGAAGTAGTAAAGATTTTGTCCTTATGTTCTTTGGGTGAAATAGCTCTGTGAATTGTGCTGTATTGTAATTGATAGGTTTTCACCTATGCGTCACATCCCCTGAGGGATA
This sequence comes from Siniperca chuatsi, assembly GCF_020085105.1. Classification (NCBI taxonomy): domain Eukaryota; kingdom Metazoa; phylum Chordata; class Actinopteri; order Centrarchiformes; family Sinipercidae; genus Siniperca; species Siniperca chuatsi. The sequence goes on from NC_058061.1 coordinate 18,006,418, forward strand.
AAAAGCCTAATTTTTATCCTCAGGGCTAGAATATAGTACTCTGGTAGAACAAGGCTTCGTACCTGCCTCGGGTTTTGGGCTTACCTTGTGGAAAAATAAACAGTTGTGCATTCTTTTAGTTTCCTTCCTTGCTGCTTCCTTGTAACTTTACATGCACACATGTTTTTAACGGCATTTCTGCCTTTATTTGGCAGTTGACAGTGGAGAGCGACAGGAAATGTGTAGATGGGTCAGTAGATATACAGCAAAGGTCGTTAGGTGGATCCAAGCCCAGGGGGGTGGGGTAACCTGGAAGAAACCTTAAAATGCTGGGCCACCACGATGCTAGACTTGACATCATTTTAAAGAGCTATAGAGCTGCAGCTATTATTCGATTAACCATTAGTCATTCGACAGAGGACCAATTGGCAACAATTTTGAAGATCAATTAATCATTTGAGTATTTTTTCTTTTGAGAAAAATGGAAAAAATTCCCTGGTTCCAGCTTCTTAAATGTGAATATTTTCCTAGTCTTCTATGATAGTAAACTTAATATCTTTACATGTTGGACAAAAAGAGACATTTGAAGACATCACCATGTGTTCTGGTAATTTGTGACGGACGTTTTTCACTGTTTGCGGACATTTTATAGATTTATAGATTATAAATGATCAAGTGTAGTTTGCACTCTTGAGTAAAATTTTCTAGCTAGCGTTGTAGCATTAATCAGCAAAAACAGGCAGAAAATGTTTTTAAGCTTAGCGCACGACTGATAAATCGGCTGATATTAGCGTATCGCAGATATATTAGTATCCGTGTATACGTTGGCCATTAAGTAACAAGACATTTTTCTACTGTAAAATGTCCCAGTCGGTACATATCTTGATCACAGTTCGTTAAAAAAATTAATTTAATTCTTTAGCAACCAATAGCAATGTATCTTATCAGATAAAAATTCTCAAATATTGGTATCTGCCTCAAAAACCCTGTGTTGGTCAGGCGATAGTTAACAGTTTTGCACCTCAGTAGCTGGGTTTTGTAGCTAGTGCTGTACAATGTACAATGTATTTTAGTCATTGACCCCAGTATTAGATTTACCTTATCTCAAAGCACAGTTTGGGATGTTCTGTAGAAATGAACATTAAAGTAATTAAAGATAAAGGAGAGGTGAGTTTGTCAGCTCCATAGGGACATTCAAGGTTTACCAGTCCCTCGAAGGGTCAGTGGTAAACAGGTGTAGGTGTGTGTGTGTGTGTGTGTGTGTTCTCTGAAATGTTTTGTGCAGTTTTGTCACAAATCAGCAACATGATACATTTGCTCCTGGTGTGAGAATGTTTTCAAAAGTAACATTATGGATGCTACACTTTGTCACAGTACGGAGGCTGACTTTATCTTTAGTTGCAGAAAGCTGAATGCGCCGTTGTGGTAATAAGATAAGCAGCTACAAGGAGGAGGCCGCATATGTGCGTTTGACTGCATGTGGGAGTGTATGTGTATGTATCCTGAGGAAATACAGTCACACATGGATTCAGTCTGTGTCCGGTGAAATAGCGCACTTCCCCTCTATCCACTGTTGATCTGCTCCAGTGCACGTTCACTGCTTTTAAAGAGGAACACAGAAAAACACCCCACATTTCTTATTTGCCTCATGTCAGGGGAATGTGAGAGGCTGTTAAATGTCTCTACAGGGCCAAAGCAACATTATGTGTTATAGCTGAACGTGCTTTTCCCAGAAGCAGGTAATCCTTTAACAGCCCCCTATGGCTGTTGTGTGTGTTGTTTTGTTTGTATCCTGACATACAGCGCAGAGAAGTAGTTTATGACGCCCTCATTGACACTCGCGCTTCACTATAGCCTCATCACGTGGCACCAGCTTTTATGAGCCCAGCTGGATGAAAACACCCTCGTATTGCTTCATGTGTCTGCAATGCATTGCTTCATGTCTCTGTTTTGGTGTGCTTCAGTTAGATTTGATAAAACATTCATTCACTGAATCACTTCCTTTTGTTACTGCCAGCATTTCGTGCACACAATCCACCAGACCACACTTATTTCCATAAAATGTGAAAACCTTTTTAAAATTTGAGCTCACCCCTTCTTCTGATGATTTTTGTCAAACAAAATCCCTAGCTGTCTAGCAGAAAATATCCTTTCTAGATGTCATATTGACTCAGTGTGTCACTAAGAGATAACCAGTCTGAGTTCTCAGTCAGCCCTCCTCTTAGGAATGGGGAGTTATTAGTCGCCTTCGCTGCACACAGGACACCAACTTTAATGATATGGTGATTCTACGATACGCAATATATAAGACATTTTGTCTCATCACATAATGGTATGTGTAAGTAAAGAGAGAAAGAAAAATGTGCTTAATCATGTCGAGTAGATGAAACCATGTGCACCAAACGGCATGTAATCTGAACCTTATCAATACATACACAGCAGAGTGCACCATTATTTAAAGGAAGAGTTTGACATTTTGGGAAATGCGCTTATTTCATTTCTTGCCAAGAGTTAGATAAGAAGATTGATACCACTCATGTCTGTAGGGTAATTATGAAGCTGCAACCAACAGCCGGTTAGCATAGCTTAGCATAAAGACTGGAAATAGGGGGGAACAGCTTGCCTCACTCTGTCCGATGGTAAGAAAATTCACCTACCACCTTCTGAAGCTCAGAAATCAACATTTTAGAACTTGCTTTTTTTACCCGTACAAAAACCAAGTATGAAGACTATAGCCCGACTGGTACTGGGTTATTGAGGCCAATACTGATATCGACATTGGGGGAAAAACCTCAAACCCAAGTTTGGCATTTCTGTAGTGCAGTTTCTTGTTACTTATCAGCCAACAAATACACCAATACTGATATATCTGCAATAAGCTAATATCAGCCGATATATCAGCCTGGCCGATTTTATCAGTCTAGCTCTAGTAAAGACAGCAAAATGTGGTTTATGTGCGGACTCCAGGAAGTCACTTGCTTAAAATCTCAGTCTACAAATGAAGAGAATTTTACAAATATAGCATGTATTTGGCCACACACCCCCTCCTTGTAAACAGGAAGTATCATTTTGCTATGGAGTCAGTGAGTTTGCATGAATGTATGCAGAATGAGCTATTAGCAATTCCTGTTTGCAGTGTACCCATGGATGCACTCACAACTAATACTAGATTACATTTAGAGCTGCGGCTGCTGATGATAATTTGTCAATTAATCGATTAGTTGATCGACAGAAAATTAATCTGCAACTATTTTTGATAATCAATGAATCAACTTTCAAGCAAAAATGCCCAACAAGCTCCATCTTCTCAAATGTGAACATTTGCTGCTTTTCCTTGTCTTAAATTACAGTAAACTGAATATCTTTGGTTTTTGGACTGCTGGTCGGACAAAACAAGACATTTGATGATGTATCCGTTAATCGAGAAAACAATCTACAGATTAGTCAATAATGAAAATAATCGTTGGTTGCAGCCCTAATTACTTTGATATTAATGAAAGCTTAACTTAAAAATGTGATGATTCTCAGACAAGTTCTGGAGTTATAGGTAGCGTTTTTTTTTCCTTCTATGATTTCTAATCGATTTATGGACCTGTGTAAGTCACACTGAATCCCCTGAGGAGTCGCCTCACAGTTTGAAAACCTCTGATATGGTTTTGGCCCTGGGAACTGGAATAACATGTAAATATCACCACCTCGCCTATATAGTGTACCTACATTTGGATATGTATCTTATGTTGTCATTTGTGAACCACATCAGGACAGATTTTGCACCATTTGTCTCCTTATATAGACTGGTGGAGGTGAGGAAGCCCCTTTGCTTCACTTTGGGATTCACTCTGCTCCAAATGCTAATCCTACACCACCCCATCTCCTCCAAATTACTTCTCCTAAGCCGTCTGCACTATAAATAATTAGTTTGAAAGAAATGCAACCTCTTGGATGTGTGCTGTCTCCTTTATACTCCTATTCATTTTCCATCCCTCCACTCCTCAGTGACTGGCATCTCTGCCTCTCAGGCATTTGGAAATATAAGCTTAGGCTGGTTTAGAACCTGACAACTACCAAAGGTGCTTTTTGACAGCATAAACTGAAGTGGCTGGCAGTTGGCAGCCATTTAAAAAAACATTAACTGCTGTAGCACAGGACTTCATCACAGCCTAAGTACTATCCATGAAGGGAAATGTTACACCAGTCACCAGACAGTTGCTGGTATGGTAAATTGTTAGTCAATGTTAAGATGTTTAACTGTTTAACTTAAGATGGTCAGAAATATTATTTGTTGGGTCCCTGTAAATAATATTATAATATATAATATTATAGGAAAAGTGCAATGAGATAACTTCTGTTATGAATTGGCACTATATAAATAAACTGAATATTAGTTCCCTGTCTTGATGCTAGCTCATTGTCTTTGTGTGTGTGTGTGACCATCAGTCCACTAATATAAGTGCTCTCCTGGCCTAGGTGTGCTGTGTGTTAATATTGAATGGCGGGAAACACAGGTACTGTAAGATTACAAGACAGATATAGGCTACACATGCTAATTTTAGATTCTGATGAAATAATTAATAATAATAATAAAACTTTATTTATAGAGCATTTATCAAAACAAAGTACAAAGTGCTTCACAACAAGAGAAATAAAATACCACAGTGAATGATGAAATATAAAGAAATAAGATACATAAAATACACAAAAGCAATAAAATAAACAGCCAGTTCAGGTACAATCAGGATATGCTTTCTGATTAAAAATGTTTTGAGACAAGATTTAAATGAAGACACTGACTCAGACAACCTAATTTCTTCGGGCAAGTTGTTCCAGAGCCTCAGGGCCCTGATAGCAAAAGCTCTGTCCCCCTTAGTTTTCATCCTGGACTCACAGTAACTGTATCATACTTGTTGTGGCCTGTTTCAAACCAAATTAAATCACAGCCCCTTTTCACTACCTGTACCAATCTTCCCTTGCTTTACCTTCCCATTACAGGGCGTAACGAGCCTCTGAAGAAAGATCGTCCCAAGTGGAAGAGCGACTATCCGATGACAGAGGGCCAGCTACGGAGCAAGCGGGACGAGTTCTGGGACACGGCGCCAGCCTTCGAGGGCCGTAAGGAGATCTGGGACGCCCTGAAAGCCGCGGCTGTGGCCCTGGAGTGTAACGACCACGAGCTGGCCCAGGCTATAGTGGATGGAGCCAGTATCACACTGCCACATGGTGAGGACAGAAAGTCATAATTGTAGATCATAATTCAACAAGTTCTTACTCATTTCTGAAATGCACAGAATAACCCAGGGTAACATCATTTTTTCTATTAGTAGATTTAAATGGCAGCTTGTCCTGTTTTCTTCGACACCCCTCTCCAGGTACTCTCGCTGAGTGTTACGACGAACTCGGGAACCGCTACCAGCTGCCTGTCTACTGCCTGGCTCCACCAGTCAACCTTATCTCAGAGCGCAGCGACGACGACCCCAGCGACAGCCCCGAACCCACTGTAGCGCCCAAGAAGGAATTCCAGCTCAAGGTACTGTGACAAGCATAGCTCCTGGTTTTTCTCATTTTATTGGGAGTTAAGTATAGTATTAATCCACGTACAGCACGCAACATGTATAAGTAACAATTGTAAGTAACTGTAGTAACTCAACACGCAAATGCTTGTCCACACTTCCTACAAATGCAATACATTAAAGGTAACTCACCAATTTTACTCTGTTTTAGCTGTCCCTTGCTGATTTTTAGCCATGTTAGCAGTGTGGCCCTAGAGATGGCAATATCTGTGGATCCGTCCACCAACTCAACAACTATTGGATGTAGTTCTATAAAATTTTTGACATTCATGACTCCCAGCAAATGAATCCTAATTACTTTGGTGAACCCCTGACTTTTCCTCTAGCGCCACCATGAGGTTAACATTTGTGGTTTCTAGTGAAAAGTCTTAACAACTATTGGATGGATTGTCGTGAAATTTGGTACAGACATTCATGTCCCCCTCAAGATGAATTGTAAAAACGTTTGATTCCTTACCTTTTCCTCTAGTGCTATTATCAGGTCAAACATTTAGTTAGTCCAAAACTTATGACCAAAAACCAGCAAAACTAAAGACATTCCCATCAGCCTCAGCTGTTTGTGTGAAGTGCTAATTAGCAAGTGTTAGCATGCTAACATGCTAAGCTAAGATGGTGCACATGGTAAACATACCTGCTAAATATCATGTTAGCATTGTCACTGAGAGCATGTTAGCATGCCGACGTTAACTTTTAGCTCAAAGTACAGCTGCGCAACCTTACAGAGAAATAAGCAGCCGTTTTTAATCTGCTGATTATTTCTAGGTTTGAAAATCAATTCACTTACAACATTTTTGTATTTGATCATTTCCACCACATCGCCCATCATTCCAGAATCAGTAATTTGATATGGCATTTTTGAGGACTCTAATTTGGGGTAAAACAATGCTCAAATTGCGCGGCTAAAACCAAACATTCTCTTTTTATGTTTATGAATCTGTGTGAACATGGGACAGAAAGAGAAAACAAACACTCACTTGTAACCTTGATATTGTTTTCATTCTTTTACATTATACCATGTTAATATTACATGAGTATATTTTGTTCTTGTGTGGTCACAACACAAAATTTTGACATTTATGTCAGTCTCTACATCATCTCAGAAAGCTAATAGCCAGTATTACAAGTTACCGTCTTGGTTTATCCTTGAAAGACACATTTTACCTGTGTCTTTGTTTGTCACCTTTGGCCGGTGTTCATTTTCACACTTCCTGTTTCCTGTAGGTCCGGCTCTCCACGGGAAAGGACCTGCGCCTCAGCGCCAGCATGGCTGACACCATAGGGCAACTGAAGAAGCAGCTACAGGCCCAGGATGACATTGACGCCACCCACCAGCGCTGGTTCTTCTCCGGGAAGCTGCTCACGGACAAGACGCGGCTGCAAGACACTAAGATCCAGAAGGACTTTGTCATCCAGGTCATCGTCAACCCGCAGGCCCTCCAAGCCCCCGACATCGTCAACCCGCAGGCCCTCCAAGCCCCCAAGCTGTCACCCACCACTGCCTCCTCGCCTGCATCTGAATAACTGAGGACACAGAGGATAGATGGAGGGATGGTGCAGTGGGTGGTAGACACTAAAGGACCAGAGGTGCCTCCTATTGCTGGATGACATAGCTCTTTGAGAACAGCTACTGTTATTGAAATAAAATCAGAACGCAGAGTTACAAAACTACTTTGGAGCAAAAACATGAGGAACTCAAAAGTGCTGCTTTCTTTCATCTACCATGTGTCATTGTATGTTTTGGGTCTGCTGGGTTGTTCTTCAAGTGAATCCAGCCACCACACTAACTCGGGAGATCCTTGTCCCCATGTCTCTTTGAACCATCTTGAAGAAAAGCAGAACTCATCCTGCTGGTGTGCAGCCTTTCAACCACATACAAAATGTGCACATCAAGCTGTACATGCAGACTCTGCCTCTGCCCTTGTATCTGCACTAATGCTAACTAAGTGCCAATGGAAGAAATGCAGAGATGTTCGTGTTGGTTCTAAAGCACATTTCTACTATGACGCCCATGGACTCTGCACTGCAATTCTTTTCTCCACCACAGAAACTGGAGGGGAAGGCAGAGCGTGAGATACTGAACTATATTTTCTTTTTTCCCTTCTATCTTTTATTGAGGAAATAATGTAAACTGAGCTTTTTTGCACATTTGAAGATTATTACTATACTTTTGTGGTAGTTTGTGTGCCTTCTACAAGACGAAACAAAAAAAAGGGTTAAATGTCCTGAAAGACGCTAGTTTTACCGCTAGGCTAAGACATCTGTGTTGTTTTTTTTTTAGATTCAGGAACTCTTAGATCAATCCAAGCTATAACTGCTGCCTTTTTTTAACGATTTCATGAATCTTGCAGACAAAACATTTGGTGTGTGGGTGCTGGCGGGGTTGTGTGTGTGAGTGTTTGTGCATGTGTGCAAAAGGAATATGTAGTTGGCCCATATGATACATTTCGTTTTGATGTAGCTCACAGAGACACGACTGTTTCCCTGGTGTATAAGTCATAGCTTTGCAGTCAATCATATCATATGATATTGTCTAGGGGAAGAGAAATTCCCATGCTAAATTTATGGTCTTAAAAGCTGCATTTTTGACCACTTAACGACCACCATACCACTAGGGGGCAGCAACACAGCCCTGATATAGTCAGTTCAGTTGCTTAGGGCTAATTGTCTATTTTCTCACTACCTGATGAATGTAAATCCAGTATTCACTCGCCTTTTGTGCTTAGTGTGGTCCAATAACTGAAAAAATATCTGTCACATTTGTTTGCTTGTTGTTTGACTTTCTTCACCAGCATACAGATGGGATGTGTGAAATGGCTTCCTGCTCGTTTTTAGATGTGTGATTGGTGAGAGCAATTAGTAGTCTACATGGAGCGGTGAACCAAAACAATGAGCCACACAACGGTTCAGATTCAGGTGTTTCAAAACATTAAAATGAACAACTTTCATTTTTAAATGGCTGTCAGATGAATTCTCCAGGGTAGGAAAGTGGCTCAGTGGGACATGTGACATTGCCTAAATAAAATTTAAAAAAAAGAAATAGGATAGATAAAGGTAAAAGGTTAAAGAAATGCATTCAGTCAACGCACAAGCCATTTTGCCTGTTTCTCAGTTTGACACTGAGCAGTACCAGCCTTTTGCCTGTACATAGAAGTACAGCTGCCGTGACTCCGGCTGATCATTGTTGTATAGCTTTGTCACCAACCAGAGTGGCTGCCAGAGGACAGAAACATGTCAGCCACAAACAAAATTGACTTGACTTTATGCTGGCAGCTCATGGCTGAAGTTCCCATCATGCCTGAGAGTCTAATTGGTAGAAACACATTAAAACACTGGCTACATTCACACTGCAGCTCAAATTACACAGTTAAGATATCCCCCCCTATCACATGTGACATATCAGATTTTTCTCTGAGTACTGTGAACATCAAAAACTTCCACAGCCGCATTTGCTTTCTTGCTCCCATGGATTATATGGTCATATAAGAAATCCTTTATCTGAACTCTGAAATCACGATTAAGTTTTGCATTTTCAATCTGAGACATTTAGTATACATTTGGCTACATGGCACCTTTTCTGAGCAGTGTGTTAGCACGTAGGGCAACACGGCGCAACTAAGGAAACAGATCGCAGAGTCCTCAGTTTAGTCCAGATGTATGGAGCCAAAGAAAGGTTGTGGTGATTAGAATTTTTATCAGTAACTGTATACCTTTTTTATTGTGAAATTTAACCACTGCTGAACGCTTTTGTTAAATACCACTGAATTTATAGCACTGAAATATTTTTCTTTACAATCTATCTGAATTTATATGGTTTGAATTCCCCTGTTTTGAAGTAAATTTTTTTGAAATTTCAAAAATGAAAACATTGACACATCTAGACAGAAAATTCAAGTGTTCATTTGCTCATCTGAACTGCTATTTCTTGGATCACATGACTGATGTAACCTGACAGGACAGAGGTTTGATCAATTCCATTCAGGCTCGATTACTTATCTTTGGTAGTCTGAACTACAACTTGAGCAACTTGACTTTTTGATGTGAACTTTTAGATCTGCAAAATGACTGAATTTGAGAAACTTGAATATAGTAGGAGGTGGGGGTTGCCACGGTAGCGGTGGGGGTTGCCACGGTAGTGGCGTGGCTCTAGGGATTGGCTCTTGTCGGGCGGTCAGTGAGGCAGTCCACCACTTTGGTCCAGACTGAAATATCTGTGTAAGTATTTGATGGTTAGCAATACCTTTTTGCACAGGCATTCAGTGTCCCCAGAGGATGAATCCTAACTTTTTATCTAGCTCCACCTTCAGGCTGAATTCTAATCACTTTGTTGATGCTTTAAATTTTCATCCATCATCAGGTCCAATATGCAGTTATCCAACACTTTTATGATCAAATACCTGCAGACAAATAACATGCCCATCAGCCTCAGCACTTTTTGTTTAGTGCTAATTAGCAAATGTTAGCATTCTAACATGCTAAACTAAGACGGTGGCCATGGTAAACATTATACCTGCTTAACATCAGCATGTTAGCATTCATCGTGAGCATGCTGACATTAGCATTTAGCTCAAAGCACTGCTGTACCAAGTACAGCCTCAGAGCTGCTAGCATGGCTGTAGACTTTTGTTAGATCTGCAAAAGGACATTCAATTTGAGCAACTTGAACATATATATATATTTGTGAACCCTTTTTTAAAAAACTAATTGCACAACTGGAAGTTAACTATTGACAATTTCAAAGAGGGGAATTCAAACCACATGCATTCTATCCCAAAGAGGAGAAGCAAAGATGCAAAAATCCCTACTCTGCTTCTGTCACTTCCATTTCAAGTCTGTGTCAGATTTGGGTTACATCCCAGAATAGATATTCAGGCAATTCAGGGTTGAGAATCAAGACCTGCTTTGTGAATGTAGCCTATATTGTGCTAGTCATGGCAGACTTCTCAGAGTTTAGTATTTTCTGTTTTTCACAAGTCTAATAGCTTGATGTTCATTGTTTTCATTCACCGCTCCTGTCACACAATTCTCCAGCAGTATGATCATGGAGGGAATACAATTGACCCATCATCAGTGTGAAACCTAACTGAGCCACAGCTCACCACATCAAGAAAATGTTTTATTTTAAATTATTTTGTCTCTTTTCTATCCAGTTTCAGCTAATCACAATCACCCTCTCTTATTTCCAACGGCTCTTCTGGGGATATTTCTTAAACATTGTATGCAAACTTGAATAAGCATTTTTATCTCTATGTGCAATACAATAGACATAGACCTCATATAATTTTTGTTTTGTTCTTCTGACTCTACAGATTTCATAGAGCACCAGCTATGAGTGTTGTGAAAGAAATGTCGGAGTGCAGGTACACGCCTGCTATAATCTGATGCCTGTGTCAACTGTTTCAAATGTTCATGTTTGTCACTTTGAAATGTATTCCAAGCTGTCGTCTTGACTGTTCAGATGGGCTCTCACCTTTCACAGAGTAAATATCTAAACATTAAAAATGCCTACACAACTTTTCACTCCCAGTGTCCATTTAGCACTCTGCCCTGCACGCCTCAACCGTGAAGGTTAGGGTGTCATTGAGCCTCAGGGTGGGGAAAAGCTCTGTTGACAACTTTTATCGATAGCGTCTCCTGTTAGTGTCCTTGCTGAAGTGAGCCATTGGTGGGTGTTTGTCCTCATGTCCCTGTGCTTGTCCTGAGTTTCAGCTCATTTTAGTAACAAGCAGTGGCCATAGTTTCATGTCAAACTATAAGGTACAACATATTGCTACAATGTAAAGGGCTTAAGGAACTTTAAGGTGTCCCTCAGTTTGCAACCTTCAGAGAACTCCAGAAGGAACCCCCTCATTGAGAGTAGCAATTACCAAAACCAATCCCATTCCCACTAGCAATTCAATATGGAGGGTCACTCCATATGACGTCACACTCACATCTAAGGAGAGCTCTCTGTTTTAAGGGAAGGGCATACAAATGTATAATAATGTGCTGTTTCTTGTTATTCTGCTATGAAATAGATGAGATGTTCTGTTTTTCATTGATGCGTGCATATTTGGAAGAAGGAAGGAATTTTTAAAAAATGTTATTATTTTTAATTTGGCGAAACCCACCATGAGCAGTCATGGTTGTAGCAACAGTTTATCTCCAAAATAATATTGGAAGTAGCCAGATGGAACTTTAATTTAATGTGTGTGTCCCCCCCCCCCCCCCATTCTCCAACACTTCTATTTAGATGTAGTGGAGTATGTTGTCCCTGACTTTAGCATATCAGACTCATCGTCAGACAGGTCCCCTCCTGCTTTTTCAACCTCCAGCTAACAGTAAATGAATAAGGGGGGAAAAAGAGGGTTTAAGAAAGTTCCGTTATTTCCTTCATCTGTTTCCTTATTTTACTGTGTCTGCAGCAACTTCACCTCAGTTATGATTTTGAAGTTAAAGTTTAAGCCCACCGATTCAGCCTGCAAGTTACGCCTCTCATTTTAGTAAAGACTAAACAGAAAATTGTTTGAATAGTTTCAGTTAAGCACCAACATTTTTTAGGGAGAAGTGGCAAGGAGAGGTGCTAAGTACTGCTCAAGGTGACTTTATTCAGATTTCAGACATTTGAAGGAGACATTAATTGTATAAAATAGGAAGATTTTGTCAAAAAGACAAAACAACTCAAGGTCCACTTGCAGAGCTTTTGACTGCATCTTCCTGAATTTTGAGCACATGTAAGACTTGACTTAGAAGAAAACAGGTTGCCTGTATGTCGTCATGCACAGATGGAACTGAATTGCATTTGAAGTTGATTAAGCTGGTTATAAAAGCCATAATAGGCCAAACTGTCCCTTAGAATGTGTCTGTATATTTAGTAAAAAAAAAAAAAAAAAAAAAAATTAAGTCATCACATGGACATTGATGATGAATGACACCCACAATTTATTTTACAGTTGGAGTGTTCATTTATATGCTGATTTAATTTTCAATCATGTTTTTAAACTTGAATAAATTTTAGTGTGAAGAAAAGATTATCGTGTAATAATTCTTCTTCCTCCTTTGAATGAATAAAGGCAGAAGGGCTGAAATAGGTGACAATGAGCCTTAAAGGGGCAAGAAATCTTATTCAATTGGTTGACTTTAATCTACATCAAGCGAAAGATATTTATCTTTACCACAAGATGGTGCTCTGCTCTTATGCTAATACTTGAGTGAACTGAGGCCTCCTGGGCAGTGGTAGGAATGAAGGCAGGGACATGGAACACACGCAGCTTTGTTTCTTTTAGCCTCGAACATATTCAGGCATGAATCAGATGATTTACAGTATGCGTGTTCCTTGAAAGCAGCATTGCCCAATCTGAGAGGGTGAAAACATGGAGCGTGGAAAAGTTTTCACAAACTTGAGCTGAGAAAATTGCTCCTACATTTCCCAAAATGCCTACTATCAAAGGTGGCTTTATTGGCATATAAATGGTTTGGAAGCGTTCAGCTGTGGGTTGCATGTGTATACAAGTTACTTATACATAGAATTCAACAACCCTCAACATTCCCATTAGTGTTATTCTGTTATGTCACCATCTTAGTTGCTGAGTGCTCACATCACTGTAATGTTTCAGCACTGCGTTTCCCAGCAGCCACCTGTCAATCAAAGTGTGGGTCTGAACGTAATGGTCTTTCTAGAAGTTTCTGTAGGTGGCGCTCTTTCCACCTAGAGAATTACAACTTCTGCTGAACTCTGGAGAGCATCAGTGGTTATCATAATTACCAAATGTTCCTTCTGTTTATAACAAACACACCAGAACTGTAAAATCAGTAATAAATAAGGCAGAAAAGGCTACCAGACTTAAGCTTAGTGTTTGCAGTAGAAAATGGATGAACTGTGCTCAGGTTTAGTCAGTATTTTGTCACAGTAAATAGCCAATAGAGGCCTTTTCTTACTGGTGCTGGACTGTGAAAATAATGCACATTATCACTGTCATGCTGCATATTTTGCAGCAGCTGACATCTTCTCAGTACATGGAGAGGGAACTTTTCAAGCAGTGCAACTCTGTTTCTCTCTCAGTCTCTGCAAATACAGTTAACACAGGGTCTCCGGAGGGTTGTGGTGCACCGGGCCTGGAAAAAGCCCCTATTGACGGTGGAATTTCACAGGGAGAGCTGTGTTTGTGGTCACTCGCCCAGTCAGCCTTATTCTAAACTCTGTTCCCCCCGCTGACAGACCCAGGATGACCCTGACACCACAGCAGAGAGCTTGGAAGGTTTGGACGCAACATTGTCCCATATACTTGGTTTTTAATTTGACTTTGGAGCTCAGTCAATATGTTTTATGAAACTCCCACATCATGATGTGTGTGTCTAATTTTCTTAACTCTGCCTCTTTTCTGTGTGTGGAGCAAAACATCCCGAGTGGACACACCATTAAGTTTTACACTAATCCTCCCCAATGAACTGCAAAGTCATGACATTTTCGAAGATCACTTTAAAATACAATGCTCAAAGGCAACAACTGGCACAATGAAGTCAAGATTTACCCTCATGTTAATCTATGTATGTAAAGTATATCATTTAATTTCTCTTTATTTTCTTGTTGTGTGGCATAAACTGCATTGAATCGTTTAGTTTTGAGACTAATTAGCTAATTAGTTAGACAAAGGTCCTTTTTCGTGAACTCCTCTGTTACAGGCTAGTCATGAAGCTGTAAAAACTAATTAATAAAATCTCCCAAAAAAGACAAAACAAACCCCACTGTCACACTTGTCACACTGAATCAGAAAGTAATGCTACAACCACGCTGTACATTTGCCCAAATTAAATTCTGCTGTCAGTATGGTGGTAAGTCTTCCCCACAGGAAGTGGTGAATCCAAAATGAGAGTAAAATAAAAACCGTCCAGAGAAAGCTGGACTCACCAGCAAATCTCCTGCATCCCCACCCCCACTGGACATAAGCACTATGTTCCCTTCAAAGTTGGAAATTCCCAACTTATAGGCTGTAATTACAACAGTAGTGGGTTCCACTACTGACCGTACTGTGCAAAAGCTAACGCTAAAGCTAATCGTCAGCAGGAGTGTTTGCTAGTTAGCACAGATAGTTTGAGGAGGGTCCAACTGCAGACCTCAAGTTCACAGCAAATGGATTTACTTTAACAGTTTATATAACATTTTACTTTTAGTTTTTTAAAATGTTTTGTCATGTTTGAAATAAACTAAACAAAAATAAAAGCAAGTGAAATAAAATCTGTAAGAAAGCCACACAGAAAGTGAGTTCTACTGAGCGAGTCGTGCTGAATAGTGACTTTATTTTCAGTCTTTTATAAAGACATTTGTAATTAATGTTTGCATTTTAATATTAGCAAGGTGTGGGAAAAGATAATGCTAACATTAAACGTTAGTCAGCTAATGTTAGCTAAATATTAGCTTGTTGTATACAGTGATATTGTGTTGTCACTGAAGTTATGGTGGTTACCTTTTTATCCCAAGCGGGGAAGGAGATAAAAAATGTGGGGAAATAACTTTTGAAATGTTTGTATTTATACACAAGTTTCGAAGGCAATATTAGTTCAGGAACATGTAATTCACAAAAATATGACAACGATAATACCAGACCAGTTTATGTTTTCAGTTTCATCCCAGAGGATATATTATTTTACAGTCTGTAACACATGGATTTATAGACCTGAAGTAACATGTTAGCTTCTCCAACAGGCTTACATTACCTGCATTTTACCCAAACAGGTCTTTCACAAATACACTACAAGAAAGAATATTTAGCTCATTTTGTAACTTGACAAATAATATTCAGTTAACACTCCTGAGTGGAGAAATTCTGAATATTTCAAGAAAAAAATGTCTGCTAATGGAAGTTAGGGATCTCAATGCTAGGGACCCTACTCTCTTTACATTGGCTGGCAAACCTGGGTCCCCAGATGTGAAGTCTGCAGCTGGACAGTGCCACACAAGTGTGTTTTGATGGAGTGTAAAAAGGTGGTAGTGCTATGCAATAGTTATAGCACTGGCAACAGATGAAAGTCCTGAGAAATCTTGACAGTCCCTAACTTGGAGCGCTGACTTACATTTTCCCCAGTAGTATAAATGGAATTTCCTATTATCCACAGTCCCAGAAAAGCACCCAAAGAACGATACATTTAGTTTACTAAAGGTATGGTATGAATTCTGAGTGATTCAACACTTTTGCTGTTACTTGTGCAATCATGCCTTGTTTGAGTTCAAAGGCACAGCTCTAATTTCTACTCATTGCCTTCCCTCACTCTTTTCCATCACCAATGATTTTCCAGCTTTTACCACTTCAGGAGATATTTGCTATTTTTTCCCTCATCACACTTTTTCTAAGTAAGCATTTTGACTCTGTAAATTGTGTAAAATCTAGATTTCAATTTTGTTTTCCCTTATCTGATGGCTTGATTACGTTGGTACTGACTGAGGAAGAATAAATTAGCTGTGGATGACTGTGTTTGGTGGAACTTCCATTTCCAAATCTGCTTTGTTTAACAGCAACAGTTCAAAATTGGAAAATGTTCCTTTATATCTTGGTAATGTTTTCACTGGGAACACAAATTAGTTTCCCCATTTATCTTCCCCTCTGCAGCTCCTGGAACAGGGTTATGCTGGCTTTCTTTTAACAAATACCCCCATTATTTCTGCTGATCCATTTCGGTGTAATGTGTACTTGATGTTAGTGAACCTACAGTAATCTCCTGCGCTGATTTACAGGAACTGGAGGTCATTCATGAGTCATCAGGATGTTTATGGGAGGAATGTGTGTATTCTCTGATAAATACAGGGGATTGTTATGGAAAGCAGACTTTTGTCCAGAATACCAGGACTCTAACCAGATTAGATGAAGAAGTAAAATCCTCTTGGCACAGGGATGGGTGGCTAGTCTAGTGTGTATGTGTGTGTGTGTGCTCGTTGGGCTAGTTATGGAGGCTTTAAAGCTAATCCCTAGACCCCTGCTCTCACCTGACTCTCATCCACTTACCTAACGCTCACCCAGCGCACACATAAACCTCACCTAATACTATGGTGTGTGTGTGAGTCATCTAATACTTTCTACCGTAAACTAAAACTGTGAACCTGGTCACCCCATGGCCTGACAGATCACGTCACAGTGCCGAGTGGGAGCAGAATCAATGGAAGGTGTTACAAGATGAGGCAGGTTTCCAAGGCTTAGCATGGCGGGAAGGTGTGTGTGTGTGTGTGTGTGTGTGTGTGTGTGGGGGCTACAAGTCTGAGGGTTAGTATGAGCCAACCTGTTATGTTGGCAACATAGAGCAAGGAACAAGAAAACGACTCTGATCCACCTGACAATCAGACAGCTGTAGCAAGAATTCCATTCATAAAACAAAATGTTTCCCCTTTAACACTTCACAAAGGCTGACATTTCAGTTCCTTCAATCCTTCTAAGTCTTATTTCAAGATGAAATGCAGGATGTCATAACAGGTTGACAAGGCCTTTCTTTGCCTGAATTTGCAAGTTCACCAGCTGCCAAATTCAGGGGCCACCTCCTTTTAAGTCTGCATTTCAATATTGAATATGTTGTGCCCGTTTGACAAGGCCTATCCCACCTAACAGTCACCTAAATGCTGCCTTTTTGCCCAGATTTGCAGATTTACTTCAGCAGCTGGTTGCACTAGCTCTTCAGAAGTTCAAACATAGCCTAGTTGTGATGTAGGTGTTTACTTAGTTTTTACGCATCACTAAATTAAAACTGGTGGCACCACACAAACTACGTTTTACGTAGAGATGAGTTGTTACTACATTTTTACACTATCAGGCGTAACTTTTGCATAGCTAACTGAACTAGTTCGACAAAACCGATGTTAGCTTGCAAGTGTATGTACTGTTTAGGTTAAAGAATAAAGGAGATGACATGGAAATGGTCGACATATCTGACCTGATACTTGATGGAAATGCTGTTTAATGTAGATGTAACCTAGGAAGATTACAAAATAACAAAGTATACCCCAAATTACAAAACGTTATGCTGATAAGGTTAGACTAAATCACCAAATAAGGTCGGTTAGGTTGAGCAATTGCATATTTCCCACTTTCTCTAAACTGTACTACTAATTTGGAAACACATATTTCTCCATGTATGCATACAAAAATAAAACAAGGTCATATCTGCATTTACGAAGGCATTTAATCTTAAGATATCGTTTGGCCTCCTAAAATTGTTATTTTGTGAGATGCTACAGTGACTTCCAGTTTACACAGTTCATTGCTATCAATTTCTGTAGTTTTGATTGTGCAACCCATTTGAGTAAATCACTACTTTTAAACTAGCTAGTATTTACTAAGAACTTAGAAAGGACTTTTCACTCAAACTTATACAAAATACAAATAGCTGGTGCAACCCAATCCAGTTCTCCAAAGGACACATCTTCGTAGACCACAGCCTTCAAACGTACAACTAAAGCATCTTGCTTGCTTCACCTTTAACAGTTCAGATTACGTTGGCCATGAACCCCCCGCAAATCTCGCCAAGTGTGCCAGCCAGACACACACACACTTCCTCCCCATGCAGGTGAGACACAATGATTAAATCCTCCAGAGCCAAAGTAACCATCTCCTCATTTCCAATCCCTGCCCTGCGGCCAATCAGGAGGCTCCTAGGCAGCTCCATTCTAATCAGCAGACTGTCTCGGGGCTTTGACTGTACCAGACTGTAGCTTAGGAGAATCTCCCGATGTTCTACAGGGTATTAGACGCTGATATGAGCTCTATCAAAGGCAGATTTTCCCACAGCAGGGGAAATAGTGAGGCAGCAGTCGCCTGGAGGTCAGAGAAACGAACATCTGACTGTAAGGGTGCAGGTTTGAATCGGACCGTGAAGCAGAAATGCTCTTCCCTAATACACTGCAAATAATGGTGTATTAATTTAGGAATTTAAGGTGACACTATGTAATTTTTAAGAGAAGAAATAACACAATCTTTCTCTCACAAATGAAGATGAATTCACAAGCACTAAAACGCACCGTTGCAAAATCCGAAACACTCAGGATTTTTGCTGCTACTGCTTTATTTGGTCTGGTTACTCTGGTGTGACTGCATTATTTATTCTCCCATCCTTTTTGTGGCAAGCCCTGCCCTACTGTGCTGTAATTGGCTAGTTTTCGTTACTTCGACGCGTCCTTGTGATTGGATACTAGCTGTGAGCGTGGGTGTGCTCCTAGGATGATAGAGATCCTAGGTACTCCCTCGCCTTTTACTTATTGCATTAATTTTCTAGTTGGTCTTTATTACGAAATAGGAAAGATAATTTACCACACTGAAACAAACACTTGGGGGAGGGACATACGTTAAGATAATAAGCATAGCTTTTTCCCTAGATAAAATAACAAAAGTTATTTTAACTGAAATGCTTTAATTATAAATCATTTTGCCTGTTTTGTTATACAGTTTTCTAACCCTTTGTTTTTCTCAATGGCAAAACATGGTTCAAGATTGAGTGTAATATGTTCCTTGAATAAAGTTATGGCTATAAATACATGATTTGATGAGAAGCAAATGTTATATGAACAAGGGGTTAAATTGTGTAGAGTTAAATTGAGTTGCATCCCCTCTGTAGATATAAGTAGGGCTGCAGCTATCAAGTATTTTAGTAATCGAGTATTCTACCGATTATTCCATCCATTAATCGAGTAATCAGATAAGAAATACTTTTGCTTTATTAAAGAGCAATAGTAAATATGCAAAAGAGAAAATAAGACAGGTCTCTTAAAATTAACAACTAATTGGTTTCCTTTTTAGAAGAATATACATTTTTATTGCTTAAACAATCATATTATCTGTCAAAACTAAACCCATTTAGTGAATTTAAATGCCATATTACATTGTGGGTTTTAAAGAAAAAAAAATTCTGAAATACAAAATCAAACACTTTTGCTTTAAAAAAAAAGGTATCTATACTTACTATATCTATACTTATCTATACTTTCAGAACTACAAGTTTCAACCTAACTACAGCTCAGGCATAACGTAAGCCTTTACTGTCTTCTTTGTGGCATTTGTAGGAGGCAAAAACGAGTGGACAGGAACTGTGACTATCATAATAAATAACATGAATGAAGCTCAGGCTTTCAAAAATATACTGCAGCATTTTATTTTCTGTGGTTAATACCTTGAACAAAACTTATCTAACTTTGGGACATCTTAACTAGCCACCACATTGATTTACATTAACTAGACTTTATTGAGTCAGTTTGCTCACATGTTTGTTTTTAATGTTGATATCTTGGGGTGCCCCGGTAGCTCACCTGGTAGAGCATTCGCTCCATGTACAAGGCTGAGTCCTTACTGCACTGGTTCGTATTAAGCAAAAAGTTCAAATTCAGCCTGCGGCCCTTTGCTGCATGTCATTCTGTCTCCCCCCACATTTCCTGTCTCTCTTCAGCTGATCCTAGAGTTCCTGAGAGTTTGCTGTGAGCTAACATCAGTCACCATACGATTCTAGTAATACCAGACTAGAAAGAATGTAGCAGCAAAACCCCTCAGTGTATTGACCTTAACATTACTACCTAGCATTTTCTCAAGTGCAACCTACCAGTAGCTTTTACATATACTTTTCATAATTTCCAGGAAGCCACTCATTTCAGTGTGGTCTATATGCAGAGAACAGAAACATGCTCAAGAAAAGCAATCCATCACATTTAACATCATGCCTGGTTTTCTTTTAGAAAATGTTACATTATTATTGAACGGTAATACAGATGCAAGTGTGGAAAGAATTCCAGTATGGTGCATTTGTGTGCTGGGGGGAAGCTGCAACTGAGACTGAGACTTGAGTTGGCTGCCAAACAGCAGTCTTTTTAATGTAAGAATTTACCAAACCAAAATTATTACTTTCGCTTTTGCTGTCCTGGTTTGAGTTCCTGACACTCTAGCTTGTGCATACATACACATGCTGTGGATGTTAGAGCTTTGTACCAGAATTTAGATTTTCCATATTGTGTATTTCAAATTGGAATCTGCTTTCAACCTCATTATCAGGAAATAATGAAATAAGATCAGGGTGCTGCGGTAGCTCACCTGGTAGAGCATGCGCCCCATGTACAAGGCTGAGTACTTACTGAATCCATGTTGGGTTTGAATCCACGTTGGGTTCAAATCCATGCCCCCCCCCCTGTCTTTCTTCAGCTGTTCCTATCAAATAAAGGCAAAAAGCCCCCCAAAGAAGTTTGACAAATATATAACCACAAAGTTGCACCGAAAGCTAAATAGGTGTAAAAATCACAGTGAGTGTTAAAAGTAATCCCAGTCAGATAGAACATAAACAGCCATCGGTAAGTCAGCAAAAAAATTGATTTATCTGTTGACTTTGTCCTTCTACTTTTTTCTTTCTTGTTTATTTTGTGCTGTGCTCTTTTATTTTCATATTGAGGCACTTTGTAATTCTGCTTTATAAAAGTACCATATAAACAAGGTTTATTATTGTGGTGTAATGACATGGATAAAGGGTTACTCAAGTCATCCTGGCCTTCCTGTCAGTGACCCAGACAGCGATGACTGCAGTAATTTTCTTCTTCATATAAATCAGTTGGTTGTGACAGAAGAGGGGCAGTTACATACTTGATTGAAACACGCACACACACACACGCTCTTAATATAGCATAATTACTGCTGGCCTACATAATGCTCTATCCAAACCGCATGACATGGCAGGATAGTGGAAAAATGACAATTTATGTCTCTAGATTTTGTCCTATCAGGTTGCACTGCTGTTTGTTTTCTTTCAGTGGTTGGTGATGGCATCTGCAGCTCTGAGGGAGAATTCACGCTCATGAAGTTTGATTCAGTCATGCAATGTTGTGAAAGTTGCACAAGAAAATCAGTAAAATGGAGTTTTAGTGAGACTAAGGATTTGGGTCACTCCCAGAGTTACTTGTAACTGGCCTGCTTGCTTGAATAGTAAGAATATAGTAACATTGTACCTTTAAACCAGGCATCTTGCTGGGAATTTTTTTGTGGCAAGTCTCCGGAGTGTTTTACACAGATTTAGCCCTGGTTCCTGTTCTGACACAGTGCAGACAGAGCAAACTGATTTTCAGCTTAAGGTGTCTGACTGACTCGGATAAAGAGTTATTTGAGAAGATCATTATCACTGTCATGTTTGTTCGGTAAATGTGAAACTACAGCTAGCGGGCTGGTTAGCTTATCTGAGCTTAAATGGTAGAGTCTCCCAGCCAAGAAATAGTCCGGCATATAAGCCCCCATAATACCAAATGCGTCAAGTTCACATTTTAGTTTTTGTACGGATTAAACAGACGAGATATAACATGTTAACTAGTGAGCTCTAGAGGTGCTGGTGGGCGGATTTTGTTACTTTCGGGCAGAGCCAGGCTAGCTGTTTCCCTCTGTTTCCAGTCTTTATGCTAAGCTAAGCTAACAGGCTGCTGCTTGAAGCTCCATGTTTATCGTATAAACATGAGAGTAGTATCAATCTTCTTGTCTAATGCTCAGCAAGAAACAAAAGCGCATTTCCCAAAATGTCAAACTATTCCTTTAAAGATGTGGCAACAGGACAAATTGGACACAGCAGTTTTTCACCTGTTAACTGTGAGGCAGGAATGAGATTACAGTACAGCACAGTGACAGAAACTGGCTGCCGGCTGCCTCAGGAGTGAACAACAGAGCGTATTTATTTCTTACGAACAGTAGATTTATACACGGCTCTTGTTGAACATTAGCTGATTGTATTTCACCTAACTAACAGCCCTTAACACTGTCAGATTAAGGCTGCTCCACCCATGAGTAATAAAGGTATTCATTGTAAGTGTACTTATAATATATTGCTTGGTGTGTGTCAAGGTTTATGTGTGATTTAGCTTTATTTTCACATTGTGCAGGCTTTAGAGTGATTTTACATAATTTGCCCTCTGTATGCATGGGTGTATTTTCCATGCAGTCATACCACACCTACACTTTTTCTTCAGTCTGTGGTTGTTTTTCTCAAACTATAAATATGAATTGTGTCACTCAAATCCAGTCCTCTCGATCTGTATCTCTCTCTCTCCTCTTATGATGACAACTCCACACTGAAATTGGTACCATTGAAACCAGTTGAGACAATGCGTGTTTCCCACTAATCATTACTTTGGCCATGTCAGTAAAACGCTGTTGATAACTTTGCTGGAAACTAATGTAAGACTCAGAATGTGAATTACCCTTGTTTGAGCAGCACCTAAATAATTACATTTCTTCTCTACAGTTGTTTAAACATGGTGGAAGCAATCATCTAAACCCTAGGCTGTTCATTACATCCACTATGGATTACAGCAGTTAAATGCCCGATGAAATTTCATGAGGCAAAGAGTTCTCCTCCATTTACTTTCTATGAGGAATAAATAAGCATGATAATGGGATATGGGGATTAATGCAAACCAGGCCTGCAATATACCTGGAAAATAATGAAAAGAAAGGAGCACATTTGTGGGATGAGAACCAATCCCAGTGAAGTAAAATACTGCAGACTGTGGGTGTCCTGGCTGCTCTGTTGGCTAATGTGCCCACCATGTACATGTGAGACTTGTATCCGGTCCTTGGCTTTGGTCACATCATGCCCACCCTGTCTCTGGTCGTGTCTTCTGTGTCTTTATACGAAGAGGCGTCTACAGTTCCTTCCAAAACCCTAAAAAGCTGGATACTGACGGTCTTCTTGGGATGTGTGTATTACAACTAGAGCAACTAGAGAAGTCCGAAAACTCTTTAGGGACTGCATGAAAATTGGGGGTTGTTTATTTATTTATTGCTGAAGGGAGGGTAGTAAAAAAAAAATGTGGGAGGGTCTTTTAACTGTTTTTGTCAATCTAGATTTGTATATTATTTCAGCCTTCTCTTGTGAGATTTATTGTAAAAAACAAACAAACAAAAAAACAGATTTATCATTGTTATTTGGGATGGGGCGACAATGAGGATGGGGGATTTAAGCCCCTCAACAGCACTGATGTTGGTGACAGAACAATGTGACACTCTTTTCTTGGTTTGAATGTACCTCAGCTTTATCTCCATGTAATGATTGTTTCTAAAATCCCCCTTTAAACCAAAGCTTCATTATTTCTCTTGATCCCTGCGAACCAGCTCCATATGTGTGTGCATGCATGTGTGTGTGTGGGAGTCTTGGAACAAGCTGTGATCTCTGTTTATCTTTTTTGTTCTTCCCACTTCCTGATCAGGGGGTTGCACAAAAAGTTTTAAGGTACAATAATGCTTACTGGAGACAGTCTGGGTCAAACTAAACTTCTTCACAAAACAGTCTAGTTACTAATCATTTGGCAACACAGATAGTACGAGAGAACAATGTTGTTTTCCCAGTTTGGTGCTGTAGAGAAAAAAAGAATTGTAATGGTACTATGAAGATGTCAAAGGTCATGACGTGAGCTGCACTGGCACTAAGAGATAAGCAAGATAAGGAGATAGGTAAGGAGCTGAATATGTAAGCCTCTGCTTTACTGAGTAGTTATGAGGGGAGGAGGAAGAGGAAAAGAAGAAGTGGAGGTGGGGAGGGGATTCTGTGCCACACAAGTTGCCCCTGGGGCCTGAGTGGTCGCGTTGGCTTTGGCAGGAAGAGGGAGGGAGGAAGCAGAGAGGAGGGGGATGTGTGTGTGTGGATATTTGTGTGTGTGTGTGTGGTGGGGGTGGGGGTGGGGGCTGTTGAGGGCAGCTCCTGGTGCCACGTTAGCATCACAGAACTGTAATTCCTTTCAGTGCTGAGCAAAGCAGAGCTGGCACTGTGGCTGCCTCACTTTCTTCTAAAATCCTTTTTGACCAGTTGCTGCTCCATGATAACAACAGTTGTATTTATTTATTTTTTAACTTGTTTTTTCTCAGTTTACTGCGATATATATGTCCCTTTATGTGGATCTTCTAAGAACTGACCTTTGGTAAGCCTCGCCCTCCTTAGTTACCGTTGCTGGGCCGGTCGAGCTTTCCGTTCTCGCACAGCACATGCAGTTTAAAATGATAACCACTTGAAATTCTTAGTAAGTTTTGCAACAATGGGTCCTGGATTTCACACAGAAGTAAACCAAAGTTGACAACCATAGATTCTATCTTCTAAAATGACAACTGTCGTTGGCAGATTTAATCAGCTGTAGCTAGCTAGCTAATTTACTGAACTCTGTGAGTTGACAGAAAACTCTGTCTATACGGACTGTTTAATGTTTCCAGCGGACTCGTTTTAAAATGAGAACCATGTACAACCTTTCACTTGATGGCTACATACACGATATAATGGATGGGGTTGCTGGGGCATAAACGTCAGCCTGAACTCAGTCCTGAATGGGGCTTTTACTAACTTGTAGCCCCATATAATAACCGAGTTAGCTAATAACATGCTGCTTGGCTTTGGAAGTAAAGCTATGCTAGGTTACTACTCAGGTAGTAAGCATGCTAACAGTTTATAGCTTACATTTGAGAAGATAGCCCTCCAAACTCTTTAAATACAGAATATCGCTCTTACAAGAGCTCCATGCACACAACAAAAACGCTTGACAGACCGGTGGTGCCTAGTTACGGTTGCTAAGCTATGATTGGACAATCACTGTTTGGGGGAGGGGTTTAGTGAACGGTCAGTTCCCTCGGATTTCAGGAAAGTGCGATAAGCAGCAACATATTGTATGTGACATACAGACAAGTAAACACATTTGTACTGCTAAAAGTGTGTTGGAAATATAGTTTTGTGTAATTACATTTGCCAAAACCCCCTCGATCACTAATCACTAATTTTCCTTTCAATAAAACACAAAAACCACAGCTCTCAGCATACATAGACAGACACGCACACACAACCAACATGCCTACCAAGACCAACAAGCACACACATACACATATACACATTCAAAACGAACCAACCACCAAACTGTTGTCTATGCTGTTTGTGCATCCTCATAAAATGAGGAAATTGCATGACATCAAGTCTGACTGGACCCATGCAGACACATCGGACAACATGTCTGTAATTGTCACGTCTGTGTTGCTGTTGGTAGGAATGTTTCTGTCTTTTTTTTTCATCTTTGTTTTTGAATGTTTTACTTGTAAATTGAGGATTATCTGTGGGATCACAGCTGATGCATCTTTACATGTAAAAAGAGTGTGACGTAACAGGAAATAAGATTAAAACTAAAATTAAGCGTGGAATCATTTTTAGTAAATTGAAATGCGTAAAAATGCTGAAAAATATAAAGACTTGTTTTCCAGATTTAGCCTTTTGCGAGCTTCTACTGCGTTGCATAAGCAGGGCCTGTTCAAATGGCAATAAATAAGACAGTTTGTCACTACACACATAAATCAGCCAGACTCTCCACAGAGATTCATTAATAAATTGTAACCAAACTGAGCATTGATGAAAATAAACAAAACCAAAACTGAAATAAAATTTCAAAATGAAACAAATGAAAAACCGATGGGAACTGCAACATCATAATAACCCTTACATTAACCCACCATTCACACACATGCACCCACTGTTTACTGCAATTTGAGTCAGTAACAGTCTTTAGTGGAAGATTCGGTTGGCCTCTGTGGCACTCTGGGTTTTCCAAAGTCCACAACATCATTAGTGTTGGAAAATGACTGTAGAGCAGTAAATGTTTTGGTTCGGACTTGACAGCCAGGTGGTATGAATTCTGTGAAAAGGGATGAGATGAGATGTGTCAACCTGCACTTAACTCTGACCAAAAACACAATGTGAAATCAGTGACGTGCAAATTTGATAACTTGGAGATTTGTGGGATTCGTGTTTCCTAAATGTCAGCATGATTACATTATTTTTTGTATTTCTCCCCCCTTTCTGACATTAACTCATTCAGTCCACTGAGCCTGTGAGCACAACCAGCTAATTAAAACAGCTGCAGTTTGCAAAGCGGTTTTCAATGCTTTAAAGGGGGCCATGTTGGAAAATGAACAGCAAAACCTAAGACGGCAACGTTATCACTTCTTAGTTCCAATGACAAAATTGGTTGTTTGTTGGTACCTTTCAATACCAGATATATGACCAAAAACAACTTGAAGGAGTGTTTTCTGATCTGCCACCTCTGCAGTTAAGGTATGGTTACTTTTTTACTGACAACAATTACTTAGTTCTAAATAGGGAAAGTTTTTTGGCCACTTAGGGGCAGTGAGACTAGCTTATTATCACCTTATAAAGCTGATATGGTAAACTTGTAAGCATACACTTACCTATTTACACATGCATTCATTTTGGAGGTGTGTTCCACTCTCCTTCTACCTCTCTTTGTGGCCTCCACCAACTCCTGAGGGAAATATTTGGCTATTTAGTGGCTAAATGCTTCACTATGTTCACCAGCTAGCCACTAACTTTGTCTGTAGTTTGGTGCTGGGCAGGTAGCGTGCAGTGGGTTTATCAGAGCTTTTCTGCTGAAAACAGCTGCTGGAAACAACACTAATGAGCAGTCAGACTGAACCAGAACAGTAAAGTTGCAGGCTGTGAAACAAAAACAATGAGCTGAGATGCTAAAATGCTCCACACAGCTGAAGGGGAACTGCAGAGTTGGGTGATAATTCTCTGTGGGTTCTTCGCTTTGAGGGACCCCTTTCACATTACATGATCCATTGTTGATATAAAAATACTGATTAGTGCAGCTTTAAAGTTAAGGAAAGATTGCCTTCATGGTTAATATTGACCAATATTGACTATTGGAATAAGGCAGGATGCTTACACAATCGACCCTTGTATTTAGTGTCAGGTGGCAGATTATGCAAAACAAAAGATTGTATTTAGACACTGGAATAAAGCTCCCACAATGCTAGAAGTTATCTCAGGGCACTTTTCATGTAGAGCAGGTCTGGACTGTATTCTTTATAATTTTTTTTTTTACAGAGACCCAACAATTGTCCTGGGAATATTGCAAGAGAATAAAAACACAAGACATGAGAGAAAAGATAATATTGTTTAAGATGTCTAAAATTAAATGCTGCAAAATATCCAAACATTCAGCGGGTAAGCAAGGCATAATTTACAAAAAGGCTTTATATTAAATCCATATTGAGACAAATGGCAAAAAGTTTATTTTTCCTCATCACCACTTTCAGGTTTGGAAAAGTGCCCTTCAAATTAAAATAGATATAATCAGTACAATATATTTTCTCCAAAACCATAGCATCATACATTAATTGGACAATTTACATGGTTTCATAGGATGCAAGAGGCACCTCTATAAACACTGTCAGATTAACCTGTCACTGTCCTTTATTGGATTACAGTAAAAAAAACAAAACCTACAGAGCCAGTTGAATGTGCAGAGCCAAGAATGCATTACACGTTTTCCCCGTGTAGCAGTGAATAGAGGATCAGAAACAGTGAATATGGTCATATAAACTCAGCTTTAACTTTTTTTTTAACTGCGAAAAAACCACAACTGTGCTTACAGGACAGCTTTCCATCTTTCCAGCCTGCTGTTTGCACTCACACCAGTTACCCTGGATACCAGGGGCATCAAAATACAGGCACAATGACAAATACCAGCATCTCTCTCTCTCTCTCTCTCTCTGTGTGTGTGTGTGTTTGTATGTGTGTTGGGTCAGTGAGGTTCAGTCTGGGCGGTAATGTGAGACCAAGATGAAAGACTCAGCCATCAGCACATTCCTATGGGCCTCGGTTTTCTTCAGCTTGGAGAGAGAGAGAGAGAGAGAGAGAGAGAGAGAGAGAGAGAGAGAGAAATAAAGAGAGGGACTAAAGAAAAGTCGAAGGAAAGAAAGAAAAGGGATGGTACACAAAAGAAAAGAGAAGAAGAAGGGATGTCAGAAAGACAGGAATATTACAGAGAGAGAAAACCAAGCAGCAGTAAACATGTCAGCTACTATAAATGATGCAGATGCCTCCTGGGCCACTCAGTAACAATCATAATCATACAGCAATAACTCCTCTACCTCTCATTGGAACAGTATATATACGTCTGTATGTTGTTGTAGTCTTTATATAATGATATGCTTTATGGAGGCTTTGCACAAATCTGCCTTCAGCCTTGCCTGCCTTCATGATGGTGGTTGACGGAGGAATTGTCTTCCCACAAATATTGTGAATATCTGTGAACCAGACTAGAAACAGAGCGCTGGCTTAAAATGATTGTTGTGATGTGGCTGCAGAACCATTTAATAACCACTTATAATCCTGTGAACGCAGACTTTTGTTTGTTGAAATAAATCAGGCTACAGACAACTTTAAAAATGCACAGCCTGCCATTCGGCTGTCGGTTTGAAAAGGCCTGAAGCTGGAAACAACACACTACTGAATACTTTCAGTTTTCAAGGTGTTTTTCATCTAGGCGACAGTGTAGCTAATACATTGCCTCTTAGCGCAGTAGAAAGGTGTAAGCATCAAGTTGTCTCTATACTCACTTCTGCCCATGTAACTACACTGCTTTTAGGTATAATGACAGCCTGCAGTATCTCCACCGTTTTATACCTAATGTTTGTGCTTGACATTCTCCAGACCTCCTTAAACTTCATGAAACAGAGGTCTGGTTATGTGAGATTACAGTCACAGTGAACAGTCTGATGAGGGTGATTTGTTAGCAGATGGTTCCTCTCTTCACTACACCCAAACACTCGGAGCTACAGCTTGAGAAGCTCACTTACTAACATGGAGAAGGTGTTTGCTAACAAACTAGCTAGCAGGTGTAACAGAGTCTGTACAATATGTCATTCCACTTGCCAGTATTGGCTCACGGACGCCCTCACTCAGGGCGTCGCTAGTAGTGAAACGTTGCCAGTTAATGAGAGATATGCATGAGGTAGGTTGTTAAACTAAGCACTGCACCAGTGTGGCGAAATGATTTCACTAAGTCGTCTGTAGGAAAATGCTAGCGTTGTGACTTATTGAAATGAGCAAGTGGATGTAATACATTTTAAAGTGCTTAATTTGTCATATAAGATGTAATAGTGCACTCACCAGGCTAGCTAGCTAGCTAGCCATTGTGCTAAAACAACTTATTGCGCGCTAGGTTTGAGTGGCTATAGCCAAGTGTATCACTGACAAGTACATATATTCTGTTCCTATCCAGACAGTAAATGGCAGCACAGAAATCAGCACAACACAGAGTCACGGGCTGTGAAATCACTCCCTATTTACTTTACAGCGCACCATATTTTACCATTTTATTTTGAGTGGGAAATTTATGCTTTATATACAGTAGTGCCCTCAAAAAATACCACAATGGAACAACAAAAGTAGTGTCTTGTACACTAGTGATGTGTTGGTCGCGAACGAGTTGGCTCTATGAGCCGGCTCCTTTAAGTGAACGATGGGAGTCTGTATGACAACAAACAAATGACCCCTTTGAACAGAGCAGAAATAATTTTTGTTTCATATTATATCATAGAAATTGAATTGAAATATACTGTATGTGTCTGTATAGAGTTGTGTAATTATTTATTAACCATACTATTTCATTAGTGGGGTGTTATTTTTGTTATACAACTAGGATAGTTATTCTTGACGCATCCTGCTTTTTAACCATCAATATGAAGAATCTTGCATATTTATGTCTTGCAACAAATAAGAATGTAACTTAGGCAGTGACCAGCAGAAGTGGTACTAAATGAAGAAAGAGCCGGCTCTCGGAAAGGAATAGAGTCATAAGATCAGGCTCCCTTCAAAGAGCCTTAATTTCCAACACTATTGTACACTACTTTTGGAAATTCCACAATGCAATGCGTTGCATTTTGTAGATGCAAACAGTACAGTTGTTGGACACTACACCTGTCAGTGATGATGATGCAAAATGCCAATTATTCATAAATGTCTGAAATCTGCTCACTAAAGTGTAAACTTTTGAGTGACCTTTATATAGGGAGTAAAGAATGAGTTATTCAACTCATTATTCCTTCTTTTAAAAGGTAAAAAGGCAAAAAATTGCAGTTATGACGCCTGAATGTGTCACAACTTACACTCTACATAACCCCTCTATGAATAATCCATCGTAGATGATGTTTGAAATTGTGAAAGGATGATTGCACGCAGTGCTGTACAACACATTAAGAGCCCAGCAAAGAATGTGATGTGAAGTGACAGACTAAAAGTGGTTCAATCTGTGGCCTGAATATACTGGCACTAAAAATTCCTACTTTTTGGAAACATTTTAGGTTAGAACAGAAATTAAGCAGCCAGCAAGAATGGACATCATCATGGTGCTGTATTTCCAGTGTAGGTTATCGCACTGTATGTTTTTAATGTCTTCTGTAAGTATTTGGTATGGTTGACCTAAAAAATAAAGCTTTTAATCTTTTTGTCCTATACATCTATGCTTATGTAAACTGAACTTGCTGCACCTTGTTGCTATGTCTTTCGGTAACCATGCAAACATACTGTGACATACATCCATCCCTTCATCAACATCATTTCAGGTCATTATGGTGTCACGGTCAAAGGATGCCACTTCAGAGAACTGCAGTTATGAACAAACAGGATGTGTGTTTGTGTACTACAGTAAATATGTTTGTCTGGAATCTTTTGGATGTGTTACACAGACAGGTTCTTCAGGAATATTACGCAAAAATATAGTCGAACCTCACACTCAAATAAAACAAACATTCAAGCAAAACTGAAGCAGTATAAAGATGGTGAAGAAGCTAGGGTTGGTGGAGGTGATGGGCCTGTGGGGGGAGGGGGGGAGTCCCAGCTGCTGTTATTCTTGCTTTTTGCTTTGTTCAGCTCTCCCTCGCTCCGCGTGTCTGTTTGAGGACTGATTACCCGTCTGCCTCATTTTCTCCATTCTTTTCTCCATTTTTCTGATTCAGCCCACCCCTTTCAACATCCCACATCCTTCTCTCCTCTGCATGCAGGGTGGAAAAACACAGACTCCACAGTAATTATCCTGCTGGAAGTGCTCATGGGGGCTATTCTGGCTGTATTAAATTCATTACTGACCAGAGGAACAGATTTTGAATGCTCCCTCGGCACAGAGTGTGTTTTTATACACATTAGGGTTATTAATGTGACACCTTGATTGAGAGAGTGGCATCCTTGGTGCTGGAATACATGCTAAGATACACTTGAATTTAGGTCCAACAGTGACATTATTTCATTCCTCCTCGCTGTGTCTTAACGATTTGGGAGGTAGAGGTCGAAAGGTTAGCACTGAGCTTGTGACCGGAAGGTAGCCAGTGGTGAAACCAGCACAGCAGTGGAAAGAAGTATTTTGGGGAAATTCACTGGAAAGCACCATTCCCTTCATCAGCAAAGAAGCCTCAGGTGGATTAAAGGATGAGGAAAAATCGTCTAAAGCGAAACCACTTTTCTGGTTCTCTCTTGCATAACAGGCTAGCTGGGAGTAAGTGAATGGAACTCATTACAAGTGCAGGATGTCTCTGGCCAACTTTACATACTTAAGAATTCTGTTATTTGCTTGGTTGCACAACTTACCTTTTTTTGGGGGTTACTTCACGTACACTTAATCAAATGTATAGTAATAACTCAGTTAAACCTGTGATAACAGATTTTTTGGCAACTTGGGGGAGCAGAAACAAACTGAACACAACACAGCATATTATCATCTTTTAAGTTGATATGGCAAACTTGTTAGCAAACAGTAACAAGTAACAGCAATACACCAACATTTTTTAGTAGTATTTTTAGTCTGCTTAAAAAATATAATAATGATGATAAAATGATAAACCTCCTATGACCTTGAGGGGTTTATATGCCAGTTTCTATACTTGCCTAAATTTGATTAAGATCCAGTTAGTAGTGTCCAAGTAAACGTGTAACGTTGATTTTGTAATGCACACAATAGATATGATTGTGATTGGTGCATACAACTGTTTTTGACATTTTGACTTGTCATACCAGGAAAGGCACAGGTGTTACTTATAACATTACCGATGGCTCTCTTCTATTCAAGTATCCCAGTAAGCCATGGCAGTGTGACAATGAGCGAACATGCACAATACCAGGACCCTGAAACTGAAGCAGCTAAATGGAATTCAGCCATCATTCATTTTATTATTTACACCTGTGCTTTTCCTACTTTGACATGTCAAAATGTCTTCAATTAAGAAGGTCTATTTGTGCCATAATTTCTCTCCCTGCAATTACGAATATCTTGTTAATTGCTTTAAAGACCTTAATCACAGCAGATTAATTATGGCTGCTTTACATTTAGATGTTCCAGTTCCAGGGCCCTACTGTACTATGCATGCTGGCTCATTTGTCAGGGTTAGTTTAACCTAATTACAGTCAATAACAGTCAATCAATGCTGTTATTAGTTACACCTGTGCTTTTCCTGCTATGATGAGTTACAATGTCTGCTGTGAAAAAGGCCTATTTCTGGTCATCAGGAGACTCAGCTGCAGGTACAGTATCAGTTTCATATGAATAGGTTAAGATAAATACAGTAGGACCTAACTGGAGCAAGGCCAAAAGCCAGGTTATTCTGTGCTTATGAGGGTAGCCAAAATGTGTGCGTGGGTAGTACACAGGGCTAACTGTGAATGATACAGTTATCCACTGTCCAAACCTGCAGGGGTGGGGCTGCAAAAGGGGAATTAGACAGGCGAGACACTGAATCATGTATTACACATGGGTCCAAGCAGAATTCACACACAGAAACTCTCTGGTAGAAGCTTGGAAGTCAACCTTTATTGATACTGTTAAAAAAAGTCATGTGAACCAACAAGAGAAAATCATATACGTCTTTCATATTTGCTTCAGTACTGCTGTTTATATGTGTAAAAAACACTGATTAACATAATGTATCTCATCTCGATCAGGATGACATTGAGCTCTGACAGCGATAGCTATTGCAGAAGTTCCCCCTCAAACACTGATCTCGCATCAATGCTGCATTTATACTGAAATTCTTTCTTGGGTGTTACAGAGGTGAACCGTATTAGCTACCTTGGAAGTTCAGCAAGTTTGTGCAGTAATAAGTGGAACATCTACCAGCCACATCTGTATCTTCTGATCAGAGCAGAGCGATAAAACAAGGAAATGCACACTGCGGAGTCCAAAGTAATAATACTTTGCATTTCTATCCAAGCTTTCAAATCAAATGTGTGATGATGTGTGTACAGTTTGTAACAAATTAAATACATCAACTCCTCCTATCTCGTAAAGATGGTGTCATTAATAAATCTCAACTGAGGTGATGAGATCTGCTTTGGTTTAAAAAAAACAGGGGGAAGTCAAACCAAGGTGCAGTTTGATGGTGCGGCAAATTACTATGTAATACAATATAATTGTGTTTGGGTTTTGGAAGCCGTAAACAGTTGACAGGAAAGTCTAATTCCTCGTGGTCTTGCCTTGAAGGTAACACAGCTTAACAAACAGATATGTAGCCCTAACAATAAAAAAAATAATCAAATTTGATGCTAGACATTGCTAGCAAAACATCATTGTTTTACTCTAGTTTGTTTATGGTAATTACACCAATGCATCACAATGAATACATGTAGGACCTTCTCATTCAAATTTGTTCTAATTCATTATTGATTCAGTATTGGGATTTCAAATCAAAAGGCATTTTCAGTGACATAAAAAATTCATGTGGATGGTTGGACACATTAGTGAAGCAATGTATGCACCTTTCTTTTAGCTCAGCTTCAAGGCACTGAGACTGATTATGAATGCATGTAGTAACACAACGGTACACGACATACCTGAATGACGTACATCAAAATGAAAATATAAAAAATCAAACAAGAAGAATATTCCAGAAGGCACTGGATGTAAAAGGAATACCAGCATTCTTCAACCTCTTTTCTACACCCCGCTGTTCTTATTGTTCATTTTTTTCCCATTCCCATTTCCCCCTCCAATTTAGCATGTAGTCATTGCCAACATGTACACATCGCTAGCGGCGTCTTTTTGCCTGCTAGCATGGAGCTACGGAGCACATAATGCACAACAAGATTCACACAATTTTGAGGTTTCTTTTCCAGTTTACACAGCATAAAATGTAGCTGGATCACGTTCAGATTCAGATGTTTTACCATGTAGCTGAGGGGTTGAGAACCGCTGGCAAGCCTTGTGTGACTTTGAACTGGCTAGCTGTTGTGTTTCTAAATTCTGCGCACAGTGTCCGTCTTGGTGGTTGGACACCTTGTCGATATTCAAGTACTCTCCTCTATTTCTCTCGGGGAGTAAAATAAATTAGATGCTCTTTGAACTGCCCTGCAGTTGCAATGTGACCGGTGATGATAAAACTGAAGACATAAAACACACATATTGGTAT
This sequence comes from Siniperca chuatsi, assembly GCF_020085105.1. Classification (NCBI taxonomy): domain Eukaryota; kingdom Metazoa; phylum Chordata; class Actinopteri; order Centrarchiformes; family Sinipercidae; genus Siniperca; species Siniperca chuatsi. The sequence continues at coordinate 18,041,150 of NC_058061.1, forward strand.
CAAAGTACAGTATCAGGACTGTGTAAAAAAAAAACGTGAGGAGAGACGTTAACCTGATTTCTGGTTTCATGTCTAAATGCTAACAAAAACAAATACATACTGTAGTTGCCCAGCAGTCTATGTGCGCAGATATCAAAAAACAAACGAAACAAAAAATATATATTGCTGTATTCTAAATTCAACTACATGAAAAGGTGGTTAAGGACAAAATCCAAAGCCTCAAAGATATCAACCAATGTAACAATCAAAAACGCATCTCAAACACATATTGTAAAAACATACCTTCCACATAACGTCTGTACACTTCCCTGTCACTGAATGGTACAAAAACTGGACCACAAAATCATGTAACTGTATCATTTCTGTATTAAAGGACTGCAATTAGTTGGATTAGCATGTCGTTGGATAAAAGAAACATCACAAAAAGGTGAAGAAAAAAATCACTTTGGCACTGAGAACATGGTCTAAAATAAACATTTTTAGCGAATCAGATATGTTTGACCTTAGTTACTCAACACCATTAAGAACATGACCACTTGAAATTGCTTTGAAATCCAATTCTCAAAACCTCTGATACACCATCACAGCAATGGAGAAATAAGCCAATCCAAAGTTTAAACTCAGATTTTCACATACAGCCTACTTTTAACCTTAACTCTTGACAACAATGGCCTAACTCAGTAGTTGATAAAGACAACAAAGAAATTTCATCCATTGCAGTTTTCTTCTGTGGACTTCCCGTCCCTACATGCTTTGCTGTCCAGCAACAATCCTCCCTGATCTCACAAACGCCAACACTAAGTAAAATATTTCCCCGAATCACCCCATTCACCCTCTTTATGGGACTGAATGTCAAGTCAAACTTCTTGTCAAAAACATTTTTCTTGCTTATCAGCAAATACTCACACCCTGTAGAAAATGACCTTTTCCAGTTTTGGGGGTGTCCACACTTTGCACATAAACAATGACACAGAGAGCATTAAGGTCGGTAATATTTCAGTTTTCATAATGAGTTTCCCTGGTATTCCTACATTTGTTTCCTCCAGAATGTATCATGCTGGGTGGTAGCATGTTTGAAATGTCTTGAACTGCCATCTTACAGTTTGACTTGACACTCTTTCCCATGCAAGAAGAGGAACACAGAATGACTGGGATTCAAAATACTGCTGATCTTTGGCTAATAGCAGGAGTATCTTTGGCAGCGAGGACCACAACCTTCAAACTGAAAGAACTGGTCTACAGAGCGGTAAGTCTGTGATATCAAAGCGGGTGCGTGGGGGTGAGGTGGGGTTGGGGGGTGGGGTGGGGGGTGGGGGTTGTCTGTGTGATTCAGGGTCGAAGGCTGGGCGGGGGACGCGATGGCGGTGCACAGGGAAGCCCCGGGGGTGTGCGAGATGGTGGCGGTCCTGGGGGTAGCTGGCCTGACGGGGGTGATTTGGCAGGAGGGATGGCGGGGGTGGGAAACGAGGAGGGGGTGCGGGTCACAGGACGGTAGTCCGGTGGCGGGGGCGAGGGTGTGTGGATCGGGGTGCGAGGTGGGGCCTTGGCTGCCGCTGACTCGTCTTTCACTCTTGTGAAGTTGATGCATCGACCCTAAAGAGAAGGAAAGAGACACATAAGATTAAAAAGTTCGAGTTCAAATCTGCAAATGATTTGATTTAGTTTTTAGTGCAGCGTGGCTCTAAGGATGGCAATATCATGACAATAAATATATATATCTATATATATATATAGATATATATATATAAATATTTTTTTGCATAATGTTTATATGCCATTATTTTTTGTATGTACAGTATGTTTAAAAAAAATTCATGTTGAAATAATTTGAGAAAATACTGTTTACAATGGGAAAAACACCAATAAAAAGAGTTTTACAAGCAGTTGCATTAATGTAGAACTGGGTTGGATTCTGAAAAATAAGAGATCTAAAGTAAAAATGTACACACACTCACACTTTCAGGTACAGACACACACAGGTGTCTAATCTGAAGCACATCTGGGCAAAATGACATCGGTCGACCATGGGGTCTTGGTACTGTCACTGCACTTTGTGTGTCTGTGTGTGTGTGTATGGCCAGCCGATGTTCCAGATTACACTTAAATCCCCGCTTTGATGCCCCTGCTCCAAATTATCCCGGTTAGTCCAATGTTCTGTCCCGAGAAATGTGACTCGCTTACCAAAGTTCCCTCATACTCATGATGAGACCACATGGAGTTAAAAAAAGATAGGGGGGGGGGCTTGGGGTTGGGGTTAGTGGCTGGGGCTGGTGTGTGGGTGGGTGTGGGTGGGGCGGTAAAAGGTAGCAATTGAGTTGGAAAATTTTAACAGTGTAACTCTGACTTATCAGACAGTAAAACAAAGAAATTTGTTCCGGCAGAAATGACATTTCACTCCTGAGCTACTCGTAAAATATTACACTAACCACAAGCTTCACCCGAGTTCTCAGAGGTCGCTGTTACCATAGTAACTCGACCTGCTCCATAGTTGCATGTGGTTGGCAGCCAGAGTGGAGTGAAGTAATGTTAATCTGCTAATAACCAGTATCAGTGATTGGAGCCACAGGACCATGGTTTTACAGAGTGGAAAATGAGGGAACGGGGATTGATGTCATTCACGAAGCTGTGTGGAATGAGTACAGCTCATTCCAGCTTTAAAAAAAACCTTACGCACACAAGTGTTGTACCTGTGTTTTTAAGTTTTAATTTGAAAAATGTTTTTACTGAAATGTCTATGGCGAAAAAGCATGAATGTACACAGAGAAAAGACCACTTACAAAGGAGGCAGGGCCACATTTTGGACCTATACTGTTGCTATACAACAATAGTGTAACATTCTTGCAGATAAAGCACTATAGCAAACAATACCAGAAAGAAGAAAATCATAATAAACCTAATTAAAGTGAGGCAATTCTCCAATATCCTACTTTAAACTTTTGCCCTCTGCTCCAGCCAACCACTCTTGTCCTTTTCCATTTAGCCGAACATCTCTTACATCTACCGCAGAGACTCCTCTCTAACACAAACACATAGTCACATGGAGGCAGCATTTGGCACAAAATCAAAACAGTCACAAAAGACTCATTCCATGCCATCTGGTAAATTAGCTGCTGTGAGCAAGAACAAAAAGATGAATAAACAGTATAAAAAGACAAGAATCTAGCAGCGACCACCAGTTTCTGCTCTGTCCCCATTTATCCAGGCTGGCATTCCCAGACATCGATTAAATAAAAGCCTGAATGAGAATCTTCTCAAACTGTTGTTTTCTTGCCCCATAGAAATACCCATGGAGAGGAGATGTGTAGAGATTGCTTTCTTTGGGCAACATACACAAATACTCACTAATGAAGTCTGGTAATCCTCATTCTTATCACACAGTGAGGGAAATGAACAGTAAAATGGTGTGAAGAAAAATGAATGATTGAAAAAATATGCTTAAAGTGCATAAAAGCATCTAAAACTGCAGATTTTTTTCAGAATTTCTGTGGTAAAATATAATATTCTTAAAGAAGAAATTCGACATTTGGGAAATATGCTTATTCACATTTTTTTTGCCGAAAGTTAACAACACCTCTAAAGCTCACGAATGAACAGTTATACCTTGTTTGTTTAACTTGGAAGTGCTGGTAGGCAGGCTAACTGTTTCCCCCTGTTTCCAGTCTTTGTGGTAAGCTAAGCTAACCAGCCGCTGGCAGTGGCTACATATTTAGCGTACAGTTATCAGAGTGGTATTGATCTTCTCATCGAATGAGAAAGCGTATAAGCGTATTTTGTCAAGCTTTCCTTTTAAGTATGTAGGCAAGTAAGTCCCCAGTGTTGCTGTTAGCTTGTTGAAGTTAATTAAAACAAGGTGTAAAGTGCATTTTAATGTGTGTATTGAAAGTTTAAAACCAATTTGATACTGAGAGAGATGTTGTTGTTTTTTTTTAAATCCCAGCTTGGCTTCCTGTACATCGTTCTGTTAGCGCCCAGCTGCGGTTTGAATCTCTGAACATTTTCCTGGATTAAAGAAAGCCACACTCGCTCGTTCTTTCTCGCTGACCTCCTCCACTGTCTACAGTCTTACCAAGGTCATAAAATTGTCCAGGCCTGGCCAAATGTATGTGTGTGTTAGTGTGTATGTGTGTGTGAGACATGGTCGGTGAGTTGGTGGAGACAGCCCTGGCAGTCGTCTGCCTTAGGTATTACCTCATGTCCTTAAGCCAGCTAAATGCTTCCTTGGGGAGGCTTGTGTTTATGTGAACGAGAGAGAGAGAGAGAGAGAGAGAGAGAGAGAGAGTGTTTAGTGTGGACTAGCTCTGCCTCATACTGTACACTCTGACGTCAGTGTAATGGCTGTGGTTTGGTGACACACACTCATATAATGGCTAACTTCTGTCTCAAATGTATATAACGTCATCCTTGTGAGCTTAACTCTGGTCTATCACTGGTGAATTATGTGGTTATGTATGTATACATATATATACAGTATACACACACACACACGCATGATGCATAAAAGCACAAACAAACACACACACACACACACACACACACACACACACACACACACACACACACACACACACACACACACACAGCCACTCTGCTCTATCACACTGTACAAAGCCTATGCTAAGCAAACATGCCGAGGGGTTACTGGGTTCATTGAAAGGAGAAAGGAAAAGTGTGTGTGCGTGTGTTTGTAGTCAGTACAGTGTGTGAACACTACAGGAGAGGAGGTCAGGAATCACTGATAAGAACTGACTACATTACTGTACTGTAAAGGTGTAATGTAAAATGCATAATTTCCTGTGTGAGTGCAGAGCTAACCCACAGGGGGTGTTTAGAACAGCAAATGAGAAAAGGTTTAATGACCTGCATAAATGTTCACACCGTGTATTAGCTGGTGATGGAAAAGAGAATTGGTCATTGTGGTTATTTACTGTACACTTTCTAAAACGGACACTGAGGCTCATGACTACTTTGTGCAGGACCGTAGCCAGGCCGGTGACATTTAGCTGTTGCAAAACGACCAATGAAGAATCCAGACTGAACTCGGCCAACTTGGCTTCATGTAAAGAGTGAGTGTTCCTATTATTTTGAAAGTCTGCCATCTTTGAAGTGTGAGACTTTGCTCTAAAAGGTCTGTTATGGGCGGGACTGTGGCAGGAAATTTAACACCAAATAGCTTTTCAGGTAACACTTAAAGCAAGGAAAGAGGTGTCCAGCGCTTGTCCACTCTTTTCTCTTTGAAATAAAACATTACACTACCTGGAAACGAGTCGGCCCGCTGGCCTGTGAGATGTTTCTGCCGCTTCGTTACAAACCGCAAATGACTTGAGGAGGCGACATCATTTGAGTGGAAAGAGAGACACGATTTCTTCTAGAAAATAAGAATTGCGTCATGCAGAACTTACGTATGCAGCCATCGCTAAAAGCTTCTCTGGGTAAGAGAAATTAGTTGACTACGGAAATCAAATCCAAAATCTTTTTTATCTGACTGCCAGTTTTCTTTGGTAAAGATGTAATCGTAAGCTAATGGTGACTTTTCTTGTCTCAGGGAAAGCTGAAAGCAAATCCTGTCTCTGTACCTGTTTGTGGTGCCAAGAAAACACTCCACTTAAATGTGGAATTCTTGTTAAAAAAGATCATTGGACATTTTCTGCTAATAAGGCATGATTTAACTAGCGCTTGGGACGGCCGGGGCCTTATCAGCGGGAGAGTCAGCTGTGGAGAGGAGGAAGGATAAGAAAGTGGAGGAAACAACTGATGATAAAAGAAAAGGTGGAGAACAGATTGAAGAAAATGAAAAAGGAAAAAGTGAGTTGATGATAAGGAAGAAAAGATGGCCAAAATTACAGTATTATTTGATCATATTGTTACAGAGTAAGAATCTACAGTCATGCTAGCAGCTCTGCGAGGTTGTACTTTACTTTACAACAGTGCTTTGAGCTAAATGCTAAAGTCAGCATGCTAACATGCTCACAATGACAATGATAATATGCTGATGTGTATCAGGTATAATGTTTACCATGTTCACCATCTTATTTTAATGTGTTAGTATGCTACTGCAACATTTGCTAATTAGCACTAAACACACCTCTAGCGTGGCAAAAAACCAAGCAGCCTATGGAGAACTTGGAGTTTATATTCCTCATTTATTATGTACCACTGAGTTACAAAGTACCCGTTAAGACTAGTGTTGTAGTTGGAAATGATAAAGAATAACCAGAACACATTTAAACATTAAAACTGACTTTGCTGAATGTGTCAGAGGGATTTAAAACATCCCTAGAGAGCTTTCTGTACTCAGTGAACTCCCAGCTTCTCTCTCTCCAACTCTGTATCTTTTTGATACAAAGGCTCTGGGCATTAAAACTAAACCATGTGGCTGATCTGAGTAGAACAGAAAATTTTTACCAGCTTAGACACACGAACACATGAGAAAACGCTGCTATCGAGCTATAAGGATGTGTCTGGGTGCGAGCTGCGGTTCTGCTTTCTATTCGTTTTATGGCGTCTAATGTGAAGCAGGTGTGAGAGCGAGGCTGGCTCAATGGGATGGAGATGGGCCAATGGAGGTGTTAGCCAGCACAGAAACACCAGGAGTGAATGAGATGGAGAGACAGATGGAAGAAAGGAGGATGGGATGAGTAATGGATACAGATGACTGTAGACATATTAGAAGACATTTAAAACTGAGCCAGTTTGTAACGTAATGTTGGGGTTCTCAGGCTTTTTTGTCCCTCTGAGATAAATATTCTCACCCAAGGATGGATTATCACACACTTGAATATATATCTGAAAATATTCTTCTGATATTGGATTCATCATAAATGTGTGCAAAAAATTGACTGTTAGCTAAACCCCTCAGCTAAACAGCAATTGTCCAATCATAGCCTAGCAACTGTAACTACTGAAGGCACTGCAGGCTTATCAAGCTTTGGATTTCTCCACCTGTTGAAGCGGTGTGGATGGGGAAGTAGTAAGAGCAATAATCATTGACAATGTGTTTGTCTGGCTAACTAGCCTAGCAGCTAAAGTAGTAACCCAACACACTGTTACTAAAGGCCAAGGAGCATTATTTTGTGGGGTTACAGGTTACGTAAAAAAAACAAAAAACCTTCAAGATAGCACAAGAAGCTGGTCCCCGATGCTACTACAGTGTCAGCTGGACACATCACAAAGTCAGCCGGAGATGGCATTTTAGCCAGCAAAATCACTGTTTGGCGGCTAGAAATGATAAGCCTGCTTTGGTCTGCCTCTGTGTGAAATCATTGCTTGAAAAATTAGTAGATCTGCCACCGTTATCATTGTTCCTTCTAGGAAAAATATGGGAAAAACATGATAGATGTATGAAGATGGAAAGGAAGGGTTAAAGAAAGGAAGGGAAACGAAAAAAGAGGGCAATACAGATGTGGGTCACCACAGGTATAAAACTCTACAGGAGGGAGGAACTGGAGACAAGCGAATATGGAACAGGGGAAGTGACTGTGAGTGGGTAAAAGTATTTGATGAAATTAAATATTTCCATGGTGCACTGCGGAGGTACTCACATGATCCCCGGGCTGGGGTCTCATCAGGGAGACCTGATCGTACCCGCGGCGAAACAGAGCCCAGATAGCATCCAGTTTACCCTGAACAGGACAGATGAGAGGAAGAAGTTAAACAGCTGGACACCAAACTCTTCCACACTGCAATCCTTAGCTTAATAAAATTCTATTAATACTTATTCTACTGTATCAGCGAACATTTCATCTGTGGTCCTCAGCCGTATTCCTTCAAAGCCAAGAGTCTGCAGGTTTTAATCCCAGGCAAACACTACGGCAGCTGATTCTACTGATTAGTTCCTTCCTCTCTGGTTGAAGCTGTGCTGATTAGTCAATTGGTCATATTTTTGGTTCATGTCTGATTAACTGAAGAACTTTATATCCCTGTGAATCAATTTCTCTGCTGCCACAAATAAAGCAGTTAGTGTTCTTTTTCACAAATACAACAATCTGCCAGGGAAAAAAGGACAGTTCGGCAAAAAGAGCAGCAGTTTACACAGGAAAGAAATGATGATCTCAACAATAACAGCTATAGTAATCCAGGGTAAATGAGACCTTTATTGAAGAAAATACTGAAACTCATTTAACTTTTGACAGAGCTGCTAGACACAAGTGTTGAGCCTAAATCTGGTGTTAAATAGATTAAGAGGGGAATTCTACTTCCTTATATAAAGTGTAAGATGCTGCTGTCATGATGCATTTGATTGGACCAAAAAAGTGCAGACTCCTAAGCCTCAATGGCACGTACTTCAGAGGAAAGAAGTCAATATCTTAAACAATAAAAGTAGTGTATAGAAATAAAGAACTGCATAGGGATCAACTACAACACAACACACAGTGACTATTCAGTGTATAAATCCACCTTTTCCCTACACTGACTGTGATGTATCAAACGTTTCACTATGAATCACTGCAGTGCTGTTTGTAGGCCTGTGTCATGTTCAAAATACTGCCTTTAAAGTAGCAGTGTCTACAGATAACAGTAAGTGCTGCAACTGTATGAAAGGCCAGTGTTGCTACACAGAGCTGTACTGTAGTGTACGATTAACGTACAAATAGCACTGACGCCAAGTCTAATAATGTCTCTCTGTCTGGAGAATATGTTATATCACTTTGTGTGTACATTGATAGTTGGGGAATTTTGTGCTTATGCAACTAATTATACATAAACATGGCCAGAATAGGCTTTATTCCTCCCTGCTGTCTTGTGAAAACTTTGCAACTCCACTCGTGGTGCTTTTCATGTTTTAACTTCAGTTGAAGGAGTTCAGGCTTCTCTGTGGGTTGAGAAAATTCTGCCACCCTCAGTTATTTGAAACTCACTGGGCAAGAACTCAAAAACGCACAGCGGTCAATCTGTAAACAAGGCGGATTTTGTAGTATCCTGAAAAGCTGCCATTTTGTTACAGGACAGCAAGATGTATACTTCTGCTTTCTTCCGTAGCTTCTCTGCATAAATACGATTTTGGTGCCCCACTGTCTGTTGGTCCTGAGGAGAAACTGAGTCTGTGTTTACCCGGATGGGCGTGTACCACTTCCGGCTCTGAGGCGCATTCTTGTTGTGAGCTTTCTTAGGTTTGGGCTCGAAGGGCTCGTACTCCTGCTCCGGCATTTTCACCACAGCGTTCTTTGGCTTCTCCAGCTTAGCCCCCTCCTCGGTCGAACCCTTCCCTCCCCAACGCACCTGCACACAGCAGACAATACATGAATATACAACAAAATAGAAGCAGTGAATGTAATGTAAAATGGTCCAATTTCCCTCAGTTTTTTGGGTTGTAGATTTAATTAGTTTTTTTAATTTGTTAGCATTATGCATGTGTTTTTGTCATCTTGTCACCTCCATCCTCTTAATCCCTCCGATTCCTCTTCCTCCGTAATATGAGGCATCCACAGTGGGCCACTTCTTCTTGGGCAGGCCGTCTTCATCATCTGACTCCTAAAGCACAAATAATTACACAAAAACTGACTTTACATACTTTCTAACAAACAGATTCAGAGGCTGTAAGTAAGTGTCACGCTTTGGTAAATACTTACTGAGCTGAGATCTGTACATAAACAGGAATTATCCATTACTAGCCTTTATAACCTTTGATGTGTGTATGTACTACTGATAATTATTAAAAGAAAGAGATGGATTTATGAGTTTCTACACCCATTCTTTTCAATACTCTAGGTTATTTTTGCAATATTGATGGTATTTATGGAACTTCTAGTCAATTTCTGTAGAAGTACACAGACTCAAATCAATCAACTGTACTACATTTGTATTTTATTTATTGAGATTATTGTGTTTAGTTCATTGTGATTATACTATACGTATCAGACACACATTCTCCTTCAGACTTGGTGGGTAAACGTGTGTGTGTGTGTTTTGACTCACAGGCTCAGGAGGAGGTGGAGGAGGTGGTTCTTTGATCACCTGTGGAAGAATAAAAGAGATGACACTGTTTAGCTTTTCACAAACACATGAATCACATCAGCACTACACGTCTCAGAGAACCTCTCAAGGGTTTTTATGTTTGGAGGTTAGACAAACCCCCTTTGAACTCTAATTAACTATTTTAAGTGTTGCTTTTTAAAATCACCCACTTCCTGAATATAGCTTAAGTTTCTTACCACAGTGCAGCAGAGAGGCCAGAACCACCACATGAAGAGCAGGGCCAGCAGGAGGAACAACACCAGCAGGGTGATCAGGAGAATGGTGCCATCGAACTGGAGAGTAGACACACGTGACACAAGTACATTACTATCACACGCACAGTACTACTGTACCAAGCACTCACTTCCTCCACCCACATTTACCCAACTGGATAGAGATTTAAACTACAAATGTATGGAAAACACATTCCTACACTGTTTTCCCCTAAGTAGTGGTAGAAGGAAGAGGAGAAATTGTAGAGTTGCAGTAGTATTAGAAACAGGACATGCTGTACAGTGATAATACTAGTAGCAATAATGGTAATAGAAGTAGCGATAGAAGTATAATCATACTTGAAGTGGTATGATGGATTTTAAGGAAGCTAAGAGAATGATGATTTTCTTTCTTTGTCAGTTCTGTCACTGTAAATGTTCATGTTTTTGTTTTTCTCGATGACAGTGGTTCGTGTAACTTGTGTGATCCCCCAATGAATCCATCAGTTACTTTGCTCACTTTAAGCCAGGCAGGCGTCCGTGAGCCAAACATGGTTCCCATTACAGACCACAGATGAGGATAATATGTGGGTACACTTTCCCCTATCTATCTTGTGGCAAATGACATGGGGGATTTATCTGAAATCAGCAGTGGGGTCCTTCGTCACTGGAACCAAATGACTATTTCTCCCAAATTTCCCAATCAGCATGTTTTCTATAACTTTCAACAGCTGGCAGGCAGAATTTGTGAAGTAATAGTTTGGCAAACAATGACATAAATTCCAACGGTGACCACATCTGCGTCACAATTTTGCATACAATGTGTGTGTTTTTCCATGCTATATGGGCATATTTTGTGGACTAACTACAAAGGCTAAAACTGCTCGAAGTGGCAGATTTGGGGAGAGGTTGCAGGGGTTTGTTGGGTTTGTTTTCATTCTTGATTTATCCCTAGACTTTAGCTTGTTGTTGTTTATTGCACCAGGCGTACCCATCTCAAGTTAGCAACTTAAGCCATGTGTGACTACAGCCTATATGGTTTAGTTTAGTGGCAAGAAGCAGCTAATTGCAATGGTATGTCTAATTGAGCTCTGTATATCATGAACCACAACTCAGCCTTTTAAATTCACAGTATTTTCATGGATATGATGTGACATGGACTGAGGGTGAGCAACTTCAAAGAGGATGTTTTGTTTTTGGTTGGGTAGGAATCTGCTGTGGCTCCGGTCCATATGTTCCAACATACATGTTTTATTTTATTAAACTGCTTTAAATTGTCTTAAATTGCATCTTGTTTAATCTTAGTTGTCAGGGAATTTAGCTCTACCCCGCTTCATACTGACACAGTAATATACATTCACACACCTGGGAGCTACAAGAGTAACCAAGTATCGCCAATGAGCAGCTCCAACTGAGGGGTAAATGCACTTACAGGATGCTTCTCTTCCACTTTCACAGCCAAAATGTTGAGACTGAACCGGCAGCCTCACGGTCATGAACCTGTTTCTCTAACCTCTTGTGTCCTGCCACCCCGGGGGGTTCAGAGGGTCTTTTTGGGTGGGTTGCTACTACAAACCCCTGTGGTTTGGCTCCCGAAAAAAAGGGGAAAATAACAAAATTGAAAAAGGGCAGATGAAAGAGATAAAGGGGAAGGGTAAGGAAACTCACTGCAGAGAACAAAACAACAGACTTCTAGTAAAAGAGATGAGGTTGGAGAGGACAGAAGAAGCAGAAGGAAGAAGAGTGGAAACCACATGCAATACAAAAATAAATTAAAATAACAATTTATTATATTACAAAACATACAAAATCTCAAGAGAAAATCTATAATTATATTTTTTAAGTCGAGAAGCTTCAAAATATTTTTCATCACCAGTTGGGAGGAAACAACACTAGTATAGACAATAATTTATTATAATCTACTCTGGTGCAAAGAAGTTCCATTTTAATTCGTTTTTAATGTTTTTACTGCATGTTTTTTTGCATTATTGCACTTTAATGCATCTCCAAGAGGAACTGTAGAGAAAAATTGCCTTTATCTCTTTTAGCCCTCAGACATTTTTGAGAATATTTGTAAAAGGTCGCACTTTATTTTACGGTACAATAATAAGACGTAATAAGACGTACTTTGTATCAAATTAGACCAAAACTAAAAATAATATGTTCTTTATTAGACAGCAAACAAACACAGTTATACTCTAATTAGACACCATACACTAAATTATGCTGTAATTAGAAACCGCATATATTGCCGTATTAGACCCAAAATATACTCTACTTATATACTATTATACCAAATTATACTCTAATTAGAAGCCAAATAGGAGATCAAAATGCACAGTTAGACACCATTTTACAAGATCGTAGTCTAATTAAATCAAATACAATACCACATCAGATCCAAAATATGCTAGACGCCATTCTATCCTTACTGCCAAATTATGCTATATTAGACACCAAATTTAATGCTGCCAACATGGGCCTATGATAGCTTAATTAGACAACACAGGCTGTAATTAGACGAATTTAATGCCATATTATATCGGACTTAGCCTTTATAATGGTCAGACAAAACACAGAGAGCTCAGAGGACAAGACATTTATTTGGCCTTTATTTAACACAGTTTCACTTTCTTACAGGGTCATTTTTTGCTCATTAGAAGAAAACCGTACTGTAAACTAAAGTTAAACCACATCGGGTCACATCTGGTCACTACTTCACACGTCCCTCGTAGCCTGGATGTTCTCCGGAGTCCCACGGAGTTTGTAGGTAGTAATACATAGTAATACAAGCTTCCTCAATGGACGCTCTACTCCCATACCAGTTAAGACATTAGACCATTTAATGCCGTGTCACTATCTAACCCCAGTAACATTATGGAAGCTGCTAGAACATTGCATTTTTATTTCCCAATGTTAGATCTTATTAGACTTTCTTAGAGGCTAATATGCGACACATTACAACAGAACTGTAAATTAAAGTGAAATCATATCTAACCCTAACCACACATTAAAGCAATATTGGTGTAACGACAGGTCGCCGTTATTAGATCCCTGGTAACAGTAGCCTAAATAGTATTACTAGACGAACATGGATAGCCTAATTTATGCACAAATTTGCATATTAGTACACGGGTTAAATCAACACACGTGGTATTTTAACAAATGCACTCATTAATTGTGTATTGCAGTTTGCTTAAGTCTGGTGCTTCACAGCGGGGACGCTGGGCTGTTCCACCTCGTCGTTCGCCTGTGAACGAGCAAATAATGTGCATTGATTTATGACTCTATAGTAGAAAAATATTTGTTAATTGAGGAGTATAATGTAAGACTAGTAGGCGATTTAAAGGGGGATGATGGGGGATACCATCCCCCTTGTTAGCAAAATGACCAAAATTTGTCCCCCCGGAAAATATGAGACATAGGCTACTGGTTTTGGTTCCCTGTGGAAAGATTGAACATGTGGGAGTCTGTCCATTCTTTTTAGAGCACGCCATGTGAAATTATTTCTCCGACTTGTCTCATCTCTACTCTCCCTGTGTGTGTGTACCTCACTCACTGACTCGACTCTCAGGCCGCTAAACCAGTGCCATAAAGGCTAGAAAAGCTGCAGCGGTTAAAATAGAAACGCTCCATCAAAATTTGATAATTCTCCACAATTTATCGATTTTCTTTACAGCAGAAGGGGGGTGGGGGGGTGGGTCGGTGAGGGGAGTGCGGCAGCAGCATGACAGAGGCTGGGTCAGAAATGAACACAGCTTGGACCAAAAGTGCCCTTGAATACTTTTTACTGTTCTTGTTATTTTTTCAAATATATCAAATCTTTGTGCAGCTACTTGAGAGTTAATTTTACAATATAATGTAATAATTATATATTATGCCCCTAAAGATCAGTTAAAACGGGGGGAAAGGCGCTACCACTGGGCCATCCCCCCATTAAAAATTAACAAATCGCCTACTGTGTATGACTCATGCTAAGCTAATTGTAAACAAACTTACCTCCGTCTGTTCTCCGTCTCCCAGCGTATTGGGGCAAAAGAATTCCCCGGGGGCTCGCACACCGACTATTAGTTCCAAGAGGGTAACAACAAGCGGGAAGTGGGTAGAGGGGAGTTTACACACCCACATATAAACTTAATAAATATCATATATAATAAATAAATACAGTCATACATACAGTACAACCGAACTCCCCTCTACCCACTTCCCGCTTGTTGTTACCCTCCCAGAACTATTAATAGGTGTGTGGCTATTATAAAGGCTATGTCCGACATGATTAAATTCGTCTACATTACAGCCTGTGTTGTCTAATTAAGCCCGTGTTGACAATATTAAATGTGGTGTCTAATAAAGCATAAATTGGTAGTAAGGGTAGAATAGAGTCTAACTGTACCATATTTTGGATCTGATGTGGTATTGTATTTGATTTAATTAGTCTATGATCTTGTAAAATGGTGTCTAATTGTGTATTAGGATCTCCTATTTGGTTTCTAATTAGAGTATAATTTGGTATAATAAGTATATTATATTTTGGGTCTAATACGGCATTATATGCGGTTTCTAATTACAGCATAATTTAGGTGTATGGTGACCCTAATTAGGGTATAACTGTGTTTGCTGTCTGATAAAGTACATATTATTTCTAGTTTCGGTCTAATTTGATACAAAGTACGTCTTATTAGCGTACCGTAAAATAAAGTGCGACCTTGTAAAATTACCAGAGTTTTGATTTACATTTATATGATTCTACTGAACCACACATTGAATGATGAGTAATCTGCAGTGCTAATGCAGGTTAAATACATGAACAATTACTTACACACTCTGTGGTGGTGATGTGAACGTTGCTGCTGATGAAGGACAGACCGTCATTCATGCTCACTTGGAGATAAATCACCCTGAAACAAAACAACACACACAGGACAAGTAAGTTCTGTATATTAAGTCTAACATTTTGGTCCACAACAAGCATGTTTGGAGCAGTTTATTTAATTTGAAGCATTTCCTCCTTAGGCCCAGTTTGTTTGGCCAGAATGATGTCATTTGAACTTGGGTTCACACCAAATAACGTCACCGAACCGCCTGCAAACTGTGAGGTGGTTTGTTAGAAGTGAGAAAGTATGAACCAACAGGAAACAACCACAAAACACAAGGGAGTATGAGTTGAAGGGTATTTTCAAGTCAACAAAGTGATGTCTAGACTCATATTCAGCAATTTCTTCTAAGGTTACAAAAACTGAAATCAGATTAGTTTTGACTCTTTGCTGTAGCCAAAATCTCTAACCTGGTAGGAGAACACGTTACCAACTACGTCCAATAAACGAGCTGCTTGGTGAGTCGAGTAACTTTTGTTTACAAGCCCTGTTTTACTTGTAATTGAGCAATTTGAACCCAAATGAACCGAATGCAAAAGTTTTCCACTGTGGTTAAAAAACAGAGAAAAAAAAAACAAACTGTAGGTGTGATTGTGTGACCCACTGAGCCACACAGCAGGAACGCAGGCCAAGGTGGGATAGACAAACTTGAAGAAATGGAAATGGAAAAAAACAACCTGTTAGTTCAGATTTTGTTTTTTATGGTTCTGGGCAAGTTGTGTATTTTTCCAAGACATGACACCATACTAATTACACTCTCAGGAATGAGAACAATCTCTGCCACCCGTGCTCTTTAAATATGGTCTATGATCTCTACTTGGCGCTACAAAATAATTTCCTTTATAGAATGTAAAGAACAACAAAGTAAAACTTCTTTCCTCCCTTCTCTCTTTGTCAAAACATGCTTCTGCACATCCTCCAGTCCAAACCTCATCCATGTCAAAACTCCTCTGAGGATCGTCTAGTCTCCTAAGATTTTTGGAACTGCGAGAGTCTTTCTTGATGGTCCCTTCCTCATCCAAGTCGGGAAAAACAATTCTGAGAATTTCATATGACCTCCAGTGGCCTTTTTGGAGCTGGTTATGGTTCAGAGCTTTAAAACATGTGGATGAAAGGCATGTATTTTAGCCCCCCCCCCAGTTCTTATTTGGTAGACGACCAGGTGGATGTGAATGAGGTCTGGCAGATGGAAAACAGGCCATTTGACCGATAACCCTGGCTTTACTCTGACTCAGAGAGCTGTCTGTCTGGTTTTAAAAAAGGAGGGTGAAGGGAGAGAAGAGCTGGGTTGTTAGTGGGTGAAGTCCATGATTAACAGCATACGTACCCTGCTGACAACAAACAGATGGGCACTAAGGGATTGAAATTGCAAAACAGTCTAAACAGCTAAAGAAGAGGCAGTTTGAAAAACATCCCTCAGATTTAAGTTAGGCAAATAAAACTTATGTGCTAATATTTGACAACTATGAACAGAGTTTGGTATAAATGGCATAAATAAAATAACAGTGAAATAGCATCGGAAGTATTTCGTGTTGACTTTTAGTTTCTTTAATACCAATGCAACATTATTTGAAAACCACAGTGGACCTAAATATTGTTGTAGAACAGGTTGATCTGTTCATGGCTGCAGTTTAAAGCATGAGGCTGACATTATTCTTTATTTTTCTTTTTTGAAATCCTATGAAAAGACCATAACCAACAATGTGTTAATCTGTCTCCCGAAACTTTCCGACCTTCCTACCCTGTTTGTGGCCCTTAGCCCCAAGAACATTTGGTCCTACCAAAGACATGATTATTTAAAATCAGGTCACAAATGTATAGTTTTGTTTTTAGTGATTTCCTAAAACAGCTGGGCACTGTAGTTTTTAGCAAATGTTACTCAAACAGGAGTACCTATAGCATTTGTTGGTGACTATTTTCAGTGGCGGATTAATACAGATTTGGTTATCTAGTGAGATGGCAGGTGAATGTAGGATTGAGATGTTCATTATAATGAAGGAACATGCACAAAAGTTCAGAAGTGTTTCATTAGTTTTGGACAACAGTGGAGCTTTGTCATAATATGTTATGTCAGGCTTTGGGTACATTGGCAGTACTTATTAGTAGGAACAATTCATTGTTGGTTTTGGTGATTATAAAACTATAAAATATTGCCAGCCTGGATATTTCTGTCAGAAGAAAGCCCAGAATCCTGGAACATCACGGAAACGTACTGTAAGTTTTCTCCAATGGCCTGTACAGTCTATGGGACAAATGACAGATATGATACTAAAAAACTGTACAGGAAAGTTGTGATGCTGCTGAGTCAACCAAACACCCTGTTGACTTAATTTCTCAAAGAATTCAGCATGTTCTGAAAACAATAATCTAGTCTGGGTGCAGCTCATGAAGGAGCCATTGAACTTGATTAGTTTTATTTTTATTGATGATTAAAAGAAGAGAGAGGAGACAGAAAGGGTGATACTAAGAGGGAAAAACTGCTAAGAAGAAACGAAAGAGCCGGAGAAAACTGACCACTGTAAATTTGAGGATGTGGAGGAAGCAACATAGCGGGAAGGAAATGTTGGTTGTAGAGCACCGTGTCTGACAGCTGTTAAACAAGGAAATAAAACAGGCAGGGCAGGTGGTCCAAGCATGAACACACATTCACACTCGAATGGGACGTAGCAGACACTACACTGGAGTTCATATTAGGTGGTAAAAGAAAAACCTACTTTAAAACACTTAAACAGGTAGCATTACATAGCCTGCATTCCTATTTACTTTTCTTCTTCCTTTGTATAGCTGGCCAAAGTGTTATTAATATTAACACTACAATTACTATTCTACTATTAAAGATAAATAAATAAAATACAAATTTCTAGGTGGTATTTGCATTGTGCCCCCCCTCTCAAAACCTAACATGGCAGCAGCGGATGGCTGCCCACCATTGAGTCTGGTTCTGTCCAAGGTTTCTGCCTCTTAAAGGAAGTTTTTCCTTGCCACTGTCGCCAAATGCTTGCTCATGGTGGGATTTGTTGGGTCTCTGTAATTAATATTATAAAGAGTACGGTCTAGACCTGCTCTATAGGAAAAGCGCAATGAGATAACTGCTGTTATGAATTGGCGCTATATAAATAAAATTGAATTGAATTCAAACATAGACGACATGATGTCAGAGATATTTCCATCTGGCAATCTAAAACATCAATAGCAAATCCCAGACTTTGGCATCAGTCCCTGAAAAAAGAGCACAGGTTCTTCCTATACAATAGTAGCTGCCATTTGTACCCACGTTCAACAATTATACAAAAACAAATCACTTGCAAAAGAGGCAGAGAGACCGATTTCTATAGCTGAACTATCAGAAAATAGACCAGAATGCAATGCAGCCATTTTGTTTGACTAAAGTGACTACAAAATTGTCAAATTTGCTACCAAAGGAAAATAAATGTTATGATATGAACAACTGCTAATCAGTCAAAAACCATCTTGGTTATTCTTTAAACATTCTCTGAAGGTTTTTCCACCCTGCAGAGACTCACGCTGCATACAAACACATGGCCAGACACTTGAAAGACCAGGCTAGCTGCTACATGGCTTTGATCAGCCAAAATCAGACAAGGAGACTGTTGAAAGAGAGTGGAAGACTGACAGGAGATGAAAGTGGGAGTTTCTGTGTGACAGAGACAAATAAAAGACAGATACAGAGAGAAAAGTGAACAGACGGGCAGACAGAGGAGTTGGGGGGCTGGAAAACAACCAGCAAGACAAAGCAGTTGGTGAAAAGAGCCACCGTGGCACCAAAAGTGAAGGCAGAGGTGGAGAGAAAGGCGAGGGGGAGGGGGAAAAAGATAAGTGTGGGATTGTAGTGTTGCAGGGATGGGATAGAAGGTTTAAGAGAAAAAATATACAAAGGCAGAAGTGAATTGGCTTAATGGGAAGTTTAAGGGAGGCAAAGGCACACAATGTACCCTCAGTTCTATGACCCTTCTACAAAGGTATCGATTAAAGCTTCAGAGTTCAAGTCGTCAGGTTGTTTAAATCTTTCCCCACTGCATTTTAATCAAATCATCAAATTCTCTCTCTTTCCACTCCACTGCCAGTGCAAATATTAATTATAAATTGGATTTATATCTTCTTTGGGAGAATAAAATGAAGAAATTGGTATTGTAATTATAGAGGTATGCTATCACCAGCACAAACACCATTAAAGGTCAAGACAGTGTGTGAAAAGAGAGTCTAATATTGTCTGACAGTCCTCCCCTCTTTGTGTCTCCGTGCACTTAAAAGTCTTTAACCACCATCCACTGAACCTTCTCTTCTGTGGCCTGTTGTACTTTTCTCCCCATAAAGACGTAGGTTAGAGAGGTTTGTGGATTGTTGATGTTGGAACATGATTGGGCTTTAAAAAGAGAATATGGCCAGCTGATACAGAGCAACTCTTGGTTACACCAGAAAATTGTGTGACTGTCATGTGGTGAAAGTTTGAGTTAGACAACCTCAGTTGTCTTAGTTTTCACACCCAACCGCCTTCCTCTTTTCCTTGTGAGTGATTGAATTACTTTAATGCACATGTCAATAGATCTGATCCTGAACTAACAAATACAATCCACTATAATCACATCAGTCTGAAGCCAGCAGTATACTACAACTGAGGTCAAAATTTGTGTTTTCTCGCAGGCAAAATGGCAGGTTGTCAAACAAAGAAGCACTGCATTGGGTTTTGATCAGAACGGAAATTATCGTACAGCTTATTGAGTGTCAACAATACAAGGACCTGATTTGAGTCTCCCCTGGAATCAGGCTCTTAAATGCACAAGGATTCTCCAGAATCATGCAAAGAAAAGGTACCAAGATGACACTAAAGTACAGGTACTTGGCACAGTTAGTCCCAATGTACCTGTACATGGTACATTGGGACATTGTGTTGTATTTAACAGTAGTTTGAAAGCCTTTAAAGCTGCTGTAACAAGCTTTAAATACAACATTGACATGCTATCACCTTATAAAGAGATCTGGAGCAACAATTAGCATTAATTTAGAGTTCATGCAAATGTAAGTCTAATATTCTCTCCCTTTTAGCTCTGTTTTGGTTTCCACCAACTCCTCAGGGAAATATCTGGCTCTTTAGCTGCTACATGCTCCACTATGTTCACCAGATAGACGCTAACTTTGTCTACTGTTTGGTGCTGGGCAGGTAGCACACAGTGTGTCTTTAGATCTTTTTCGCAGAAATGAGACTGAACCAAAACAGCACAAGCTGTGGGCTGTAAAACCAAAACAATTAGCTGAAAGGCACAAAAATGCTTCGTAGAGCTGAGGAGACTGGCTGATAATTCTCTGTGGGTTTGTCACTACAAGCTACCCCTTTCACATTAAATGTAGTAATTTGTTCCATTACTAATATAAAATATTGATTAGTGCAGCTTTAAGAACAAATGTATGCTGAACTGCTGGTCCACTTTTGCTCCACTGCTCTAAGACAAAGGAATCAATGAAAAGTAAGAAAACAAAACAGAACATCAGCTCTCTTTTTTGTTATCAGAATTCAAAACCAATGATTAAGCAAGTCATGGGCTGAGTTACTTTAAATTTTTAAATTTCTAGTCCTAACTAACTACTGTCTATGTAGGTCAAACAGCAATTGTCTCCAGTTGTTTTCACTGCTCTGTTCTAATTCAGGACAGAAGCAGGTCCAGTGCATGAAGGGTTTACCACTGCATGTGTTGGCACGGCTACAGAGCCCCTTATATTTTGCTAAGCTCTATTGGGATTTAGAAAAGAGGAATGAGGCCATGGATAGGGATCGTAAAAAGAGTTAATGTATGGCAGGCGTTTTTATGGTATGTGCCCATACACACATGTATGCATACATGTGTTTTTCTGTGTTTGAGGCAAAGAAGGTGATATAAGATGCACGTGGACGCCTCTTAGTGTGAAATATAAGCACTTCCCCTTGAGACAGTTGAAAGAGGATCTCTGAGAACAAATGAAATCATAAAGTCATAAAAAAGAGACACTTACTTCCCAACTTCATCGATGACAGGAGCTGGACACAGTAAGAATGTGTTTTCTACCCCTGCTGGCTTTTCATCTAGTGGCAAAGACAACATTTTGATAAATGTACATTCCTCCAAAGAGAGTCTACAGTCTGAACTATTTAGCTGTGCATTTTTGTTTCTTCTATAGACATAGAAGACAAACACTATACACATATTTTTGAACTGATGTTGTCAAAAGTTGATATTTTTTAATTTATTTTAATTTGACCATTTCCCTTCCATAAAATTAGATGGATAGATGTGGGGAATACACAGTCCATACACTGACAAAAAGACTGAAAATGACCCAAACAGAGTGACTGATTTAAACCTTGTTAAAGACAAATTGGGTTTACAAGAAAAGATAGAAACAAGCAGAGTGTAGGCGTACTTACTGACTGTAGTCGTGTCGTTGATTTTGAAGCTGCAGAGCACCTGGTTGATGTTCCTGGCATGGAGAAAACCGTTTCCTCTCACCACCACTTGGAAAGACTCTGGTTACACAACACACATTGACATTTTTACATTTTAGACACTCTTTGCCAAGCAAAATGACATTTTATACTGTATGTATTGTACATGTGGCTCATTTTCATGTTTCAAGACTGCACAGTTACATTTCACACCCCGCATGGTTAGAAGGGCAGTATTTAAACTCTGAATTGCTTCCTCCATTAATTCAGTTTATTTGTCTGTGTGAGGACAATAACATTTGAACTGTGTCATCAAAATAAAACTTTACCAACACACCTGGAAATGTGGGCCTCAGTCCTCAAATCTAAGAACTGTAGTGTGGTTCACGTGAAAATATTACAAATAAAACTCATTCAGCTATTTCTTCATGACCAGCTACAATATTTCATTCATTTATTATTTTTGTATATGTTTATTTACATTACTGTATATGGGTATTTACTGTTTGTATATGTGTATATATGTGCATATATTTTTCTTCCCCATTTTCAATTTATCATCTGAGTTATTGTCACGTATATAACATACTGTATAATATCATTCACACAAAATGACCAAGAGACACAAAGATACCTACAATCATGCTGAGCGAGTTACAGTCAAAGAAAAACACATTAGTTTTGGGCCAAATCTCTAATCTGGCAGGGTGAAAGGTTGTCAAAATGATGAACAGGCAAACTAGTTAGTTGTGTGACTTTAATTTATGAGCCCTAATTTGCTGGTAATTGGGCAGAGGGAATCTGAATAAACAAAATACAATGTCAGCTTTTCCACCCCACAACTACTGAGCCACTCAGCATATGACTAAGTTATAATTGTTGGACATTAACTTAAATAGTTGCTATGTTGCCTGTAACACAGGGAAAATACAGTATAAATACAGTATAAATGTATGAAGATGAGAATGAACCTGCAGGACTGAACTGAATAGTAAACTGCAGCAGAAGACCAGCAACTACTATTCAGTTTCAAGTGAAATACTTTTCCTCTTCAATAGTGAAAATAATTCACTGCTTAATAAAAGACAATAGCAGATGTGAGAAGCAGTAAAAGTCCCTCTGCTTTTGCCAGAAGTGTTTAATCAACCCCTAGTTTTATCTGTTCATTTGTTCCCTTTTAATGTCCATTTAATGTTGCTTTAACTGTCATAATCTTTCTCTTGGCAGGACTCTAAAGGATGTTGTCTACTTTACATTTCAGCTGTAGCCAATCTCACCACTGCCACGCTCTCACGGTCAATCCTTTTAATGAGACCCTATAATATTATTCCCACTGCGGTACCCTGTCCCAATAGATTTCCTGTAAGTGACCTGGATGCCCATATCTGGTCATTTTTCTGCCTGGGATTGTCATTACTGAAATGAGAGAAGGGAAGACATGGTACCCAGTAATGAAATTAACACAGTTGAAGAAATGATGGGAGGCTGGCACCAGTGTGGATGACTCAGGAGAGACCCATTTCAGTTTGTGTGTGAGTGTGTGCGAGTGAGTGTTTTTAGCTCCCCACCTCCTGCACACACACTGGAAGGCTCAGCTGCCAAAATCTCAATGCAGGATTTCTTGATAATCTGGAAGGCAAACGAGGAGATAAGACAGCAATAATTTTTTCTACACTTCTACTGATGCTGGCCTGTTTGTAACAGGCAGGTTTGTCAAATTTTACTGTTGAAATGGAAGTCGAGAGCTCAATAAAAAATGTTCCAGGGCTCTCTAATAATTAAGTAATTTCCTTAATCATACTGTATCCTTGTGCATGTCACTTTTGAAAACTTTCCTCTTCTTGCAATGCTTATTTGGAATACTATGCTCACATCAGTCAAGATACCAGTACACTCCATGAGAACTGAAAGTTTGCTGAACTCCTCCCCTGAACAGCAATAGTCCAATCAGAGCTTAGCAACCATAACTAGGCACGGCATACCTGTCAAGCTTTGGATTTCTTCACATCTCAAAGCGTTCTGCAAGGGGCTGTAGTAAAAGTGATACCATGTGTATAAAGAATTTAGAGGGTGGTCTCTTATTTTAGACTTCCGAAACCAAAAACACAAGAGCAGAAGTGTAAGGAATGCATTAAACAGTGTGTTTATCTGCTCTCACAGCGTTTTCAAGCTGGGCTTGAGCTTGGATCTAAGGCTTAAAAAGATAGCTAACTACAGTTGCTAAAAACAGCTATCATTTCAGCTGTCAAAACTGATGGTTGCCAGCTAGAAATAAGAAGCCTACTTTTGTCTATGTCTGTCTGTCTAAGAGTTTTGAGTGGTAAATCTGTAACGTTATCATTGTAAACTGCATATGTGCCGTGCGAGGATTATATGACATATAAGAGATTAACCACTTCCCTCTAACAAACAGACTAGCAGGGAAATTGATGAAAATCTTAGCTTCTCTTATGAAACACAAGTTGAAGTGGGCTTAACCTGTCTGTGCTGTACTCTCTAAATATGTGAATGTGTTCCATGAGCCCAGTGTACACAAAGACTTACAGTTCTGACTTACAGCCTGGCGCGTATGAAAAATAACCTGCAGGTTCTGTTTGAGTTGAATCTTCGACTAAAACTGTGACAGTGAGCTATAAATCAGGATACTTTTGAACTCTTGCATTGTGAAAACCAATGTACTGGACTGAGAGGCTGATGAGGAACAAGGTTGGAAGTAACTTCTTTTCTGTGTATTTATACTTTGAGTGTTTTCTAAAGTCAGTTCTGACACCCAAGGGAGTAATAAAAGGTGACTGTACTACTAACGCAGGACAGATTCAAGATAAATACATGAATTTGGACGTCTACACGGCCTGTTAGTGAGCTTCAGCTACGGGAATGCTTCCCTGCACAGAGAAGAGTTTATTTACCGAATCAATGACTCCCCGGAGGGCGTGGAAGCCGCCCAACACAGGAAACACATGCTCGATGGTGTCTGCAATGGTGGCCAGCTATAGGGGGGGAGAGGTAGAGACAGAGGTGTGGATGATTATTAAGTAACTAAATTAAATAAGAATTATTTCACAAAACAATTTACTGAGTAAGTACATTGTGGAAAATTGTTTATCTAATTGAGTGTTTATCTGTAACTGTGGTTAGGGAGACACCTCCAACATTCAGAGGTTTATGACACTGAGTGGCTGATATTTGATATTTCATAACAAGCCCAAATTGGCCTCAAGTTTACTTGTGTGACACAGTTTCAGACAGGAAGATCTGTACAATGAGAGTCTGAACTCTATGAAGAACTGCATACACACACTGTAAAACCAGAGAATCCAGTTCACAGTAGTGATCACACACTTTCCACAATCAGGTAATGGGTCCATTTACAATCAGTCCAACAGAGCTTGAACTGAAAATGAGGGAGACAATGTCTGGTAACTAAAGGTCAACCAGCCCTCAGGAGAGACCAAACCCCTAGGTCTCAAATATCCTTCACATTAAATACAGGAACCTGAATCATCCTCCTCATCATCATGTTGAAGCTAATTGTTGAGTATTATTCAAGTTACAGACTTTTCTCCAGTCAAACCTTGTGTGTTGGCATCTGCAGCAGCCTAAGAGGCAGCTCGGGGTTAAAAATCCCTCGGATTAGCTTTCAGGAAATTTTAAATAATGGATTAGCCAAATTGCACAGGGGCCACTGAATACACACTATGCAACACAAAGGTAACAGCATCTTGGATGTTTCCACAACTCTGGATTCCTGAGCATATGTGGTATACAGTACACACACAGTAAAAAGTAACTGGCCTGTAGATTTGAAAGATAATTACAATGAAGTTTAGGGAATTATTTTTTACTTCAAACCAGATATATAAAATGTATGGAATATACGTGTTAACCGGCCAAATGCAGCATACATATATTGCATTGGCATGGGTGTTACCTGTGTCTCATTGAAGTCTTTGACGCCAACACAGTACACAATAGCTCCAAGAGACCTGGCTCTCTCTGCCTGTGGAAGAAAGAGGGAATAAATCTCTTGCTTCCAGAAAATTGGCATTCAAGCAGTGAGAGTATGTCTGCCTCTAGATGAGCCCTGTTACAAGAGCAGCAGTTTTTTGAGTTGCTACCTCTTGCTGTGCAGTGATGAGCTGATGTTCCTGCAGCTCTCCGTCTGTCAGTGCAATAATCACGCTGGCCGTTCCTGGAAGAAACATACAGGCATGCTATATAACCTCAACATAATTCATATCTTAGCCTGAAGTACGTTTTCATGCGAATGAGTTATTTGATGCTTACCAAAGTTTTCCTGCTGTATCTGCTCATTTGCCTTCAAATGAGACATTTTCACGGTCAGAAAGTCAGAAAATACCAAAGGTTTCACATTTAAACTAGTTAGTAGTAGTTCAATTAACTTTGATTTGCTCTTTGCTAAAAAAAAAAAAGTTTGATTCTCAGAGTCAAATTATGTAAAAAAGCATTACGACAAAAGCCTTACCCTCTGCAATCCAAGGTGCATGAATGTGTCTCCACCAGGAATCTCTCTTTTCAGAGCGTTCAG
This sequence comes from Siniperca chuatsi, assembly GCF_020085105.1. NCBI lineage: Eukaryota > Metazoa > Chordata > Actinopteri > Centrarchiformes > Sinipercidae > Siniperca > Siniperca chuatsi. Next base: position 18,067,172 of record NC_058061.1, read on the forward strand.
CCCCTTTCTGATGTCCACTCTGCAGAGAAGAAGGATAGCTGAGTTGGTTTTTGATGAGGATACATTTAAACTGCAGTTTTGTCTTATTTGTTATTGCTGCCATCTCCCTGCAATTTTTGTGTTTTTTCCCTATTCTCTTCACGATTAGCAGTGTTTTCCCTGTGAGTAGATTTTCATTCATTGGAGCTCTAATGCAGACCGGAGACATCTCTGTTGGGAATGGAAACCCAGTTGCCATGATAGTGGTTAATAGTGGGTTTCACCTCTCATACACAAAACTCTCTCACACAAAATAACACAGTTACATGGTGACACGGGCCAATTTTCAGCTTCATGTCAGTCCAGAGAGCATCTGCTTTTGCTTTGGTATAATAGTTTGAATTTACTTTATGCCAATTGTTTCTCTTGTGTAAGAGCATTCCGTGCTAGAATAGCATTTATTTATAACACAAATTCAGCTTAGGCTTAGTCAGTTGAAGTTAATTAATTACATCAATCAACAGACTGTATCAGCAGTAACTTGATTTACCTGTTTTCTGTCAGTTTCATGATGGTGGATGCTCTGGAGGAGAATGTTATGAAGGACATCCTCAGCATGGGACTGGAACAGAAAAAAAAAATCCATCATCACACCTGTCATTGAGCAGCCCACACTGTTGGCCAGTTTGGTATCAAGAGCGTGCAGTACTAAAATCCCCACAGATGAACCAATAACTGATGATGCCTGCCAAAGACTGATGGTAACTGCCAAAGACAAAATTCAACAGCATTTGGCTGCTGGTTGGTGATTTCCCACCTTGCACAACATTTAGTAATACAAACATTTCCACATCATCTGAGATTAATCAGAAACATTGTGTCAATACATAGTTACAGCAATACTTCGAAAGCAACTTATTGTTTTCCTCAGAAACATAAAATAATTGGCATTAACCATCATGTGCTTTACTTTCCAGAATTAATATGAACAAACAATGAATCATTGATCATTGTGGACAAACTACTTCACTTCCTTTGAGGTTACTCCCAACAGGCTGCGTATGAATTGCTTCTTGAACGCAGCCCAACACACTAAGACACCAAGTGACACATGGATGCATGGATGTTTGCCGATGTGCAGGACATGAACCCTCTGTGCGTGACAATGACTTAAATGTTGGTATTCAAACTACGTCACTGAATCCTCAGATGTGGAAAAGTTTGTTACTTTTGTTTATTGGTGAAAAATTATATTTAGAAAGACATTACATGCATGTAAACATACATGCGCAGCGATCTGAAGTAAAATAAAAAATGTGTTGTATTGGTAGTGAAAGAAAGTGGTTTGTGCAGATTTGTTTGAAACTTTCTCATGTTTGCCTAAAACAGAAACTTTGTTGTGGCTGAATCACAAAGCTCCAGGTGCTGTTGTGGCCTTCAAGCAGTACGGACAAAACAAAACCACCCAAGAGCAGAAGGCCATTTGTTGAAATATCGCATTTAACACTGCATTCTTACTGCTCTGGAGCTGCATTGGATTAAAATATAGTTCATATTTTAGCCACGAGAGGATGCAGATACTTCAGTCACATCAACAGTATCTTCGTTTGCTTTTCTAGTTACAGAATAAATGCAGGATGACTCTCTAAATGACTACCACTGATCTGACATCATATAAAAGTGATGAATAAAAGTGATCAGGTACACATCTTACAGTGAAAGCTTAAAGTGAAACTTATTGTCCAAAGGCTTTTGTTTTTTGTTTTTAACTGTGTGACACTGGTGCAGCGAAATACTGACAACTTACAGTGTACAGTAGCATGGGTACAGACTAGCAGATGGAAGAAAACATGCAATTTGAGTATATGTTGTCACTGCAAAAGATTAGTTTGCATGTTATAGATAATCACATTAACTTTTATGACATGTAAGCTTAACAGCCAATTCTTTATTTAGTTTTTTGTCACATAAAGAGGCTATGCTTGATGAATACACAAGCCCTGTATAATATTCCTATAATGTTCCTATAATAGCTATATGGACCTATTTTACTTATAACATTGACATACATCCTCTAGTAACTAACAATTTTGAAACTAGGGACTTTAGTGAATTATTGTTCAATAAAGTAATGTTCAATTCTTGACTTGCAGAACTTTTCATATTTCTTTTATTTCTACTATGTTTATTGTTTTGCACCATAATACCAAAGCAAATTCCTTGTATGTGTAAACCTACTTGGCAGTAAAGCTGATTCTGATTCTGAACAGGATACAATACATGATTGTTTTTCAACTCAGATCAAAGTTTGAAAAAAGGACCTCAATGGAGCTTTTTATCGTTCGTCTAAAGAGACTCTAAAACCCACGCTGCTCAGACACATAGAGACCTTCCAGCCTGTAGTCACTGCTGGTAACTCCACTGACACCAGGCATCAGCTCAGCTACTGCAGAGACAGAGTGAAACATTAGCCTGGATGCTGAGTGACTTAGCATATGGTTGTAGCTGTAGGGAGAGATTCAGTTTTATTTTACCGGTGTGACTGCTGCGTAAAGTGTGTGTTTCTCTTTAGTGATCTACATCTTGGGGCTCCAGGAAGTTGAGCACAGAGGCAACAAGGCTTAGTGTCTAGAGACTTATAGTCCGGTTGTGAAACCTTTTCATACCTTTTAAATCTTACAGTATACAGTCCACCTATGTAGTTCCACTTTTTCCCTACATATTTGATGGGTTTATTGTGTTAACATGTATGTTACATACATACTCTTACCTTTTGAATTTCTCAGCTAAATTCTCCACAAAGTAGTAGATTTCCACCCAGTGATTCTTCACACTGCCAGACCTAAGACAAAGAAAGGGAAAACCACTAAAATAAACAGCAATCAGGACTAAGAAATTAATCTTCAATGTGATTATAGATACACCAACATCCTTGAATCAAATTATGAGTTGTGTACAGCAGTCATGAATGAACTTACAGTAAATGAAAAGTTTTCCTCAAAGTACATAACAATAAGAACAGCATTTAAACAACATTAGCATACAAACAGCACAGGTGGCCATAATTCACAGGCGTTATTAGCATGGTTAGAAGATAGCACATAGCTTGAATGACTGTAGCAGTTGTAAAATGTAATTTATGTATATATCTGTGAGTTACAAATGATTTGTTCAGCAAGCCTTCAAGCCTTAAGCTATCTATCAGACACACACTAACCTCCATATGGTAGAGCAGTCAAACAAGAAAAATACAGCTTTGTTAGCCAAAAAACGGCAGGGGGTAAATGCATTAGCTCTACAACATGAAGAACAAGCTTTATGTTTTCTGAGCAACTTTAACTTTGAATTGTTATTGTCTGAATTATTTGTAACAGAAAGTATTGTTTTTTGTTTATTTAATAGAAGGAATATTGATTTTATTCTATATTTGCTATCATTAGCTACTATGCTATTTAACTGTCTAGCTATCAACAGATAGATAGCTAGTACATCCTGTTTAATGTTAATAAAGGGAAGGATATTAAACCTAAATAATGTTGAAAATATTCTTTCATAAAGAACACAAACACCACTGGGGGAATAACTTAAATCAATCAGCTGCACTATACATTAGGGGCCAGTAAGTGAACTGTTGAGATAAAAGAGGCTGGTGGCGTGTTCTGGTGTAATTTAGCACCTTCCTGTATGCTGAATGAGCCCCTGAAGGCTGAGGAAATAGGTGCTGGTCTCCCCAGGGGAACGTCCATAAAACTGGACTATTATGACAAGTAAAAAAAAAAAGTCCCTGTGGAGCTTATTTCATTTCCTCTGGGCAGACTTTGTGTGTGAGTGTGCGCCTGTGTGTGTTTGTGGCAATTTTGTTAAGTGTGAGCATAAAGGGAGAGGGCCTCTGGCATGATGTGACCAGTCAGCAGGTCATCCGTTAGCTAACGACTGAGCCAGAGAGATGACACATGGGAAATGAGCTAATTGACTGTGGTAAAACTGGAGGCCTGTTTAGAGGATGAAGCTTACTTAGAATAAAGTGCAAGGCTGACTGAATGTTATTCTAGGTGCTGACTAACTGATGTAACGGCATTAGACACACAAAAACTGGCCAGCATTGATGTGTTGCTATTTCTTAGTATGGGGCAGAAGGTCAACACAAATTTTTATCCACAGGGATTAGTTGTATTTACTTATTGAACAGTTTCCATTTCCTTGCAGGACTTCCACTGAGAAGTTTCTGTAAAATCCAAACATATGAATATGACTTTTTAGGTCTATACCTTCATTTTAGTACTTTAATGCATGTCATTAAACAGTAAATCATTTCAAAAGTTAACATTTCATATATTCAGAAAGGAGTTCAACTCATGATGCGATATACTCAACAATAGGCCTTGAAATCGTCAGTTTGAATCACCGTGTATGTGAGTTCATGGGAACCAGACTAAACACTGACTCTGTTATCCTAGCTTACGTTTTAGTTGTATTAGTTCCCAGCACACTCAAAAATCTGTTTGAGAAAACAGATTGGACTATTTCTTGCATATGGGCTTTTCATGCTTTGGGCTGATGAGAAAACATTTGTTCAGTAAATGAGATTACTACTAACAAAGTTTATTTTCTATACAATGTATTTTGATTCTTTGGATATTTGAAGATACAGGAACCAACAGAGCCTTCTGAGTTTCTTTGGAAAAAAACACCAGCAACATGGCCAAAACTTGAAATGGATATGAATTGTGACTAATGTTATTTGCCTGCAATTGAGTGTCACGGCGGTTATACCCTATGGTGTTTTTGTGTTATTGCTTGGCCAAGCTGGGGGGCAGACAGAGCCAGAGAATACCAGGGACTTTCCATCATGCCTCAGTCATTTAAGGCTCCTTGTCCTGCCAAACAGGACTCGAAATGCTCTGTTTGGTAGACTGGATGCAGTAAGAAGCATACTGTGTGTTCCTATTCTTCTAATCCCCAGTTTCACACTTTAAAGAAGCAACAAAAAAGCTTTCTACTGTCGCATAGCTCATATAATATCTGCAAGAGGTTGATCGAGTTCTTGATCAGCGACAGGACTTTTTGGCATTTAAAACTCATAACAAACAAGCATTTCAAGGAGAATCAGCATGAGCAACAGTAGCCGTCATAGCCGAAGTGAGAGCCAGCTTATACTCAAACTTCATCAACTTAAAATCCAAGGAAAACAGATTGAGTCCTCAGAAGAAGGAGAGCTGCTAAAAAGGAAAGCAACTTTCTGAGTAAAAAGAATCTTGCAGAGTAGAGCATTACACCTCTGCCAAAGCTAGAGGTTCAGGATTGGATTCCTTTGGGCCACCCATGCTGGTGATTTCTAGACCCTAACTCCAAATACAAAAAAAGCACCCACAATAATATATACATGTTATGTAAGTTTCAATGTTTTCACCCGTCTAGTCTGAACAGATACAAATGCCGGCCAACTAAACATCCTACCTAAGCATTTTCTCAGTTTTGCTGTTGATTTGATGACATAACTTGTTCCCCCACATCAATGATTTACATTCCTGTAAAGGCTGAATGGGCAAAAACAAAGAGGACAAGACCTTACAAGCAAAATCCTCCCAAAATGTAAAAAGCTTGAGGTGGAGGAGGAGGTGTGTTTAGCTTTAATGTTCATCAAAATGTGCAGCGCAAACAGAAATAGGATTGCACACACACATACACACACAGACGGCCTCTGACCTGAAGGAATGGCAGGAGCCAATTTCTTTTGGAAATTGTTCCATTAAAGCAACGTACAACATGTCGAGGTGTGGGGATCATTTTTTTTAGTATTTATTTAACATCAGGGTGAATCTAAGGACTCCCACCTTTGGTTTTCAACTGCTTATCTTTATTTCTGAGCTACAATGGCTCTTGTTTGACTTGGAACAGTTCACTTGTCTGAGGCGGCTATAGTCGTGGGACCAAGGCCTAGCTTGCAGTTTCATTCACCTGTCCAAACAGCGTTGGGAAAGGAAGTGGGCCATTTCATTCTATGATTCTTGATGAAACCATTTTATGTGGTGCCTTTTTCCCCCCTCAATGCTTTGATCTGATTTTAATGGTCTGAGTTGAGCTCTAAAGTTCAGCGGTTTGGGGTTTGGACACAGAAAATAAAGGATTTCGAGAGGTGAGGAGCAGTACAATTTGCAGAGAAAGTGATCAAGCTCAACAGCAGTTTGAAGTTATGTCACAGCAAATCGTCAAAGCCGAGCGACAGTGTTTTCTCGATTGGACAGATTCTCTGCACAAGATGAAGGGCATGTGTCTGGCCTTACGCCATTTGAGGGCTGAGCGAAAAAGAAACAAAAGAAAAGGAAGGAAAGAGCAAGGGAAAGATGAAGAGCCTTATCAGTGAGATTCAGTGTGCTTCAGCCAACACAGCTGGCCAACCAACACCACTAGACATCCAAGGAGTAAACAACTGATTAAGTCACTGAGCAGTTAACATTTTTATTTGACTTCATTTATTTTTCCAGTGACCATTGATCAGTGTTACTGCTAATGCTCCAGTGTTGCCAAATGGCTAGTTTTGCAGCTGTGAGCCAGATTTTGAATTAATTCGATTTTGAATTAATTAGCCATTAAAAACAACATTATAAGCCATTAAAAATCAAAGCAAAAATCAGGCAGACAAAGTGATTATGCATAATGGCAGCTCTGGTTGCGTTTAAATAATTGTTCCTACTTGGGATGATAATATTCCCTTTTATCATCAATCTGCTTAATCTGTCCTCAGCCTTTTTTTGTGTTATGAAGTTCTGAGTGGGGGAGATGCTACCTCAGAAAGGACTTTGTATATTAATCAAGTTTCATGGTATTTAAAAAGATTCTTTCAGCCAAAACGGTTATGTCATGTTCATGGAGTATGTTGCAATAATGGTATCTTCTAGGTTTGTTGTCCAGGATCATAAGAGCTCGTTTATAGACTGGGTTTTACCATTTCATCAGTGGCAAGAGACCAGATATAGTTAAAGATGATAAAACCAAGGACAGGAAATAAACAAGGGAAAAACATTGCTGAAATGACTGTAGAGTGTGTGTGATGTCCTCTACAGCCTGCACTCAGTGAGTCCCACTGTGAAGAGGAAAACTACAAAGCTAACAGATACCCACTGCAGTTAATATCTAAAAAGCTGGGGTGCCCATGTGGCCTAGGGGTTTTAAGGTGTTGACCATTCTGCATCTCTCTCCACCTCATTTCCTGTTATCTCTCTACAGTCAACTCGCTAATAAGGGCACAAAATCCTCCCTCATACTTACATCAGTACGTCTAACATATCAATGTGGTGATCTACTGTTTCCAACTAGCTGTGGGCACAAAGGGAAGAAATATGCATCATTACTGTTCAGCGATGCTGAATAGACCATGTCAGGAGGAGACAGGAATTTGCTAGATGTCCCCCAAGGGTCCGAGAAGACCTGAAGAGTAAAAACATCTTAAATCATTTTTAATAATGCCTTTTTCTGCTGGCTGGGTGAGATTTCAGTGGCTGGATCTGCAGAAAAATGACTCAGACGGTGTGTGAATGTGTGTGTTGAGGAGAGCACAAAGTTCAGCTGAAGGAGGGGAAAGAGTTGGACAGAAAGACTGAAAAACAGTGAGACAGAGACAGAACAAGAAAAAAGAGAGGAGAGAGAAATGGCAACAACAGAGTGAAGAAGAAAAACAAGCAGACATTAAAAGGGCGTGGTAAGGGTATACCACAGCACATCATACTGCTGTCGAAACGCATACAGCAATGAAGCAGAACAGTCTTTAAAGGACAGTTACAGTGTGTTTTTATGTTTTAAGTCTTTAAGTAATAAAGTAATAAAAGTACTTTACATTTATGCTGACCATTTTAAAATACAGGCTATACAGTTTTAGAGTTGTGGATGTTATTTTTCTAACTTTCCAGTCATCCACTGGTTGATGTTCCATCACAGTGAATGCCAAGTCTGAATTCATGTTTGCCAGTGTTACATTATTATTGCATGGTAATACAGTTTAAGTGAAGATTTAAAAGTCGCATTGCATTACCACATAATGATACTGCACTTGACAAAAAAGAATGCAAACTTGATGTTCACTCTAGCAAAGGATAGTACAGCTGAAGCATGTTTGATATTAAGCCTTCTTTAATTTCTCAACCAAGTCCACTCTCAACTACCCAGCAAGCACTTCTCTCGACGGGATGACGGCATGTGGGAAAAAGCTCCATCGTTCTGAAGATTTAGCAGCTCTCAGCTTCGTTCTCACGGTTCAAAGTGTCGAAGAAGGAAAAACTTAAAATACAATCCCAACTCCACTAAGTTAGGCTGTCTGCCATTCCAGCTGGGCCTACCCACACCACCCCAGCCTGCAGCCAATGATGGTGCTCCAGTTTAACTGACTGGGCACAAGGATTTGTTTGTTTAAAACAGCCATTGCAGAAGTCAAAGTCTTTACTGCGTGATTGCTGAGCCAATGATGCACGTCTATTCCAAAACCAGGAGGAATTGTTTGGGGAAAAAAAAAACAAGCTGGTGGAGATGCATTTGAGATGTGTGTCAAATGATACAGATTTTTCTTTATCTGACCATCTAAAATGTAATTAGTAATGCACTTTTACTGTAGAGTGACTTGGATTAGAGTTAAGGTGGCATTCATTCCCTTAAAAACTTCTTGTCTTGTTTTTGTCCCTGGGGGACATCATGATATCATTTAGCAAGACTTTTCTTTCTGCTAAAAACACCAAAGAAACACGCTGCAAATGACACTGACGCTGAGTGTCATTCCACAGCTAGAACGTATTCCACAGCTAGACACATCGAAAATATTTATGGACTGCAGCTGCTGCTTTGTTTTTCCGCTGACTTGCCAGTATTCAGGCAGCATGACCCAACGCCCAACCGGTGCGCCAACTTGTGACTACATCAACAACAACAAAAACATTTTGCAGCCGTGATTAGTGTTCTCAAAGATAAAGATAAGACTTGTAAGGCTACATGTGTCTGTTTGCATGCTTGTTGTTCTCTCAATTATGTTTGTGTTATCTTCCTTAGCTGATATTGTCATCCATAAATTCAACAATGATAGCAATACTGTGTGCAAGAATGTCAAACAAAAACAAGATGGTTAAATGCAGTCTTTATCGAGAGTCGAACATTAGCTGACATCTGGTCTATAGGTGAATTCCTTTGTCTCCCATTTGAACACACCCAAAACCATTCCACTGGCTCTGTGCTCCATATAAAACAGCATGCTGTGGCCATACCATACGGTATTCAGCAGTATAGGGCTTAAAGGTATACACCAAATGATCACAGTGACTATTTTAAGGCTTATAGTTTCATAATTTGACAGCTAAATTGACCAACAAGCAAATCTTTTCAAAACCCCAAATATATGCCCAAAATTCCTGACTCAGGCAGTCATGTCTCTGGAATTCTCGGTGGGAAACTAGCAAACTACCATCAGCCACTGGCTGTTAGATTTTAGTTGTATGTACATTTTTAACCATGCTAGCCTTTGGTGGCCTTCGGAATTTTCCTCTAGCGCCATCATCAGGTCAGAATTTTTATTTGTCCAGTACATTGCTTTATAACCAAAACTAATGACATTCCCATCAGCCTCAGCTGTACTTTTTGTCCAGTGCTAATTAGCAAATGTTAGCATGCTAACATGCTAAACTAAGAAGGTGAACATGATAAACATTACACCTGCCTAACATCAGCGTGTTAGCCTTGTCATTGTGAGCATGTTAGCATGATGACCTTAGCATTTAGCTCAAAGCACTGCTGTGCCTAAGTGCAGCCTCCCAAAGCTGCTAGCATGGCTGTAGACTATTAGTCTCATTTCTGTGTGACTTTATTTAGGTTACAGTAGTGGAGAAATCAGTTAATTGCCGTTGCATGTCTACTTGAGAACCATATACCATACACCACAACTGCGGGTGGCAGGGTGTGGCTATGGCCCATACGTTCTCACATTTTACTTAATCAAAACAACATTTTTTATTTTTTATTAGCCAAGGATTTGGAATTGTTCGTGTTTTTTCAATCAACACCCTTGTTTCATTAGGTTTCATTTGGAGACACTTGGTTTCGTATATTGAGTCTTTCTGGCCCTGTTTTTGCTCCTACATGACCATCATGTGTGTTAGCAGTCTCCCATTTACTCCAACATCTGTATCCTATTAGTTATTAGTGCCTGTGGATTAAAGTCGCAGTTTAACACCTGTGTGCTGCTGGGACTCGAACAGAAAACCAACCTCTACAGTTATTTGGTTGCAAACTTTTATTCCTGTCACTGGTTGTTGTGTTGCTGCACCTCACCCCTTTGACACCTAGTGGCACTGACTTTCCTTCACGATATCAAATATAGTTCTGCAGGGCACTGGGCATGTGTCTCTCTAAAGCCCAGATTTTCCAAACCCTTACCCAAATGTCCCAGATTCAAACTGGCAACCATACAGTCATTAGCCACCCATATGTCTCAGAGAGCACTGTCCTACATGTTCGAGCCATGGTGTGACATCATCTACCATAAATGCCTTTGGAGTTGACTTTATGAGCCAACGCAGCAGTTATCTTTCCTTATTACTGTGAAACTCATGACTCTCTTCTCCACCTACAACACAGTGCCCAGTATGTTTCTCATTCTTAACCCATCCCAATCCCATCAGTGTAACCATGTGTCTGTACATTTTCTTTCCAGCTAAACACTACCAACCCTATCTGCAGACATGATGTTGGTACTAGACAGTTCTGCACATCCCCAGATAACATTCAGTAATGATGTTTTTGAAAGTTCATTGCCAATAGCAGAATATCTCATCAGCCTCAGCCTTGCTTTTCCCTCTGCTCAACCATAGTGCTCAGTCTAGTCTGTTACTCACTGTAAATTCCTTCCTGCCTGCCCTATTTTACCGTACTTTATCAGACTACTTCAACATTTCTGAAGTTTGGCCCTTGGGTCACTTTATTCAAAATCTGATGAAAGACTGGCAACGAAATAATCTGTGTCTCTTGTTATTGCTTTAAAATACATTATATTGGGCACCCTTAAGTGATTTACAAAAGGGTTAGGAAAATAGAAGCAGCAGGTCTATGGCTGGGTGGCTTCAACAACACCATGCAGGGTTGGAGTCTAGGTGGCCAATGATTCAAACTCTCCAGAAATCCTTGCATGAAGGAGAATGATGAAAGAAGGACTGTCAGCATATTAGTACCCTGTATCCTCTGCTGTTCTAGGTACTGAAACCCCTTCTCACACTCGCACACTTTACGCCTTCCATATGGATGAAACAGGGCAGAGAGTTCAGACGGTGTCTCATAAAACCAACTCGGGCCTGAGGGATGGGGTTGAGGGGTGGCAGAGACAGGTCTCTAATGAGCTTCCTCTTGTTTGAAGTCCACAACCAATGTCTAAACCTTGTTAGTCACCCCCAGAATGGGCACCAAAGCACACAGACAAGCTAACAATAGCATCTGACGTTAACAAAAAAGAAGCTGTTTCATTATTTGCAGCATGTGTCAGTGTTTACCGCACATGGTGCTGTGAAGATCAGTAGTTACAGCAAGGCACGTAACACTGTCACTAGGCACTGATTCCCATCAGTGTGAAAAATGTAAGCCCTTTGGGTAAAGCCATCCACCCGGTGGCATATGAGATGTTATACAGACACCGGTGATGCTAATCTGCACAAGATTTTTTATTTCTCTCTCTCACAGCCTCATAGATGAAACCCCTAAAAAACTGGCTTTTAAAGGTGCTGCGTGCAACATTTTGTTCTCCAAATTAAGACCACATTCTCCATAAATGTTGTTGCTTCCTGTGCTTTCTTGTGTCCCCTCCCCATTGCTGGCATTACTCCATCAGTGCAAGATAAGGAATAAGAGCTGATACAGCAATATGCTTTAAATCCAGATTGGGTAATCTCAAAATAAAACTAGGCAGACAGACCAGCAGAGATGCAATAAAGTTTTATATTGCTCACAGTAAAGCTTCCTATTTTGCTCTAACCATCAAATTTGCCCCTGGGGGTTACAAAGATGGTTTGTTCGGTTACAGCAATTATAGTCAAATTTGTCTCTACAATGAATGCAACAATGAGGCATAGATTTTAAAAATCACCAAGTTGCACTTTTATTCTGTGAGGTTTAGTTACTGCACTTGAATGCATATAAACCTTACAAGTAAAGGCATTAAAAAAGAAGCCGGCACTCTATAAGTTTCTCCTGCTTTTCTCTGACATTTTCTTTTCTCCCCAGCTGAAGTACACCGCTGAGATGTCACAAAACCACAACATTTTTCCTATGTGGGCGTACAGAGAGTGGAAATGAAAGAGGGAACGGTGAGAAGTCACTGAGCAAAGAGCAAAAAAAAAAAGTCCCCTTCAGTATGGGTGGGAATAAGAGAAAAGCCTCTTTGCCTTGGAGAGTTTTAAAGGTTTTTTGTTATCTTTTTCTTTTTCAGGAGACAAAATTGATGTGGAGAAAGAGGCAGCGAGTTTTAACTCGCAGAGAAAGAGAGATATCATTATTGTAGCATCCAAATCGTCACCCCTCTTTTCGCTTATTCAGCAAACTGTACTCTGCAAGTCAGCCTCCTTTCCAGCTCATCGCGCGCGCGCGCACACGCGCACAGATGCAGCGGTGCTAACCAGTCAACCTAAACTAGCCGAAACTTATTTTTTTTACTTCTTTTTTTTTTTTTTTAAACAATCGTGTTAGAGGCTGGAACTTTGGTATCATTCACCTCATGTTTGGCAAATAAACTGCCAGTTCTGTCCTCAATTACAGCATGACACAAACCAGGCAAAACGACCGCAATAAAAGCCTTAACAGTAACACGAAAATTAAATGCAGATGTTAGCTTATTTTTTGGTGTTTTGCTAACTTCTATCACAGGGGAAACTGCTACAGGCTAGCATCCCAATGATGTTCTTGTTAAGTCTTTATGAATAGTAAACAGTTCTAAGCTGTTTCCACTTACTTATCAAGCACAAAATACAGGTCAAAAGCTCCCTGACAGGAGCTCTCCTCCTCCTCTTCGTCCTGCAGCTCCGGCTCGGATCTTGCGGATGGAGAAGAGAGCAAAAATAATCCGAATAAAACCAGAACAAGACGCATGTTCAACAAAAATCTCGCCATAGCTTTTCCTCGGAAAAAAGGGATTTCCTTTGTGGATGAAAAGAAAAAAAACAAACCACAATGCTTTGAGGCAGAGATGCAACAAAGACAAAAGAAAGGATGCAGGCGATGCTTCCACGTCTCTTTTATTTGGAGCTCAGTTTAAAATGACCACCCGCATCCCGGTCAGAAAGCCAGCTGGAGAGACGCTTTCTCTCAATGGGAATGATTGAAAAATAAAAGTTTCGGATATTTCAGGATCCACATTCAGTTAGCAGGGGAAAAGTTTTGAAAACAACCTTTGCAGGAGCAAATCCAAACCCGCATCAAGGGGAGAAATGGATAAAATTATGGAATGGGTGGTTCTAAAAAAAAAAAATGGATAAAAGTTTCCTGTCAAAGTGTCAAAACTGGTTTAGGTCTGAAAATGCCAAATGAAGCTGGGTAATGCAGAGAAGTGTTGGCGCTGGGGAACTTAGAGCCCGGGGGACAGACTTGGCTGAAATGGACCAGGTTTCATATTTCAAACTGAGGAGGAGAGAGAAAGAGGAAAAATGGGTCAGGATCCCATTTTGCGCCTCCCTCACGTGGCAGACTGGCGCATTTTGCGGAGAATCGGCGTAGGGCAGGATGGGATGATAACTATGAGATATCTGAACTGTCACTGTTGAAATGATGGAAGCTATAGTATGGAAGCCTAAAGGGGACTATATTCAAATGATAATGCAAACTTGAAAATGTAATTCCAGAATAGCATTATAATTTTCCACATATGTAGGCTATGTTAAAAATGTAAATGGTGATTTACAGCGGCTCCGACCAGGACTCTGACTCTGGGCACAGCGGGTTCAGGCGAGGACAGGAGGGGCGTCAAGCGGTAGAGGAGCGAGAGTGAAGTTGGGCATGAGTCAGTGCCCACCTCCGGAGGTCTGAGCCCGGGTTACTACGGGGTCAGCCCTGGGGTGCCAGGAGTAAAATCCAGCGAGAAAAGCACCTCGGTAACGTTACCATGTCTTTGTTGCTGGAGTTCTGGAGTCCTGGTCGGAGCCGCTGTAAATCACCTTGGTACTGTGTTCCAAAGCTCCTGTGCTAGCGGTGCAAACAACATCACTCAGCCGGTGCTCCGAGCTCCCAGTCCGGGCAGAGTCAGCTAATAGGGCTGCTATCTGAGCTAACTAGTTGAGCAGCAGTTAGTGGTTAACTACTTTTTTCAAATTGTTAGAAAATTGCATTTTCATTTTCATTTTGACTTATTACATCTGCATAAATGGAAAATCAGGTTACATTGTTTATATTTCATTTTCTTTTTCAAATTGACATTTGAATATTGGCCACTCTACAGGGGGTTACAACTTTGAAAATTAAATGTCAAACAGCTTTTCTTTTCATTTTCATTTAGTCATAGAACGCCAATACAAGTATGTGAAAATGAAAATTGGATTATTTTATTTTCATTTTTACTCAAATATCACATACATATGTGGAAAATTACAGAATTACATTTTCATTTTCAAGTTACATAATCATTTGAATACAGTCCCCTATATGCTTCCATAGTTGAATGCTGAAGCCTGTTGTCATATATTAGTCTCACCACCTTAAACCAATGTGTGTATATATGTATCTTAGTTTCTCAGCATTTTGTCCTCATTAATCACTGTAAGTTTGCTTGCTCAGTCTGTGCTGCTGCTACCTGTTAATTACAGCAGCAGGGCCCATGAACAGCAACATCCTCTGTAATTACACCATCATAAACCAGAGGCTGTAATGAGAGTGTGGCAAATACATGCTGATTGGCACATTTACAGAGTACAATAAACATACACTTACACAAAAGTACAATATGGGGTGAAGTTGGGAGAATGGAGGGATAGATTGGATCATAAACATATTTTTAGAAGTGAAGTTTGTTTCCAAAGAAACAATCTGGCTACTAAGTTTACCTTGTCTGGTTACTTTGTGAATTGAAACAGCCCTTCAGGAACTATTACCTGGGTTGTCCTATGATTTGTAAAAGGCCATTTGGCCCCAGGGAAAAATTAGCTGCTGGGCCCCTTTTAACCCCTAGTTCCTCTCAATCTCTATCCATTTTGTACAGTATAGCTATGGTGAAATGCTACATGGCCCAAGGTCTGCTGTGTGGAAATGTGTGATATGTTATGAAATTGTGGACCATGTATCTGTATCTGCTTAAAGTTATAATCCTTAAGATTTTCATAAAATCAAACCTTTATGGTCGGGCATTTTTCAGCAACAGCCATCTAATGTATTTAGACTCAGCAATTACCACATATAGTAGTTTTTATTGTTAGTGGCGGACTCCGCCATTCCTGTTCAGGATTCATATTGCTCTCATACGGAGGAGGGGTTCACAGGAAGTGATGCATGCATGTAATTCAGCATTGCTGTATGTATTTCTATCTCACTGATATCAGCCTCACTGTACTGTTCACTTACCTACAGACACATCAGAACTGTATTAAGTTCCAGCTAATGCAAACCGAACATTTCCTACTACTGCAGCTTCAAATTAAAAGTGTTCAGCTGGCGAAACACCAAGTGGCCTTTGCAGTCACAGGAAATGCAATATATTTGTCACAGAGGTTAGTGCTGGCTGCAATAATTTGTTAAAAATGCATTTACAGGAGTGCCTTGTTTTGTTGTTTTTTTTGCATTTTGTGACAGTGGCTCAAAATAGGTTATGCCTACTTTGAACTTAAAAGGACCACTAAAATGTCAAGCTAAGTGGACATGATTACAAAGTGTTGGTTAGCAGCAGTTATACATTTCAGAATGAAAGTAATTACCCTAATTTATTTGTGCCTTTTTCACTGAAATCTGGTGTAATGATACTTACACAAACACACAACAAAAATGCTAGTTCCTTAGCTGCGCCTGCTATGGTTTCCTCACCGAGAGCCACTCTTCTGGGAAATATTTGTTTACTTGAACTTTAATCTACTCTCCTGTCATTTCTACACAAACCAGGCAGACAAACAGATTCCTATAAAGTCAGTGGCAGCCTGACTTCTTCACATGGTCAATCCCGTTGTGGAGGCAAAGCAAAGCAAGGCAAGTTTATTTGTATAGCACATTTCAACAACAAGGCAATTCAAAGTGGAGCTTTAAGCTTGAGACCCCTCCACCCCTTTCCACACATACAATATGCCCCGTAACCCTTTGGCCCCTGTTTAAAGTCTCAACACATGTTGACATGTGCAGACTTTTCCCCTACCTAACTGATCCCTTCTGATCCTTGCTGTTTACAAATTAAAGTCCATTGCTTCCCACAGCCCTGCCACTCTGTCTGTCTCACGTCCACTCATATCAACTCATATATCTTCACATTCATTTTCATATATACATACATTACTGTACAACACACTTATAAACACTTAAGTCCATTGTAGGCAATCAAATATGCTACTAAATAAATAGAACAAATAGAAACATAAACACAACCAAATTACAATAGCATAGACAAATGCTTAAAAATAAAAACTAAATGTTTTACTTACAAATGCATAACTTATCATTAAGATTTGAACAAACGTGTTAGAATATAGTATATAGACTATATTTTCATGTTTGTTTTATGAAGTATAGAGGGTCCAGTCCTCTTCAGAGACAAGGTGCATGTTTTGAACCACATAAATAATAGTTTAAGTGGATTCACATCAAAAGTATCCAGCAACCAAATATATCTCTGTGCACAGTTATTTGTTATGTAACTTGATAGACACTTAGAGTTGGTTTTATTTTATTTTAAGATGAGCTGAGCATTTTTCTTTAGCACAATTTGTATTTTTTATTTTTTTATTTTAATAAGCTGATACTGAAAATTGGTTTAACTTCTGTACAACACTTTCTTGATACAAAAGTTTGGTTTCTTTTTGGCATCCAGTATGCACAACAATAAAAATGGGTTCTTATGGATGTTTCTTTTTAGTATATTTTCCTTTATTGTATTTTATACCAAAACCACATGGCCATGTCCTTAAAAGTTAAAACATGTGATTAAAATTATTCCAAGACTGATTTTTGTGTCATACACACAGTGACATAACTCAGGACCTAAACCACTGAAACCACCCAAACTGTCACCCATCAAAGACTCACATGTTCCTACAGTCCTTTGACATAATTGCCCTTAAACACAGTGTAATCTTCACAATTGTACTGTCACTGACAAAAGACAAGGTTTGAAAAGCTGCATAACAGCCCACTTAAGCAGTTTGTGCTTGTGGTAAAGTTAACTTTCAATCTTGGGAAAATCATCTGTTGCTTGATGATTCCTTTGGGTACCAAGACTTTGTCTATGGTGGTACAGATGCAGAAATCCATATATTTACTCTGTTGTTGGTGAACTAACAATTTAGCAGCATCATGAAGAGAAATGTTTTGTTCATGGTGTTGTAACTGACAGCTGTATGTTATGACAAACCCATTTGGTTCTTTATCAAATTAAAAAAGTTGCTGCCTGAACTTCGCTGTACAATGGATAAGCAATACATTTATAAACTTTTGTAATGGTGAAAACTGATGTTTTTGTGTCGGATGCCTCCTCTGTTGATGTAAAACATGACCAACACACACTTTTGTTTTGTATTTCAGTTTTCTTTTTTATTGTGTCTCACCACTGAAATTGATACGACCCAAGTAGGCCCACATGGCATAATGGGCATACAGTTTTTCCCATACACAATGAGGACATCACGTGATGGTTTTCTGACCAGAGCAACAAGTGGATTACTTCACAGAATTCCCAATTCCAAATATCCAACATAATAAATGAATAGCAAACTATTTTGAAACTAGTTTGAAAGCATTTGTGTGTGTTTACTTAATTTGTTTCCTCTCTTTTGCATGTGACTTCTCAAAAATGAAATTTTTGAATATTGTTTTGATGTTACAACTGACTTATCACTTCATTAAAGAATCGGCATCTCAGCGCCATTCATTCTTAAAACCTTCAACAGCCAGTGTAACATTCAACAGAAAAAGAGAAACTAGAAGTAAATCATTCTGCTGAACCTTTGCTCTAAATTACAAACAGGCTAAAAAGGCTTAGGTTTTGAGATGACGAATAACAGATTACACTTTGTGGCCTACTTTGTACTTAATCTACGTTTTTCACTTCTTCAACAAGTCTAGATTCTAAATCAAAAATGAAACCATTTGGCTGTCAAAGCAAAAATGACAATGAATGTTGAAACCCCCCTGGCTTTGTTCAGGACGTGGTTTACTTCTGGCCTGCAAAGTGCTTGTTGAAGATGCCCTTGGCGGTCCCGAGGGCGGCGTCAGCTGAGACAGGAATGTGAGGTGTGATGCCAGCTCCCTCCCAGGCTGGCCCGGCGGCAGTGTCGGAGTGGACTGTGGGGATGCTGAGGAAGATGTCAGTCTCACCAACACGGAAGGTCTTGGGTGGGTGGGAGGCCCCGGCGGTGGTCTCTCCGATAATCATAGCGCGGCCGAGCTTCTTCATGATGTAAACGAACTCCTCAGCGGCGCCGGCAGTCGCTCCGCTGGTCAGGATGATCAGGCTCTTTTTGGAGCCATACCTTGTGCCTGAGGAAGAGGATAAGATGGAGGCAGAACTAAAATTGTGAGGTAGAGAAGTGATGGGTGGATGTGAGAAGGGTCAACTTTGAATTGAAGGAAGGAAGTGGCAAGGAGTCATGGATGGAACATAATGGTATGATTAGGGTAGTGAATTATGTAAAGAAAGGTGAAGGGTGGTAGCAGGTAGACGTTATCACACCTCCCTTCAAAAGGATGCAGAAAACAGATTAGCAAATACAGCTTTCTTGACAACCAAAGATGCCTTTAATAGTGACTTGGCCTACCAGGACAACTTTAAAGACCCATCACTTATTCGAATAAGAATGAGGCATTACATCCAGACAGCTTATTGGGGGCCAATTGGACAGTTCATCTTAAAAAGTACAGATTCCTCTATGTTTTTGTATTCTTCAACCTGCATGTAAGTGATATTTGGCAATTTGGGGGCAGCGGAAACACAATGTAAACACAACACTGGTCACCTTTTAAGATGATATGAAAAACTTGTTAGCAAAGAGTTGATCATTTCACACATCCAGCAGATACAGGACAGTGTTAGCATTCATTGTTGTGTTTCTGGCCCCCTGCGGGAATGTAAGTCCAATATAAATTTCCTTTTAGCTCTGTTTATAGTCTCCACCAACACCTGAGGGAAATACCTGGCTCTTCAGCTGATAAATGCTCCTCTATGTTCACCAGCTAGCTGCTAACTTTGTAACTATACACAATGAGTAAAATACAATGACTTGATTTTTTTGTTTTGTTACCAGTGAGCTCAGGCAGGGTCCGGAGCTCTGTGGTGGTGCCGGATGGTCTGTCGTACAGCTTGTCCAACACAATCTGCTTGTCGGCATCGAAGAAGTAAGAGCAGAAGCCTGAGATGGTTGTTGTTGGGCCACCAATGTTGTTCCTGCATAAACAATTGCAGAACAATCACAGAAAGGATGAAATGATGAAATTGAACTTGGTGTCATCTCATCCTGGGTGGGGTGTGTTTTTTAGTAAGAACTTATGCTCAAGTGAGTTTACTGAACATAAATGATCCTGCCCACCTTTTTCTACCAAGATTCGGTTAATCATCTAGATCTGTTGGTGGTCCATATATTAAAATGATGTAGATTATCAATAAATAAATAGATAAATCTTCAAAAAACAACACTAAACTTTTGTGGACTAAGTCCTCTATATTTAGACATGGACTGATGAGCTTTAGCAGCTTTAGCGCATGATTTGTTTTCCAAAATGGACACACTGCATTTTGAATAGAAGCTTTGTGAGCAGGATTACCCACCTGAGGTCAATGATCATAGCATCAGTGTTGACAACTTTGTTCCAGACGTGCTCAACAATAATCTGGGCGATGGCCTTGACCTCCTCAAAATCTCCGAACATGTCAAAACGCAGGTAGCCGATGTTGTTCTCAAATATGTCAGTGTGGAAGGAGACTTTGATCAGCTCAATGTATATCTCTGGAGAATAATTCTGTGGTAGAAGAACAAGCAACAACTCAGCATTTGTAATATAAACATGGCCAATATGTCTCACTTAAAGTAAATAATAAAAAGAAATTTGGAAATTTTCACACATATATTTCACGTACTAAATATATTTGATTTGCTACATATTACAAATGTTTCCCAATGTATAATATTGATAGCATGACACATAGACTAAACATTTTTATCTACTGCACTGCAAACTCCTCTGTGTTCATTTGACTTTAACAGCTTAAAAAACATTTTGACAATTCCATTGTTTATTTACTCCACATCTTCACATCAGTGTAACCAATACGTTTAGAAAAGTTTTGAACACCAGAGAATTTTTAGCTCTATCTTTAACTCCTCAATAGAAACTTTTGTCAGTAAATAATAACTCAAGTGACAATGAAAGATGCTTTCACAAAAGCCAATAATCTTGTACAACGGTCTCACCATGGGTGGCAGGGGTGGGGTGTTGCTAGTAGTCTTCAGACCCTTGTCCCCAGATAGTTTCTTCAGGTCAGCAGACAGCTTCGCCTCTAGACTGTCCTTGGAGACAACCATAGCGTACTCGCCGTTTGCCAGGAGCCCTTTTAACTTTTCTGCAACATCAGCCCCGATATCTTCAAAGGCGTAGTTGTCAGCAATCAGGGTCGCTGATCCCTCAATGATCGCTGGAACTTGGACACGTAGATTGACAATTTTGATGGCTGTAGCGAGGGCGTCCTCGGCATTGACCTCCACATCAGGGGTCACACCTGTAACCTCCCAGGTGGAGCCGGTGATGGGGTTGATGGACTTTGCAGTTGGCACGGTAATGTAGAAGTCAGTGTCGCCCACTTTGATTTTATCGACTTTCACAGAGCCCCCGGCGGTTTTCTCGCCCACAATGGTGGCCCTCTTCAGGTTCTGGAGGCAGTAGGCAACATCCTCTGCAATGCCCTTGGTGTTTTTGCTGGTGAGGATAATGAGGGGTTTGGTAATGCCATATCTGTCCCCCAGCAGTGTGGACATAGAAAACAGCTTAGTGGTGGTGTTTGAGGGACGGTCATATATGCTGTCAATGTGAATCGGAGGCTCGGCTTCAGTGAAATAAGACACAATGTAGGGGATTCCTGAGATATCACCGCTGCCGGTGTAGCGCAAGTCAAAGATGAGAGCTGAGGTTGGCAGGATTTTATTCCAGACCAGGTCTAGGAGCAAAGGGCCAACCTTGTCAGCAACCTCCTCTCCAAGGATGTGATCGATCCTCAGGTAGCCAATGTTGCCCTCCAGGATGTCGAGCTTGATCGAGGTCTGGAGGATGGCAATTAGCTGCTCAGGGGGCAAGGGTGGCATCTTCGGGGTAACCACAGGGACATAGCTTGGCTCAAAGGAGACCATCAAGCGTGGGTCACTGACTGTGGTCTGGACTCCAGCACTGAGGACATTAGCCAAGGTTTCACCGTCTGGGATGTTGAGGACCTCCGTGTTGCTGCTGGCGTCTTCAATTGCCTCCTTCATCCCCACCAGCTTCTCTGGTGAGCAGTAATTGTCCATGACAATTTTTGCCATATCTATGATGAGGCTGGGGGCAAACGAGGCATGGATAAAGAAAACATTTCCCAAAACTAGCAGAGATGCCACCAGAAAGAGAGCCTTTGCCATTTTTGTCAGTTTAGTCTCACAAAAAGTGAGTAGATGGGAAGTGGAGGTTGTTGAGTCGAACCGAAGTTCTTTGTCTAATGGCACTGTATTGGCTGCAAGGTTTCTGTTAACACACACGTAAGAGGATTTGCCCCACAATAAACCTCTAATCGCATTATCCTGAGTACTTCTGTAAGGCAATAACAGCCTAGCCAAGTAGGTGTAGCAACAAGGGGGTGCTGCCAAAGATGCTAGTCTTAAATGTATGTAAGATATTTTGAACACCTATTTAAAGCTACCTGTGTCAAATACGGTAAACTTTGTAACTGACAAATATCTAGATCGAGGGTGGTGAAAATATCCATCCTGCTAGAGTAAGTCACTGTTCGCTTATTAAGTCCCTTGGTGTCAGTTTTTATATGTGGAAGTCATTGATGTGTGACTTTTGTGCCATTTTTGAAGATGAAAACTGAAGAAAATATGTCAAAACTCATGATGGCCATATAATTCAACACAAAACTTAAAGCTGATGTGTGGCCTACTCATTCATTTCTTCACGGTCAAAGCGGCATGTTCCTGTTAATGTCTGGAAAGTAAATCAAAAATAATTCAGAACCACTAAATTCTTTTATTGTTTCATAAATGGTGCACATTTAATGGCAGTTGTTAGTTGGTGGTGGTTGTCTCCTTTCTGAAGGGAGATTCAGTTTAGGTTTGTTTTGTACTTGCCCCCTCTGCTGGTGGTTTTGTAGGAAGGAACAGAAACATAACAGCATACTGAAAAAACACAGTGCAAAGAAAATAATAATCAAGAGATTTAGCAAAGAAATGACATATTATCCAACATAACGAAATACATCTACATACTTTTACATAATGATCAAATCATTTTTCATGCATTAATATGGGTCAACAGAATATTTACCCAACAACACGTGGCATTTAAAATGTAATCAAAGGAAATAACAGAAAATATTAAAACAGAGGAGAAAAAGGTAACTTTACATGAGATAAATGAAAATATGGGGTGGGGTTGGGAGGTATAAGGTCATCATATAATAAAAAGAGTGCAGTGTTATTCATGAAGTAATTTAAGAAACACTGATGTTTGGTGCATTATTATTTATTGGAAGTTGTTTTGTTCACAATACTTACTCACTGTTGACACTGGCTATTGTAATGTCAACAGGTTATCAGACATTACATCCTCCTTACCATTTTTAATGCCAGGGTAGATAAGTAGATTTGAGGTTTGATCCTATCTACAGCTAATAAGTTCCCTCTTGTAATGAGATAATACTCATTCAGTACAAGTCTCTCTGGATGAAGGCATCAGCTAAACATCTTGAATGCAAAAGTAAATTTTATAGTGGAGACAGCTGTCTGGTCTGTGATTCTGGGGGATAATGTAAATGTCAATCAGATACAAGTTGTGGAGGACCAGCATTTTGTATTAAAGCTACCTATATTAATATCAAATTTACAAGGATAGTTTTCTTCCACTGTCTTATGAAAAGGCCTCTGAAACCGTACATAGACTATGTGACTAAACCTAAATTCTTCATGTGACCTCCTCTCCAGTTAAATTGTATCAAAAGCTCTGTGATACATTATCAAAAACATTACTCATTTATTAAATTTCATTACAGGATGTTTTATAGGTGGTCAGTGGGCCTCATGACTGGTTCATATGCAACATTGACTACGAGGTCACACATGCCACACATAAAACCTTTGACACTGAAGTGGTGGCTAAACCCAAGACAAATTAACTATTAGATTTCTCTCTCTTTAACAGCCTTGCTGCTACGATTCTCTGTGCTACAGGAAGAGCATCATTGGCCTGGGCAATAACATGAGGCTCCACCCCTGAAACGCTCCACACTTTCCCAGTGATTGCACTCAACACAACCTGGTTAGGGATGGAAGCATACAGGACGCTGTCCCCGATCTGATAGGTTCCACTTGATAGAGACCCTCCAATTGTTTGCTCCCCAATGATTGTGGCTCTGTTCAGGTCCTTCATAGTGCGGGTGAACACTTCGGCTGCTGACCCTGTCATGTGACTGGTGAGGATGTAGACGTCCTTGGAGGACCCATACCTTTGACCCCTGACTTGAGGCAATGTCGTGACCTGTGTCATGGTGGTTGTGGTGCGGTCGAAGACGGTGTAAAGATGCTGCAAAGGTTCAGCATCAAAGAAATAGGTGCACAAGAGGGGAATTGCTGTTGAATACCCACCGGTGTTGTACCTCATGTCAATTATGAGGGCATCTGTGTTTACTATCTTGCTCCACACTAATTTTATCATCTGAGGCCCAATGGCTTTTACCACCCCTGCATCTGCCATCATGTCAAACCTTAGATAGCCAACATTACCTGGCAGAAGCTCAAATTTAAACAAAGCGTCAATCATGTATCCCACTTCTTCAGCAGTAGGGATCTTTGGGGCGTCATGAAGTGACTCAGGCTCAACATCGCAGTGGAAGACATGGAGGCGGTGATCACCTGAAGTCTCTTGGAGGTCTGTCGTCAACTGAGATGCCAAGGATTCAAAGTCAACCACTGACCGGTACAATCCATCATTGAATTTGCTCAACAGTACATTGCTGACCTCTAGTGCGACTTCATAGATTGCATAGTGTTTTTCTAACAGTTCCCCAGTTCCAATTATGAGGGACCTGAGCCCTCGGTGAAAATCTGCAATCTCATGAACGTGCTCCACAGCTTCCTCGGCTAGCACAATGGCATCAGGGACCACACCACCTCCCAGCCAGCATTCACCATTGTTGTCTAAAAAGTTTATGAAAGGAACAGTGATGGCAATATTTGTCCCCTCTATTTGAAACGTCTTTGAGTGCATCAGGGTACCAGAGGTAATTTCCCCAATGACTGTGCCACAGTGTAGGGACTGTATCAGGTAAGCAAACTCTTCACCGACGCTTGCTGTATAGTAGCTGGTCAACACGTAAACCCCACGTTTGGAACCGTAGGTCGGGCCTGTAATTCGAGGCAGAGTGTCATATTCTGTTGTTGTGTTCTGAATTCTGTCATATATTGTGAAAAAGTGATGCTTCTGGGAAGCGTCCTGCAGATAGGACAGTATAAGGGCTAGAGAGGTAGAGGATCCACCAGTGTTATAACGTAGATCAATAATCAGGTTATTAGTGTCTTTGAGGGGCTCCCATACCTTTTTAGCCATAAGCTCTTCTAGTTTAGCCCCTGCAGACGGCTTGACAAACGTGTCAAAGCGGAGATAGCCAGTATTGTGTGGGAGAATTTCCACTTTAAATGTTGTATCAACCAGTGCTCCTAATAATTTCACATCATCTGGAACGTTGTAAAGCTCAGAGTCCTCCTCTACTATGGCAGCATTGTCTTGTGTGTATTTGATGATCAGTCGTGGATCTTCAGACACAGTCTGGAGGTCGTGGTTGAGTCTGACTGCTAGGTCCTCCTCAGATACGACAGAGAATAAGTCTGTAGATTGCAGATGTTGAAGAAGAGCTGAAACTCTGTCAGTGAAAGCATAAAACCTCCAGATTATGTCGGAGATACTCTGCACAATTTTTGGAATGGCACTCCTTATAGCCAGAAGGGACTTGGCTTTTGCGACAGCTTCCTTGGCAACAACGTTGACTGTTGGGGAAACGCCAGTGACTTCCCAGCTCTGGCCTGTGATTGGGCTGACTGATCTCGCCACAGGAACTGTTATGTAGAACTCTGACTGAGCGATCCTAATCTTTTGGACTTTTACTGACCCACCAGCAGACCGTTCCCCGACTGTGATGGCCCTCTTTAGGTTTTTTAATGCATATGCCACTGCCTCAGCAGCCCCCACGGTACGCTTACTGGTCAAAATAATCAAGTCTTTCTTCTTTCCATACTTTTCCCCCATTACTGATGGCATGGTCCACAGTTCCCTGGTTGTATTCGAGGGCCTGTCATACACAGTGTCAATATGAATGAGGGGCTCAGGGTCTGAGAAATAGGAGATTATAAAGGGAACTCCAGACAATTCTCCAGCTGTGCTATACCTGAGGTCAAGGATCAATGAAGATGTTTGAGCAACTTTGTCCCAGATGTTGTCCCTCAGCAGAGAGCCAAGCTTTGCTGCTGTCTCCTCCCCAATGATCCGATCTATCCGCAAATATCCAACGTTGTTGTCCAGGATATCCACCTTTACAGAGTTTCTCACCAGCCAGATCAGCTGCTCTATGGGGAGAGACGGCAGCATCGGTGGCATCACTGGGACGAATTTGGGCTCGTATGACACAGTCAGCCGCGGATCGTTCAGTGCCCCTTGTATTTCGACTGTGAGCACAGCTGCCAGGGTCTTCCTGTCTGAAATCTGCAGGATTTCTCCACTGTTGATGGCTTGCTGGATGGCCTCCTGCATCCCAACCAGGTTCTCAGGGAAGCAATAGTTTTCCAAAAGAATCTTGGCCATTTCTAACACCAGGGCGGGCTGGAATGATGAGTTGACAGATAGAGTACATAGGAGAAGCATCAATAGCAGTGGTGGTGTGTGTTGCGCCATTGCCAATGTCTTCATCGTCATCACTGATGGAAAGAGAACTGTGCTGTCTTCTCTTTCACTGGGCTATGTTAGTTCATTTGTCTGTGTTGAGAGATGGCGATTTTTGTGGGAGGGAACATTGTCATTGTCAGGTTTTTTGGACAGGAACAGCATCAACGTAAGAGGCTTTTGTCCCCAATAAACCTTTAATCGCATTATCTGTGGTGCTTCAGCCAGCAGACAATAACAGACAAAATTAAAATTGGTAAATGGAGCCTGTGCAGTTTCTTACCTTTTCCCACACAAACCCAATGCATGTTTGGGTTCTTACTTTTTGATTTGATTTTGATTCTTATGCAGTTGCTTTGTCTTTGTCCAAGGGGTTTAATGTACTTGACACAATTTACTATTACTTACAATTACACAGTAGTCTTATTTAGGCTTGAATTACAGTCAGCATTGTTTTCCAAATTCACCATATGTTATCTTATTTATACTGAAACCACCTCTACTTTTCTTTTAGATATAAAACTTGATCGAGGGACAGGTGAAACACGTGTTCATGGTGGACTGATTGATGCGAAAGCCTGATCAGAAACTCTCACACTCCTTCTCCCTCCCTTTCACTTTCTCTCCCGTGTCTGTTATGAAAGCTTACGGTGGTGTATTTTGGTGCGGTTGGTAGCTTTAGGGGTCATGTCTGGGTCGCTCCACTGGTGACATAATTACACAGTTTGTGGACACGTGGCAAAGCCTTCTTAAAACACATGCAGGATCAGAATTGGGTAAAAAAAACACACAGTCTGGATATAGGAACAAAAGGTTGATTGGAAAATCTTTATCTGGATTGAATGCTGAATTATTTGCTTACTCTCCTTTTTCTCCTGCCTTGCTATTTTTTCATAGTATTGTTTCCCATGCTTAGTTTTCTATATTTTTTAATCAAAAATGACACCTTTTCATTTGGTGGATATTGTAACATTTAATTCAAACTCTATATTTGCTGAAGTGTTTTGTACGTTGAGCTTAAACCTGACATCAGTAATGATTTCAATGCAGGACCCCGTAAGACCCTGATCCAGACAATATTGCAGCTCAGAATGATGTAGCCAGACGTCATCTCCTTCAAAATGCTAGACGGTGCTCAGCTAATCTTAACATCTCAACTATTAATACTACCTCATGCCTTACATAATACAAAATCCCCTTTGCCAATGCCCAGGACACCGATCAAGATTTTTAAACACAATATTCTGTCATACTTTGCCCTCGTGTATCATATGTAAGAACAGGTTACAGCAGTGGTTTGGATATTGAAATGTTTTCTGAAGGAAAGGCTGCTCTGTAGGCCAAGAAAAGCTACACTGTAGCTATCCCAGTAAGCTAGTCAGCATGCCCCATTCAATTTTGCCTTAAAAAAGCACTGAAGTGCACTTTAGCATCTTTTAAATCATTGTCTGGCCCACAACTTTACCGATCCACTCTCATCAGCGTCTTTTCACAGAAGGCAGCTGTTTTCAGCATAAATTCTTTTACATCTCTTTTTAAAACTAATTTTTATAGACTTGCTTTTATGTGATGTTGTCTTCTTATTTGTCTCTTTATTGCTTTTATTGTTTCCATTTGTTTTTATTTCCATTGTCATGTTTTTCATTGTCTCTTGTCTTAATTTTACCCTAATTTTGTCTTGCTCTGTTTGGCATTTCTGTCTGGCTTTCTGCTGTTATATTGCCTTCTGGGTTGATTTTTCTGCTTTGACTTGTCTGTCAAAGCACTTTGTATACTCTGTATACTGATTTTAAAGGCGCTATATAAATAAAGTTATTATTATTATAAAACCCCACTATATGCTACCTGCCCAGCACCAAATGGCAGACAAAGTAAGCAACTAGCTTGTAAATAAAGTGGAGCATTTAGCAGCTAATTTAGCAGCTAAATTAATAAAGCCCAATATTTTCCTCAGGAGTTGGAGGAGAGCAGAACAGGAGTAAAAGGAGAGTTATTATTGGTCAGGTGAACAGAAATATGAATGCTAACATTACTCTGTGTCTGCTTGATGTGTAAATAAGCCTTTGTTTGCTAACATATTAGTCATTTCAACTTTATATGGTGATCATTTGTCAATTTTGTGTTTACAGCTTGTTGTGAACCCAAGTGGACATCTTACAAGGCAAAAGTCACCTGAGCCATTTCTTGGCTCTCCAAAGACATTAAAATGGGATTGCTTGGCTTGTTATTGATGCTATATTGAGACAAGAGCAAGTTTGGGTTACCCAGGAAGGACGCACAAGTGTCTACATGAACTTGCCCCCTCATTGGTCTTGTCACAGAGGGTTTAGCTCTGATAAGGATGTATCACTGACTTTAAATATTTACAAAGCTGACAATGTACATTAAGATGAAAAGGTTTGGATTGGCTGGAATTTGTGTATTTTACTTATATTTGAGCATAACATTTAAGAGATAGGTTCCATGTACATGTTGGTTTTTCCTTCTTGGCCTCTGAGTGGTTTAACTGCGATCTGACTGTCCTCTAACAACAGAAGTTGCAAAAGTGCATGTTCCTGTCATGTGAGGAAATTTACAGACAAGCAGGATTTAGCTAATTCAGGATTTGCAGCGTGTCTTGGATGGTGTGAATAACATGCCCTACATGCAGATATGCAATATTTATAACCTTTTACACCTTACAAAATAACAAAAACGAAACAAAACAAAAAACATTTGAATCCACAGGATTCAATATAAAAGCTACAAGAAACAGTCACAAAGTTAAAAGAAGAGTACAACATTAAACTTTGTAACTCTTTGCCCCTCATGACATTATAGAATTATAAACGCTACTATACAAAAGGTCACTAGCCACTTTCAGTATTTCATCAGGCACATGAATTTTAGTATATAAGTAAGTAGATGCTGAAGATACTTAGCCATTGTCCACGTCTGAGCCAGGAGAGAACAACTGCATCAGCCTAAACAGAGTATCATCTGCTTTAGAGTCATTGGACCCTTTACTGACAGTGCCTGTCGCTGCTTAAGGGATACAATGACGCACAGCTGTTTTCACTATTATCTAACAAGCTGTGGGATGCAACTATAATTTACTGCATGGATTCAATAATCCCAACTGCTGTTGGATTTATTTCTTGGTGAAAAACATCCCAGAGAAGTTTGTGTTTGAAATGTAATGCTAATTCAAATTTGTAGAGATTCTTGGGAATAATATTTATATATAAATAGACATCAAGTTCCCAATTAATTTCTTTGCCTTTCAAAAGTATGAACATATTTTTTATTTCCTCAAAAATGTATAGCTATTTTAAAGTGGGAGTAGTGGGAGATATTTTCTATTGGCACTGTGTCTTGCCAATGATAATACTGATTTATTTATCTGCCTGTAATCCTGTCAGTCTGCAAAGGGTAATGGTCCTCTCAGAAGTGATTGTCTCCCCCTGGCTGCACCCTGGAGCTTCAGCACCCCATGTCACAGTAGCAAAAGTGTAAATATGATGCTTGAATTCCATATGGTGGGTTAAGATATTAGTACTGTGTTATTAGTGACATCTGTGCTTTCAAAATGTATGCTGTGAAAAAGGCCTATTCTAGTGTTTGTCAACCAACCACTGCAAAGGGACAGCAGGGCTGTCAAATAAAGCGCACCTGCACTCACTCTGATCCCCAATCCAGTCATCCATTATAT
Organism: Siniperca chuatsi; assembly: GCF_020085105.1. Lineage (NCBI taxonomy): Eukaryota > Metazoa > Chordata > Actinopteri > Centrarchiformes > Sinipercidae > Siniperca > Siniperca chuatsi. The sequence continues at coordinate 18,097,143 of NC_058061.1, forward strand.
AGTCACCCCCCCTTTTCACTTTATGTTGTCTCATTATCACTAGATACCAAATTATTCTGTTTTTACAAGCAACTTCCATTCTTATCATATCACTTTATCTTGTTATATCATGAAACTGTCTCATTATTTCACAGAATCAACAAATCTCATTAAAACAAACTTTTCTCATTAAAACATGATAAGTTGGTATATTGTTATAACACGAAACTTCCATATGGTGTTAAAGCAAGAAATTAAATAAATTATAAGTGAAAAGTTGTCAGTAGAACATCTAATAAATTCTGGAAAGACTTTTTGTTTTACTGAGATCTGTTTGCTGAATGACCACATATTCTTCTTATTCAAAATAAAGTTCAGGAATAAAAGTAAGCAAACAGTACAGTTAAAGTTAGACGGCTTCAACAGATAAGTTTGTGAAAGGCAATGCTGAGTTGTATTAGTTTGAAGCTGCAGATACAAGGTTTTTAGTGCCAACTGAGGGAAGAAAAGCAGTTACACTTGGTTTAGCTGTGGTGGTTTTATGCTTCTTGGTACACTATAGTCACCACTGGCAGGCAAAAGAAGTAGGAATTGGACAGAGAAAGACATTAAGTCATGCCAAAAAGTTACTAAATGCAGTAAAAGCAGGGTGATGTGAGTAGACGAGATAAGTAACTAAAATTGAATTTCATTTTGAGACAAGATTTTTATTTATTTCAGGGTAGGAAAGCCTCAGAAACAAAATGTAGACATCATGAGACATACAGTACAATAAAAACTCTCCACTGGAAGCTAGACAGTTTGACAGACTACTGCTAAATATATATTAATATAAACAAATTACACAATACTACAATGGTAATGTACAGATTTACATTAAAACGGATGAGCAGATGAACAGCTGTGATTAAATGTCACCCTATTAATGCCAGCAGGTCATTTTATTTGTTTTACAAACATCACATAACTAATGGAACTTTAGCAATATTTTTTTTAATCTTTCACAAAAATAAAAATGGCATTTTATAGTAGTTGTAATAATAACTAAAGATGTCCATTAACCAATAAAATGTATGCACTTTTAAATTTTTAAATTTTTTTGTAACGTTTTACATACTTTTTGCTCTGTTTTACATTATTTACTACATAAAAATACAATTCTATTAGTTTTGTTAAAACACATTAGACCAAGATAGTGTATGGGCAAGCTTTTTTATGTACATACATCCAGTATTAAATAAAGTGTAAAGATATCTGTTTCCTTTGGTTTTCTGCTTGGTGGTGTTAACATGTTAAATGCTAAAAAAAAAACAGTTTATAACATAAAGGCCACATGTTTCATTAGAAATAATTTCAGCACAAGCATGTACAGAGGAAAACACAAAGAGAGGTGTAATTGACCTGTTGATGGTTCAGTGTTATGCTGCATTCCAGACGTATCACTATTTTTAAGATTCAAACTTTTTGTTAGCAATAAATTTGAAGGAATAGCATAAACTGTAAATGCTACACAGCATTATGTCATGCTATGTGTGTCAAAAATATATGTACAGTATATTTAATTTCAGCAGCGCATGACCTTTATTATATTCTTAGCCATGCTAGCAGAATGGCTCTAGGGATGGCAATGTCGGTCTGTTGGTAGGTCAGTCAATCAGCTCGAACTTTTGTACAGACATTCTTGGTCCCCAGAGGATGAATTTGAATAACTTTTAATAACTTTTCATCTAGTGCCTACATCAGGTCAGAACTTCTTTTGGTCCAATACTTTAATTACCTGCAAAACCAATGACAGTCCCATCGACCTTAGCTGTGCTTTGTGTTTAGGGCTGATTAAAGCAATGCTAGCATGCTAACACACTAGTAGGAGGCATCCATGTTTCTTCTTAGACCTGGGCTACTTTCCCTCTATTGGACCAATGGCATGAACATTGGACTGACTTGAATGAAATGCAGCATCAGAACCACTGTAATCACCAGCGCTACCACCAGAGCAAACCGATTCTCTCTGACTACCTGCAGCCACATTCTGCCACCTTCATCTCTTCATAAAGGTATCTTATAGTGAGGCGTCCGTTCTCCTGATACATGACTGTGATGGGGTCCAGTTTGATGGGGACGCAGCACGCCATGTTGGCCTTCTTGGGGTCCCTGATGTTGATCAGCGTCTGGATGAGGGCGTGTTTTGACGGGGTCGATTCGTCCGTCAGTGGGTGGTAACACAGGCCTCTACATTCAAAGGCGTCATATTCTGGAGGCGCCACGATCCAGCTGTCCCAACCAATGTCTTTAAAGTTGACCTTGAGAGAGGTTCGGCGGCAGTATTCCCTCTCTGCCTTTCTTTTCTTTCTCCGTGGATGCGGAGCCGCCAGGATCTTGTTTGGAAGCTGATCTCTTCTGTTCCAGTCGGCACCCGAGTGCATGATGGTTTCTTCTTCGTGGAGGATCATCTCTCGTAATTCCTTCTTTGTTTCCCTCCTCCTGCTACCCAGGTCATCTGAGAAGATTATTAATGCCGCTGAAGTGTTATCTCCAACAGACATGCTCATGTTTAAACAGCCTGCTCCTTCTTCCCCACCTTTAGAAGCCCTGCAGTCCTTCCTGTCCACCACTACATCAAAAACAGTTGCTCCATGGCTCGACTTGATCCACCTCTGAATAGCTGTGGTCACATCCAACGTCTGCCACGTGCTCTGCGAGCCTGTCACCTCTTTGCCAACAAGTAATTGGGTCGTGGATGTGAAATCATTGTAATCCACTTCATAGACTTTGACGGTGGCCTTGAAACTGTCGGAGGTGACCCTTGACCTGGGATCTGGGAAGAAGAAGAGCTGTAGTTCAGCAGTAGCGATCTTTTCATGGCTGGGTATGCTGATGTTGAACTGCAGCCTGTGCTTTGACTTTGTGCCATTTGTCACAGAGAGAGTGATATCTGTTGGAGAGACATGGAGAGGTCAGAGGGTTTATTTGAAACAGCTGGGATTTGCTGACATTGGGTCAAACGAAATATATTTTTAGAAATAAGTATATGCATCCATGGTGTTTGTTTTGACTTGTGTCCTTCTTTGGTCAAAAGTGTAATTACCAAAAAATTCTTTTTTTTTTTCAGTTTTCTGCCATGACAGTGTCCACTACATTAGTGTTCTCCAGTGGGTGTGAATTTTGTTTCCCAGCTGACAATGGTGATATCACTAATGGATAGCTGTAGCTTTTTGCTGTTTGCTCTATCTGTGATCTGAGCACTCTGTATGTTACTGTGTAATTCCGCTAACACTACACTCTAAATGCAGGACGAACACTACACTGAGTGTGTAGGAGCTGCCAATGACAATAACATGACGTTAGCAAACTCCACACGGAAAGTGAAAGCTAGTTAGCCTAGCTTGCTAGCTTTTACTTTCTGAGTGAAACACAATTGGTCCTCCCAAATGTTGAATGTTGAAAAGGTACCGATGTCTGAATTTGCTAACAGTTAATCAACGCTATATAGGCTTGCTGAAAAGAGAAAAATCTTTTATCAGTGTTCGTAGGCTACAGGGCTATGATGCGCTCCAGTTAGAAGTGCACCACCTCAAAATGCCCTCCCAGAGGCTTGAATCTTAGACATTATGTCCAAAAAGTCCTCTTTTGAAAAATGGAAAATTATGCACAATAGCCGAAATAAAATTTTTGATTACATTCTTACACAAAAGGGTCTAGAATTCAAATTTCTGTTCAACTTGTGAATCACTATTCAATAGGTTTCTTTTTTTGTTGTTGTTTGTTGCTTGTTCTTGTTTGCTTGTTGCCATTTTGAGGAAAAAATACAAGCACTTCAGTCTTTGGAAGCAGTAATTAGGCTATCATGGGACAATAAATTACTGTATTGCAAACATTCAATGAAAGAATGCGCTGGGATACTTTAGAGCAGTGGTTCCCAACCTAGGGGTTAGGGCCCCCCACAAGGGGTCACAAGGGGTCACAAGATAAATCTGAGGGTTTTTTTTGTTGTTGTTTTCTTTTGTTTTGTCTGTGTTCCTGTCTCTATCTATTCCTATGTATTCTGTGTCACTATCTCTGTGTATGTACTGACCCTTGCACCAACATTTTAATAATAATAAAATAAATAAATAAATAAATCTGAGGATCTGTGAGATAATTAACAAGAGAGGAACCTGAACAAAGAATAATTCTGTTACACAAAGTTACAAAGTTATGTTTATTTTTGTTTAGACTTTCCTTTTAATTTTGACAGTTTAGCATTTTTCCTTTTTGAGGTCACAAGTAGACACTGATTCCTTTTAAAGGGTTCACAGGCCAGAAGGGTTGGGAGCCACTTGTTTAGAGCTTTATATAACACAAAAAGAACCCCTAAGTGAACAATTTAACAAATAAAAAATGTGCCAAGAAAATGCTAATGCAGATTTTCCATCCATCCTTTTTCTGTAGCTGTGATGAGGGAAAAACCTCTATTCTGTCAAACGTAGACAACATTGACCAGCTATGTAAACGAGATAACCTAAACTATACATTTGGCAGGTAGCGTCTCCTTCTCCTAAACTAGACAGAAGATTATTGCACATTGTACTTCTCTCATTTCAAAGTTATACTCTGTTCATGTACCTTGGATAGTGAAGCTTCGTATGACATCAGACTGGGGGATTGCCGAGCTGTCCGTGGAGTACTTGTTGTAGAGTTCCATCATGAACTGAGGAGGATAGATCTTGCTGTGCTCCTGAGGAACATCCGACAGGTTGAGTTTCCTCAGAAAGCCCTCCTTCATGGATCCCAGGAGGTTCTCCATCCTGGAGTTGGTGTCTTCCTCCTCCACAAGGTCCTCCTCTGACAGCAGAGAGTAGAGTCCCTCAGGGTCCTCACTCTGGATGTCATTATTGAGAGGTTTACAGGTGCAGGCACCAATAGAAACCACCAGACTCAAACATACCTGGAACAGGAATGATTTGGAAGTCTGCATTTTGAAATGAGATTCTTTCTTAGCCACTGAGCTGGCACAAGCTTTACCTTCTTCCCGGCTTGAAAACAGACTTTGCGATGGCAAGGATTGAAAATGGAGATCCCCAATGCAAAGACCACAGTCCTGATGTCCGCTCCCATGCTCCCAGAGTAAACAGGGGGACTTGTGTCAACCAAAATAGTAGCTTGGCCATGCTTATCACTGCCATTGATGCCTTCTTTTAAGCTTTGTTATCATTAGAGGGCTGGCTGCTAATGAAGACACTGTAAACACTTGACTGCGATAATGAGGGAAACTGTCAGGTTACTGACAAGCAGACATTTCCATAAAATGCCTTTTCCCAGCTTGAGGGTGAAACTGTTGAGGCCAGTGGAAACAAAACACTTAAAAGAAGCAAAACAGCACATTGCATTCTTCACCGCCATCATTGCTACATATTTCTTACAGGTTTTTTAACTTGTATCCAACTACTATACTGTACATTGCAGATCATGCACATGTTCCAGATACCAAAATGAGATCAAAATGTTGATCCCTTTAAAGGTAGTGATAAGGAAGATACATTTTGACAGACACAGAGTGTTACAGGAATATGCAATTTTCAAGAGAAATAAGCTTATTAAACCAGTCAGTGACATGGAGCAGTCACTTAAAAATTATAAATTTAATTTCACACACTATGGACATTTGAATACAGGGCTTTAAATTTTACTCCACCTATAGCAGTATGTCACTGGTCAGATATCAAGTACCAATTAATTAAGATTAAAGGTGTATTCACATTATCCCGTAAAAACAGCTTTTGCACACGCTTCCTCCATTTTTGTGTATGTGGATGAAATTTGTTGAATTTTGACATTGGGTGCAGCCAATCGCTGTTGACCACTGCTTGAACTGAAAGATGGATGAAAAATTAATTTCTTGAGTTTCCAAGTTTCCAGAACAGTACAATAAGAAATTGATATAACGAGAACAGACAAAAAAGATATTCGCTTCGCGAAATGTAAGTATGCAGATGCAGCTACCAAGTTCTTTACAAAAACTCTGTTTGAGTCTCTGAAACTTTACATTAGCATTGTATCTGGCGTTGTTTAGTACAGCGGCACCGGTATACACGTAAACCTGTAAACACGCCTTAAAGGTGCTTTCAGACACCACGGCTGCCGCCCAGCAACGTCAATGTTCTGTATTTTGAATCGGCACCGCAGGGTACAACCGATCCTACCAGCCTGTACACTACATGCTGATGCTATTTACCTAGTATAATCGCATCATGCTTAAAATTGAGGAAATGTTTAGCAATATGACATGATTAAACACACAGTATGTAAATAATAGTATATATATAGTATAATCCTTCATCCGGTTAAAATATATAGGTAAAAACGACCAAGAGCCATAAATCATAAAAAAGAATCATAAAAACTGGATAAAGAGTCAATTTATGACAGCTTCTGGCAGACAACCATAATGCTGATGCATGTCCAAAGGGGATAGGACGCCATCAACAGGCAACCAAATGAAACGCATAGTTACCTTCATTAAAATTACGTATTTCTCTAGGTTTGAAAATTGTTGGAAACATTTGGGATAATTTAAGTACACAATTTAACAAAATATATAACATACTGTAGGTCTAGTCGTTTTTAGATATTTTAATGCGGAAAACTTACATATTATACCTTTAATATAGAAAGTTAGTATCATAAATTGTTTATTGTCCCAGACCATTTCTCTTCATCGATCTGTCTGTTCTCTGCTGGTGAAGAGGTGTACAATTCAGGGAACTCAGATACCAGTAAAATAAGCTCCTGTGTCGTTTCCCTGGCTGTGGTTGCCATGGTCTCGTGGCGAGCCACGACGGCGAGCTGACAAAGTTGAACCATAATAAACTCTGAATGCAGCTGTGTGCGTTCACGAGAGCGGCAGCCACCTCCCTCTCCTTCAAAGTAACTATTCAAAACTATTCATGATTAGGTGATATGACAGTTGAAAGAATTTGCACTGACTTAGCTCTTTTCTGACTTGCTGTACGGATTTGTCAAAATAAAAAGGGAACAAAGATATACTTGTGGTGGGAATGTCAACTGTGTTCCACAGATAATCTGACTGAATTTTCCCCATATTTGTTGCAATGATTGTGCTTTTCTTTTTGGTGCTTTTTTCTGTACTACACTTCCCAGAGACCACCCTGTCGGTCAAGCCGTGTGTGGTAGTCTCACGTTTCTCTTTGGACTTTCTGCAGATGAAGTTTATGTAGGCTGCGTTCTGTTCATCCATGGTGGCTATCACTAACCACCCAGTTCTATTCCAAGCAAACAAGAAACATAGATTATATCACTTCCTTTGTACTTCAGGATTCTTCTAAGCAAAGAACAACCAGAAGTAGAGCGTTAGCAACAAACACATGGGAAACTGTTCATGAACTGATATAGGTTTATAGTGGGAATCCATAAAATCTAGGCATCATAGGCATGAGAGCAAAGATTCATTCACACCACTGGCAAATGGAACAAAGACATGGTGGTGGTGGCCTTAACCACTACATCCTGTATTATATGTCCTAGATGGATGATGGGATCTGCCCCTTGTTCCTGTGGGGGGGTTTGAGCCCAGACCACAAACCAATGTATCCGGGGACGTTGGCCTGAGTCCGGCCTATCTTGGAATTTCTGTCTTTCACCCATGCAGTCTCTCAGTACTTGTTTCATGCCGGGTTTCATAAAAATGCTTTCATTGTGGCCCTTTCAAGCTTTTAAGAGTTCCTCTCTATGGAGTCAATCAGTGATGAAAGGCGACGACAAAATCTACTGGCATGGATAAGCCTACAGCAAATAATGTAGGCATGCAGGAGGGAAACAAACACAGCAGGGAAAACTGGACTGAGAAAGATCTGTGGTCATATTACTTTAGGCCAAATTACTGGGTAGAAAAATATGCAGTAAAAATCTATTAAATTATGTTAGTTTGGCCAATAGCCTATGGTGTTTGATGGCTGATGTTAAGATTATACTAAGGCTTGCAATAGCCAATGTTCAGTCTCAATGTTCAGTACAAGTTCAATTTCAAGTCAAGACATTCAGAATTATCCAAGTGTTTCCTCCAGAATGTCTTTCTTGTCAGGGTGCAAACGGCTTTGAAACAACATTTAGACCATCATGTAACATTTAAACTCTCCAATTAACTATTTGATTGTTAACAGCTCTTCAAAGCAGCATTCATTTTTTGGCTACTTGGGGGCAGGTGAACAAACTGTTGACATATTATCACTTTGTAAAGTTGACATGGCAAACATCCAGCAGACATGCAGCAACATTAGCATTGATTGGAAGTCGTGTTTCTGTCAACCTGACTAACATACATATTACGTATTACTTTTAGCTTAATGTTTTGGTCTCCACCAACTCCTGAGGGAAATATGTGGCTCTTTAGCTGCTAAATGCTCTACGATGTTCACCAGCTAGTTGCTAACTTTGTCTCTTTGCTTTTTGGTGCTGGGAAAGTAGTGTAAAGTTGGTTCATCAGAGTTTTTTCACTGAAAACAGCCGCTTGCTGAGACTGGAAACAACGCTGATGAGAGACGTGAGAGTGAACCAAAACAGTAAAGTTGCGGGCCATAAAACCAAAAGAATGCAAAATGCTTTATAGAGAGATGATAATTCAGTCACACTTTATTTTACGGTACACTAATAAGACGTACTAAGACGTACTTTGTGTCAAATTAGACCGAAACTAGAAATGATATGTTCTTTATTGGACAGTAAACAAACACAGTTATACCCTAATTAGACACCATACACCTAAATTATGCTGTAATTAGAAACCGCATATAATGCCGTATTAGACCCAAAATATAATATACTTAGACACTATTATACCAAATTATACTCTAATTAGAAACCAAATAGAAGATCCCAATACACAATTAGACACCATTTTACAATAATAAAGTACAACCGATAATTCTCTGTGGGTTTGTCACCTTGAGAGACTCATTTCACTTTTCACATAGTCACCTGATCCATTTGTTGACATAAAAACATTGACTAGTGCAGCTTTAAGGTGGACTCATCATCGTCGTAACTCATTCAATGTGGGTAGAAAAACTGGACATTCACGTTACACTACTGCCTTCATGTGATGAACAAAAATGGACATATTACTGAACAAATTTAATAGAATCAAATCTCACTACAGGTTTTCCAGACTTCTTAACTGTAGCTTTGTTCAGAGAAGAAAGAAACATTACAATGCTACTTAACACATTTGACTGGCCAGTACTTGTTATTTTCAAGATTAGCATTATGTATCAAACCAAGATATCAGCCTAACTTTAAATAAAATATATGCAATCTGATGTAATGTTATTTATTTAATGTACTGTAAATGTATTGTATTTACACACAGTAAGTTATGGTGTGGTATATGTCTTGGTATATGCTTTATATACTTTTTATAAAACCTAGGAAAGTCACCAAGTATCTTTGACCGTATGTACAACAGTTTATTTCCTTACCAGGCATACATTATGTCTATGATTTGTTAAAACACACATCACATAACTATTCAAATACACTTTTAGCAATACAGTTATAAGGTTGGATACATTTATCCCTTTTTACCTACTATGGAAATCTATTATTATTACAAACTGTACATGTCATCTTTGATTAACAGTATTTATGCATTAAAGGGAAATACTGAATATCCACAGGAAGTACTAGAACGTTCTCCTTCAAAATGTTTTAGTCCCTTAAACTTTCTCAAAATGCACAGCAGGTGGCAGCAACGCACTGCTTTTCGTCTGTGCTGTAACGTAGCGGAAACAAGCTACACTCATAATGCTCGTATTAAATCTCAGTAGGTGTCAAAATACAGTCATTATATACAAGATATAAACAAATGACTATTGAAATATAGTTCAAATAAGATATTACCTCTCATGCATGACTAACATTTCTTGCTAATATATGGGAGGTGTTCAATGACAACAATGTGTCACTCTGTGTGACACATCACTTAAGAACAAGCACCATTTAGTTTGCATTAGTAACTACAGTATTTACATGACAAGGGTTGATTAATTTGGGCAGGATGTAAATATGCTGCCATGCAGCCTTTGTGTCCCTCAGATCATTCTGAGTCTGTGAGTCAATGTGCAGTTCATCAGTGTGTCCAAAATTCAGTTGAATCCAGAAGACAGGGGCAAGCAGTAGAGGATACTGATGTCTGTTGAAACCCAAACTTAGTCAAGTTGGAACCAATTCCAAAACCAGGTCCGAGTCTGGGCTGAGACCAGAGAAAGTCAAGTCTTATCTTGTCTAACACTGAAACAGGCAAAATCACTTTATAAAAGTGAAAATGTGCTGAAAAAGGACTGAAAAAGTTTATGAAGGAACAAAGATGAAGATCTACCTGCAGGAGTTTTGTGCTTAACTTCAACGTCCAGCCGGGAACATAGATAGAACATTTAGGACCATTACATACACAGGTTTGTATTAAGAGCACTTCTTAAAACTGCTTTTGGATGAGGGGAGAAAAATAAACAAAGGTGGCCTGGGTGGGAAAAAAAAACATCTGCGAAAATTGTTAGAAAAGCAGGAAAAAGTTTAGTCAACGTCCGATCATGACAGAGAACAGTCCGTGATTTAGAAAAGAGTTCTCAAACTGAGACTCAAGAACTAGAGCCCTGCCAGTCGTTCAGTATATCCTCAGCTGTCCTCATCACTACTGTCCTCTTCGATATGGAAATGCCCTCCTGATATATGCTGAGTCTACAGGTACGTCCTCCTCACAATCTTTTATCGTCGCTGATCGCTCCGGCCCTATCGACAGGCACAAGTATCCACAGACATGCCGGGGTAAACCTTTAGCACCATATTCCTGTTTGGATCCAGGAAAAGAACGCTGAGGGGACTCATCTTCTCTGGAACGCAGCACGGTTCAGGGACACCAGGGACGATTCCCACAGCTCTGACGATGCTCTGGATGGTGGCGTGATTGGAGGGACGCACCACCTAAAGAAATGAGTGGTAGTAAAAGGGATTAATGCTAATACAACTTACTGTTTTAACTGTAAAAAATAAAAAGATGCCAACTGATTCCTGAAAAGGCCTGATTTATATTTTCATGAGGTGCAAACGTGACCAGAAAGTGTAAAAACATTATGACTGAAATATTGTTTGTTGTGTACTTTTCCAGTTTTCATTACTTCTGCCTTTTCTTGACGAACTTAAGAACAGATAAAAACCTGTTCATGCCCTATTTTTCAGTCTATGTGTAGTTGTGAATTTTTAATGTAAAAATACAATAAGATATTGTATTACAATAACAATAAGATGTTGTAACTGTATCTTCAGCAGTTTCAGTTCATTTAAGTCCTGATGTGGGACACTTAATCACATCAATGCTGCATGAGCAGAGTCTGTGTGTGAGATTATCTTTTCTAATGTCTGAATTCAAAATGAAAATGAAGCCAGTGATAAAAGTTAAACGTTTCTCTGGCTCACTTTAGGGATGGGGAATCCACAGGTCCCGGCGCAGTAGAAGGCATCAAACGACTTTGGCGCCAAAACCCACTCGCTCCAGCCGATGTCAGCGAAGTCCACCCTGAGGTAACGCCTGGAGCAAACCCTGGGCTCGCTCCACTGTCTCCTCCTGGCCTTTTTCATCGTCCTCTCATCGAAGCTCAGCACCTGGGGCTTACTCAGGCCCTCGCTGCTCTCCTGACCCTGCTTTCTTCCCGGTTTCACTGCTGCTTTGGATTTTGCTGGGAAATACGTGTTCTGCCACAGTTCATGATTCTTCAAGGAGTTGTACTGGACCTCTGGGATGTCGTTGGTTTGGATCTGGAGATGAAGCTCCCTCCGGATCCTTGGGGCTGAGGATGAAGCTGAGGGGGACACATCCTCTCCTACAGGGAAGGACCCGTACCGCTGGAGTGACATGGCCACACTGTTTGGCTCATCTATAGCTTGATCATCAGCGTATACCAAGATATATGGCAGGTTGGCTGGAGAGAGGCGCTCTTGGCCGTGAGGACTCCTCTGCTGCCGAGCCGCCCTGAACCCCATATCAAACTCCACCATGACCACAAGCTCTTTGACAACCCTGGCATGATTCACCACCGCCGTTACATCCCTTGTTTGCCAAGAGCCTTTCTTGAAAGGAGCCAGAGTTATGTTTCCCAGCGGTGTTGCAAAAGATGAGTTTGGGGATGATCCACGGAAGAGGAGCTGCGGGGAAGGAGGATCGGGATGCTGGAAGCCGCCGGATGGGTGGCGGGGCCTTCGGAAACGCCACGGTCGCTGGTGGTGGCGGGGCCGCTTGTAGAGGAAGTGAAAAGAGGCGAAGAGGATGAGCTCTGATTCCTGGATGGAGGACAGGTTGAACTGGAGCACGTCTTTACCGTGCAAGACTCCTGTGGAATTTGAAAAGAAATTGGAAGAAGAATGAGTCGACTGACTAGAAAAACAAAGTTCTTCAAGTAAAAAAAAAAACATTGGAGAGAACAGAGAAAAACAACCTTCCTTTAACCCTGTCTTTTATGCTTTTTCTAATTTATCTATTGGCTTTAAAAAAGGATTCATCAAACAGTGATGCGCTTGCTGGTTCAACCATACAGATGTTTTGTCAAACAGATGCTAAAGCCCTGAAGGAGGATCTCTCTCTGAAATGAACAACAAAGACGACTAAAGCGATCGAGTTGCAGCCTTGAACCTTTTCCCCCTCTCTTCTTTTGCCTCCTCTATCATCTCATTCTGGCACGTTTGACTGACATGAATAACAGCATCCAGTATATCTTCCGCAAAATGTTGCTCAACACATCTGACTGACATAAGCAGCAGCATGGAAAATATTAAACGGGGCACGCTTAAGTGCCTGCCTCACGCATGACCAAAAGCCTCATCCTAGATCGCTTTACTCTGGAAGTTCAGCCTTGTCTCCCACCCTTCCACCACAGCCTGAAAGACAAACATTGGATCGGTCCACTAGGTCTGTTGCAAGCATATGGAAATGCTTATAGGAGAAAGAGCTCCTCTGAGGCTTTTCGCTGTGCAGCCGGTGTCTGGGTGTGATAAAAGGCTCTTGTCTAACACCTAGGCTGTTGCAGCTACCGGGGAATAGTGCTCGAGACTTAAAAGTCCCTCAGTTCACTAAATCATAACACCGACGGAGCATAGAGGTGAGGATGTTCAGCCCAAAGTGGAGCGAGAGCTGCTGTGTGTGACAAAACACCTGCGTTTAGGATGTTGCACTGATGAAATATTTAAGATCAGGTATTAAAAAGGTTTTATTTTGTGCACAAGACTGGACTTTTCAAGTTTAATGTGAATTTTTTCTATATTTTCTGTACCACAGTTTGATCTGTAATGAAACGTCAAAGTCAAATAAAGTGAGAAATGAAAAATGAGATTAAGAACACTTTAGCTGACATAAATCTAGAGTTTCATTCAAGGATAAGTCACATAAAACTGTTACAAGTTATATTAAAAATGATTTTTTTTGGTAGGGTAAATAAGAAAGGGCCATTATGCCGATTCTCCTTTTTCCAATTTTTAAACTGCATTTAGTCTGTTTTCCAGAAGCTGTGCTGCATTATAATGACCTTCTGGGTATCAGTTCTAGTGAAATGATTGACACAAAAGCATGTTTCAAAAATACAAATGAATCTACATTTTTAAAAAAGATAAAAGTTCTGTTTTCAAATCTCATTTAAACTTTTTAACAAAATGGCTTATCCATATTCATTAGACATAATAATACCAGCAAAGTGAAGATAAATTAGGGATTTGTAATTAAGCATAGAGCAATATATATAAAATAATGTACCTATTTTGATACATTATGGAAATTATACCTCCCTACTTGCACGCAAAGCACCGGCAGTAACTATTATTTAATTTAGACTGGATCAACCGAGTCTCTCCTGAACAATAACACTGTTCATGGAATTAATAAAGGCGTGTGGCCACTCACTCGGGACAGCTTTAAAACTTCTCACGGTGTTTCCGTCCTTCTGGCTCTGCGGCTCTTTGCTGTACTTCTCATACACTTTGAACATGTTGATGGAAACCATGTCCCGGTTTGCGCTTTCGTGCGCAAAGACGCGCTGCTCCACTGCCGGTGGGCCATCGGCACCTTGACGCACGGCTTCACCAAGATCCTCAGACACGACTTTACCCCAGCTCGACTCCAGAATCAGTAATAAATGCAGAGTGTGAAAAAGCCGGCTCGCCATGGTTGGTGTTCTAGGAAATGATTCCATAAAAAGAAACGAAACTTAATTCAGTAAAAATACTCAAATAAGAGCTGCCTTTTCTTTTTCTCGCTGGTTGATGCCCACCCAGAGTTCAAACCGGTATCCAGGTAATCCGTGTCAGACCCGCACTCCACGGTTCAAAGTCTACAGCTGTTTCTTCAATGGGAGGAGACCGGGGGAGGACGCATGCATGAAACTCTGCTGCTGGATGGTGGCGGTGACGCCTCGGAGCGCACAGCCAACGAGAGACATGCAGCCTTTTAGGTGAACTGCTTACGAGTTTTGTTTAGCAGCCACGTTAAGAGCCGAACAGCTTCCCAGAATATTCGATCTATAGGCCTACTGTCAATATGCAACATCAGTCCACTCCATCACCAACAAGACAGAGAGGAAGAGTCAAGGGGCCAGGCAGTGTGGCTATTCAAGGTCAGACACTAAGATCCTGTTAGATCTTGGTTTTAAAGCTGCAAAGTTTAACATAAAAAATAACAATAAATACACAAGATTTTGTCATCATTACTAATATCTGTCTGTGACACAGTGTGTTCATGCTTAAATCATCCTGAAATTGGCTTACTGAAGACATGGTGAACATAATGTTTTTCCAATTTGTTACACTGCTGTCTTATCAAACAAAAAAACAAAACAAAACAACAACAAATATATTGTATACTGAATATAACGGGGGTATATATGTGTGTATAAATATATATACACCCCATAATAAGGCCTGGTCACACCAGAAAGTGGCGCGGTGAAATGTATCCGTGTGTCCACTGCTAGAGGCTCGGTGATGTAATGACTAGCCTACTCATAGGGATAGTTTGTGAACTTAGCCGGTGAGCTAACGGCTAACAGGAACATGCTAGGGCTAGTCAGTCACAACAGTTTGTCGAGCTTCTTTCTATTTCCTCTGTACTGTGCTGTTTACTTCCCCCGGGCATTTTGCTCTCAAGTTGTACAGCATTTCATTCAATGAAGACTTATTGCAGAGGAAAACAAAATAAGCTCACCGAGCTAGCGAGCTGGCTAGCTCGTTTGCTAACAGGAGAATACGTTCCCACATTTGTTTGAATTATCAACTTCTGTCTCATAACCAGTGATGGAAGAAGTATAGAGATCCTTTATTTAAGTAAAAGTACTAATACCACACTGTGAAAATACTCCACTATAAGTTGAAGTTTGAAGTCCTGCATTCAAAACCTCACTGAAGTAAAAGTATGTAGCCTATTATCAGCAAAATGTAGCCTACCTAAAGTATCAAAAGTAAAAGTACTCATTGTGCAGTAAAATGGTCCCTGTCAGTGTTTTACTATAATATTTTGATGTTTGATTCGATTTACCTCACCAACCCTGAGCGTGAATCCACTAATTGCGACAATTCCATTGAAATTAATTGATTTCAGACTTTTCTATTGCTGCTGACCGGACCTTTTCTGTGGATAATACACAGAACATGCTAACAACTGTTTTCACAGGGACTATTCCTTCAGAAGAAAGTAGTTCTACAAGACAAGTAAAATCAAACGTATGGACATGGCTGGATACCACCAGAGCGAAGTAAAGAAATGTGTTTGTTTTTTTTGTAATTTGAATGAGTTTGATTGACTGACGGGCAGGTGGAGCTATCTGCCTCAAGGTGAAAAGTTGTCATTTTGTAGCTTGACAGCTTCATTTAGAGCGATATAAGCAGCTAACAGCAGAAAAAGAACTGCCTGTCTTCTTTTTAGGGTCTCCTCTGCTTTCTGTGTTTCTGATGCAGCACAATAGTTTCCTTGTGAGAGAGATGGCAGCAGGCTAGAGCCACCATGGGTCAGGCAGCTATTAAAATACCTCCTACTGGTCCTGAGGGGGGATCACAAGGGGCTCTTTGACACCACCGTGTCTTACATCAGAGATAAAGGACTCTGCTGGGACTGGGATCATCTTCAGTAAAACACTGGTGTGTTTAAAGGTCATGCTACTTCAACGAAAGAGCCAGATAGCATCTGTCTCCACCCAGGGAGCTATCAGACCTTGTTATCACTCAGCGTAGGGATGTCTAATGGGGTTAGAAAAACTAATGTTGCTCTGGTGAGTTTTCTTTTGATGGTGTAATGGATTTTTGTGTGTGTGGTGGTTTCAAAATATATTGATGTGGCATTTGGGATGAGTTCTGATTCGCAATGTCCTCACCAGTAAAAACAATAGCGTTAATCATTTGATCAACACTTAAAACGAGCAATGCTTATGTCTTCCTGACAAGCAGCGTCTTGTGGTCATGCCAATAATGACTCTTCTCTCTCAGAAGCAAAGACGACAGTAGCCAAGGCTCGATTTTCAACCAGGCCCTTGAGATCTGGGGCCCTGAGCTTGACGTTGTTATAGTGCCACAAAACCTCTTAAGAAAAAGGTGGGGGGGGAAGATGGTTGGTGGCACAAAGGGGATGACTTTGCTATTGGAGACCACGGTTCACACTCACGCAATCAGTCAAATTCCCAATGGGTTCATTAAAATTAAACCTCCTTTTTTATGTGCTAAGCTTTTGGTATTGTTGGTTTAACTGAGATTTAATGTTCATGTACAGTACATAGAATCCAGTCACCCTCTATCTGAAGCCATTGAGGTTATGATGTTTTCCATTCCAACATTGCGCATAAGATTGTCATTGTATTCTCCTTCCTATTGATTGCTGAACCCTTGCTTTTTAGCTTGAGGGACCGAGAGAAAACCTGACTTTTACCATTGATGTTTGAAGACTATCAAACTCCATTGTGCCTCCCTGCCTTGTGGAAATATGTCAGTCAAAAGATCCCAGCTCCATGTCGACTCCTCTGGGAAAGCAGCTGTACCCACTGAGCCAAAACTGCTTCACCGCAGTGATTAGCCGCAACTTCAAAGGTAATTTAAACCTTTATGAGTACTTGTCACACTTCATAAGACCCCTCACTTAACGGCTTTCCTGCAATAGGAGAAGTAGAGAAAATGTCAGAGCGGACATTTAGAAGGACAAGGCTCATAATTTGTTGAATTGAAAACTGTTACATCCAATAAATAAATTCTCAATGATCATAAAGTTGCCTCATTATCGTGGGTTTGCAGCCAGAGATCAAAGGAGCGTGTCCAGGCTCTGTGTCCCACACACGTCAGCCTGGTTACCAATATAGCTGCTAAACAAAGTGGAGAGTGTAGAAAGAGAGAGTGAATGTAGAAAAATAGTCATTATTAGGTGTTTAAGCACAAATATTAAAACGAGCTTGAGCTTTCTGTTCCATGAGGAGCTTTTAACTTGTTCTATGAATAAAACAGTGGAATAAAGACTTTTAAACCTTTTTTCTTCTTTGTAGCTGTGCTGGAAATATCTCAGTTCATCATGTTCTTCAAAAAGGTCAACATTTTTGGGAAATACGCTTTTTTGTTTTATGGCTGAGAGTTAGATGAGAACATCGATACCTTACTCTTATGTCTGTCCATTAAATAAGAAGCTAAATCTAGCAGTCGGTTAGCTTAGCTTAGCATAAAGACAGGAAGCAAGGGGAAACAGCTAGCTTGGCTCTGTCGGAATGTAACAAAAACCACCTACCAACATCTCTAAAGCTCACTAATGAACACGTTATATCTGTTTGTTTAATCCGTACAAAAACTGTGGTGTAAAAAGTTAATTTCTTAGCTAGGCACAGTGACTTCCTGGAGCCCTGTCATCACCGTGAAGTTGAGGTTACAGAGACTAAACAAGATATAACGTGTTTATTAGTGAGCTTTACAGGCTGGTAGGTGGGTTTTTCACCCTTGGACAGAGCTAGGCTAGTTGTTGAAGATTGCAAATGTATATCATCTGTTAGACCTATTTGTAGGCTAAGTATCAGTGAAGGTTTAATTTATCATGCTAGCCTATCTTTGGTGATAGCCAGGGTAAAGTTGACGGAGACAAGGGAAGGACGATGTTATACTGTGGTGAAATAAATTAACAAACACGATCAGTCTCCTTGCTGGTTGTTCTGACACATTCAGGATCATAAGTGCTCATTATTACGGTTTTGTATTTCTTTGTAATGTAGCACAGTGTCAACAATGTTACTTAAAACGTTCTTTCTCAGCCCTGGAACTCAAACCCCACCTAAAACATTTTAATAATTAAAATAATATCAAAAATGTGTGACGACTAGTCGACTAATGGCTTGAACTAACAACTATAGCAGACTAGGAAATCTTTTGTACATTGTTAAAGGGCTTTCTGAAGTTTTTTTCTTTGACCACACAAACAAGCAAAGAAATGTTGACCAAGACAATTTATAATGGCCCTGCTATATTTTGGGGATCACTAAAGCTGAAAAGGTTGAGAACCAGTGTTGTTGTATAGTAATAGAAGTACCAGACCAAGAAGCAGGCCAAAATTCACGTCCTTCATTACACATTGAGAGTCATTTAAAATTTTTCATCTCGTATGACATCATGGGTGAGTCACCTCTCCTCCACCTCCTCCTCCTTCTTCGCAGGGTGAAATGGGAAGTGTAGCCCCCCAAAATATGCTCTCATTCACAGAATATTTGCCTGGGGTGCTCATCAGGACAGGGAGGAGGACAGACGAGCCCACCGTGTTTCTTTTGGCCCGAGAATCCATCCTTCATCCTCCCCCTTTTCCTCCTCCTCCTCCTCCTCCTCCCTTTGACTTGTTTTCATACTGCTGGCTGGAGCTGAATGACCATTCATGCTCGCTGCTGTTGGATATGGATGTTTGTGTTTGTGTGTGTGAGAGAGTCTGAGGGGCATGACATCCCCTCATCTGATGTCTGCCAAGCCGTCCACACACACATACACTCACCATAACCCCACTCCAGTCTGGATTCTGTGCCATACCTCCCTCATAGAGAGCCACAGTCATGCCACTTCAGCTCACTTCAACATCACTCAACCAAGAGTGACAGGTCCACACACACACACACACACACACACACACACACACACACACACACACACACACACACACACACACACACACACAAACATACAGCCCTCTCGCTCTCTCTGGGAGATATCCGGTTGTCTCATACATTACTGTTGCAAGTTGCCGCAGCAGTGCCAGCCGAAAGAGGAATGTCTGCTGGAGTCAGAGGGGAAACTTGTGCATGACAAATTTATGACTGCAAATCACTACAATTTGCCAGACTTTACGGTGAAAAAACAACAACTGACATCTGAGGAGAATTAGACCACATTTATTCATTCATGCAGCACCTGGGCAATTCGCTGACAAGAGGAGTCATCGGCGTCGTGTGTGTGTGACAGAGAGACAGAGAGCGTGTATGTGTCTGGTGATGAATGTGAGTTCCCAAAGCAAGTATGTCCCATTTCACAGATTTTGCCAATCTTCCAGATAAAGTTTTCACACCCAGAAGAGTTCAAATGGCCACTGAAAGATCCGTTGCTGTGTGCAAATATGTAGATATCTAAGAAACTGTCTAGAAATAGAGAGGCCAGCCCACCTGATGAAGACAAATCTTATCTTTACTCCTTCACTTTGCTCCTAAACCCTGACTTGTAGCTTGGTAACAGTCAGCTATGTTGCACTGTGTTCTCGTGGTTACGTTCTGCCTTTTTGCGTTACATCAACATAACGTTATTAAAAAACATACAAAAAAAACAACTTTTGGCACTTGTGAATCGATTCAGTATCGTAGAAGATAAGAATTGCAATTCTTATGTGAATAAGTCTCCCCCCTAGCCCTAACATAGACTATCAGTGACAGAGCGATCAGTGTTGAGATGGACGGGAAGTTGTCCTTTTAGAAACAATATCAACTGTTCACACAACCTCTGCTGCCAGAGAAGACCTCCAGTACAGCCACTGTGGTTAAATTCCCAGGAAGCCCTCACAGGTTCTCTGAAGTGTGCTTGCTTCTTGCTCGGCCTCCCTGCTGTCTGCACCCCTCGATAGATGTCAGCTTGACCCTGTGCCACGGGGCTGTCAGAGCCACGCATGAGGACCTGCTCATTTATCATCCCGCTGCAGACAGTGGGGCTGATGACTAAGAGAGGTAATGAGCTGCTCTCGGCTGTGCGAGGGCTTCCCTCCCGAGATCCAACTAGCATGTGCAGAATCCAAAACCACAAGAACCCCAACAAACCCCACACAGCACCACCCCCCTGTGGCTCCACGCAGACAAGGCCAGCAATCAGCGTGATGGATTTCAGCCCTGACACGCTTTTCCTCAAGCGGCCCAATTAGGAAAATACTTCTGCGGGTTGTTTTTTCTTGCTTTAACAAAGCTAAGTTCTCATTGTGTCTTACTATCTGATCCAGTGGTTGATGTACTGTAGGCCAGAAGATGGATTGACTTTAAAGAGGAAATTTTGTTTCATTATGGTTAGGAATAAGGAGTTGGGGAAATCCCTTTGCACAAAAGGAAAGTGAGAAACCAGATCTTAACGTAGGTGCTGAACTCAGAAACCAAAGACAGACAGGCGCAAAAAGGCTTGATAACTTGCAGACAGACCAACACGCACTTTTGAAAAATGGGTTTGCTGTGCCATCCAACAGTAGATTTCCACTGTGGAGTTTGAGGGACTCCCACTTAGCGCTTACTCACTAATCATAAGAAAACATGTCATAGGGAGCCTTTATAGCTGAGGCCTGAACCTTACAAACTCTCTCTAAACCAAATGTCAGTCTGTGACCGTGTGACGGATGAGTCTGGATGTCTCCCATGAGGAGAGCTTTCATTAGTAAACGGTGATCACTCTCCTCGAGTGTTTTCAAGACTGCAATTTTCTCTAAGCGAGTTGTTTTGGCAATTCCTCCTCAGAGGCCCCCGTCTGAGAACAATCATCCACAATGTGTTTGTCAGTTATTTGAAAAATTGACAACGATCTCAAATTGCACCTATTATTCACATCTCAGGCTTCTGGAACAGCTGTATTTTAAAAGCCAGCCATGATTGCATCTCCTTCTTTGCCAGTAGGAATGGTTCGCAGCACCAGACGCTCCAGTTCACACTCCAGGAGCAGACCTGTGCTTGTACTTGGCTTCACCTTATTAACTCTCTCCTTGTTAACTACCTCCAGACTATGCTGTTGTTTTGTCAGAATGGACCAGGCAAGCTTAAAGCTGCCACTCTGAAATAAAGCACATAAGCATCAGTTTTAGATTCTGGTCATTGGTACATCAATACCGGACTTTTTTTCATGTTTTTACTGTACATGCAATTGGTATTGTTTTACTGAGAACAATAATATGAATAATGCATTTGTTTAGTCTTGCAGAAATGGAGGCCTAGTTTATGCTAAAATAATGCACTAACTACCAGATGGAATATGTTACGAACAAGGACAAACAATGCAAACACAGATTTTAATCTTTGAAGCTCTTTAAAGCTTCATGTTGAAACTTTTATGTCACATCAGCTAAGTGGATTGTTGGCCCCACATCCAGATGAGGTGTAAAAACAACACTAATGTTCCAAATGTTTTTTATTTAATTTTTCTACTTCTACTCTTTACTATAATCTTGTTAATAACAGAGTTTGCTGTGATGACCTGCTCAGCTGCTGCTTGTAATCTTGCCATGCCCATGTAACATAAGCATCTACACACTGATGCCCAAACATCATAAAAAATACATTCGGAGGGATTAAGGCAAGCAAATACAGGATCACGATCAAGCACAGATAAGTAAAGTGCGCCACTCTACCATGTCCACCTATTTCCTACAGTCATGTTTTATCACATATATAGTCAAGTCAATTTTATTTATATAGCCCAATATCACAAATTTGCCTCAAGGGGCTTTACAATCTGTACAGCACATGACACCCTCTATCCTTAGACCCTCGATTCCGATAAGGACAAACTGTGGTCACTTAACAAAGGAAATAATGGGGAGCTGTATTTACATCATTATCCGTTCAGAATACAGTGGGTTTTTCAAAGTTATTTGCAGAATTCCGCTGCCTGCTGCAACTGGAAATGAAGTTAATGAGAGCGGTGAGAGTGAGCCAAAATAGTGAAGTTTCGGGCCGTAAAAACCAAAACAATGAGCTGAAAGATGATAAAATTCTGAGTAGAGCTGTAAAAAAGTCAGGTGATAAATGCCTGTGGGGTTGTCACTACGAGCGACCCACTTTCACATTACATTTGATCCATGGTTAATATAAAAATATTGATAAGTGCAGCTCATGAATTTCAGCAGTGACTTAAAATCTCAAGTAAGCAAAGTGCTTGATTAAACAGATGACTGAAACAAAATGTTTGAGGTGTCTGTGGCATAGTGTATACTGTAACCAATTAATTATTTTGTTTTTTACAGTTTTAAACTCTACGTATTAGTGCAGTGTCATTTTGTTATTAAGTTTTCAGAAAAAGACAGCAGCATTTAAGTAGAATCTGAGCAGAATTAAAGTTATAAGACCAAAACAATACAGTTCACACAATTTAGTTTGGTTTGCTCTGTATTGAGTATGTGCCCTCTCTTTACAGGAGGGCCCCCTGTTGTTTATGCCTGTGATGAGCTTAGAAAGGAGGAATCGGCCATCAAGCGCTGCGCTCTGTCCTCGCAACTATATATCACTTCAAGGGCTACCCTTCAGGAAGGGCCATTTTCCCATCATCCGTCAGTCAGGGAGGCCGTTACTCTGCACATTAATGGACCAAATGGACTGACGACTGGCACCGAGCGCTCTCCATCTTTCTCTCTCCCCCTCACTTTATTACTCTTGGTATGCTTTCTCTCCCTTTGCCAGTCTGCTTATTTCTCTCTCTCTCTCTTTTCAGTTCCCTCTGTCTTTTTCTCTCAGTCTATTTTTTTTAGCATTTTGGCTTAGCTGTCTATAAATCACTTGTCATATCACTGTGACGTACTCTGGCCCCGCTGAGGCAGCCTGTGGTGTGATTTAGCCTCAAGTTGATTTTCGTGCAGAGTGATACTTTGTATGTCAGTGCCTCTGTCAGTCGCACACAATTCGGACACAGCAAGTTTTCCAGCCAGCTCTGAACTTTTTATTCTCTTTTCATGCGAAAGAAAGGAATTAAGTCGGTGCATTACAGACTTCAGTTTTTCTGGCCAGGCACATTGTTTTCCTTGGCCGTCGCACTTGAAGTCTGTTGAAACGGGCCTTTTTTTCATGTCTATAAATGGGCTCTTTTCATGAATCCATGAGGGAATGCTTGCTTTTTGAAGGGATTTAAGAGGATACTACAGTATACTCAGTCAGGGGCCCTAGATTTGTGCTCCATATTCTCACACTCCATCATATTGAGGCTAATATGGTATGGCTGGGCTCGCTATATGTGAATTGTCATGGTATTTATCAAAATAGCTTGCCAAAGTTCTGGAGACGGGAACAACTGGAGTGGTGATGAGAGGGGTTAGTGAATTGCTTCCTGTCTGAGAGAGCTGATGAGTGAAAGAGAGAAGGAGGCAGCAGGCGCTCAGAGCACAGATAGCAGAGAAATGAACAAAAACCAGTGGCGCAATGGGAGAAAACACAAAGTAGAAGCTTACATGTTGTCCAGTAAAAACAGACTGTTATGCATTTGAGACAATATCTTGAAATGGCATCTGCAACAGAGATGCAATAAATGCCATAAAAAACAATTAGTGTTGATAATCACTGTGTCAGAGCCTCCCAGGATTGGAACCACCTACATAAGAAACTGTGCCAACTACCATTCCCTCTCCACAACTTTAAGAAGATTAGTGTAAGAGCTGCTCCTGCTTATCTTAACTAAACTAAACTGCCCAGCTTGGGTATGTGTGTGCCCAGCAGAATAGCAGCAAAGCACACACACTGCAAAATATCTCCAAAAATCCCTGAAAAAACAATTTTAGACCTGGGAGGGAATTCACCAAGGGCAGCGCAACCTGTCTCTAAGACATGTCCGTGTGAGTTAAAAATGTTTCAACATGAGCAAAACATTTGCGTGTATCCCGGGGCTTTATGAATCTACTTCATAAATGTACACAGACGAGAGAGAGAGAGAGAGTGATGGGAAGTAACAACAAAAACAACAGATTCTGGTCAGTTCTGTGTTCAGTTAGAGGCTGAACAAACACACAAGCACACTCTCATTCACGGCCAGTGCATCCGTTGCTAGCTAACTTACAGCTAACAGTCTGGACATTGGCTGTTCTGAACAAATAAACATGGAAGTCCGGTGATCAAATTCACAAGAATGACGTGAGGTGAAAATTTGCTTTGCTTTCTTTCTGAACACACCTCTAAAGCTCACTAATTAACACGCTATATCTCATTAGTTTAATCTGTAAAAAAACTAAGTGCAAAAACAACACATCATTTTACCGGGGGTTAGGTGCCAGACTATTTTTTGGCTGGGAGCAGTGACTTCCTAGAGTCTTATCTGTACTCTGAGGTTGCCAGGCATCCAGCAAAGACTTCACCTTGCATTTGATTACCTTTGGACAGAGCCAGGCTAGCTGTATCCCCCTATTTCCAGTCTTTGTGCTAAGCTAAGCTAACTGGCTTACCAGCTTTTTGAGTTTGGGTGGTTTGTGAGGTTTTGGGGGTTTCTTGCTCTCCAAGAGCAAAAAAGTGAGGTGATATTATGTTACCCAGCCTTTCTGTCTTGAGCTTGACCCACAGGTATTCAACTCAGATTATTTCTGCACTCAGAAATGTTTGTCCCCTGTGTAGGAATTAAAGTGAATTGTAGACCATTAGCTGCCTTAAACCATTGTCAGTGGAAACAATTATCTGCCAATGTTTAAATCTCTGGTTCATTATCAATTACTTAAAGCTTAATCACTTAAGTCATTCCTTATGCACGTAAATATTTACAGTTACATTTCGAGTAAATGTTTTCTTGTATTTAATGTACACAGCAGTGATGTATTATATTTACATTTGCATGGAAATGCCAGTCATAAATGGTAGGTCTAACTCTAATTTGACAGCTGTAATAATGTATCTGACACTTATGTTTCACATTAAAGGATATCTTTCTGTTATATAGTACTTTTATTAAATGTATAAATAATTCTTATGTTTGAAATTTAACAGCTATAACCAATATTTTTTTATAATAATAATGGATTAAATGATTATCTGTAATGTGAAAGGGGTAGCTTGTAGTCAGTCAGCGATTTGGGGGGTTTCCAGGTTCGTTTCATTCGCCCGCGACTAGCGAACCGACTCATGACCCCCAGAATATTATAGATCCAAGACGATACTGACAGAAGGGCGGGACTTACAAATCCGTCTGCTACTTCAGCACCACGGACAGCGCCATGAATTTATCAATACACAGCACAATTAAGCTACTGATATTTCAGATCCATGGTCGGGGCCATAGATTCTACCTTGCACAAACCTCAGTCAGATAAAGGATCAATGACATATTCAACTAAACAACCCCTCTGCCCCTGCACTCTCTCTGCTACTAGGGGATGGAGAGGGGGGATGGCAGGTTAACAAGGGGGATGCATTTTGGTCATTTTGCTAACAAGGGGATGGCATCCCATCATTACGCCTGCTGTCTGTAGTGACGTACCCCCAGAGAATTATTACTGAACTCTGCAGTTCCCCTCAGCTCTACTGATCACTTTCAGCTCATTGTTTTGGTTTTACAGCCCGCAACTTTTCTTACTGCTCTCAGAAGGAAAGCTCAATTACAATTCACAGCCTCCTTGGTCTCAGTCTTGACTTGGACTTGATTCAGTTTCTGTGTTGCTGTCAGTAGAAAGATTGTGCAAACTCTGAACTCTGCAAACTAATTGGTGATCCATAAAATTCAGTAATTTGGTTTAAAGTAACTCTTTAGCAGTACACATGTTTCAATGAACATTTTTATTCATAAAATACCCTTGGTGACACTTTGACCGTCATTAAGGGGTGCAGCTGTGCCTCTACTGCACCACTCTACTGACAAAACCCAGACAGAATCAGCCTCCAAGGTATCATTGCTGTAGTACTGTTATGTCAGCCTCTAAAGTATATTTTGATTGTAAAGTTACA
Organism: Siniperca chuatsi; assembly: GCF_020085105.1. Classification (NCBI taxonomy): domain Eukaryota; kingdom Metazoa; phylum Chordata; class Actinopteri; order Centrarchiformes; family Sinipercidae; genus Siniperca; species Siniperca chuatsi. The sequence goes on from NC_058061.1 coordinate 18,123,284, forward strand.
ATTGTGTAGTCTCTGCTTTCACTGACACTAATTAACCCATATTTCTATTGTAACAGACTAAATGGCATGCACACTCACACTGCACACACACATATAATCTTGTCACTAAGCCAGCACTGACTTGAATTGAGCTAATTTCTGGTTCTGACTGAATTATTTCTGTAATCGCACTCTTCCACCACACACCACGCTGCTACAGGCCCTCTCAGGTTCCCGTTAATGATCATATGACCCAGTCCTGAACCTTTGACATCAAATACTCCAAATGTAGTGTGATGTGATTGTAAAACTTTGACTGCTGCATTTATCAAACCACAGCGAACTCTCCCTCTGTCTGTTTCCTTTCTGTTTCCGCCCCTTCATCAAATAGAGGAACTCCCAGCTCACAGCCCACTTTCTTTTCTTTCATGCTTCCTGTCAGTCAGTCTGTTTTTCTGTGCATCAGGCGTGTGTTTAGTGAAGTCAGGCTTCTTCTTTCTGCCAAACACCTCTCAGTAAGATATTCGATACCGCTACTTCATAGTTCTGCGGGAGAGGCAGGAGGGACTCAGCTTAATGTGTCATTTCACAATTAACCTTAATGTCTGTCCTGAGTGATAATTTTCTGTGGGTTCATCACTACAAGTGACGCCTTTCACATACATGTACATACATGTAGCCATTTAATCCATTGTTAATATAAAAACATTTAGTAGTGCAACTTTAAGAGGGACTTGATCGGGGGGGTGGGGGGTGGGGTGGGGGTTGCTTGACAGGTGTGTCTCTTAAAAATGTAACGCTGTTGTTCAACCGTCCCTTTCTTTGGTTAAAAAAGCTTATATTCATATCCAGGGAACATGGGTTTTCAGTTCCTCCGCCATAAAACCTGAAACTGAGTCACAAAACTGAATATATGTGCGATAAAGTGGTGTCAGGCACACCAGCAGCCATCAGTGCCTGCTGCTGCCCCGTTAAATCCACAGCTTATCCTTATTTATGAGGACAGGTAGAAGGGGCTTAGAAAAACATCAGAGATGACAGAATATGAATATCAGATACCGACGTTAAAGCGACGCTCTGCGGGCAAAACCAACATCCGTGTGGAAATGACCCAGACGTACTTCTTCATCAGATGTCCAGAATGAATCCCAAAACCCGACATCTGAGGGAACCTGAGCCTCTGTGTGTGTGTGTGTGTGTGTGTGTGTCTGAGTGGTGGGGGAAGATGAGAAAGAGAATGATACAGATAACAGGAGTGTTTCTGATTTGTCAGCAAGATTGATTTTCAGGCTTGCAAGCCAATAAAAAGGTTTGGTAATTGAGTTTAAATGAATTGAGAATGAGACAAAGAAAAGGGGGAAAAGACAGGGACAAAGAAAGTTATATTATATATTCTGTATATGTATATATATTATAGAGAGGAGATACGCAGAAAGGTAAAGAGACAGAAATAGAGAGGAGACAGTTAAGAAAACAAAGAAAATGAGACAAAAAGTGGAAGAGACACTGAAACAAAGAAAGCGAGACACTGAGACACACAATATGAGCCAGAAGGAGAGAGACAGCTCGGCCTCGTCTCATCAGTCAGATAGGTTCATGAGTGATAGCAGCCAAAGGCCTAGTGAGCAGCCCCTGTCCCCGCCGCCGTACACCCTCTGCTTTATTTCATCATGAAAGTTTTATGCGTGGAAAAATAACAAGACGCAGAGCCAAGTGGCTCAGTGGTCGAGAGAAAGCAAGAAAAAATCCGAGCCCTCTGAGACAAAAGGCTTCTGTTGTTTCTAAATCAACGTTAATTTGCGACTTGGCGGACCCCCGCCTGGAGGAAGCTTGTGGTAAAGAAAAGAAAATGAGTCAGGTTATTTTGTTCACATTTGCAATCTGAGGTCCAGGGTTGTTTTTTAAACCTTGTGGTTTAGCATTTAAGTTTGGATTTCACCTCTGCCCCCACTAACACCCGCACCCCTCCCACCCCAAAGGACTTTTTTAACCAATGGGGATGAATGTAGTGATGGCAATGAATCAGAGCAAAACCTTTTATCCTGGGATTTGTCCACATCACAGAAGAAGCCTTTGTAGAAGCCTTTGTCCTGCATGTGTCCTCTAAATAATTTGTTCTTTAATGCCACAAATTAGAATAAAGTCAGTGTATTTTAACTTCAAACTCTTGTCTCTCAATACTTAACTCATTCCACTGATCAAAGAGGTCACATGAGCAAAAGTGCAAAGGTAAAGTAAAAGGTAGGATTTATACAGTGACAGAACATTAAACTTTATGGGTCCCTGTGGGTTTCACAGAAGCAACAATAACAAAGAGAAGCTGAAGAGGCAGAAAGAAAACTCAACTTATGAAATGTGCAAAAATAAGTAACATTTCCCATTTTTTTTCTCTTGATCTCCATCTTCTCTGTTGTGATCGGTTTATAGACTCACTAATAGAAATCAATACAGTCTAACAGCTTTTACCAGATTTATATTTATGGACCAAGTATCTCAAATATATTGTAATTTCAGGGCCCATAATAAACAGATAAGAAATTTAAGTAAACAGCAAACTGTCAAAAGTCAAAGTTGAACTTTTCTCTGTCATCGTTTCAGTAACTTCAATTTTGAATTAATACATTTTTTGATGCTGCAAAAATGTTGTTTGAATTCACAATAAAGTCTTTATATCATTCATTGTACAGTGAGAAAAAAGGTAATCCCAAATGACTGATATAAAACCCCTCCTCTAACTAATTTAAACAGACTCCATCTGCTGATGAACACCATGAAATGCAGTTAAAAGCTCTGAAAAAGCAAGTAAGTGGACTTTGAGTTAATACATATGTTTTTGTGTCAAACTACTTTTTCTAAGGTCAAGAATGAACTTAACATGTTGGCCCCCTCTTTTCCAACACCTGTTTTTGGAAAAACACTTTTTGAAGATACAAAAGACTGTATCTGTCTAGTCCTGTGTGGAAAGTTTCCCTGACGTACAATTAGTCCAAGTATAAGATAGTCCTCATGTGAAAGTGAATTATGAAAATACTCGATTAAAGCATGACGTAAGTCCCACATTTGTGTAGCTTGTCAAAGTACGTTTTGCAGGCATTTAGTCATAAACCAAAGTACTGGAGAAATTGAAATTTTAGAGTAGAAATTTGGACCTGATGGTGGCGCTAGATGAAAAGTCAGATGATCACCAAAGATATTACAATTCATCCTCTGGGGACCATAAATGTCTGAACCTAATTTCATGGCAATCTATTCAACAGCTATTGAGATATTTCAGACTGGACCAAAGTGGCGGACAGAACAACTGACTAACCAACTTCCTAACCATCCGTAAAGCCACGCCGCTAGTCTAGCAACATTCGGGCTAAAAGCAATCCATACTGCAACACTCACACTTACTGTGTAAGGCAGGGACTGGTACTTGCCTCACTGAACGATAACATCTGCTGTTGTGAATACAAAAATGTCTAGTCCACAAATATAATACGACCCCCAGTTTTTTGTAATATCAAAAAATAACCAAAATATGAATTTACTCACTGATATATTCTGAAATGCACTTTAATATGTTCTGAATATGAAACATCAGCAGCAACAGCTCCATGTGAAGTTGCAAACCTAGCCTGCATGAATGAAGTGGCCAAAGATAGAAAAGTGGCTAAGAGAGACAATAAAGGTCCAGAAAAGTGAGAAAGTGAGAGAAAATAGCATGAAAGCTAACATTTTCACCAGGATGAAAAGCATTCCTGCATATTCTCTCAGCTTCAGGTTGTGAAATGAGAAAATTCCATCCATCGGCAACGATAAAGACAATGTTTTTGCAAGACTCACAGCATTAGGTTACATGATGTTTGTCTCCCTGGAAACAAGCCCATTGGAAAGACGGCAAGGTTAGTAGCCGAGTCGAGATCAGAAACAGGTGAAGGCTCTCCCTCCATGATACTGTCTCTTTACTGTATACTGCATGAGGTGGGAGGAAGCCTGACGCCAACAGCAATTGTGTTCAATATGGTGAAATATGTCAATTTTCTTGTCAAAAGCAGAAGTGTTCAGTGTGAGTTCTAAGTGAAAAAGCATTTGCCAAAGCATATAGGCCATCATGGGACACTAAAACTCCCCACGGAAACCCAGATAAATTCAGTTATTTGACTCTAAGCAGCTCTTAAGTCTATATGGCAGAGACAGAGTGCTGACTGTGTGTGACTGAGCAAAGGGACTGTGAGCTTCACCTGAGTGCCATCGATCTCCATTTACAGGAACTGTGCGTGCATGAAAGCCAGGTCTGGACTTGATTGGGAGGTGAGTGGAGAGGCGGCCAATTTGTCATCATTTGGGTGACAACTTGTCTGACTGACATGCTCCCTCGCTGACCTCTCTTTGTGCTTTGAACTGATAAGCAAACTGTATGTGTGTAACTGTGTGTGAGGAGGGCAAAAAAAGACAAATGACAACGATGAGGGAACAGGGGACGTTAAATCGAAAAGCAGGTTTTCTGGGTTAAATGGTTAAATTCCAAACTTTTCCAGACCTTCATGTGACCTTCATTTCATTTGAAGATTTTGGTATTTTGAAAGATTTGTGTTCATAGCATGATCACCATCCAGACTTCACAGACCTGTATGAGAAATCTCAAAAGAGCCCTTAAACGTAAAGCAGAGACATTTTAACTTGACCATATTCCCAGAGATTCTCATTTTGTCATGTTGCTGCGATGCTGTGAAACATTTTGTCCTTATGAAGCAATGAGAGTCAGATTCAGAGTTTTGCACAGCTCTGCACTCACTAATTAATATTCATATAATACCAATGGATCAAATGACTACGTGTAATGTGAAAGGGGTTGCTCATAATGGCAAAGTGACAGATTTTTTTTTTTACCCAACTCTGCAGTTCGTCTCAGCATCTCTCAGCTCATTGTTTTGGTTTTACGGCCCGCAACTTTACTGGTGGCTGTTTTCAGTAAAAAAGCTCTGATAAACCGACTGTACTACATGCCCAGTGCCACACAACAAACTTAGCAACTAGCTGGTGAACATAGTGAAGCATTCACTAGCTGAGTAAATGCTTAGCTAGCTTCGCTAGACTAGCTAAAGGGCCAGATATTTTCCTCGTTGGTAAAGACAGAGTTAAAACAGAGTTTAAAAAAATGTTAATATTGGACTTACCACAGAACAGATTAGTTGGCGAACATAGCTAAGTACTAGCTAAGTAAATACTTAGCTAGCTTAGCTGAACTAGCTGAAAGGCTAAATGTTTTCCTTAGGAACTGGTGAAGAGACCAAAACAGAGCTAAAAGGAGATTGGATATTGGATTTATATTTGCCAGGTGGCCAGAAACAAGACTCCAAATGAATGCTAATGTTTCTTTTTGTCTGCTGGAAGTGGAAGTGGAAGTGTTTGCTAACATGTTGGTATATCAACTTAATACGGTGATGTATGCAGGTTTAACTTAAAGATTCTGGTAATGGCAGTCACTGTACAGTTCACATGGGGAAAAGTCCAAAAATTTAGTTTAAATTGAACTCTTAAAATATAAAAATATTTGCTAGGAAGTTGACAAAATATGTAAGATACTTTCACTTTGTATATAACATAAACTGGAATGAGAATCTAACTCAAACTGACCACCTTCAACACACCACAGTTTTTTTACTCAAAGATGATCAAAGTTTAACCTTCAACCTTGTTTTTTCTACAGGAAACTACATTATTATTCTAATAAATGTTGTGTTTTGTTTTGAACTGAAAGCTGTCCACTCTAGTCAGCATCAGAGTTTGGAGTCTTAGATCTGTTTTATACGTTCACAGAGACTCTGTGACACAATTTTGTAGACACGGTAATGAAATAATTGGCTGTGTCACTCAGGCCTCAACAGAAATGGAGCACAGAAAAGCCAGTGTGAGTATGTGTGCCTGCAAATTCATCTGGGTACAACTGTATACAGGTGTAGATCTTTGTACGTATTGGTAATTAAACTCTGGATATGTGTAGACATTCACAGTTTATGCATATGTTTGCTAAAATGTGAGACTGACACTTGTTTGTAACATCTGTAATTTGCTAAGATTTCTGAATGTGCAGCTACGGCATGCAGCTATATTTTAATGTCTAGTATTAAATAAACACGTTTATGTGTCCTGCACTGTTACTCACACTGTAATATTTCAGTCAGCACCATCAGCATCTAAATCAGAGGAAAATGAAACAGCCTGGTTTTCATAACCCTAAGAAAAACTGCATTGGATGAATAAACCAAATCTGAACTTGATTATGAGGAGTAATGAGTTGTTCTGTTTCAGAAGCTGCTTTTTTATATTTTATTTTTACAAGCAATTGGTAGCTGAGCAAATAACCCTGCACGGGGAGCCAGCCAGGTACACAGGCAGGGGAGGCTGCAGGCATTGTGAAGGCTGAATAATTACATCGCCTAAAATGCTTTTTTGGCTTAAAGCATGGAATTGAAGATTAGCTCCACAGAGAGAGGATTTAAAAGATCCAACCTCACTAACTCTGCAGGCTTGAGGACGACTGCTAAGACAGACGAGATGTAAGAAAAGGCTCTTTCACTTAATTTTTGTTATTTGGATGAATAAATTAAATAGTAAGCAGCAGGTATGTGCGCCAACAGTATTAAGAGTTTCCCACCTCTTTAAGTTGCTTCACAGGTCTTTTGTTGTTCTCGCTGGCCAGCAAGAACAAGCAAAGGAGAGCAAAGTTCAGCTTTGACCAGTTGTGATTTTATAAACTCAAAGATATTTTGGTGCAAATTTCAGAAAACAATGCAGGAAACAGCTGGGGCTGCAAACACATGCCACACATGCTATGCAAGCAGGGCTGCATTGAGAACACTGAGGTAGAGGTCTTCATGGGTCCACTAATGATCCTCAGGTCTGTTCCCATCAGGTGTGACTGTGCTTTGGCCCCTTTCTGTTTGGGTCTCTTTTTTCATCAATTTAATTCATACACTTTGGTTTTTGGTAGGTTTTGAAATGGTCCCATTTTGGATCGGGTTCACAATTTGGGCCTTGTGAAGACCTCCACAGCGAGGTCATGTCCTCAGTATTTTGGGGGATGTGGAGGTCGGGCAATAGGAACACTGATGCACTGTATTTAGAAATGGAGAAGTCATTAGTCTAACGTGTGCCAACATCCTGTTAAATCACACTCTCGTAGACCGACATCAGTGTGGGGCAGTTTCATTGGACAGGAAGTGTAATGTGACAGTAACTTGCAAATTTTTTGGAAAAGTTGAATGTGGAAATAGTCCGCCACGGTATGGATCACTGAATGCAGCAACTTTTATTTTGAAATTTAGACCTTGAAATCTGTTTTCTGTAGTGAACATAGCCTTATGCGTTGTGTTGTTGTTGTTGTTAGTTTGCTTGTTTTGTGTGTGTTCTAAAATAGAATAATAAAATAAAAAAGTAGTATAACCACACACCTACTAAAAAAAAAAAAACATAAAGAAAAGATAAAAGTTAAATGAAGTCAATTCTGACTGCGGCCTGGAACATAGCTGCAGGTCATCAGTAATTGACATACAGTATATTCGGTGTCAAAATGTTTCGAAGGCAATAAATTATGTTATTTTATACTGCACTGCACTGAAAAATGGTGCCATGATTGCCCATTAGTAGCAAGATGATGGTAACATATTGTTTTCTTCTTAGTCGTCTGAGGCATACTCACAGGGCTTTACTGTAATTAAATGGTTTACAAATATTCTGTTTTCCACTCAGTAAAGACCTGTGGTATGCAGTTGCAGAATAAATGTCTGAGGAAATGCATGTTCTGCCGCAGGATGCAGAGACAACTGCTTTTCTACACCGCTAGGTACAGTAAAGTGTTGAACAGTGGTTCTTTGTTAGCAGACCGAAACGCTCTCCCTGTGCGTTCACTGCAGGATGCAGGCCTCATAGAAAACACGCACACATAAGCTAAGGGAACTTATACATCAGAGTAGTCGCCCTCCTATGAATGCTTAATAAGTGAGGAGAGGGGCCAGTCAAAATTCACACACACACAAACTTAATGAGGGGTGTCTCACATGTAGTGCTTCAACTGACGCCATGAATGGTGGGAGAGCGAAAGGTGTGTGTGTGTGTGTGTGTACAGTGTGGTGGGGATGTTGGAAGGTGTGAATCAAACACTTAACTAAGCTGCTCCACTCATGCTTTCCCATGACTTATACAAACACATTAAGCTGCCTGTCATATTTCTGCATGTATATTGACTGAATGCCGCAACAGAGGTACACCATGGAACTAAAAAATATACTCAACTAACTTGTCTCCAGGCCATTTAGTGTAATCTGTGGTAGATGAAAAGATTTAAACTTGAACTTTCAGTTGATGTCTTAATGTAGCAGCTGTTTAGCAAGTAAAAAGTGGGACTTCCATTCTGGCTACATGCCAGGGCCATGTCTTCAGAGATACCACATTTTTTGAAAGGTAACTTTCATCTATTGTTGTTTATTTTGAATTTTTAAACAAGACGAAGAGTCTTCAGTCACGCTAGCTGCTCTGTGAAAGCTGTACTTAGGCACACCGGTGCTTTGAGCAAATGCTAACGCTAACATGCTGATGTTAAACAAGTATAATGCTTACCATGTTCAGTGTAGTTTAGCAAGTTAGCATGCTGAAATTTGCATTATTAGCATGATTAGATATTAGCTGAGGCTGATGGGAATAGTATTTAGTCACAAACCAAAGAACTGAACAAATTATAAACTTTACCTGATGATGGTGCTAGAGGACAAGTCAGGATTGATTGTCTGGGGACCACGAATATCAAAATTTCATGTCAATCCATCTCATAGTTGTTGAGATATTTCAGTGGTGGACCGACCAACAGACAGACCGACATTGCCATATAGAGCCATACTGCTAGCATAGCTTTACCCTGCACACAAAAAAGAACCTAAAAATGCTCAAAAAGTATTTTATGAGCATTTGTATCATCTGAACAATGTCAGATAAGATCAATTTAGGATGCAACTGATTTTCAAACGCTTCAGTTTTCCCTGTCCTCTCAACAAACCGAAAGCTTAACTGTAGTTAAAGGTGCTGCTCCTTTTCTAGGGACCAAAAGAGCAAAAGAGTTGCTTTTGTGACAAGAGGAGAAAAGAAAAACATGTGAAACAAAAACATGCGGAGATGGAGATTTTGCAAATTTTTCTCTTTTTGTTTGTTTGCAACCTTTTTAACACCCTCACTGGTATTGATTTGATGTTTGCCTGTTTGGTACACACTGCGGTGACTTGTGACGTTATTGTTTCAAAGGTCGAACATCAACACATAATTAAATGTTCATTGGAATCTAAACACTGTAACAAATTTAGTTTGAAGCCTGCCAGCATTTAAGAACCTCTACTCCGCTATCCATTGTGGTTGAATTTTATGGGAACTCTTTGACAATCCCAAAACAGGAAGAGGATGCTGTTCTTCCAGAGCAAATGAATCAAAAGCTTTCATAGATTCCGGTGACAGCAGATGGTGGAAAGTACAGAGCCTCTGAAGTCCTGAAAAAACTTTTTTTGTTAACTCTTGTTCGCACAAGATAACATGTGCACACAAATTATTATGTTGTGCACTGGCAGTGTAAATGCAACGCGGCAAATTAGTTCTGGTATTGTTGTGTTTGTTTAATCCCTGAGTGTACCTCACTGCCACTGCCTGTATGACTATAACCCTCAAACAGTAGCAGCTCTGCACAGCTTTGTGGTCAGCACCTCAGAACACATTGTTCTGCAGAAGAGAGAGCGGCTTCATCTGTCCCGAAGCGTCCGCTCACTTCTTCTCCTGTCACGGTTATTTGATGTGTGTTTGCTTCCCCCTCGGGCCTGAGCTGTGTCTGCAGCACACATGATGTGTTTGTTGTTTCTTTGCGCTTGCACAAGCCAATTAAGGTTAATGTGATAGACATGACTTAAGCACATGAAAGCGTCTGAGGTTCCCTGGCAAAATACTTCGGTGGAGAGGTACTCCAAATAGGTATGTGCATGTGTGTAAGATGGGACATAAAGGACCTGAAGCAAGCCCCAAGGTTGTAAATTGTCAACGATGTCTGGAGAAAAGCCTCCCTTTGAAATAAAGACACAAGGCTCATATTTGTGGAATGTACTGCTGATATACACATTTTTATCTTTACTTTCCATGTTGTTCTTTGTGCCTTGCCACAAACCAATCAGGAGCAATAAAGTTTAGAAACTGAGCTATCAAGCCAACAGGATATAATTTATTTTTTCTTTTGCTGGTGTTGAAAACAACAGATCTGTGTTCAGCTTTGTTGATGGCTTTCACTTTCAGCAGCAACATTTTTTTGTAGGGCATTATGGGAAGCAATTATGGGATAATGGTAAATGTTAAATGCTAAAACGTGGTGTAACAGCTTCACACTAAAGACAGAAGTCCAGAAAGTCAGCAGACTGACTCAATAATGTCAATATCACAGCGATGTCTATCTACCGAGAGTATATAGAATAGGATAATATTAGCACCAAAAAGCTACTGGTCATACCAGACCAACTAAGGCTATAACAGCAAAACTGCAGAGTGTACTGAATTAAGTAAGGATGCGTTTTATTGCTTATGAATTCAACTTCTCATTTATAAGAGGAAGAACATGTACTTTCTTCTGTCAAAAGTTACATGGTCTCACTTTAAGGCAGCATTAATTGATTTACTGCCTCTAGGGGGCAGCGTAACAATTGCTTATCTACGCATCCAGCAGATATAGAGAAACATTAACAATCATTTGGCGTTGTGTTTCTCACCTCCCAACAACTGTAAATTATGTTCAATCTCCTTTTAGCTCCGTTTTGGTCTCCACCAACTCCTGAGGGAAATATTTGGCTCTGCTAAATCTTCCACTACATTCACCAGCTAATCAAACCCTGACCTTTCGGTTTACATGACAGTCTGTGTAACTTCTTGGTCACCGTGCTGTCCATGTTCCCAGCGTGACCTCATCTCGGAGGTTCTTTAAAAGCACACACGCAGACCCACCACACATCCAGGGAATTGGTGGTCCACTACATGATGAACTGCAGCGCCCTGTGGGAATGTGGGAAAGTGAATCCTACAATGTGTGGAGGAGATTCAGGACTAATCCAAGTTCTCACCTATTTAAACGAAACAGATCACCACCTCAAAGAGAGGGCAAAACCCCACTAATAGCAGTAAAGGCCTGTGGCAGACCTACACACTCACACACGCACACACAGAAAAGACAGACAGTGATGAATTATAGTGGGAAAATCCCTGCTGTATGGATTCTTCAAAGGCAAAAACCTGCAAAGCTCTTCAAGGCAGATCCTCACAGCACTCAGAGAGGGCTCGCGTTCCCCCAGTAAAGAGAATAAGGGTGAATGAGAGCACTGGAAAGTCATTCAGACACCTTATTAAGATCTCAAGTCATAAAGCCACTGGAAAGCCATCGGATCCACAGCCATTTGGGCGCAGTGTCCTATGGACAGCAATCAAAAAGCTTGATGCATAGCATACATCTGGGATAGTGCTTCAATGCTGTCTCCCATACTTTAGCCCAGTTGAGAAAACACTCGCAGAGGTGAGTTGCACCCAGTGTTCCCTGTGAGCCAGCGCTGTTCACTAAACACTACAGCTGCTGAGACCTGCAAACTTTTCCATAGCACTCAACTGAACAACACGAGGGAACATTGGACACATTAGAATTTGAGTTAGAATTGCACCAAAGAACCATTGGCCGCTTAAAAAGTCGCCAGAAGTGGCCAGATAGTCATAAAGCGTCAACGTACTGTATCGTGCACAGCCATGCCTGAATAGACTGTCCTGGTAAATTCAAGGGCCTGGAAAGTTAAAAGTTCAGCGGTATGACCAAAAATGGAAACAGTACAGTAAGAATATTTCTCAATAAGAAAATACTTTTATTTGACTTGGGCAGGCCGTGAGTCCCCCTCACAATGCACGTCAAACTTCAACCAATCGGGTAGAAATTAGGTAGAAATTTGTCCCAATTCTAGTTATATTCTATTAATTGGGCACTAATTCGGGGCTGAAATTGGGCTTAATCCATGCAGTGGCTGCCCGGCTTTAAGTGCTGGAGTCCAAGGCCCCCAGGCACCCACCTCCTGACTACAAAAGTGAGAGACAACTTAAAGTTGTTTTTTTTTCAAACCTGTATTGTTATGCAGGTTCAAAGCTATGTTTAGCCTACAAGCTAGCAGTCGTCTTCTTCATTACCTTGTTGGCATGTTGCTACGCTACTTGACACATTATTGCCACCAGCTGTAAATCAGTGGAATAGCATGAAATCATCAGCGTGAATGTGTATGAAGTTACTTGTGTGCCCTTGCCCGTGCTTGTGCATCCACATGTGTTTGTACTAGTTGCAAACAAAACGAAGACCGACTCATAAATATATTGCTCCATAGCTAGTACCTTTAATTAATATGTTGTAATTACTTAGATTTATTACTTAGTTGTTTTTGTATTGTCCTGATATTAATCAATTCAATCATTAATTAGTATTAATTAATAAATATATAAAGCCTCAAAAATACTGGTATTTAGACCAAGTGTTTGAATAGTAGAATATAAACTCTCCCCAGGCCCAAGTTGCTTAAATCTTCCCAGAAAATGATGACATGAGGCCGGTTTCCTCACTGGTAGCTACTTCCATGACTGCAGACCATTTTCATTGCATCCTGTAACTGGAAAAGATGTAAAGACACTGTTTAAAAATCTGAACCTTGATTTTTAAACAGTGTCTTTCCAGTTTCCATTTATTTATGAAAATCAATATACAGAGCCGTGATTTAGGTAACAGTGAACAACATGTATTTTATCATTGTCAAAGTTGCAGTATTTTTGTGCGGTAAAGTCGTTGTAGTGAAGATTGATTTGAAAAGTCTGCACTGCATTTACACAATAAAATGGCATAATGTCAAATCCAAGCAACTTGATTTTCATTGTGAATGGAAACATTCAAAATTCTAAAACACTATGATTAATCTTTGGAAAATGCTAAGCAGTAATGTCAAGTACAGCTGATTTAAAACATGCAAAACAGGGGTATAAACAAGGGGTAATACAATTCAAATACAAGTAAGATTGCTTGGGTGCTGCTCAAGTAAACGTACACAAATGTGAAATATATCCTTATTTTTCATATGAAAATATGTGTGGAGCAGTTTAAACAGACTTCCACTCAAATTCTATGTTCTCAGTACATGAAAAAGCTTATTCATGATAACAGTAATTAGAATACTTCAAATTAGTGACTTTCCCTCCTTGAGGATGACAAACATTTTTATGGTTTCAATTATGTCTGCTATGCAAATAGGTATCCTGCAGATTTGTGGTGTTTTTTGAGGTTATGTGCTCGTGCAGGCAGGCAGGCAGGCAGCAACCCATGCTGGCTTTAACACAAACACATTCACACACACTGAGACAGACACACACAGCTTTTACAGCCATTTAACTCTACGGTCGCAAAGCAGCAGTGATATTTTTACAAGCTGCACACACAGGGAGAAATGCTCGCTTCAGATCATTTGCTTGTATTGAGCAATGATGACAAATATCACAGGTATGAAAGCAACGGAAGCAAAGTTTGATTCTGAAATACCCCAATAAGTTTGGACCTGTGGCAGGGCAATCTGAACATTACATGGCTTTGTAAAAAGGTGGTCACTTCAATGCTTTTTTTTAAAATGAGAACGCTTTGATTTTATCCCCTGAAGTCAAAATTTAGACACAAAATGCTTCATTGGGCCCTGAAAATGGCTCGATATCGCCCCCTACAAAATTGCAAAAACGATACGTGTACGTTTCACCTAGATGTACGAAATTTGGGAAACAGATGTTTCATCCCAAGACTTACAAAAAAGCCTCTTGGAGCCATACCTTAAACCCAACAGGAAGTCAGCCATTTTGAATTGTGTCCGTGGCGTCGAATTTCGATGTTTCGCCATTAAACAGGACGTTGTTGTAACTTGAGTGTACATGGTTACGTCTGCCCCAAATTTCACATGTTTTATATTAGGCCCACTCTGAAGACATCTGCATGCCAAAATTGACTCATGGTCATAGCGCCACTTATTGGCAACAGGTCCTAGCAGATTGACCGGGTCCACCTCAAATTTGGACAGAGAAGCATCAAGACCTTGACGATGCTTCATTATGAAGCTTTACTGTTTTCATCAAATATCGTTGCCGTGGCGACACATTATTTGCCATGAAATAGGAAGTTGTTGTAATTTAAATGTACATTGTCCAATCTGCCCCAAATGTCACATGTTTGATAGGAGTCCCGGCCTGAGGACATCTTGATGCCAATTAGGAGTTATAGTCATTGCGCCGCCTACTGATAATAGGAAGTAAGCCTTGCGTGACAGTCATCATTTGATTTATATGACATTTTCATGGGAAGGTCCACACTTCATATACTGGAACATAACGTATAATTAGTGGGTGTTCTCTAGCGCCACATAGCAGACGCAGGAAGTGACATTTAACTCCTCCGTGCAGCGTCCAAAACACATGATAATTCAGAGCCGCGTCGACCAACCTCCTACAACAACGCTGTGACCCGACGTGTGGTCACGTGAGAGGACCCGTTCATCGCTGCTTGCAGCTTTGATGAACATGTTTCTCAATTTCGATTACCTGAAGAACCACCCAACCAATATCCAAAGTTGCCAGGATATTAGGTTTTGTCTGGTTATCTACTCGATGTTGCAAAATACTTTTCCTACATTTTTTATGACATCAGTTTCTTTTATATATTTTGATACTATTTCCTGCTGGCTCCCACCTATCATGTCTCCCTGCACCATTTTTCCTTTAACAAAATGACTAATTAGTTATTTGTGAATGTACACAGTGATAAAACTTTATTTACACATTGTCAGAGAATAAAGATGAACCATTTCTTCTATGCAAAAACATTGCTTGATCAAAAGTTTTGCAACACACCAGCACATATTGTTTGAGAAACTATAAGTGATTTCAGTGAGGTGTTTACTTGAGTCCCCTTTACCAATTTTTACAGGTAGTATCCATGTAAAATTATGAATATTTTTTAAAATTTAATTCTGTTCACAGCAGAAGGTCACCTACTATTCCTCTACAAAATGCGACATAAAGGCAGGGAGAAGGGTCGATGTCAACATGCCTCAGTAGCATCCTTTAGCACTTCCTCCTGCTCTCTTGAGTTACACAGCTGTCCCATAAAGCCATCCTCTTCCTATCGCTGTATAATGCGTCTTTTTCACTGTGTTCCTCTGTCTGTGTGTCTGGGGCTTGTAAAGATTTACTTTTACCAGATGCTCTCTGCCTTGTTAACTTCAGCCCATTTGTCCCATTGTAGCTCAGCTCATTTAATAAGATTTGCATGGCTGAACATCAAGTCAACAATTCGAGAAGCTGCCCCACAGCTATGTGTGGTAAGTTTAATTCACTGGAGCATTTTACCCACCACAGCTCCAACACCCATGGCTTCCTCTTCTATTTGGACTGAAAATGTTCCTGTCCGGTTTTATCAAAATTCCACATTTCAAAATGAACTTACGGTGCGACACTGAGCTGCCTTTGCACTGTGTATGCTAGGTTTTATCTGTGACATGGCAAAACATGACCTACACACTTGAATGACACCAACTCATATCTTGACATCTTTTCTAAATATCCTTGGTGATTGTTTTGACTTACTTGGTCAAACGTTTGGTTATCAAAAAGAAGAAATTGAAGTTTTATTTATCTTTTTGCAGCAGCTTCGACTGACAATGTTGGTACTAACATTAGCAAGCTAGGCTAACTAGCTTCCACTTTCAGAGTGGATGGTAGCTTCCATTACAGTGCATATTTCATTACACAAAAAGTGAGGAGAGTTCACACAAAGGCTAATATTGAATTAAATCAAGTTGTGATAATTCAATGAGAATTAAAGTGGTTCTTTTGTAGCTGTCATGTTAAATATAATTATTTTGTCTATTTGACTAATTTTGTACGCTTTTAGAGGAACATAATACTATCATACCATCATACTAATGAACACAGTTCCTCCTCCTCCTCTGACTTTAGCCTGATGTTCGCCAGGCTGTTTTCTTACCTTACCCTCCATCTCAGACATTGTTGAAATGGAGTCACTACATAACCATAAAGGCATCCTGTCTGCATCATCTGATAAAATATGTTGCTGAAGGAAATGAAAGGTTTTTAGTCTGGCAGTGGAGCCTCCATACAGTAATAAAAACAGCATTTGACTGTCTCTGAGAGCACAAGAAGCTGTAACCCCATACGGAAAAAAACAAAAACATATATGCCCCTATTATAGAGAGATTGTGCCATATATGATATATATGGACATATATTGTAGACACATATACTACAAATACTTCAAAATATGAGATGGTATATGTCTGCATATATGTTGCCCATATGTGTTATACATATAAGTCACATAAATGAAAGTAGTAAATCTTAAATGTATGTTTATAAATGTGCTTCCCCGATATGTGTACATAATGATGATAGACATACATGCCGCATATATTTCAAAACTATATATTACCTTTTTTTATCTATCTTTCAGCATAGATAAAAAAGATAGGCTGACTGCGTGTTAGACCACAATACAATGACAAACCTGACCATTATTACATTCTTGACCGTAGCACTGCACAACTTCACTGCAAGTTCTCAAAGCAAGCAGTTTACCTTCACTCATGGCCACAGAGAGACAAATAACTTCATATGTAGATGGATGGTGACGCTAATAAGGCAAAAAGTTGAAAACATATAATATGCAAAGATAATCATAATCAGGAAAATTTGGACCCCAAAATCTTTTGGGTCATAAATTTTTTGTTCCTAGTTGTACTTTTATAGAAATAAGGAAGAGATTTATTACAGCAGTATAAACATTTCCTGAAATAAATGACCCATCACTGTCAGCCTCTAAATTAATATGGTTGATTTTTTTGGTAACTTGAAGTAACCTCAAATATTTTGGCTGCTAATTTTACTATCCCATCCCATATGCATAACTGTAGGAGCTTGGCATGAAAGAGCCAATCCTCATTCCTGCTTAACAATTTCCAGATAGATGGTTATGGATTTTACTAAAACTTTATCACAATAATACATCAATAAATTTGACTTTTGGGGATCTTTGAACCGTCTAACATTCCTCATTTCTTCATGGCCTCTGTGGCTGTTGTCTCGATCTTTCCTGACTCCTGGGGCCGGCTGGCTGGTATGAAGGGAGGGAGGGTGTCGTCGTTCTCGTTAGCATTTGGCCATTTAAAGCTGATTATATGGAGCTGGCTATGCCATAAAGCTTCCCTTCATGAGAGATCACCCGGACAAACCACACGTCCGACTGTCAATATGACGGCTGTTGCCTGGCAGGCCAAACACAGTTTGCTGGAATGTGAGTGTTTAATCAGAAGACAAATGCCATATTTTGCGCAGTTTGTTTTTATGACCCGGGGGGGGTGTGTGTGAGTGTATGTGTGTGTGAAATTGCATGAGTGAGTGTGTATATCCCTTTGAATTTGTGCTGAGGTTATATAAACATGCATTAAGCACATTTTTCTCTTGCTTTTGTGCATTTACTGCATATGTATGCACATGTATGTTTGAGATGTTAGATGCAGTATGTATGTACTTTAAGAACATGGAATGTTATTTGTATATGTCAGTCTACAGTGTGTGTGTATATACATGCGAGACAGTGATTATAAATGCATACACTTTTCTTTTTGTATGTTAGTGCATGTGTGTAAGAGAGAGAGGTTGAACTGTATACTAGAGTAAGTAAGCATAGACGTGTGCGTATGTGTGTGCTGTGCCAACGGCCCAATGTGGCCACCCATGATGATTGTGGCGCCTCTGAGTAACACAGCTTGAATCAACAGCCAGACAAAACACATTTGAACCCCGCTGAGTTTCTCTGTAAGGGGCCAGTTAATGGTCCTGTCCTGAAAATACAAACAGCACACAAACATACGGTTCAACACACAGTAGCAACCATTGTGTCTGCTTTGCATCTATCCTGCTTTGGCACGTATGTCTTCACTTCAGAAGAATGTTCTTAATATGAGAACTTATGCATGAAGGACCTTAGAATAAATGTTCTCTGTGGAAAAACTGACCCCGATTTGACTAACTTCTGATCTGATCTGATCAAATGGGGGGCGAATACACAATATTTTAAAAATGACAACATGAAAGCGGTGGTGGGTCAGGAAGCTTAGTCTTTACCTGCTGTGGAGACGACATCTGTGGAAAAGATCGTTATTGTACTCTCTTGGAAATAAACAAACATTGGTGCTGCTTGGCACTTTTGGCACTTTTCCTTCCTGCATTGTCCCTGGACGTTGGCACTGAACGTAAATAGTGACGTGCAGAACTGTCCAACATGAACGTAATTCTTAGAGATATAGAGCTGTAACATAAACACCAGAACATACAACCCTCAAAGATAGCTCAAAACTGCAATCAGTAACTTTCAACGTACTGGAAAAATGACAAAGCATCATTATGGAAAAGCCTCACAAAAGCGAATATAACTTTTATTGTATTAGATTGCATTATATCACTGTATTTGGTGTAGCTGTTATTTTCCATTTTGCAAAATGCATTTGCACAGAATAATGAAATTGACAAATATGACTCACACCCCAGATTCGTATTAAGCAAATATGCACTCAAAATGCATTCTAAACCTGTCTGTGCACAGACATGTGCTGTCTAAGACATCAAGAAAAACAGAAACTCTCTGTCTTGAAGAGAACTAAAAAAGAAGTCATGTTTTTGATTTGTACAGGATTACTTTTAACAAGGGACATCTGTCTTTAACAAAATGTTGAAGGCCATTTGTGCTCAAATTTTTACTTAACAAATAATAAATAAGGCAGATTTGCACAAGATTAAAATCATACTCGGCCACTGCAATTACTAAATAAGAGGAGGGCTTTTGGCAGAGAGATTTGCAGGAGACTATTTTTTTTTGTTCCAGTGCTTATGAAAGATGTAGGATAAATAAATGTATGACGGTTTTCATGGCAGTTTTTCCTTAAACACATTTAAGGGTCTGAGGTTGGTGGTGCCAGGTAGCCTGGGCTGGCTTCTGTAGATTAGGAAGGCTTATTATGTCTTCCATACTTACATGTTTTTTTTCATACAATGTAGCCGCATTTTGTTCTGTAATTGATTGTTGATTAGTTTGATTTGAGACAGGCTTCTGATGAGAACCTGTAGAAATAAATAAACAACAAGCTACCACTACTGCAACCAGGGACTTAGAGAAAATACTGTATGCATTTAAATCAGTTCCACACTGAACATATAAACAGTATTTAGCATGATTAAATACACCAACCCAGGAATGGATGTGGATAACGCTTGGCTTCATCCACTGAGGTTGTTCTGTGTTGTCCAAACCATGAACTGTACAGCTGATGTTTTTCTACACCCTGATAAGGCCTGATTCTGGCCGAGAAATGACTTCTACTCGAACATCTTCATTGGAAATGATCCGGGCCAGTCAGTCTTTGTCTGGGAAGCTGGCCCGGCACTCTCACTAACCACCACCTCTGTTTCTAAAGCGGGGAAATAAATAACCGCCTATTGGAAATTTGTTTTCCCAGTCAATAAGTTCAAACCTTTTACAGGAATGCTTCTTTTTCACTTTCCTCTGGACCTGAGTAACTCTGATTGTGTATTTTCTGTATGTGTGTGTGAGAGTTTGTGTGATTATTGGATGTGTCCAAACCCATGGCCCAAGGTTGAGTTCACTCCAAGCCATGAAAAGCATGAATCGAAAACCACGGGATTCAGCCAGATACATAACAATGCTGACCATAAATACTGACAGGAAGACACACCCCAAAACACTTGGAATGCCCCATGTTTGTGGGTGTAGCCTTTAGCTTTTGAACAAGAAGAATAATAAATGTATGCAGAATCCTAATATTATTCCTGTTTTTTTCTGCTAACAGTTGAATATATTAGTTTGTTTTCCTCCTTCAGAAGAAGCCATTTGTTGCCATTCAGTCTTGTCCATCATGAAAACTAACTTCAGAGTGGCATAATCCATCACAATAACCATAAAGAGAGCTTGTTTTTCCTCATTTCACTGTGCTGAGTTGTGTTTTCATATCAGTGCTGCATGACGTTAAGCTCTGCTTCCTGCCAACCACTTGATGCCCACAGGAAGAAACAGAAGCTCTGAAGGAAATGATCCCTCAAAAATGTGTAACTTTATGGATTTTGGCGCATCAAGGATCCACAAGTGTGATTTTTCTTCTTTACAGTGAGCCTGCAAATGTTATCAAGTCATTACGAAATGGGCATTGGCCTGGATGCTGTGGAGATGAAATAGTCCACGGGAGAGGGTCTTCCTGATGACTGGACAAAAATATTAAAGCTGGTTTTATACTTGACGCAAGGTTTAACAGCTTGTGTATATTTCTACAGCAAAGGTTGTGATTTGTAGTTCAGCGTCGGATTTCACCCTCTGATAGCACCACCGCATCAATGTGATGCTATGGTGTACGTTTTCAGCCATGCTAGAAGCTCTGTCAGACTTGAGATAAACACTATCAGCATGCTGACATACTGATGTTTAGTCTTTGCTTCCCAAAGACTCGTAACACTGTAGAATGCTCCCTTAAAATTTGACTTTATTACATTTAGAAAAAGTAAGTTTCAAGCTCATTTTTTAAGGGAGCATTCTACAGTGTTGTGAGTTTTCACCATACAAGTTTTGGACATAGAACCTGGACAAGAAAGATGTATGTGTGTTTTGTACACTGATAGCAGATAATGTTTACCATGGTCACCATCTTAGTTTAATGTGTTAGGATGCTAACATTTGCCAATTAGCAGAGTTCAGAGAGGCCGATGGGAATGTCATTTTTTTTGCAGGTATACTATTAGTCCAAGATATGCTGGAAGCCTTTCCTCATGTGAAGGGGAATTATGAAATAATCGATTAAAGCATGACGTAAATTCCACATTTGTGTAGCTTGTCAAAGTAAGTTTTGCAGGTATTTGGTCACAAACCAAAGTATTGTACGATTGAGATTTTAACCTAATGATGGTGCCAGAGGAAATGTCAGGGGATCACCAAAGTTATTACAATTCATCCTGAGGGGGGCATGAATGTTTCATGCTAATTTCATGGCTATCTGTCCAATAGTTGTCGAGATAATTCACTCTGAGCAGTGGTTGGTCGACCGCCCGACCAACTGAATGACTGACGATGCCATCCCTAGAGTCATGCTGCTAGCATGGCTGAAAAGACAAAAGAAGTTAAACTGACAGAGGATCATTACTCATATAATATTTTATAACAACTCGCCAGTTTACATTTAATTTTATTACTGCATTATAATGTATTATTATGTTAAAGGTAAAGCATTAATAAAGCATACATTGACCACTGACCAAGCCATTATGAATAATTTATAATCCCTTTCAATCGGATATTCTGAAGTTTTATCCACAGTTATGATTTTTCATTCGTACTTTTTATTTACTTTCTTTTTTATAGCATCTTTCTTTAGCCAGGACAGCAATATGATCCAAGGTCTGTAAAGTTTAGATTTCACAATGATGAAACATAAGTGAATGAACAAAAATATGTGTGTGCATTGCAAAATAAGCAAATCTAACTTAGAAAAGCAGAAATTCGGTAAATGGGCTGTATCCCTCCCTGACACTGATACCCTTCAGCAATGTAAAATAAATGGCTCCAGTAATGTCTATTCAACATTTCTCTTCCTCTCCCTCCTGCATTTTTACCACGCCAGGAAAACCACATGCACAGTCTATACGATCTAGCCCATATCTAAAGACAATACAGGCTAGCCTTCCGACTGGAGCGCCAACAGGGCTTTTGAATGGCAGTCAAAAGAGATCATGTTTTGTATCCCATTTAGCGGTTTTGGCGGAAATCAAAGAAGTGTCTTTGTGGAAACAAAGATCATCTGTCTCTCGTCTTTTCTCTTTTGACAGGAAAAAGAATGTCTGAGGGTTGTGATTAATGAAATTATGGCGAGGGTACAGTAAGTCAGGAAACACATACACACTCACACGCAGTCAAACAGAGCCTGGGCACCTGGAGGAGGCATGGATATAACATCCATCACGGTGAGAAAAGATGACACATTTTCTGTAGTGAAATGTTAGCCCCCACCAGCCAGCTCAGCTGTGTGTCCTGGGGCATTTGTCTTTGGCAGGGAAACACACACACACACGCACACACACCCACGCACACACACACACATTGGAGCTGGAGGAGCTTCAACTGTCATCAAAAGTTGAGGATGGAATCTTAGTTAGTGAGAATAATGGTGTTATTATTACAGTGAGGTAATGGCAGATGGAGGAGCCAATGTCACACACACACACACACACACACACACACACACACACACAGCCATAGACACACATGCTCGCATACACACACAGTACACACTCTAAGCCACTATACACCTGTTCACATGGACACATACACACACACCTATGCACATGTCTACACACAAATACAACATAGGAACACACACACACACACACACACACACACACACACAGAGGCTGTAATGGAAATATATCATTTTACTGCCGCTCACAATTTTGTAGAACTTCACACGACGTCCAGCTTGCAACTGAGCGCGCTCACAACTGCACACTGCAGGTCTTCAGTGTGGGGGTTTGGAAGAGTGCTGCGCCCGCCTGCAGAAAGCACAATTAAGTGTAAATGTGACAGACGCTGAGTTCCTCTCACCACTCTGTCATTACTCTAGACATTATTAGTGTTGATATTGGATGAATTTAAAGCTTAAAAACTGCTCTAGTGTCACAGATAATCACATCGGTTACGCTATAGAAGCACAGCCTGCTCTCCAGTTGGCCTTGCCGATGTGCCAAATGTAACATACAGGCAAGGGTGCGGAGAACTGATTACATGGAGAGCAGGTGGCAGACACGGCGGCAGGTATGATTTATAGTAAATCTTTATCAGCTGATGATCAAGTTCCAGCAGGTAGTGTGGTGTGTGGTAGTTGCTTAGAATCATTAGTTTTTTTAGGGCAACATAAGCATGACTTGCTGTTTTAGGTGTCAAATTTTAATGGAGTGGAATAGGGTTTTGGGGCGCAACCACAGCCTGTCAGAGCAAATTGTAAAATGTAGGAAAAAATTTCTGTGACATCACTTATAGGTTTTTGAAGCTTGCAGTTGGATTTGGCCAACTTAATCAATGTCAGTAGGTCAGTAAATACACATTTTGGTAAAGAAATTTTAATTTCAACTAATTTTACACTTACGAGACAATATGGGCAGCATTTTCCCGGACAGATTTTTATATAAAACTCCAATCTGAAACTGTCTGTTGACTAGAAAGGTGACTTTGACGTCTCAGATTTTGGAGAAAAAACAGTAAAGAATTTGTCCCCTTTCCCCTAATATTTTATTAGAATAAAAAAAAAAAATAATAAGAAATCGACCCTGACACCAGCAAAAGTGATAAGTGGTTTGCTGACAGGGTTGGGTTGCATCCATATAATCAACTTCAATATTGTGTGTTATAGAACTTTATTAGGCAGTGTTCTTTCACAGTATCACAGTACTTCCTGTGACGTTCACCTTCACCTAGTCAGTGAACCAGAGCAAGTCATTCAACTCAGTCTGTGGATACACAATTACAGCAGAGGACAGAGTTGTAATAATGGCAAACATACAGGCACACATATGCAATTACAGTACACACACGCACATCCACATTCACATGCAGACTTACAGACAGGAACACACACACCAACAGGGTACATTTTAGCAATCTGATGGTCTGTCTGCTCCGGTAATAGCCAAGCAAACACACACCGAACTAGACTGATTCACAGTGTGCTGAACTTAAAGAACAGATAATACACTGAAGAATGCTGTTACTGAAGTGAACAGTTTTTACACTTATTACAGACACAGGCGAAGTCGTTCCCTTGCCGCCCTCTCCCTGGAGCAAAAGATGGAAGAAGTCAGACAGAGAGAAAATGAAAGTGGGGGAAGATAAATCAGGGAAGAGATGGTTGCAGTGAAAAATAAATAATTAGAAAGAAGAAAAATACTGTAGAGAAATAATTGAGACAATAACAATAGGTAGCATGAAAATAGCAACAATAATTACAAAGTCAATAAAAGTAATGATGGTGATATTAACTGAAGGGGAAAAAAACAAGACCAATAACAAGAATAGTAGTAACAATAATAATAAGTAATAGTATATAATAGATAATAATGATATATAAAGGTTGCTACATAGACAAGTTTAAAGTGCAGAATCAAAGGAAAGTAATGCATTTTGTGACATTTGTGTAATTGATAGGGGGTTGATATGGTATGGACTATGGGATATGGAGTTATGCGGTGAGTGCTGCTAGTTTAAAGTATGAGTGTATACGTTTGTGTATGTGTGTGTAGGGGGGATTAGTTCACAGGCCCATTTAATGAAATTATGAAAGGGGCCCAGGTTTTTTGTGTGTGGTTTGGTGCTGATGTGAAATTCTTTCCATGGTGATATGTTCTGTGAGAAGGTTTAACCTTTGTGTGATGTTTATTGTGTTTCTTGTTTTCCAGTTTTTTGTTTTCTTGACGATGGCAAGGGCAGTGAGTATGGGTCTGTAGTTTCAGCTCATAATTAGTATTATAGGTGTTCCTACATATTCGGGTCCAGAAGTCTGTGTCGGGAGAGAGTGATAAGTCTTTTTTCCAATCTTGTCTGTAGTTGATATTGGTTTGTATAATTTGGAAAGTCTTTTCTTAGAACTGACTATTTTATTCATTTCATCTCTTAGTGGGGGTCATTGTAAGTTGTTGTTTGTAATTTTAATTTTTGATTTTAGGATGGATTTTAATTGAAGGTACTGAAAGTATTGTTCTTCCCCTCTGTTGTATTTCTGGACCAGACCCTGGAAAGTGTCTGGTCCAGTGGAGTTATTCTGGAAGATGTGCTGAAGATGTGTGATGCCTCTTTGTTTCCGTGTGGTGAAGGAGAGCAGTGTTGTTGTTTTTTTTAGTAGAAAGTCTGGGTTGTGCTATATTGGTATGTATTTACAAGGTGTCACTGTGAATTTAATGATTTGGTTCATTTTCCACCAAGATGTCAGGGTTGTAGGAGTTACAGTGTTTTTGAAGCATTCATGTTGTTTTGTGGAGGTGTTAAGGGAAGGTAAATCAGAGATTGAGATGTCTTTGCATATTGACTATTTCTATCCATGGGTTAATGTGTTGGTTGGGATGAATTCAGTTGGTTTGCCAGATGGTAGAATATGAAATTTGGAGCGTCTAGTCCTTGAGATTTGGGTTTTTGTGAAGTAGGTTGAGTGGCCAGTTTAATCCAGGATGTTTGGTAGTCAAGGAGTTTAGTGAGTTAAAGCAGTTAGTGGTGGGCTGAGATGGAATCATTTTGAAGAGGCAGTTAACTTTTGGCAGGATGGTCATTTTTATGGTTGCTATTCTGCCAATTAGGGAAAGGGGTACAACAGTTTAAATCATCTTATATTGTTTTCAGTAGTGGAACAAAATGAAGGCAGAACAACTCTGACAGCTTGGTGGAAACATTTATGCCCAGATATTTACAGCAGCTTCCCTTGTCCTATACAGATGTACTAATGTACAGCTTAAGCCACTGTTTGGAAGAAAAGCAGCTGAAGATTGTCTTGGAATAATTGCAAAGCCTACATACATGTACACATGTGCTGTATATATACATTTTTCACCAGGGTCAAGTGCAGTTAACACAAGGCTACAAATTAGACTTAAATCAGTCTTAAATCCTGGAGGTAGTGTATCTTCTGACCTGTAGTTGGTTCCGACCCCTAGCCTGAGAAGCACTGATCCACACTTAAAGCTGTGGGACATGTAGCAGAATGACTATGGCTGTCATACTGACACCAGCTGAAGCTCTGCACTGCCATCTTCTGGCTTTGCACATACTGTGATAAGAAACTGCATTTAGATCATATGTCATCACTAGCATTACAATCAACAAATAGTAAGGACTGCGAAAGTAAATGGACAAAGAGCAGATTAAAGAGCAATTAAATTTTTACATCAAGGTAAGGGCAGGAGGGGCTGGGATTCAGAGAAACGTTATCATGTACCATCAGTGATTGAATTTCCATTTCTTTAGTGTATTTTCAAGCATGCAGAGTACACGCTGTACAGACATGCCTGAATACTACGAGCTTCATTCCAGCCTGTGGGAAAATATTTAAAAGCAATATAAATGTGCAAAATCTCTCCTAACACATATTTTACTCAAAGCAGTCAAAGTGTACAAAAGTAACACATTTCTATTAAACGTAATGAAAAACACAATTTAAAGAGAAGTGCGGGGAGAATTTTAGAAGCGCACAGTCTGATCTTTCCCCTGTGCGTTTACACATTTATAGCACAACACAACATTTACAGCATTTATCAAAGGAAGCGTAACTCAGCAAGCTGATAGCTCATAGCAACCCTATCGCCTAGAAATGACATTTACATACTACTAATTTGCTACAGCTAATACGTTTGAGAGGAACGTACTTTAATGGCGATGGAATTACATTTTCTTTGTCAACCCAATGAGGAAACAATAATGAAAGTATAATTAATTAATTAAGTATAATTTGCATAATGTTCATATCAGAACAAATGCAATAATGTTCACTGACCTCATATTTTTTCACGTTTTCCATCCAACATCCGCTCTTGCAGTACAATAGCAACAAAAGCATGATTAATGTTTTTATGGTTAGGTTTAGGCACTCACAGAACTTGGTTGAGGAAAATTAATTAATTAACCTCAACCTTGTTGCGAACACAACATTGACATATCATCACCTTATAAGATGAATTGGCAAATGTGTTGGAAGAAAAGGTACTTTCCCTCTTGGGGAATTTCAATTTGTTATGTTTCATTACACACACATGCATTAGTTGTGGAGAGATGCCAGAGTGACAGAGCTGCCACATAGCCAGGCGCCCCGAGCAGTTGGGGATTTTGGTGCCTTGCTCAAGGGCACCGCGGCAGTGTCCAAGAGGTGAACTGGCAACTCTCCAGCTTGAACCGGTTCCCAAGCCAAGTCTCTACGGCCTGCACTACTACCGCTGCAAAACTCAGTCATGTTTTTGGCCTTCTGATGAATGTAAGACCAACATTCACTCTGTTTTTTTGTCTACCAACTCCTAATGGAAATATCTGTCTCTTTAGCTGCTAAATACTCCACTATGTTCACCAGCTAGTTGCTAACTTTGTCTGTCTGCTGTTTGCTGCTTGCCAGTACTTGTCAAGGAAGTGGAGAGCATTTCCTCATTTTGATTTTTCAAATGAGTCTGGCATTTAAACCGACAACTGTCATATCATCACCGTGTGGTAATAGGTGGTTGTTCACGGTGTCCTCTAAGTGAGTCACTGCAGATAGAGCCACATTTCAGGCCAACATACATTACAGGCACACCACTTCACTGAGCTTTCAGCAGGTTTTTATACAGCAAATTTCATACTCTTTCATCCATGTTCCCTTCCATGGTTGTATTTATTGGGTCTGAGGTCAAGATTCATAAATGATTCACAACATGCTGAAAAGATTCTTTTAGCCTTAAACTTGCCAAAAAGAAAAGCAACAGGAGACAAAATAACAGGTGGAGACAATTTGACCCATAGGTCAAGATGCATTATGCACACATCGTCGTCTTCTATTCTTACATGCGTGCATCCATCCTTGATTCAAGCTCCAGTCCACCTTGTAACAATCTTTGCCTGCTGTGCATCAAATCATCCATTCCAAAAGCGGTGATTGAAACAAGATGGACATCGCACTGGGAGGATGATTTGTAAAATACATGGCAACAATTTATTTACAGGGATTCTTGCCACCCAAAAAAACATTTACAGGGATAGAAGCTTGAGTTTTTACTGGGACGAATACGACTTTTATGAGATGTGATGGACAGATACACAGCTGAGATTTATGGCTCTGGCATGGCCTGCTCGTCCGCAGGGATACATTAAGGAAAAGATGGGAAGGAGAGATAGATGAGGAGGAAGAGTAAGGGGTGAAGGGGAGGAAGAGGGGAAAGAGAGTGCAAAAGAGAAATAAACTGGAGGCAATAGAAGAGAGACAAAAGAGAAAAAGAGCGCTGTGGGGATACTTAAATTCTTTTTATTCAGTGCCGTTATCTTAACGTCAAATAAAAGAGCAGGGAGGGCAATGAGGAGCGGTCACATCACATTCCTCTGAGTCTCAAACTGGAGAAGAAAACATACTATCAACATTTTTAATTTGCCCTTAAACACTTGACACTGACGCCGCTATTAGAGCTTGCATTGAAACACATCCCACATATTACATTTCCACATTATATGGTCAGAAATTATTGGACCCTTGTTCTTATTCCCTATTACACATGATCGCAAGGAATGTGGGTGTCTATCCATTTTAAGAGGAAGTGGGAAGCACACTGGATTTTTACAGTTTTATGCAAACATATGTCTAAGGGAAGAAATCATCCTCCTGGCTTGGTTAGATCTCAGTTGGAGAACAACTAATGGCTAAAACAACAGAAAAACAGTTAGGAGTAAGTTAGGCAGCAACTGAAAGATTAATTCTAGACAAAGTTACTCATACATTTCCAACATTATCAATGCCAGTTCCATTAAAGAATATAACAGTAATTGCCACAAAGAGAAATAGCGATAATAATAATAATAATATAATAATCTTTCTTTCTTTTCTTTGCTCAAAGGTTCGTTGAGCAGAGGTTGAAAGAACAGTTTAAACAGAAGTGGTGTAGCAAGCTCCAAGGTATGTCAACATGTGATCTTCAGGTCCAGTTTACACAGGAAAAGTGTTTATTGCATGAAAAGATAAATTACAAATAGGCTATTTGTAACTTTAAGGTTCATTTGGGAGATATAAAGGCCTACTGTAGGCCTAGGAAAAAGAGAGGTTGTAAACTTTGTATTAACAATAGCTACAAAAGTAGGAAAGGGTTTAAACATCTATCTTTGTTAAAGTTAAAACAGCACTAATAGATTTTTGGCAATGCAGAACAATTGACATACGTATTATCACCTTGTTAAGTTGTTATGTTAGGAACATATTAGCAAACAGTTGCCTATTTACACATTCAACAGACACAGAGCATCTGATCCACTGTTTATTATAAAATATTGATTAGTGCAGCTTTAATTTTATTAATACATTCAGTTAAAGGTGCCTGTATAAGGCAGCGTCTTGTGATTTACCTTTAGTTTAAGTTGATTTCATTCCTGCCAGGTGCCATTACTTTGCCATTATTGTATTGTATACTGTTTGTACTCCATACCATCTTAATGTAGTCTTGAGTTAATAAATTTCAAACTAAATCTGAAGAAAAAGTGTCTGTTTTTCGGCTCAAAAACACTCATGCTCCTGCCACAATGTTGTAAGGCTGCATTGCATTCTGGTCAATTTTCTGATACCGTGTCTCTCTCCCTCCTCTTTTCTGCCTGTCATCTTTGTTTGACCAGGATACGTAGAAAAAGCATACACCAAACAATTAAATAGAGCCAGAAATGAAAAGCATTTTACCAGCTTGAATATTTTAGGGGATATAAATCAGAGAACAAAGCCTCAAATTTAAGATGTGGTCACCATTTGAACGGAGTTCCTTCTTTGTTGGTTAAGATTTGAAGCTTGCTAACTTCACAATACTGCTGATCTTTGGCTCCCACCCACTGAAAGGATTTCTGTCTCTGGAGCAGCTGTGCCTAAGAGAACATTTTCTTAAAGCAAAACCTCAGCCTGAGAGTGCTAATGGGGCCTAGGGGAGTGGTCTGGGATGGGGAACGGGGCCTTTGGGGGAAAAGGGGCTGGCTGATCGAGAGCAGGACAGAGAGGGTAGGGCTTGTAAAACTTGTCTGGGGGCTGGTCTCGCTGCGTTTCACGGAGGCTGATGTTAACTGCTGGAGCGAGGTGGAGGGTCCGAGCCCAGTCTGTTTATCCTGGACAGGAAGGTAGCCGGGTGCATAGAGAGAGAGAGAGAGAGTGAGGGGTGATTCTGGATGATCCAGGCTCTGACTGCAGATGGGTGGGCTTTATAGTACGCGTGAGAGTTCTACTGCATGGGTTTGACAGCATGCGTTCATGTGGCGGATGCAGATGCCACCCAACTTACAGAATGATTTTTGCCTTCACAATGTGCTCGCACATCCATAAGGGACTTTCACATTGGATGTAACTCAGGATGAGCGCATTACATACAGTATGCCTCCTCTTACTATAAAACAACAATCCTCATCTTGATTTATTTCCCTCACTCATTTTCTACTGCATATTTGGGTGGTGCACTACATCATGATTCAAACCATAAAGTTGCAATGGAGTGTGTTTCATTCGACAACACAGAACATTTGGTCCATTAACACACCCGGTACAATGTCCCTGCGCAGGATCGGCCTGTGTGGAGATTTCTGATTTCCCATGGAGAATCAACTCTCTAATCTCACACTTGACGAAGTTTTACCAAGAATCACATTAGCTATTAGCTGTGTGATTGTGCATGTTTTTTATTAATGTAACAGTTGACTGTTGCTCTTATATCCAGTTGGTTTAAAACACCATGCAAGATTATTTTGGGGGGCTTTATTAGATAGGGACAGCTGAAGAGAGACAGGAAAGAGAGAGGGGTGACATTTAGCAATGGGCCCCGGGCTGCCCAAAGTTGACTTTTTAATGTCTCCAGCTGACTCGTTTTTAAATGAGAACCCTAAAAAGCGGTCTTAAATTTGCACTTGATGGGTACATACATGATGTTGTGCTAAAAGACTGGGGTTAAAGCTGCTTGTCCACATGCATAGAAGGCATGGAAATAAAGAAAGAACATTATTCTTTTATTGCAGTGTAGAACTAGTTACTCCTTGTGTTATTAGGATGATAAAGAACAAATTTAAGATTATTTCATCATAGCTTACATACTTGGACAAGCAAGACAGAGGTTAGACTTGTGCTTTATTGTTCATATTTTAAAATAGTATGTTTCACTTTTAACCTTTCAAGAGGCTTTTATGATGAGGATTAACCACTGTATTAAGCAACACTATCTCTTGATGACAAGTTTGGCTAGAGATGCTGAAGTGTAATTTTACCCAAATCCACAGCTGGACGTTAGCTTACATTCTGATATAGCTGCATCCAGGACTGGCTACCACACAGCTGGGATATACTACACAGTGGTTGTGCTAGTCGTGAACGGGGCTCCTTTTAATATAACCTGTAACCCCACAAAATAATGTATGAAATGCTCCTGCCTTTGGAAGTAATGCTGGGTTACTAATGTAGGTAGTAAACTAGTTAGCCAGTCAATTGGGGTTTTGCCTGATTCATTTCAACTAGCAAAACTTTACCAAAGTAAATAGTGTTTTGGAATGCAAAAGCTACAGGTTATAGCCTACTGTATATTGAACCACTATTGTATGACAGCAGTTGGCAACAGAAAGGAGAAAAACTGGCATTTATCTGTATGTTAATTCAGCACATCATTACTTTAACTTTTACTTTAAATGTTTGTATTTATTACATCTTTCTATATCTAAAACAGTGGCAGTTTCCTATGTGATTCTAGTCTTTGGCAATATTGAGCTTCTTCCCCTTACGTTAGCCTCATTAAGGCTTTTGGAAAAATGAGTTAATGTGTCGCACCATACCTCATCCTTCTGGTCTTATCATCACTGTAAAGGGATTCAGGGAAATTAAAGTCCCATCACTCTGTCTGTACCATTCCTCCCTCATTGTAAGTCCACAACCAAAATTCTTGGCCTTGAACTATACAGAACATCGGGCAATGGCCTAACCTCCACTGCAGGGAGACTGAGCCTCTTTCCTTTTGGCCGTTTGATCCTTTGCACAGATGGTTTTCTTCAGGAAAAGGTGCTGAGTGAGAGCTGAAAAACCGGGTTTATGGTATCAAAGAACCCAAGAATATTGACCGTTCATGTTGTCGTGCCAAGAATGGCTTGGGCTAACAAAGGCACTAACTGAAGGTAAGGATAATAGTTGTTTTTATGGAGAGATTTGAGGCATAATTACGTATAAAATGATTTTCATGCAATTCGCAAGCTTGAAATTTTCCGAAAGCTACTTGCAGGGATGGTAATAGTACAGGCAAATTTGTAGTTAAGTAGTAGCAATTGGACTTGGAAAGTTAACACAATATTGTGGATCCAAACCAGACACTACTTATGACAGCACACTACAAGATGGGTCCATAAGTCACAATGCACTTTCGTAGGTAGTGATACATCTTGATGTCTTTGCTGTATTTGACATTGAACCATTAGATTTGTTATCTACTCCAGATGAATCAGTTTAGTGTGGGAATGGCTTCACTCCAAACCTCACCAGTCATTTACATATACCAAGTGATGTGGAAGGAAGCCATCATCCTGACGACGCTCAACTTATTCACTTCCTTCCTCTAAAACTCAAATCTGGACTGCATGTCTGGCAATGACGAGCTGAATGTAACAGCTCAGCACTTGAAGCTCAATGCAGTCAAGAAGTACTCTTCATACTATCATTTTAAAGACAATACGCTTCAGCATGACATCCTTGATCTCAGTTGAGGATGTCATGGTGTCATCCTCCAGAACTACAAGAAACATTAGTGTGATTATAAATGATCACCTAATACTCTCAGATCAGATGTTAGATCATTCAACCATACTCATCCAAGATGCAGCCCAGATGCTAGTGCAGGAGGTGGTCTCCACATCAAATTACTGCATTGCCCTACTTACAGGCAGTCAGCCCTGTCCAACCGATCAAGAAAGCAGCAGCCCATGTGGTCTTCAACCTGCCCATTGACACATTCCCTCCATTGGCTCACTGGGTGCAGAAGCTTGCATAAGACGCTGATGCTAGCGTATCAAGTAAAGAACGGAGAGGCACTTGTCTGCCTCCAGGCTATGGTAAAATCATGTGCGGGAATGAAACCTCTCTAATCTATGCTTCACTTAGAGCCTAAATATCAAAGGTCTACGAACAAATGTTTCAAGAATAAACCCCAGTGGTGAAACATATTTCCAAAGGAGATCAGAGTTGGGCTAGTTATTCGTATATCCATCACTAAGTTTGTGTGTAAAGTCCTGTTGGGATTTACAGTGATTAAAGGGGGCACCAAATTGTGTAGGTGCAATCAATTAAATCTGGCTATCAAAATGACAATCAAAGACAATATAACTTTAATGAATAAAATCATCGGGGCACCACCCTTAAAGATGAGAAAAGGATAGCTAATTGATTCAGTCTCATAAAATACAATAAACTATCAATTTGGAACTCTGATTAATAATTAAATTAATAACTATAACCAAAACTATAAGCTAAGATAGCTAGCAAGTGCTTAACCCTAATATGTATGTGTCACTCTAAATGGGTCATTTATCAGCAAGCTAAGTTCTGTCAGTTGGTTCAGTTAGCTATGCAACAGTTGCACCTGGCAGTTACTGGGTGTAGCTATTTAGTAATGACTAATCTCTAGGTATTTATCATCTCTACATTTGTGTGGTGCAACCCATTTTAATTTAGTAATGCGTAAATCTCCACTTAGTAAATATTAAAAGGACCAGTGTGTAACATTTAGGAAGATCTATTGGCAGAAATGGAATATGGAATAATGGAATATTCATAGGTATGTTTTCATTAGTGTATAATCACCTGACGATAAGAATTGTTATGTTTTCGTTACCTTAGAATAAGCTATTTATGTCTATAGAGGGAGCAGGTCCCCTCCTACAGTGTCCGCCATGTTAAACCGCCATGTTTCTACAGTATCCCAGAACGGACAAATCAAACACTGGCTCTAGACAGGGCCTTTCGCGAGTTTCATGGCCACCGTAGTTTCTCCTACATGCTTGGAAGGCGAGCGGTATTCAGTTGGTTGCAATCTGCAACTTAAGCGCTATAACCTACACACCGCTATAACCTACACACTGGTCCTTTAAGTTGGAACTATGCTAAGTTGGACACTTGCATTAAACAGAGATTATAATTTTTAAATGTGATAAGCTTTTCCGCTGCCAGAGAGTGTCCAAGATAAAGATTTGTTGGCAGATTCTGCTTGTCGAATGTTTCCAACTACGCCACCACGACATGCCCTCAATCATCATTAGCTTTAATTGGAGGTCCTCAGCAGCCCGCAGTAGACGACTGTTGATGTGGCTCCCAGATGTAAATGGGTGTAACCAAGTGTGAAAAAGGGTGTTGCTGAGAAAGAGCATATGCATGAGACACATTACGGTCACCTTTCCCAGGATAGGTGGATCCTATCAATATGTCTGGAAGTTCCACTGGGTGGAACTGAGTATTTATTTCAAGGAGACCAGGAAAGCTGTAAATCTCATTTAATGACGTAATTGCTGAACCTTTGGCATCAGTCAGAAACCTTATCAGCCCCCGGCAGACATATTATGGTGATTTGTGCTATGGGGAAGTTTTGACACATGCGGTATCGGATTCCTGTCGTCAAAATGAGTAAATCTTTCACGATCCTTTCCACCTCATGGATTGAGACAGCCACAGCCCAGGCTCAACCTCAGGGCTCCATGGTCCTCTCGTTAGGTTGTTTTGCTTTCCTAAAGCAGTGTAGATGTATGATGAGGATTTCCGTTGAAAGAGCTGTTGAATTTCTCCCTTGTGTGTTAGGCAGCATTCCCCTGGGGCGACCTCCCACACTGCACAATGTTGACACATTATGAGCTAGCTGTATAACTCTCCTATTTCCTTTGATTCTCTCACTTTCCCTAAAAGTGTATGTGTGTGTGCACATACTGTACAAATACACACCTACTTACACCTTTACCCTCTATTCATCTATTCAACGTAGTGAACTTTTATTCTCTTTTGACTGCTTCCTTTTCACTGACGTCCCCTCAATTACCTTTTCAATCTCCTCTGCCTTTCTGACTCCCCCAGAAAGGTGGAATTCTTTGGCTGACTGCTCCCTTAAAATGTGCAATTACCATTGTTTTCATTTTTAAATATCGACCATCTTGGTCAGGATATAATTATAATTAGGATATCCTTTTCCACTCGCCAGTAATAAGTCACATTTGATGATTTCCCCTTCACGTTTCAAACAGAACTGGGGGGCTTTTTCCAAGACCAGAGTTTGTGTCGCTGGATGCTTGGCGTTGCAGCCATGGTGATGGATCTGAGGCTTCTCAAAAACAACACGGCTTACCTTTAATCGTGGCAGTCCACTTTACACATTAGCACAATCAATTTAATTGGGGAAATGGCTGAGCGAGAGGCGACATCAAAGACTGAGGCAAATGGCCCAACGCATGCAATCACCCAGCATCCATTGCTGCCTCTGGACAGGGCTGTGCGTCACGATGGCTGCAGTGGAAAATGTGAATCGCTCACAATGCCTTGTAATACAGAGAGAGGTCTTTGAGGCCTGCCAGACTGCATCACTGTGCCCATTTGTCTGGGTGGTGTTTTTCATGTTACTTTGGGGGTCATGGAGCTCTGGCATGTGACTCCACGTCGGGAGATGAGATATTTATCCATATCCATGTGTTGGAGACACAGTATGAAACAATCTGCAACTTTTATGGTTTTAGGAGCCAGATTCTCATTTCACATTCTCCTTGCTTACATCAAGGTAAGGACGAGGTCAGACCAGACCACTTGTTTGAGTTACAGTCACTGTATAATGCTGTTCTTTGTAAATGTGTACAATACACACTACCATGTAACACAGTATGTGGGTGGGGAATTGTCACACCCTGCTTGTACGCTCAAAGTTTGTCTGTAACACTTCCGTCTGGTTTAAGTGCAGACTGGAATCAAAAGCTTTTTACATTTTTCTGAAAGCAGAGCTGATCTTGAGTAAAAAATAACTGGTAAGGTTTAAACTTAAAGCAGTATTAATTGATTTTTTTGGCCACATCTGGCACAGTACCACCTTGGCTAGCATGTTAGCAAGCGGTTGCCTATTTAAACATCCTGCAGACACAGAGCAAAGTAGTATTCAATGAATACAATATTCACTCTCTTTAGCGCCGTTTGGCTCTCCACCAACTTCTGAGAAAACTATCTTGCTCTTTAGCTGCTAATGCTCCACTTTCCCCCACCACAGACTCTGACTGGAGCCGGCTTAATGCCCATACACTTGTTTTTGGTCTTTGAGGGCGGCATCTGAAGATTATAGGACTTCAGTGTCCCTAGTCATTCTACATGTACAGGGTTGTTAGCTGCATGAATTTGATATAATAAAGGTTAATCTGTTTCAACAAGGATTGATTCCATCCTTCCTTCCTTAGAATGCTTTAATAATTGAAATATTCTTTGCATAGGCTATATCTATATCTAAATCTAGGTATATCTTCACCAGCTTTTTTGCTGGAAACAATACGATGAGAGCCGTGAAACTGAACCACAACAGTAAAGTTTTGGGCCATAAAACCAAAAAAATTAGCTAAAAGATGCTAAAACGCTCTGTAGAGATCGGTGATAATTCTCTGTGGGTTCATTACTACAAGTGACCCCTTTCACATTACAATAAGTCAATATAAATATAATGAGTAGAACAATTATGCAAGTTGAATTACTGGTAAATTAAAATTCTAAGAAATAAACTCAATAGGTACAATAAATACCACATAAACATGAATGATGTCATGGTGTCTAAAGCAGGGAAATAATCAAAGGGCCAGAGCATTGTTATATTCTGTTCATGGAAATTCAGTGAAATTGTCCCAGAAAACTTTAACCCCCTTCCCCCAAAATGACTTAAAAAAATCTTAAAGGAGCCACTTGATTGGCCGGGAACGCCTGCCTCAGAAACAGCAACCCTGGTAAGTTTTTCATTAATATAATAACAAAAAGTCAACCAGCAAACAGATGGTGGCTTCCTCTCTTTTTAAAAAATATCACGGTTTTTACTTGCACTCACACAGCACTTGGCATAGTTAACAGTGGCTCAATTCCAGCAAATTCATCTATGGTGACGAACCCGAGAAAAAGTCCACCATAATACTGTGCGAGCACTTAATGAAATGCTCCCTGGTGTGTGCAGTCACGCACCTACGAGGTTGTAACAACACAATGCAAGTGCAAACAATCAAATTTGCACGGTTTGTACACAAAACCAGATTAGATTCAAACAATTTCCATATATTAAACATGATGCAGGTCTTGCATACTGAGTGCTTGGCTTACAATATGTAAATTTCATGAATCCAAATGTAAGGAAGGTCTTTTTCACTCTGGATTAGACCAATATCTTTCTCTCACTGTAGATACTCCACATATGGTTGTATGATTTTACATTTTATTTTTTTGCACATTCCAGAACTCATCCTGCAACCTCAGCCACCCTTAAAATCCCCCCCACGTTGGAAATCACTTGACAACAGCAGGAAGACAGCGATGTCAGCAGACAAGACTGGTGGAGAAAAGCCATCTCCACCCCATCTTTCACTCATCAGTCATCTCCACGTGCAGTGACCTAAGCAGAGGCTGCAGAGGTCAAGACCACGCTGTCCATCTCTGTTACTCTGTTCGTGAATAAACAGAGGCCAGAGTATGGGTGTGCGTGTCCGTCAGGGCGATTACACGCACACGGAAACACACACAGGCGCTCACACAGCCTCGTGCCGACTCCACTGGCATAATTAGAAACATTTGGGATCATTTGCAAAGGGAACATGAGCTCTGATGGGATCCAGATGCACTACTGGGTTTCACCGAAATACAGGAACTCTTATTTACGAGGGGCCATTACTGGCTCCTCACCCAGGGAGGTGTGTGTGTGTGAGTGTGTGTGTATGTACTGCCCGGTTTGTCCAGATACTAAATGAGTGTTTGGAGGTGGATCATCAGAGAGGAAATTGCCAACACACGTTAAAAAAGGTTAAATTCCTTTTAATGATAGACAATTCACAATTAGCTTTGTCATTTCGAGATGCAACATATTCTGCACATCTGTGGAGGAGTTTTTGTGTCCTCAACAAAATCTATACCAATAATTCTGTTACAGTTTATTTTAGTCGTCTTCTTCTTTTGGTGTCAACAAAAAGTCTCTTTTGGATTTGCTGTGGAGGAGAAAAATAATCACGCTATTAGCTTCCCTCTTTTTTCCATGAAATACTGTTAACTGAAAAGTGAGACTCGGCAGCATGGATGATTGCTGTTTGCTGTACAAAGCGTTGTCACTTGCAGCACTATGCTGCCACCTTGTGGTTGAGAGATGAACGGGTAATAAAAGTTGATGAAGGCTGCTTGTAGGCCAGTGGTTTCATGAAATCATGGATCAAACCACAGTTATAAGTAGAGGTTCTTTGACCTGAAATGTTGCATAGACATAAGATTAGAAATGTTTATGTTTGGATAAAAGCCTTGAGATTACATTTGATTTAGAAAATGGTTATATTTAGGTTTAGATGATAGATTGTTGAGATAATGTAAAAGTTTACGTCAACAGAATTTCTGTGTCTGCCCATGAATTTGGTATGATCGTGTGATGCATTGCCATGAACCAACAAGGCATAACCAGCCACAACAATAGCCAATCTTATTGATTTGCATATTTTCATCAACAAAGGGGATCAAATAATCAGCAAAATCAATGGCTTTTGTGTTTAGTTTATGTGAAAACCTGCAGAGTATCGATTGTTATCGGTTTAGTTTCCATCCACAAAAGTGAATGTTTTAAAATGAAATACTATAAAATCTGCATTCAGGCGTCAGAACTGCAACGACATATCTAGTCAATTCTAGGCTGATGAGATCCGAGCTTACTTTTCTATATGAATTATACATTTTGTATGAAATGAACTGTATAATCAAACATAATCTGAAAAAAACATGTACGTATTAAACATGTTTAATAATTATGTTCCCTCATCCCTCAAGAATAATTTTACCAATAAATCACTGAGCTCAGCCTCCAACCTCTCCGCTCTCCTGGGCCGTCACTGTTTCTTCAGTATGCCTGGAAAACAGACAAGAAAAACTTTACTCTTCGTTAGAAGCTGCGTAATTGACTTGAAAAGTTAAACTCAGGACAAAGCAAACAGCAAGCATTGATTCAGATCCAAAAGTTTTTGTGAAGACTAGTATTTTATGGTGGGTGCTGTGTGTAAAGCACTAACATGGGGCATAATCTGATTCCCTCTAAGGACCGTGTTTCTGAAAATGTTATTTATTCTCCTAATCTTATTAATAATTGATATTTAATAGTCTTATTTTTTATGCACCATGTCATATTGTGTCATGTCACTGAGTTACATTATGTCATGTCACAGAATGTTGTGTAAGATGTTACAGTGTGTTACATCATGTCAAATGATGCTACATTGTTTTATCATTTCTTTATGTAATATTAACACCTGTACATAGTCTTTGTGACTATGACAAAACAATGACAATACAATCCGATGTCACACTGTGGAACATCACTGACCTTTCTGCAGCGTTGGAGTCCATCGATAACACCGCTATCATTCATTCTGTCCTCGGTCTCCATCACCACTTCCTGATTGATCAGGAAGCACAGTGTTGCTTCTGAACATCCATCGATGCTGGTGCTCTATAATACTGTGACATTACTCATGTGCCAGTAAACTGATCAATGGACGGAAGGATCCCTACAGAAAACAGACAAACAGGTGAGGAAATTAGGTGGGTGCAAATGTGTACATGTGTATGTTAGAGTGTGTGTGTGTGTGTGTGTGTGTGTGTGTGTGTGTGTGTGTACCTGGTGCAGGCCGACAGAGAGTCAGTCGAACCTCAGGTGGTGAAGTCTTGAACAACTTTAGCACCCTCTACAGAAAGAAGAGAGAAGTTTTAACAGGGATGTACTGTATAGACAGATAATGAAGCTGCAGATCTTTAATATTTTTAAAACACAAGTTATTACAAAAAAGTATACGTATCAGTATTTCCTTATTAATCTGATTCTCCTGTCAGGGTGAAGAAACCTATCAAAACATTTAGACCATCACATGAGAGAAAAACAACCCACAATAGTTAAAATAAAAGTCAAAATGATATTTCCATGCATATATATGTGCAATATGGTCAGAATATTATATCAATATATACATAGAATCAGTTTAGGTTAAAGGTCTGTCATACAGAACCAGTACAATACTGATCTATTGTCCAATAATTACATGTAATCATACAACTGCATCATATCTGTCGTATTAGAGGTGGACGACAATATCTGATTTTAATATCAGGGCAATAATGACATCATCATCATGCAAATGATAACAAATCAAAGAAAAATAAGTCCCATCACATATAAGCAAATCAAGGATTACTAATGAGATTAGTAAACATAAATGAAATAAACTTGAAATCTGCACATACTGGATAGGACAGCTCTTTGAGTGGCTGGCCATTGATGGCCAACAGGACGTCTCCCTCCTGGATCCTGCCGCTCTGCTGGGCTGGCTGGCCGGGGAAAAGCTGCTTTATCCGGACCAGGCTGCCAAAGTCCCGAGTGGGCGGATCCAGCTCGCACATTAGGAAGCTGAAGCCCAGGCCGTTGGCACTTTTAGTCAGAGTCACTTCCTGGGTGTTATCTGAGGGTTTGGAGGTGGGAGGACGGAGGACAGAGGCAGTAACAGAATAGTGATGAGGTGAAACACGATGTAGATGTATGGAAGTCAGGAATGAAAGGGAATTGGAAAGAGGAGGTGGATGGGAGAAGAGGAGGGGAGGGAAGAGAAAAGATAAAGCTCATTATCTTTATTGTTTTAGAAAATTCATTAAAGGATGTTTATTTTAATTGATTTTGTCTTGTTGGGAATTAAACTTAAACATAAAAAATAATAAAATGCAAAAATAAAAGCAGAATTGATATTTGGTGTCTAGTCTCGGACCTCATCACTCCCCACGAGGATGCAACAAGCTCAACAAAACTGGGATTGGGGAGTGACGATAATAACTTTCCCACAGGAAAAATGAGACTCAGAGCCTACAGGTGGATGCTGTGGTGGTAGGTGGGTCGCAATGGTCGCAAGTTACTGCAGTAGTTACAGCATCGTTTTCAGGTGAGCAATCCAGCAACAGGCATGGCAAAGCTAGATTGAAAGAGTGAGCAGATGGCTTACACTGCCATATACAGTACACAAAGGGTGTATTGGACATGCAGTATGTTTCAATGAGAAGAATACATCGTGAAAGTAGCAGCAGACTCGAGTTGTCTGTTCCAACAATCACCAACTCTGGTTTGGGGGTTAGTTGTTAGTTTTCTTTTGATTACAACAAAGATTTGTTGACTCAAAATATGGTCGTTAACAGATTCTCTTGATCACAGAATAATCATTTTGTCATCACAGGAAATCAAGGCTTGTTATGTCAGGATAAAAAAATATATATTACTTGCATGTTCTCTCCAGCCTTCTGTAGACATGATGAAAGGCAACAGTAAAATTAATCAATTATAACACCATTTTAATAGATAAATGAAAAATTCAATTCTGTGATAATATTCAGTGACAGATACATACATAAAGGTACATAAAATGAGCAACAATACAGGTCTGTACAGAAATGGGTAGGAGGGACATTTTGAAGGTTTAGATGTCAACGGACATTGGCTATTTTAACCTCACATCTCTTGTGTTAATGGTTGCCAAGATTACCCTCTAAAATGGATGAAATTGACTCTGCATTATGCTAAAACACGATTGTCCTGCCTGTGCCTGTGTTAGAGGAAAGAGGAGGGATGTGGGACGACAGGCTAAAGGATAAGGGAGGCCAGAGGGATAAGAAGAGGAAGAAGGTCAGGGTCAGTAAGGAAGATCAGGATGAAGAGAAGGAAGTGTGTGAAAGTTCCCCTTGAAGCAGCCAGACTAGCCTGATCTGCTATTAAAGCACAAAACAGCTTAAGAGTCGACAGGTTCTCTCACGTAGGTTCTTCCTCAGTAGTGTAAGGTTTTGTGACATAACGCTCTGTCTCTCTATGGGAACTGCAGATCGATCTATTGGCAAAATTGTATTCATTATGGGAAGTTTGCAAGAGCACAAATGCTCTGCAATTTATGAGCAGTTCCCGGAAAGAGATCCTGGGCTTGGGGGTGGGGCACCTTTATGGATTTTCTGCATTTAAGTTAAAAGTCCATGTAAATCTATGCTGAGGTCGCCTACCATCAGTGACAAAGCTGTAGTCCCTGGGCCGGTCAGAGATCGTGTTTGGAGGAGTACTGATAGAAGAGCAGTTGTTGATCCGTAGCGGGCTGGTTGCTGGACTGATGCTCTGACTGGATACACTGCTGCTGGTGTCTGCACTGAGAGAAACCCTGGGTAGGTTCATCAACTCCCTCTCCACAACCAAGTTCACGACCTAGCGGAAAAGACAAGAATGTGATTGAGAGGAACACAAACAAGAGATAAAAGTTTTAGGAGGACAAGAAAATGGGATGAAAGAGGAGAGGAAGCATGAGAGAGGAAGAGAAGGGTGTGGTTGGGAAGAATGGAAACAGATGGTAGCGACAGAATAGTAGAAGAGATAAGTTTGAGCAGTAAAGGAAAACATAACAAGACTAAGAGTCTACAGGCATGTTAGGGCCCCTGTGAGGCTGTGCTTAGGCACAGCGGAGCTTTGAGCTAAATGCTAACATCAGCATGCTAACAGGCTCACAATGACAATGCTAACATGTTTAGCAGGTATAATGTTTGCCATGTTAATCATCTTAGTTTAACATGTTAGCATGCTACCATTTGCTAATTAGCTCTTATCACAAAGTACACCTAAAAGCAAAGTATTGGACAAATTCAAATTTTGACCTGATAAAAAGAGGAAAAATTACTACAATTTATCCTGTCGAGGACATGAATGTCTGTACCAAATTTTGTGCAATGCATCCAGTAGTTATTGTGCTATTTCACTCAAAACCACAAATATCAACCTCATGGTGGCGCTAGAGGAAAAGTCAGGGCATCATCAGTGTCATGAGGATTCATCCTCTGGGAACCATGAATGTCCATCTTGTAGCTAATGAGATATTTCACAGGATAAGTGAAAACTTTGACTTGTAGTTGGCGCTACAAGTAAAGTCAGGGGATCACTTAAATCATTAGGATTCATCCTCTGGGGACCATTCATATCTGTATAACATGTCATGGCAATTCATCCAATAGTTATTGAGATATTTCAGTCTGGACCAAAGTGGTGGACCAACCAACCAACAGACCAACCAACTGAAAATTCCATCCCTATAGCTGCTATATGCTGCTAGCATGGCTAAAAACAGCTCATCATCAGCAGCATATATAGGTAATCATTGGTCTCTAATAGACTTTTCACACTGACATCATACAACATCAGCCACATGTTGTCCTTTACCTCTCCAGTTTTACTCAGACACTCCACAGCCTGCTGGTAGGTGAAGCCCTGGAAGCTAATCCCATCCACCTCCAACAGTCTGTCACCTGTAATAGAGAAAGTTTGGGACAAATAAACAAACAGGTTAATTATGTTTTCCTCCTTTATATGTTTAAGTTCTTTACATTGCTACATCAGATCCTTGTGTTTCTATTTCTGCCTTGTAATATCAATCTTTCTCTCTTGAAAGACGCATCAGCTAAATGCCAAAATGTACACAGCAAATTTTCCAATCTTAATAAGTGTTGAATTTCAATGACACAGTGTTAAACAGAGTGTTGTTTGTCCACTCGGGAGCTGTTATGGCTCTGGGGAAGGTGCTCAAAAATAAATCTAAAGTGTTAAATGAAATTATTTGCTGTGTGCTCTTATTTCATTTAGCTAAAAATAAAGCAATTAAGATAACATAAGATAATTTGTACCCCAGGTTGTGTTTCTTCTTGTTTTCCTATTTACAATTTCATTCGAAAGTAATGTGTAACATGCTAGTCATTATTGGTACTGTAAGCCTGTTATTGTTTTTCTTGGTCCTCTGAAGAAGAACAACTTTATATAAACTTCTGGGTTCCCATCAGACAACACATATACCATTTTTAATTTTAGATGGATTGACTATAAATCTGCAGTCCAATAATCCTGTGCTCATGCTCAGGGCTTTCTCACTATAAAACTCAGAAAGTGCTAAAGGACTTTGATGTGAACAGCTGGATGCTTTCCATGCAGAGTTCTGGTGAGCCTGCAGCAAGTCTGCAGCAAATCTGCAGATTTGTAAGAACGAGCTACCCATAATTCATCACTGTGAGAGATCAATAAATGGCCGCACTGGGGAAGCTTCAAATGACTGTAAACAGATCAAACAAATCATTATGAAACGAGTTTGAAAAGGTTGTTTTCCAAAAGTACATAAAGCCTTAGCATTGTTTTGATCTGATATTAAGCTGTAATACCTGTATGTACACGTCCGTCTCTCTCAGCAGCCCCTCCTGGAACAAGGCTTCTGATGTAGATTCCTCCATTAGGAAGGTTAGTCTTGACACCACCCTGAATGATTAATGACACTTTCATTCAGAGCATATCTGTGCTATACTGATGGGGAGGAGGGAAAAGAAGGTGTTTCGCTTAAGGTGGTTATTTCAATGTTTGTAGCAGCACATTTCATAGTGCAGCTGTGATCAGTGTGAGTGAGGTAGCATGGACCAACCTCTCTCTCTCTCTCGCTCTCTAATCTTGTCAATAATCATATTGGGTGGAGCAGACTTTGTGACCCACTGCTGGAAATGAGATGCTGTATTAATTACCCTCCCTGACTGTTCCCTGATGGTACTGCTGCTCGCAGCTTTCTCGAGAACCGCTCATCCAAACATCTTCACACTCGACACTGCGTTTCCTTGGGTCCTGAGCAATACACTTGCCATGACATAGTCAGCTAGCTATTTGGGACCAGGCTAGTTCCGGGAACAAAAGCGTTCATTTCAAAAGTTACATTGCTGATGCTTGAAATGTTTGAAT
Source organism: Siniperca chuatsi (assembly GCF_020085105.1). Classification (NCBI taxonomy): domain Eukaryota; kingdom Metazoa; phylum Chordata; class Actinopteri; order Centrarchiformes; family Sinipercidae; genus Siniperca; species Siniperca chuatsi. The sequence goes on from NC_058061.1 coordinate 18,168,194, forward strand.
TTAGCGAAACAAAATGGCAAATTTACAAGACTTTGCATCAATGTAACATCTCTGGTCTCTCCGGTCATCTGTTCTTGAATGTACTGTAGCGAGCTGTACCCAGCATGCCGTTCGGCAGTGTAACAGTTAATAGGGGCCCCCTCTCAATACACTACATAGTGTGTACTTCTGGCGGTAGTAACACACTCCCGATCTATGTTCTCCCGTAGATCTCAAGAGCTCTCACTCAACACTACACTTCCTTGGGTCCTATATACACCCGCCAAGTGTGAAGTCGATAAAAGTTATATATATAGTCGATATAGTTGTCGAGAAAATCAGAAGACAGACAGACAGAGACTCCTTCCATTTTAGTTATATACAGTAATGTAACATTTAAGCCTGGACTGAGTTCTACCAATCCCAAATATGTCTTAATATATCTTTTACAAAATATGTCATAAACTCACAGAGATGCTGATGCCCAGACTTCCTGATATCTTCCTGAGCTCCACGCTGATCTCCTCCGGCCTCACACAGTTTAGAGAGGGAGACGAAGAGCAGCTGTCCTGAAAGCAACACAGACAGAAACAACACTCACTTCAGTCCTGTCTCTCTATATGTCTACCTGCACACACACCTACCCAATGATCCATGCATCCATACAGATTATTGGCAGTATAAAACAGGCAATAGATCAGATATTTAAAGCCACAACTACAAAATTACCACAATGGTCACCAATTATTGATCAATACCAGCTAAACAGTTAGTACCAGGTACTGTTGGCTGTCAAAACCCACTATCACCATCACTAGATAAAGAAAAAGAGGTACAGTAAGTTGTTTGTATTGCTGACCACCTTTTATGGGGTCTTATAGATTACTTAATGACCCGTCAAATGATCATAAATAAAGATATTGCCACAAATACACCTAAACCATCACCATGATTCTACCTGTGCACAGAGGACTCGTACTTCTCGGGGGACGTGAAGCCTGTTGCCGGTCTTCGGCGTCATCATGACCGAAACAATCTCATCCAAGCTATCGTCTCCTGATCGTCCGTCTGCCATCAGCATGGTCTGGGACTCGTAATTCTTCAACATGGGAGAGCGCACACTGATGGGACTGAGGGGGACTGTGGATAAAAACAACAGAGTCAGTAAATGTTATACTTCAAAATACTGAAGTAGAACATTTTGAAAATGTTCATTCACGGTAAGAGTAACAAATTATTTTTCTCTGTTTTTTTGTTTTTTGTCTGAAGGAGTTAAATGAATACTTCAACATTTTGGCAAACAATGAAAAGCCGGCCGTCATAGAGAGGGGGGAGATGTGATATTGTTTAAATGACGGCACAAATTTTCAGAAAGTCTCTCCTGGACGGCATTCATAGAGTTGCAGTTGGTCATTTGCACGAAACGTGAAAAATTGTTTTGTCAAGAATGAAAAAAGTAGAGCTTGAGAGAGAAGTTCAAACTCTGGCTCCTCTCTCACCTCTGCAAAGCTGAGGTATCACTGTGTGAAGTGGGTGTGAATGTTGGATCGTCAGTTTTCGGAAAGTTACAGAAATCGTCAGACACAGACCCCCCTAATCCAACGTCAGAAAAGTGTGGGGGGGTTCCGAAGCTATTCGACCATCTGACAAGCCCTTCTGACAGAGTATATTGGCCCCTTAATAAGCTAGACAGTTAGCTTAGCTTAGCACAAAAACTGAATAGAGGAGGAAACAGCTAGTTACTATACAGTTTTTGTGAGGATAAAAAAACATACATAACATGACACTGCTCCCAGCAAAGAAATAGTCAGGCAGAAAGACAGGACAGAACAAGGCAAGCTGTTTCCCCCTGTTTTCAGTCTTTGTGCTAAGCTAAGCTAACCGGCTGCTGGCTGTCACAGCTGTTTCCAGTCTTTATGTGAAACTAACTGGCTGCTGACAGCTTCATATTTACCGTACAGAAATGGTATATGAAGTGACAGCCAGCAGCTGGTTAGTATAACAGCAAGCCTAGCTCTGTCCATAGGTAACAAAACCCACCTACCAGCACCTGTAAAGCTCACTAATTTACACATTTAGATTTTTGTACTGATTTGCTTATTAGTTAGGCGTGTTAATTGCTTTACCTGTGGACGGAGCCAGGCTCGCTGTTTCCCCGTTTCCAGTCTTTGATGCTGAGCTAAGCTCACAGCTGCTGGCTGTAGATTCATATTTAATGTACAGACACAAGAGTGGCATCGATCTTCTTATCTAACGCTTGAATGCGAATAAGCATTAAGAATAAGAATACAAACTTTATTTTTGTCCAGATAGCTACATTATATTGACTGAGAAATAATTGAAATCATTGTGATATATGCTGTTTTAGCTTTCAAAATGTATAGAAATGACAGATGGAGAGAACACTTTTCTCACTTGGACTATAATGTGTTTAACATCAGAATTTGTGGCTTTATACTGCATGATGAGGTGGAGGATGGAATTTGTTTACGCCCTTGAGATCAAGATGAGTCAACATTAACTGACATTTTGCCCAAAGACAAACAAGTGGGATGTATAAAAATACACTAAGATTTTGACATATTATTGCATAGCACAACAATACACCCAGGGACACAGGACACTATGCAGCACAAAGAAAAGAAAGGAAAGACACAAATCTCATTTTTACATGTTCGTAATTCAGAACAGGTGCATCTGTAGAATAGGCTAATTACTAAATCACCAACATTACATGCAGACAAGGGAGGGCAGGGTCATAGCCACAGTGTCATTACACACATACAGTAACCACACACAAACACACACCCACACACAGAGCACCTTTTGGCTGTGAGATAATGAGCTGCACCTCCTCGGGGCTGCTCTGCATGACCTCTGCTGCCTCACTATAGGTGACACCCTCCAGGCTGACGTGGTTCAGAGAGATCAGACGACCACCTGCAGGCAAAGGTCACAGTGAAATGGTGCTGGTGTCCGGTTACAATGGAGTTTGAAAACCTCACCACCGCCTCCGAGCCCGCGTGTGACCCCAAAGGCCTGTGATTGAACCCCACAGACACTTCCCTCACCCTCTCTGTCCTGCTTTGCACTGCACATTCTCAAAAGGAAAACACCAAAATGAGGTATCCAACATTTGAAAAAGTGACAACTGCAGTTGCAAAATGATTGAAAGCACTTAAAAAGAACAAAATAGTGCCATTTTTAGGAAGAAATTGATTGATTTCTAAATGGGAAATAAAAGTTCTGCAGACATACACATACAAACGTACACAGTGTTGCTAAGGATAAAGTAAAAATGTCCACATGGATCTCTACCTGGTCGGATGCGTCCATCCTTATCAGCTGGTCCACCAGGCACAATGGAAGCAACAAAGATGCCTAAGTCGTAATGCCCAACAGTGTCCTCTCCCACTATCACTATACCTGCATCAACACAAACCACAGATGTGTCAAAAAGAGAGAGCCTTTCTTCTGTCGCCCTCAAAGGGCTTTCCTGTAAGATTATGACTTATTCATCACATAGATACTGTCAGACTGCTTACATGATCTAAAACATTTATTCCTAGCAGGTTTGTTCATGTCTTTTGCCTGGAAAGTTTCAACATGCCGTGATAATCCTGGATAACACCACATGCACTCAAATTCATACAAATACAGTAGCATGAATGTGCACTAGAAAGTACTGAAAATAAAGGTAAAGGGATGCCATTACTAACAGCAATTGTTCCAAGGCGTCCTTAGCGTGCCATAGTGGTAGATTAGTGCACGTCTACTGCACATAAAATGAAAAAGAGTATCCAACTGTTCAAAATCTTAACAATTCTTCTTGGGGTCAAAAAACAGATTAAAAACAATCTCTCTGTTGATGCTGTGTATTCAGCTTACCCAGGCCAAGCTTTGGGTCTTTCTTTAAAGAAACACATATGACCTCTCTCTCTGACGATGACCTTAGTTTTGTCGGAGTTTCTGTAAGACAAAGTAGAATAACACATAAACCTTAACTTATTTAAAAAGTAAACTTGGCTTCTTCCTAAAATTAAGTATAAAATGAATCAATAGGAAGATGCGTCATTCGTCCATATTTAATTAAAATCACCTTATGGTATAGCAATGACGTTTTCAAAGTGAACCATCCCACAACTATTGTCAAAATTGAATTATTATAATTATTATTCATTAAACAAAATCACATCTGTAAGGAAACAAGGACATTTGAAAAAAGTTCATTGTTGCTTGTTTGAGTGTGAAGAGGTCTACTAGTTGTTGGAGCCGCTTGCTGAGTGGTAGACTTGAGGTACAGCATCAGTCCCGTGTGGGCCATCAGATAGAAAGAATGAGCAGGATACTTGGACATACCTCTGTGTGCTGGGGAGCCAGAAGGCGCTTCAGATCCGCTCCTCTGAGAACAGGCTGGGGAACGCATGCCCGTGCTGCTGCGCTGACTGCTGGAGCAGGTACTGTGGAAGAAACACAGAAAACCGATGTGATGATAGTGATATTAACTGACTGATCTTACACAGTTCCGTCCTCTGAGAACAGGAAGTGCTTTTTCTGCAGCAGTGGTTTGTGTGGAATAAGCAGAAGAAGTGGTTGAAATTAGCATGAGCTAGCTTTGGAGGATAGACTTTAGCTCATGTACACTCTGGACCCCATTGTTTCTTAATGAGTTAAAGAACGATTCACAAACACAACAAATGCAACACTAGTTGCTCCTTCATCAATGTTGTTGTTTGAATGTGCAGAAAACTACAGATTTCATGTTGAATGTTTCAAGTGAGAATATACAGTATGACAACTGCTAGATGACTAAGTACCTCTGCTCATTAAGGCTCTGGCGCTGCTGTTTGATGCGGGCCTCGATCCTGGCTGCGACGTCATCACACAGCTTGGTCAGGGAATCATCCTGAGGCGTGGTCAGGCCGCTGTCATCCTGTGGCGTCTCTGAACAGGAGAAGGACTTGAGCCGGCTGCTCTGAGCGCAACACGCCGCGGCATACTGCACGATGTGCTCCTCTGGAGGTAAACACAGGTCCACAGAAAATGGCAACAGCACTCGGTGAGTTCTACAACTCCAAAGCCGGCTTTGGCTACAGTCGTGGCGCAGTAACTGACCTGAGACCAGGCTGTGGCTGAGCTGGCGAGAGTTCATCTCATTGTTGAACTTGTGCTGGGCTGAGCAGAGGTTACACAGATATTTAGCTATCTTGGATCTCTCTGTGATGAAGGTGTACTTCTTCTTGCTGCCCCGGCTCTCTACTACAAATTTACGTCTCTGCAGGAACACAGAAAAATAACAAATGTCACAACCAATTACATTTTCATATGGGCAGCAGTTTGATTTGAATTTCACCCAGTAAAAAGGAATGAAATGATAAAAAAAAAAATCACTGCGCTCACATTAGAGGAGATTGTTGCTGTCTCCCTCCAGTAGAAATTCTGACTGGTGGATCGGCAGCCATCTTTAACCTCGTAGACGATGACTCCTTTGGCACAAACCCCGAGGAAAATATCTCCTTCAAAAGGCTTTTTCTCACGCATCACACGGTGGAACAGCACGCCGTATTCAGGCAACTGCTGACACACCTAAAGGCACAAATAGTGAGTGGTAACTGTGCTTCATATGATACTAACGGTAGCCATAGTGGTATAGGTGCACACAACTAGATATTCATTTTCATTATCAAATTTGATCTTGCTACCTTGAGGAACTCAAGCTCTGATTCGTCGGTAAGCATCTGAGTGTTGGTGGTGTGAAGTCGTAGCAGCTCCCCCTGAATGTAAGGCAAGGCACGTTTCTCCATCACGCTCTTGGAGACATACTGGTCAGGGCGGTAGTAGTTCCTACCGTACACCTAAACACAACAGATCAAAACCTTTTATTTAGAGAATTAAAATCATTCACATGAGATAGAGGCTACCACTTGTCTCAACCATGGTCTCATTACTTTCCAGTAATTATACTATACCACATACCATTGCTATGACATTGCTTAAATTACCTACATACCACAAAACTCTACATACCAATGATATGTTTAATAATGCTGTATGTGGCACCTTTAAATCCATTTTTAGTTGGATTAAGCTGACCTTAGATGCTAATGTTTACACAATTATTATAACAAGTCGGTTTTGTTTGTGAGGGCTCCTTTGAATTTAAATGTTTTGTTCAAATTTGTTGTGCACAACCTCAGCCATGCAGTCTCCACACTCCGTCTGCAGGGCCAGAGCTCCCAGGTACAGAGCCGTCTCCTCGTGGCAGGACAGCCTGTCCTCCAAAAGGTCTCTCCTGAGCTGGAGGTAATACTGGTGGCGCGTCTGCTTGTGCCTGATGGAGAAGACAGCACACATTTAAAGGATTCAACCCGACTTCACGAGACACACTCCTGTCTAGTGTTTTTATTTTTGTGGTAATAACACACAAAAGAGAAATACTTACAAAAGAAGAGAAATGTCATTGACAAAGAATTTGACCCTGAAGAAAAGGACAAAGGTGGTTGTAGGCACTTTCTTCCAGCTATCTGGAGCAACTTTGGAAATCTTGGTATCATTGTCCACAAAGAAAAACTCATTATCTGATCAGAGAAAGGAAAAATTGTGAGTTGACATAGATAATGTATGACTTCTAATTTACCTACACTACATAAAGTCCCATGCAAAGGGTGTGGTCACGCCAACATTTATTATTTGTGTTTTTTGCCTCAAAATGCTCTAGTGTTCAAATAAAACTCTACACACATGCTTTGTGTGAAAACAGCTTAAATCAGTGAGACAATCAGACACAAACAGAGCTTCAGAAAGACAGCCAGTCATTCATTCAGTGTGTCAGTAAGTCAATCTGTCAGTGACTACAGTGCACACTCACTCATTATTTTTAAACCTCTTTACCATCAATATAAGCAAGGCCAAAGTAGAAATGTTCCATCAGGTTGGAGTGAGCCACAATCATGTCAAAGACGTCCCCTCCTCTGGATTTCACCTCACACTTGACCAGGATGCTCTGACCGTTTGGCATCACCACACTCAGCTCTCTCTGAGTGGTTGGAGACTTCCCTTTCTTTGACTGCGAGAGGGAGAAAAGAATTTTGCGGACAAAATTAAATAAAAAATAAAAAAGCTGATGGTAGTGACCTTTTCAGCTTCAGCGGTGGAAAGTAACCAAGTACATTTACTCAAGTACTGTACTTAAGGACATTTTTGAGGTACTTGGTACTGAGGTACTTTACTTTACTGCAGTATTTCCATTTTCTGCTGCAACAAGGCAGTGTTGTGTGGCTCGTTCCGAGCCACTTTGTTAGTTTCCCACTGTGTACAAACATTTTTTTTCCGTGTCCACACTGAACGGACAGCTAGCGGGCCGTGGGGAAATATATGCTTAATTTGACAAAAAGACGTGTATTGGATTAGAATCGCATACCCCACCTATAAGTATATTTTGATGGTAATGCTTTTGTTTTGAATGCAGAACTTTTACTTACTATTTTTACATTGTGGTATTGCTACTTTTTCCACCACTGTGCAAAGTGCACTATAAAAGAGTAATTTTATAGATTAATAAGCGAGTGATGCAGAATCTTGCAATATTGATTTTTATATAACATTGTTATGTGTTCCACCTGTCAAAGTGAAAAAACTAAACAGGCTCGGAAATTGGTTTCTGTTTAGGTTTAGGGTGAGAAATTATCCATGCAGTTGCAGAGTAATGATATACTGGTTCAGTTCAAATTGCAAAAGAACAAAGGGAGATGGGCGTTTCAAATGCAGTTTGAATGGTAAAAATCTGTTATGCCACTGTGGAGATATCAATGTTTAAAGTCAAGAAAACTGTCTTGCCCACAAATTTGAGAGCGTAGGTTTCAAGGAGAATAACATCAGTAGGCTTTAAGCTGTAGGTGGGTGATTTCAACATATTGACCCAGGGAAACACACTTAACATTTGACCTTAGGAAAAAACATTGCTGAGAACATAAAACCCTTTGAAAAGTCTCCTTAATGTGTCAAATTAAGAGGATATTGAGATGGGGAACATAGGACCCGGGAGCAGAGATACCCGTGTGAATGGTTGTTGACAAAGTTCAGGAGTTTCAAGAGGCAGAGATAATGACTCCCCATATTTCACTGATCGATCCAGTAAAAACTCACCTCCTGAGATTTGGGCTATAAGACTGGGTGTGTCCCTTGAAACTACTGTAAATATCTCCAAACTCTCACAATGACAATGACAGGATTTTATTTCTTTTTTCAAGAACTCACCACGATGGATCCAGGCAGCTCCAAGACAACCAGCGGCTCGTCTAACATCCTAATAAACTCGGGACCCATGTCCTGCAACAGAGGACAAGGCAAAAGAAAATATATTGTCAGTTCCGCCACCACAAGATATTATGTTATTATTATATTATGTAACATGATATGATAATCTAGCTCACCTTCGCTTTCTTGTCATTCAGACTCATTGTGGACTCAAACTGTCTGAGGGATCTTGAGTTGGAGTTTCGATTGCCATCCATGCACGGACTGCAGGGGCTGTGGTTCAGCTGCTGCCAGTTGCCGTAACTCTCCCTGTGTCGGCCTCCTGAGGGAATCCTGGGGAAAATAAGTTTTCCACTTCTCAGTCTGGTGGGAGGCGAGATCTGTCACTCATGATACGATGGCTCAAACAAACATCACACATTTCATGGCAGAAGCCTCCTCTGGGGGTTTTGTCTTCCCAGCACTGTCTTTTTACTTGTCTCTTTTTCAGCATTGCTTTTATCACTTATGCAACTGATCAAACTGTACTTTAAGTTGGTTCATTTTAAAGTAAACAACATGTGTTCTTACTGTGCTTCAAACCTGTAAACAGGTTTATGATAATGTATTATGTGCTAAAAAACACCTCTGTTAGAAGGTGTGTACAATATGTTTGGACACAGACTTCATACCCTGTGGCCTCGCATGGATAAGATGCTCCGGAGAATGTTCTAGAAATCTTCTTCTTCAGCGCCCATGTTGAGTTACTAAAGGATCCTCCTGAAAAACAAATTGATATGTAATACTTATGTCCACGTGCCAATATTATAGCTTCCACATTTGGAATTGTAAAATGCCTAAAAAACCAATAGCTGACATTTTGGAAAATACATTTATTCTCTTTCTTGCTGAGAGTTAGATGAGAAGATTGACCACCCTCATGTATGTTTTAGATATGAGGCTACAACCAGCAGTCGGGTTAGCTTAGCGTGGCATAAAGACTGGACTCAGGGGGAAATGGCTAGCCTGGCTCCAGAGGGCCTCATTTTTTAACTCAGTACAAAAATCGAAATTTGTGAGTTAGTGAGCTTTACAGGTGCTGGTAGGTGGATTTTGTTACCTTTGGACAGAGCCAGGCTAGCTGTTTCCAGGCTTGGCTCTGTCCAAGTAACAAAAACCACCTGTAAATAGCACTAATTTACACATTTAGATTTTTGTACAGATTTTAAAAAATGAGATAAAACATGCTCATTAATCAGCCATGTTAATTTCTTCACCTCTGGACAGAGCCAGGTAAGCTTCCTGTCTTTATGCTAAGCTAAGCTAACTAGCTGCTGGCAGTAGCTTCATGTTTATCGTATAGACATGAGAGTGAAAGTTATTTCAGAGTTTTCTCAAAGGAGAACACAGGACAAGTGATGAACAGAGCACATATGTATGCTGTAGCAGATAAAATACAAAATTTCAACTGGACTTTAAATCTGACAAAAGGGATCAGTTTCTTACTGTGTAATCTGTCCCTGACCATTTGACTGCGGTCTGTTAGGTGGGATCCATTTTCAGCCATGGACACATGATCAATCTGCAAAGACATCATTGTCCAGCTCAAGGAAACACGCAGAGAGTAGGTGCTATCAGTAAACAAACAAAAAAAAACTAAACTAAAACTACTCAAAACCAAACATGACCTCACCTAACCAGCTCAAATCAAACACTCACTGAGTTTCTGTAGACATCTTCTACCAGCTGCCTGATGAGCCGTTCAGCAGGAGGCAGCACTGAGGCCTTGTGGTGAAGCTCACAGGTCTCCAGCACCGTCAGCAGGTCGGTCCGCCTAACCACCATGTCCTCGCACATGCTCAGGAGCAAACCCTCCAGCTCTGCACTCAGCTGGACCGGCTGGGGATGAAACAGGTGACAGCAAAAATGGATGATGCACAAGTACTAAGAATACGCAAGAATGAGTTTGAGCAAAAGATAGAAGAGGGAGGAAAGTACCTGGTTTTGAGGTAGATGATAATCAACGCACCAGTAAAGAGTCATCCCCAGTGAGTACACAACCATCTGAGGACAGCAGAACAAGGAGATTATGCAGACATTCATATCTGCTCATATTATAACACTTCCAAGTCCTGTTTTTTGGGACCATTGCTATTGCATGTGCCTTTTTCTGCCTTTTGTGATTAAAGGGTAAAGGTCACACCAATCTCTGAAATTATTAAAAATCATGATACATAGCCATGTGATAATACTCCTATCCAAACAAAGCACTTTTGGCTAATTAAAAAGTTTTATGGACCTGATTTTGATTACATATTTCATGATGTTCAGGTTCTTTTTAAATTATGTCTTCTTAAAACAAAGCAATTTATCCATGTAAACCCTTATACCCCTTCATAGGTTTAATGCGTTATGTATCAACCTATGACCTTTTTATGGAAGCCTGTAGGGGACTATATTAAAATGATAATGTAAACTTGAAAATGAAAACGTAATTCCACAATAGCATTATAATTTTCCACATACGTATGTGTTATTTAAAAATGAAAATGAAATAATCAAATTTTCATTTTCATTTCCACATACTCGTATGGGCGTTCTATGAACATATTAACATGAAAATGGAAAAGCTGTTTGACATTTCATTTTCAAAGTCGTACCCCGCTGTACAGTGGACAATATTCAAATGTTATTTCAAATTTGAAAATTTAAAATGCAACAATGTAGCCTGATTTTCCATTCATGCAGAAGCAATAAGTCAAAATGAAAATGAAAACAGCATTTGACATTTCATTTTCAAAGACTTAACCTGCTGTACAGTGGACAATATTCAAATGCAATAAGCGAAACAGCGCCCCCAGTCTATTGCATTCACATTTACATGTCACCACGCTCTTTTGAGGTCAACATGAAAATGAAATCTGTCAGTCCTCTCATCAAGGCGATCTTTCCAAGACGGGAGCTTTCCAACCTTTTCAGCTGCAGTCCTGGTGGAGGCAGCATGACCCTGCTGGACCTCAGGAGCTGTGAAGGAGGCCACGTCTTCGTATCGGGCACAGCTCTTGAAGGCCAGACTCCCATTGGCTGACAGCAGCACCGAGCCTGGGCTCAACACACTGCACATGTTACCTGAACCTAAACAGAGAGCAGAACAGAAACTGGTGACATTTACCAACTCAGAGGGTTTGAGCACGTTGTTTCATAATTAGTCTGATTGGATGCTCTTGAATGCTGCCTTAGAAAAGAGCCCTGTACCCAGATAAAAGGTGGAACTGGGAGGAAATGGGAACCGATAAGCTGTTACCTTTTTTGGAAATGTCCAGCAAGGCCTCAGTGGTGGCAAGCAGCAGACACCAGACCTCATCCTCATCCAGTGGTGAACCCCGGGCCTCCAACACTTCTGCCAGAGTCACAAATGTACCCATCTTGTTGGGAGACACACACACAAAGCTGCAGGTCAATAGACTGTATTGCTGTGTGATGCATGGGGAAAAGGTTATGTGTTGCAGTATTTATCTCCTTTAAAATGTTCCGTTTTTTAATCAACAATACCTGTTAATGGGAAGAACACTGTTATGAACCACAACATGGAACATTACGAGAGGAGCTGTAGCAAGTTTTCTTACAGTGTCATTTTTGGCTGATTGTCCTCATGGACTATAATCCCATTAAGTAGTACGTCACACTGAATGTTTAGAGGTCAGAGGTTGGGAGTTTGAGACAGACAAGCTCAGAGTTTAGTGGAATTAGATCTAACTGGAAACAAATCCAACACTTCTGTTAATTATCTTCATACTTTTCCTATCAAAATAAAATGATCATAACCGACCACATCTAGTTTCACATTTTGGTTTTCCGACATTAATAACTATAAGATTCCAGGAAGCTGCAGTTTTAGTTTGAGCTTGAGGACAAAAAACACACAATACATTTGTACATTGTGTCTTTTTTTGTTGTTTGTTAAATTAGATTTTTTTTTTTTTGAGATTCCATATACTGTATCAACTTGTACCAATTCAGTCTGTTCAGCTGAGCCTGGTGTTGAGCGGTTTTAAAGCACTTATGTGCTTACGTCGAAGGATTTCTGAAATGGTTGATTACCTTAAGAAGCTTCTGGTAATTTAAAATATCCGGCACACTGATGACAACATATTACTAGTTCAGGTGAAAAGAAGTGCTGTAATTCATGTGCATTGGGCATTTCATATTATGAGGAATAACCACATCTTGATTGCTACCGTTTAATTTTAAAACAAAATATTTATTGTCGTATAAATATAGTATTTTTTGAAAGTATTAGATACTCTTAAATCAGTTTGGGAAGCAATGCAACATCATTCACTACCAAAGACATTTAAAAAGGCACTAACCCTTCATTTCTGTCTTCATTTTACCTGTAAAATTTTAAGTAACGTTCCTATATTATACCTTGAAACGGCGTGTAAAAATGAGTATAAATATTGATTAAGTAGGATTTATCAAAGAAAGAGAATCAAAAATATAACCAGGTAATAATGAATAAATGGGACTACATAGCTTTTGTGTAAAACAAAACATGGGTTTGTATCATTCTCAGATCATAGGTAAAGGTTTTATACGCTGACCCTAAAGCAGCAGTCATTACTATTATTGGTCTTATCACCTTTTTTCTTAGTGTCACAAGGAACAAGACATGGATGTACACTTGCTCTTGTTCCCATTGGCGTAGCCACTACAGCTGATACTAATATAACTGGCATTTGGGTTGGGGGGAGGGAACATAAATCTATGTTGTATGTGAGTGACACTGTATCACTCTCTCGCTGATCCTTGTAATGCTCTGCCAGTACTGATGAAAATAGTAGATATTATTAATGGTTGGGTTGCACCTTAAAGGTGCAATGTGTAAAAATTGAGACTACTCTCCACCTGTCAAATTCATACTCCAAACAAATAGGGGGCAGCAAATCACATATCAGGTCATAACTGCTGCTAGCTGCTGTTCGCTTGACACCTCTCCAGTCCCTGACTGAACCCGCCGTGTCTTCGTCGCCCCCAGAGTCAGAGTCCTGGTCAGAACTGCTGTAAATCACCTGGGCACTGTATTCCCTGTGGTCAAACTGGCCTCCGTCGGTCCCAGTCCAGCCATGTTTACTGGTAGGCTGCTGAACCCTGTACCGTTGCCCGTTCGCCTGGCTCTGGTTCTGGTGCACATTCCCTGCTGTCTCCCCCTCCCAGGGCCTGACAATCTCCTCCTCCCGGAGGTCCAAGTTAACTGAGCTAACTAGCTAATGGAAGTTATCAGCAGTTATGACAGATATGTGATATGCTGCACACTATTTTTTTGGAGTATGAATTCGACAAGTGGAGAGTAGTCTCAATTCTTACACATTGTACCTTTAAGTGTACTCTGATTTAATTCAACTAAGGTAACCTGGGGTGTCTACATGGTGGCAGCAACAATCTGTAAAGGCCTTTTTCACAGCAGACATTTCGATTTCATAGTAGGAAAAGCACGGGTGTTTCTAATAACATTACCAATGGCTCTGATCTGATCAAGTGTCCCAGTAAGCCACGACAGTTTGACAGTGAGCCAGCATGCACGATACAAGGACCCTGAAACTGAAGCAGCTAAATGGAATTCAGCCATCATTATTTATAATAATAATAATGATATTATTATTTTAATGGAAATGCAAGCAATTATACCAAAGTATAACAGTTAATTTGGCTGAAAAAATGCTTGTTAAACCGCCTTTGACATACTAAATTATAAAAACTGATTATAAGAACTGTGTGTTTTAAAATCAGAAAACGTATTTTTTTCCCACCAGATAATAACAACTCATTGTATTGCTAGCATGTTTAGTGTTATTGACCAGGTATAAGTGCTTGTTACTTTGTATTGTTTGTTACCTTAATTTATCCAGAGAAATCCGGCTGAGCACACGGGCTCTTTTTCAGAAACATCCTGCTTCTAACTGACTCTGTGTGAGTTTCAGGGGAACTCTTACTCTCATTCAGTTTCATTCAATTTTCTACATTGTTCATCCTAGACGGAAATTGTGTTGTTACAGCATTTATAAAGAATCCTGTACCTCATGCCCCAGCCAGCTCTGTGTCTGCAAACACACATTTCTAGGCCTACAGGTGGTTTGATGAGTAATGTTCAGACATTATCACTTGGTTTTGACACATTATGTAGCCTACCTTATTTTCTCCGGTATCAGAAGAGATTCCTCTTCAGTTCCTTCAGACATCCACCATTCAGAACCTAATCCTTCTTCCTCTTATGCATCCCCTGCTGCCATTCCACCCACCTCTCCCTCGTCCGAGTGCTACTGTCCGTCATGGCAGCTTGTCACACACCCACATTTCCTCATGACAGATCAATCATCTCCACAGAAAGGACACATCAGCTCCATAACATAATGTGCTCAGCGCTCACAACTAATGACATGTTGTTTCTGCGTTTTCCTTCATTTTCAACTATTTTTAGACTAGGGAACATAAGAACATAATTGGATTTGCAGGGCAAGCGAACGGCAGATGGGGCAGCAAAGGACCAATCTATTGTAGGCGGCACTGTGTTAATCTGATGTTTCAACCACAAGTGACACATTAATTGTCCCACTTTCTATTAGATTACATAGATTAACACACACAGTTGATTGGCCAATACACATGGCTTGGTAAATAACCAGATGTAACAGAACATGTTACAGGCTTATATATCCTTCCACTTGGCCCAGTGCTTGAAAAAACATTCAAAATGTTACTTAATAAAAGGGAGAAAAAACACAATGTTGAAATACTTAAAAGTCCTCCATTCAAAATTGTGACTTTTGTAAAATTAAAAAGTACCCTATTAAATGTCACATGTAATTAAGTACCAATGGTAAAAGTACAATGCTGTAACATGTAAATTGTTTTAGGTCATAGGTGTATGTAAATTTTTTTTTGTTTCATAGGTGAGTGTAACAAGGTCAGACTGTATGCCTGTTGTGAAATTTAAAAATACATAAAGTACAACTGCCGGACAGATTGAGGTGATGTAAAAGTGACCTCTGAAATGTAATGTGTGGTCTAAGTCTTATGAATTGACATCCATGCAGAATATTCTTACCCGCCACTTCATCCTCAGCCACATCATCAAGAGAGGCCTTGTAACTTAGTTAGGATTTCCGTCCCTTTCCTCCACAGCAGAAGGAATAATTAACACACTGACCTGTGACATGTGACCTCCTGCCACTAGCATACATTCACAGGTGTAAACTGTGATAATAGTTAAACATGCTAACTCTAGTGTGCTTATCTGGGTGCTGAATTCTCAAAAACTGGTACAGAAAATCATCAGTAGGACAATGCTAATTAAATGATTTATCAAATGCTTTTTTTTAATGTAAAATCTTAATCTGAAAAGTAACTACTAACTATGGCTGTTAAATAAATGTAGTGGAGCAGCATAAAATGGAAGTACAGTACTTGAGTAAATGTTCCTAGTAACTTTCCGCCACTGTGAAAACTGAGTAGCCTGACCTTTCAATGCTTATAATACAATATTAACAAGTATTGTGGGTTTTAAAGTGGTCCACATGCCTGATAGGAGAGATAATCATGAATAAAGGCACCACAGAGAGAATTATTTTGATTTATTTGTACTTCTATATCTTCTGACATGAATAAAGATTAATTTCTGTGATTGACACTAACAGGATGATTACATTTTTGATTTAGTGTTGTGTGCTCCTTTATCAACAGTGTCTGTGCTGATTATTGTATTTGAAATATGGTAATCCCTGTTGATTATTGTGGTTGGCATTGTAGTGCACTCAATTTCCAGTTTATTAGGTACC
The DNA here is from genome assembly GCF_020085105.1 of Siniperca chuatsi. NCBI lineage: Eukaryota > Metazoa > Chordata > Actinopteri > Centrarchiformes > Sinipercidae > Siniperca > Siniperca chuatsi. The sequence continues at coordinate 18,184,243 of NC_058061.1, forward strand.
CGCATCTAAAACTAATGCAGTCTTATACAGCAGCCATGCAATAAATTCTGTCTTCATGAAGTTTATGATGTTCAAACAGTTGAAACTGTTTTAGAGGTGTTGATGGTCATTTTGGCAGCTACAATTTTTGTGTTGTTGAATTATGCTGCATCATACTGATAAGTGTAATATTTGGTCAACCACATCTATATGTTTATATGAACACCTGTCTAAAACTGTTTCAACAAAAACGGAACATTATAACCTTCATAAAGGTATAATTTACTGCACGATTGTTTTATTAAACTGCATTCGCTTTAGCTAGTTGTACCTAATAAACTGGCAACTGAATGTATATGTACCAAACAAAACTGTACACTCCAACTTTGCACTATATAAATAAGTTGTAGGCTACATTAGCCAACCTACAACTTATTCAAATGTATGTATATACAAATTTGAGTGCCCAATTTTATTTGGCAACTATAACTGTGACAACAAATAGAAAAAATAAACCTCTCAGTTGCAAGATCGTTTAAATAACATTTGTATATATGTATTTATGTATACATTATGTGTGTATTGTATGTATTTTAACGCATTTAAGAAAAAAAACACCTATAAATGTTTGTAAAATATCAGTATCTTCCCGTTGCGTGTGGTGCCATATCAAAACGTTGCGAAATGTTCGCTTCCGCTTTCCAGGAGCGGCTGCCGGTAACGCGCAGGCGGTCTTGAACGTCCCACTGGTCCTCATTGTGCAGCAGAGGAAACATCGCAAGGTTTCGAGACGACGTTGGTATGAAATGGCAGAAAGTGCTTGTGTCACGGAAGCACAAAGATTAGGTTACGTAGAAGCTACACATGTATTTTGCGATGAGCCTGGCCTGCTAGTGTGAAGGAAACGGGAGTGTATCCGGAGGAAAAAGGGATTCAGGAGCTGTTTTTCTCCGAAAAACGTCCCGGTTGTGTCTCCAGCAGGCAGCAAACGGCGACTGCGGGTCGACACTGTAGGAATTAACCGGAGAGGGGTGAGCTCGACATATGGATTTTTTCTTCCTATGAAACATGTTTGACGTGTTATTGTCAACCGCTGGGGGATGGGAACAGACAAATTTGGGCCAGACGCGTTACTGTAAATAGGTGTTACTACATTATAGTACATGGTGACCACCACAGCAGGCAGGACAGGTCTGGCCTAACTGGTAAAAGGCAACCAGACTGAGTGGCTACACTGGGAAGCACACTACTGTAACCTATTCATGTCAGTGCTACACACACATTAGCACTGCTTATACTGTAAACTGTGAGCCGGGTGGTGTTGCCAGTCATAGAACTAGTGAAAGGTTAAACTAAAACGCTGTGACCTCCTGTCTGTGGTCATCTAAAGACGACAACATCTTCCATGTAAACAGAAATCACGTATTGACGCCTCTGAATACACCCTGCTTTTAAGCTAACATCAGTTTGCTGATATGTACTGCTGTGAAATGATCTCAGACATATTTCTGTTAGCTTGAAAGGTGGGCAAACTCAATTTCCGCACTGCAAACTGAGCATCGGTGCACACACCGGTTACACTGGTTATTATACTGTAGCAGCATCTCTGTGAATTCAATTCAATTATGTAAATTCAGTTCAAACAACACAGAACAGATGGGATATCAATATTTGGCTGTATACAAGGGTTAAGTCGGTCTGTTTATGTGGTTTTTATGTGATTTATGTGATGTGTTAATGGCCTCACTGACCTGCAAATTGAAAGGTGAATGCGAATATTCTTCCTTGGCAATTGCATAATGTTGCAGTTTGGTTTATCTTTGTTGGTCAAATGGTGAACATGTATCAGCCTCTATCTTTACAAGTAAGATAGCTTATCAGGCCAGGGATTCAAATTTGAAGTTTTGTAATCCATCAAATTATCAGTGAGTTATTAATAATCTGATTTATTAGAATTGTATGATCAAAGGTAGGTTAGGCTGATAACCTACCTAACCGGTTGCAGCTTGTGTGTGTGTAGTGCATGCATCTTGGTTTAACTATCTGTCTAACATGTTCCTATTAGAGCTTCGTATCGCCACCGATTTCCCGAATAAATTTGATTCTGAGTCACAAGGTCCCGATTCGATATTCGATTGGATTTAATATCGATTCGGTTAGGGACATTTCAGTAACAATACCAATTTTGCTTGGATATGAAAGAGATTCTCAGAGAACTAATGCTGTAAATGTAAATATTAATGTTTACATTAAGAATTTATCCTTTAAATCACCTTTGACAGAGCTGATATTTCCACTTAGACGCTCCAGTGTTTCCCCAGCCATTATATTATAAATAAATATATAGATAATTACAGTTGAAATAATGTCCCTTAATCGTATACAGTTCAAGTATTGCATTTCTAAATGTTGTGCGGTTATTTCTGTATACCTGAATAGCAGCTTTTCACTCAACTCTCAAAACCACCGCGATACTTATAAGTTAGCATAATATGTTGTAATATGTTATTCACGCTTTTTTCAACATTTATACGCACTGTTTGTGAACTTCCTCCTCCTTACGTTTGGCGGATCTATGTGCTGTTTAAGCTCATCAAGTTAGCAGCACAACAAGTGAAAGCAGCCAAATCTGTAAAGTTTCCCGAAGTATTTGAGTATTGCACCCTTGGTATGCCTTCCGATCCGCAGAGCCCAACTCGCTGCACTTCGCGGCCGGAGAAAGCTTCTCCTGGAGAGGAGTAACTACCACTGGTGGGTGGGGTCCCGCTGCTACTCGGGTGAAACCGGCCACATCCCAGCCTCATACATTGAAAAAATATGGGTAAACAGCAATTTTAGAGCTGGGTGGGTTTTTTTCTTCTCTTTTTAGCTACCTAGCTAATGTCAATCTGCTTATCACAGAAACAAAACCCTCACGCAGCATTTTTCTCTCACCGCAGAAGGCTTCACTCAAGCGCCCTGCCAGCTCTTCTTTGCCAGAACCCCCCCACCCCCCCGCTATAGCCTATGGACACAAAGATCGATCTCTGATTTTATGAATTGATATCAGATAATTCAAATGCGGATCGATTTGAATGGGAAAATCTATTTATTATTATTTTTTTCTTTAACCCAGCCCAAGTTCCTATAGACGTATTTGGGTGATAGAGCTCCCAGACTGCAATGCACACTGCTACCAAGGTTTTCTAAACAACCTGCCAAGAGAACAGCAATGGTCAGCCAAAAGCACCAAGAAATCTGATTCCTGCACCAAAAGCACAAGATATCCTGCAGAGATGGGCTTATGAGTCCTGGCCTAACACATGATGACCTCACATTCATACCTGGTTGATACTGACAGATTTAGGGTCTATTGACTTGTGAATATTAGATGATTGTCTTTTTTCTCAATGGTCGAACCACAGTCTTTGTACCCAAACTCAATTAATGTGTCAGATTATAGTATCCACAGGTGTATGCCATAATTTGCCTAGTTAGGTGGAGTCAATATTTGATATAAAGACAGGCCACACTGTGGCATGTGCTGGTTGTCCTCCTCTAACCTGGCAGTCAGGATCAGCCCTGACACAAATACAACAACAGCATGCCACAGTTCAAACAGTCTTGGGTGAGGGCAATGATAGTTTCTTTGAGAAAGAATCACCACTGTCTCATGTCTTTCCACATCTTTGGATCATGTTCAAATTCTGTTCTGCAAGATGTGATATTTCATATGCTGTTTTTACTGTCCCTGTGAAAATATGTTTTGTGCTTACACCTCACGCAGCATAGCAGTCCATATTAATGTACATATTGAAATATGTATTTCACGGTATAAATGCAATCACTATTGCTGTTGAGCTTAAAGATTCCTTTAAGCTTAAAACTCCCTAGCAGTAGATTCAGAGCCAGAAAAATGACCAAGAATTGTCTGAGCTGCAAACAGAAAATCTATTTTAATTAATAAATTGTACAAACTAAACAAAAATCTACAATCATGTCAGTATAAATCTGTAAAGATACCACCGTGTGAAACATTTACAGCCAGGGTCAACTGTTCATCAGTTATAATCCCTCATTGTCAGCATGTTGCCTATCGGCACCATGTCTTTTGCCATTAAAAAAGGCAACAGCTTGTGTGAGGTGTTTACTAACGGGGCAGAAAGCACATAGTAATGTTACTGTTTGTAATGGGGGTTTCTCTGAGAGCCTTGCCTCATGCCCCAGAGGATGGGTATATTTGCTGCTGTTTGAGACTGTGTGCTTGCACTCTGCACGCTTTATTGGTCGGTGATGATTCAGGTGGTTAACTGTTTGTGGTATTTCTCATCTTTTGTTGGCACGGATTATTGGCCCAGTGAAGAGTAGGAAAGTTACATTGCTTAAGTGTTTGGTGTCGGACTTTAAGAAGCGTAACCCTGTTTGGGACAGTCTCATCCACTGCGTGGCCTAATGGGGCTTTAAGTAGCCAAAGTATTACCCGGCCTCTGATGTGTTGTTACCTCGTCTTTTGCATGGCTTTCTGTGATTGGTTGTTAGTACGTTGTCAAGCAATGTAACTTATCGTAAATAAAGCAGAATTTCAAATTTTCTTATTGAGGAAATTTTCTATTGTGATCAGTGTTTATATTTATATCGTCCAGCCCTAATTGAGTGGTTCAAATGTATACATATAACTGCATGATTTGTATGCATGCTTCTGATTATTACAGAGCACATGAGATGCCCATATGCCCTGGCATTAGTGACACACCTCTAGTGGTCATATTTGAGGCCCTCAGCACCTGGCAGCAGTGGATAAACAGCAGTGAAGTGAATAGACATAATCAGGTGGTGGCAATTAGTTAGGTAACTTAAAATACTTCCTTTTATGATCAGCACATTGGCTAAGGTTGAGCTCAGATTATAGGACGTTTGAGCTTAAATACCCCTAAATCATTCCTCCAGACAGTCAGAAGAGGAATGTGATTCAGTGCCTTTATTGGTACCAATGTTTGCTGGTGGACTAAATCTCAGTCGCCCAGATACCTCAAACCTCGTTGATATTTGCAAGAATCTGAAAGACAAAGTAACTGCATTTGGAGTGAATAAGAGCAGACTTGCAATGGCAAATGAGAGACTGATCAACTCCCAGGAGAGACGGTGTGATGGACAGCTGTGGACTGTGTAAATCTGGACAGGACTGCCAAGGCGAATGTGTTTTTCACCTGTACAAAAAGAATCAGAATCAGAAATTCAGATTCTTTTCTGTAGACTGGTTGTCAGAGACATCATTTCCTCACAGCCAGTGATTTTCTGTGGATGCTGGGAAATCTGTGATGAAGCTGCAATTTTCATGCCTCAATATGCGCATGTTTGTTACAGCAGCAGCATTATTGAAGGATTATCAATAGATTTGAATGACCTTTGACCCCTGAAGGTGTCACGTGGTTAGATAGATAAAATGTAGTTGTAATCCTGTCTTTTGTTTTGTTATATCTATGTTTAAACATACAGAACCCACTTGATTACTAAGCTAATAGCTTTCACTCATTCATTCATTTATTTGCGTGCAACCCTGGCTGTATAACATAGTGTGATGTGGGGCCACACATGAATCTCTGCCTCCTAACAGTTGAATTGGGTTGACAGCCTGACACACACTGTCATATCGCTCAGCCCCATTTTCACATGCAGCCACAGATCCTCCAGTCTCACAGTAACCCTGATATGTGTTGTTCTGTCTTCAAACAGGAAAGAAAATCATGTCACACCTCACACTGAAGCCTAACAACAGCTTAGACATATTCTGCAGTGTTTGAATAGGCCTACCTGTAACTGGTAGAACATGACACGAGTACACACACACTCACTCCAGTGTTGCCTATTTTTGATTAACCAAATGACATTTTCTGAAAAGCATGTTAGAAGTGGCTTCCGTGTTATTCCTGTTGCCTTTGCAGCCAGATAGCACTGGCAAATAAAGTTTGACATTTTTTTTCTGGTGTGGAAGTCTTTTCCCCCTTCAAATAGGGTTTCCCTCCCGTTAGAGTCTCCCTCCGCAGTTGGGGTGAGGGCTCATGTAGAGTGATGGTTAGGCGTAGCAGAGATAACTGGTTGGGGTTAATGTTAGTGTGCGGTCTCCTCTCAGAAGACGACTGCTTGGGATAAGGGATAAGGTTGGGTGCAGGTTAAATTGAGGGTTAAATTGTGCCACGTGACAATGGCTGTCATCCTCACAAGACAAATCTGAATGAATGAATTTGTTTGTTTGAGTGAATTTGTTTAGTAAGCTTATGAATCTATGGAAGCCTCATATATATGTTTGCTTGTGTTTCTGTACCTGCAACTGTATGTTTGTTGGCGTATTTGTCTTTTTGCCAAACATTTGGCAGTATGTCTGTGAGATGAAATAGCTGAGTTCAGGCTCTTTTGTGAACCTTTTATTCATCCCTGTACCTCTGCACCGCATGGCTCAGCTGCAGACTGCTGTCAGGGGTTTTCAGCCGGAGAGAGAAGATGATGAGAGTCAGAGAGAAGAAGACGCAGAAAGGATAAAACACAAGTGTAGGAGAGGAGGAGGCGGAGGGGAATACGAGTAGTATTTGACTTCAATGTTAAGATCACTTCTCTGGCGTATTGGTCTTTTCTTGATTTCAGCCACTTTTGGAGTTCGATTTGATTTCCCGTGTATCTAAAAACAACAACAACTTCAAAGTTACATAAGATGGAGTAGTCCCTCATTCGTCCAGGGGTGTTCTATCGTAGAAAAGGTTTCAGTCGTAGTCATCTGGACACTGTTTTTAGAATCAAGACTTTGTCCTTCCTGAGGGCAGGGCTTATGTAACACAGAGTAGCTTAAATTTCTAGTTCCCGTCCCATTTTTTCACAATTGAGAATGACTTCCAGATGGGAGCCGAAACGTCTCGATTCTAAAAACAGTGTCCAGATGACTACGACTGAAACCTTTTCTACGATTCAAAGTTACATCTTCTCACCAATAAGCGTGCCTCGTTACAGAGCAAGCAACTGATGTGTTAATTGATCTTTGAGTAGGATTTGAATTGCTTTGGCCTTGGTCTTGACTTGGTGTCTACTCTCTTCTGGTCTGAACCCGACTGAACCTGGTTTCCGAATTGAGTTGTATTTAACTCAGGTGGTGACTGAGTTTGCAGCCCTGCAAATAGAAGAGAAAGTAAAATAGAAGGAAAGAGTGAAGGTTTGATAAACCGTGTACCCAAGAATAGGTAGATGAGTGTAGCGGAGTGGAGAAGAGAGAGGCTCGTAGGCTAACGGATACCGAAAGGAAGAGGGGTGGGTTAGCAGCAGTCAGAGAAATCCAGAGGTCAGGTCACGGTCCATGGAACGTACAGCTATCATCACAAAGCCGACCTCCTCAGCACAATGTTCCAAATTCCACTAATGATTTGTCGTCTTCAGAGCCAGCATGAAACCCAGCTTCCTGCTTCCTCTGTCTCTCTCTTCCTGGATCATCACTCCATCGCCCAGACCTTTGGGTTTTATATAGTCATTATAATTGATGAACCTCACTTGAGGATTGGAAGCATGGCTGGTTTGAGTTTCTGATATTAAAGCGTTTTTTTCACTGTTGAATCAAGGTTTTTTATTAGGTTAAAGTGCCAGTAAGATACGATTTATTCCGCAACATTGTGAACATGAGCACATCTGCACTTCAGTGGGGTTGATCACTACTAGTGACTCGACAGTTCTTTAAGGAATAAATAAAACTTGACATTACACAAAGTCCCCACGTAATACCAACCCTAGTAGTGTTTAATTGAATTAACTGAGGGAAGTGGTGAGGTAATAAGCTGTTTCCGAGCCAGGCAGCCTGCAGTGTGGGGCTTTTTGATAGACAGATCTACAGTGTCTACAGTGCAGTTCATCAGCAGTTCCTCGAAGTTTCATTGGCTGTTGTCCTAAACACTGGCCTTGATGCTGGTGCCATGCAGGCAGCTCCTGATTACCCACCATGTTAAATGTTAGTTTGCCACAAATATAGAGACATAACACATCACTTGCGCGCAGTGTGAAGTTTGACACTGCTGTAGTTTATGACATTTGTTCCAAAATTCAATTATATAATGCCTCATAGGAAAACAATGAAATATATCGTCCTACATTGTCAAGAATAGTGGTTCACCTAAATCTGTTGACAAAATTGACAAAATCACTTTTTTACTGATTGGAAAGCATATATAAAGAATGCCTCAGATCAGTGTTTTGGAAGTCCCTGTATTGTAGTTTAATGGAAACGTTTTGGCAGCTGGAAGAGAAAGCGTGAAATCAAAGGTTGAAAATGGCTGAAAAAATAACAAACTGTCTTTCTCTTAACGCACTACAGGTCTTGAGAGCTCCACTTGAATGCCCAGTCACGGCGTTTGTCCAAGGCTTCACCATGAACCGGAACAAGCGTGAAAAGGAGTACTACAGTATAGATGTGGGCGATTCAACTTTTATGGTTTTAAAGCGCTACCAGAACCTCAGACCCATTGGATCCGGAGCACAGGGAATTGTCTGGTGAGTAAGGGGGGGGGGGCCCAATATTTCAAAAATGTCTTGTTGAAATGTGTTGATCTTGGAAATAGTGGTTTGACAAGATAAACTCAACTCAAGGTCCAATGATCCACTTAATCAGAATTTTCTGGAGTTTTCAACTGCATCTCATGGTCTTCATCGGTGGATGGTGTTTGCTTAGTTCTCATGTAGATGACTTAGGTCACTTACTTAGGTCACTTGATGACAACTAAGCCATGTCCATGACAATTAGTCAAACTCTGAGATGTGGTTGTTGGTAGTTTATTTATTTATTTATTTATTTACATTTCATTTTGAAGCACTAAAAAGAAAGGTGGATGCTAATGTGTTTGTTACACAAACCTGCGAAAAAACTTAGCATTCTTCTTTTTATGATAGGTCAAAGTCCCACTATTTCTTTTTTAAGTCTTGTAATATCTCAAATACTACTCGAAAGTGTTTCATCTCACCTCCCACCTCTACAGTAACGTTTTTCCCTATCTCTTCATTATGAAAGCTAAAAACATGATCAGAAATGAATTAGCGATAATTAAACAGGTAATTCTACAGCCTTATGTACGGCTGTGTCTTGTCAGCCAAAAAAAAAAAAAATCTGTTTATCAGCCAGAGAAGGTAGAAACTGCAAAATTGAACTTCCCACATTGGAACTGTCAGGTGAGAAAACATTTGATGGAAGCTACTGATGCAGCACTCAGTCTGGCAGCTGTCGGCTCTGAAAGTTGACGAGATCAGATGTCATAATATCAGCATAAGGTGCATACAACACAGAAATTGATGCATGCTGTAGTGTTTGTTGACAGTGCAGTATGGTATTGTGTTCCCTGTGGATCTCTGTAGACGTGAGAGGATTAGGGGAAGGGTGAGTGCTGAAATATATTTGAATCTGAAACCCAGGATTAGTTCCCTTTTTTAATGATCTTCTGTCATAGCAACAGTTGTGCAATGATGGTACTGAATTGGTTATATCCATCATTCCAGTGGTTGATTGATTTAGCCATCACATTTTTAATTAATGCCAAAAAGGTCCAAAATAATCCAGTTCTTGTAACATAAGCTAAGCATGATGAACTCACCTAAGTCGCCATCATTAATTTTCTCTGTACAGTGAAATACAGTCCAATACAACTACGCTGTAATGTTTTCTGATATTTGATATATATTGTGATGATTTAAAATCTTTTCTGCAATGCCTTAAAGTACAGCCTTATGTGAAAGGAGTCACTTTTAGGGATGAACCCGCAGATAACTGGCACCGCTATGACCCACAGCTTCACTTGTTTGATTCAGTCTGGCCTCTCTGATCAGTGTTGTTTTTTATAGTGAACCGGCTCTAAAAGCCAACCTGCCCAGCACCAAACAGTAGACAGACAAAGTTAGCAACTAGCTGGTGAACATAGTGGAGCATTTAGAGGTAAAAGGAGAGTGAATATTTGACTATTAGGTCATCAGAAACACGACTCCAAATAAATACTTACTAGATGTTGCTTCATGTCTGCTGGATGTGTTAATATGCAACTTTTTGCTATGTTAGCCATAGCCTTTAAGTAGTATCCTCAATAAATTGGACCGTTTTAAAGCCCCTGTGTGTAGTAATTGAAAATGTCTGGCAACTCCTAGTGGAAGAATAAAAAAAGACACTGGTGCTGCCTGTTCTTAACCTCTTTGACTAAATTGCCCCAAACATGCTTGGTGAGAGTACAACCTGTGATTTCATTCCATCTTCAACATTGCAAACAACCACTGGAAAAGAGAGCAAAGGGTTAAAGTTTTAGTACACCTTTTGACAGACGTTGTTGTTGTTGTTGTTGTAAGTTTTTGCTTTCATTCGTCACCCCAGTTCAGCGTATGACCACAACTTGGAGAGGAACGTCGCCATCAAGAAGCTGAGCCGGCCGTTTCAGAATCAAACTCACGCAAAACGGGCCTACAGAGAACTGGTGCTCATGAAATGTGTCAACCACAAGAACGTAAGAACTCGAGTTTTCTGACATTTTCTACTCTTTTTAGCATGTTAATCTATATCAATTTTACCATTAGGGATGGTAGATTTTGAGCTGTGACGCCTTTCCTGTCTTATGTATAGGTGTATTTCCTGTCGATATAGGCTTGTATCTGGGTTTAAATGCATATGATTGTTTCAGAGTTGAAATCAGTCAAGAAGTAATGTGATGAACAAGCTTGTGAGAGCAGTGAATTTCCAATAGAAATAACAGAAGACATGTGGATGGAGCGAAAGCTTGCCCTGAGGAAAGTCCTGGAAAATATTTCTAAATCAATTTGATCGTCATTCTTGTCCTTGTGCATCCATTGTAAATGTGCTGCATCAAGCTGCATCGCAAGTGATTAAATACTGATATGTGGTCATTTGTTATTCACAATAATGTAAAGTTAATCTGTGACATTTTCATAGAAATACATCTCCATTTTACGACTCTCTACTGCATAGTCCAAAAAGCTGCCCACCTTGTTTGATTGACAGGTGATCTTGAAAGCAGGAGTCTTATGGATTACCACAAAGTTCCTCCCTGCTGCTGCAACATGTTTTTTATGTACTGTTTTAAATTAGGGAATGTCCTGTTGTTGTTCATTATTGATGCTCTGGCTGCTGCACTCAGAGCCTTTCAGATGAACCCTGCTGGTTTCGGGATGGAGAGGTGGTGGCGGTGGTGATGTCATTCATTATGATCTCCCCTCCGGACTCGCAGAGTAATAACTGTACTTTTTATTTTTGGCAGATAATTGGCCTATTAAATGTATTCACACCACAGAAGACACTGGAAGAATTCCAAGATGTGTGAGTATTATCGAGCTGAATAACATCTGCCTGATGCGTGTGTAATATCAATACAGGATGTAGCGTGCTGGGGGCTTAGATTATCTTTTCTGACTTTTAGGGGCTCGTGCAGCTTAGCTGGATCTCTGGTTAGTGTGTTATCCTGCCTTACTACAAGTACATATTACAGGACTATGTATTTCAAGGAATAGAAAATAACTAGGAACACTGACTTAATCACACAATGAAATGAAAATAGCTATTTAATATTTAATATCAAGGGTCAGGTAAAACAGAACACTGGTGTCATGACACACAAATCTTCCACATACAAACTACCAAATAACTCTGGTGGTTCTGGTATAGTGCAGCTTCTGCAATCTGTCCTTAATTTTTATTCCTTTGTAAAGCTCAACATTAGGCAGCGTCCTGGATGTGTTTGCCTATCGATAAGACGTCCGTGTGAGTGGAAACTGGCTGTGAAATCACAGAGGGGAATACTAAACTGAGAAATGGGGGAAGTGATGGTTTCGCAGAGTATGACGGGAACAAACATGAATAATGCCATCCTCAAGAAGCTCTCTCTCTCTCTCTCTCTCTCTCTCTCTGTGTGTGTGTGTGTGTGTGTGTGTGTGTGTGTGTGTGTGTGTGTGTGTGTGTGTTGTTCTTATATCCCGGTGGGGACTTTAACCTGAATGAACACTAACCCATGGGGACTTGTGTCACTGTGGGGACCAAAATTTAGGTCCCCATGGGTAGAGACTGCTTTTTCAGGGTTCGTTTTAGAGTACAGGTTAGGGTGAGGGTAAGGGTTAAGGTTAGGCATTTAGTTGTGATGGTTAAGGTTAGGGCTAGCGAAAGCATTATGTCAATGACTGTCCCCACGGGGATAGTGAAACAAACGCGAGTGTGTCTGCAGTGCTGTGTCTGCCTGATTGGAGCTAAAAAGGAAACTGGACAAATCATAGCCAGAGGGCTGCGGGGCAAACACACAGTTAGAGGATGAAGGATGAACACTCCATTTGCCTGTGTGTTTGTATACCTGAGTGCATAGTTATATTACAGTGCGCATGACAGTGCATTATACGAATTTCAAAAAATATGGATTTCAGCATATACATATGTGTATGTGTGTGTGTGTGTGTACACACACTCAACCCTGCACATAAACATTCTTTGACAGTATATTATAACCATTTTCAGTATATATAAGTATATACAAATATCATCCAAGCAGAAGTCCTACTTTTTACGATGTAAGCTGCACACTCTGTCACCATGTAGGAGGATTTTAGGGACTGATGATGTAACAGCTGCCAGAAAACATAACATCACCGTTTTGAGAAGGAGAACCCTTATTGTCACTTTCTAAATGCCATGGAAAACAAGTGCTGGGTGCGTGAGGAGATAAGAGATCAAAATGTAGTTTTACATTTATTTTTGCTAGTACTTAATATAGTTATATTTAAGTAAGTTACATTGTCACATAAGTCTTAAGAATATGCTGCATCCCATGTGAAATAATTACTGGTTAACGTATGAAAGGATTCTCTGTACATGTATGTCCGCCTGCCTGTTTGCTTATTTTACCCTCTGTGGTTTCCCTGCAGGTATCTAGTGATGGAGCTCATGGATGCCAACCTCTGCCAGGTGATTCAGATGGAGCTGGACCATGAGAGGCTGTCCTACCTGCTCTACCAGATGCTGTGTGGAATCAAACACCTGCACTCTGCCGGCATCATACACAGGGTGAGGCACACTAATATACATGCATAAACACAAAACAGTTTGCATGCAGCAGCTCCAGATAGTAGGTCCAAGTGTTGTATTGTAGATGCAAGCTCAAACCGATACACAGCTGTATCCAGGGGCAGCTGGTGTGTGATGATAGTGAATAAGTGTATTTCCAAAAATGTCAAACTATTCTTTTTAAATTAGGGAGTTGCCAGATTCTCATTTCATTTCCATTTATTGACACTTTAGTAAATATGCAATCACCAGATAACACAGCCAAACAGGTTGTTATGCAGCAGAGATGATGTACAGGTTGCAGTAATACACACACACACACACACACACACACACACACACACACACACACACACACACATACACTCAGGTGCTTGTTCACTTTGAAACAGCAGACACAGGATGACACACACACACACACCCTGAAGCACCAGCAGCGATATACAAAGGATCCCTCTTGTATGTACACACACACACACACACACACACACACAAAATCTGACGGCACTCTGTCAATCACCCTCAGTGAAAGACGCAGCAATAGTTTAGCAGAGCTCCTCTTGCTCTGCCAGCCAGAACTAATTGAGCCACAGGCGGAGCTAACCAGCCCCGCTCGCATCAGCACGGCTCGGCACGCAAAGCTTTCATAAGGTGAACAGATGCAATATGAGTCATGGATTGCCAAAGATTTAGCTCTCTTGTTCTTGTGGGCTTGGTGTCCGTGATGAGAGCTCTCTAGTCCTTTTTGAAGATGCTCAGAGTTGCTATGCACTCCCTCTAGAATACATTTTCCCACCTCATTGTCAAGAAGTCATAATAATGATTATGATCAGGAGGATTTTTACCTGTAATGCATTTAAGGTTTCCTGAAATTAGCGTTGTATTGTTTGCTAGTTTTTGGCCACTTTGATGGCAGTTGTTGTAGTCTGTGTGCATAATTCTCCAAACCAAGAAGTGATCATGATAAAGACAAAAATAATATCTGATTCCAGCTTCATAGAGAGGTGAGGGTACTGAGTTGGCCAGCTTATGAGCCATGCTTCATACCAGCATTGTATGATTACGATCAGACAATGGACCCAACGTGGCATTACCGCCCTCTGCAGAAAGGTATCTAACTGAGAATTTGATAACTATGTCTATGCCAGTCATTTGAACTGAGTAGACTGGATTTTTATAGGTACTTACAGGTCTGCCATTTTTTCCTAAAAGATCTTTGAGGTCCCAATCTTGAAAATGACTCAAAAATTATTCCAATATTTATAGATGACTATAAAAGCAAAAGTAACAAATGGATTATAGGCAAATTATATAAGGGTATCGCCTCAATGAACAAAAACTCAGATGAGGATGGAAATACCTGAGGAGGTGTGGCTGCAGATCTGGAAAGTTCAGTGTACCTCCACCAATTCATTGACCTGGCGGGATTTTTGTTGGAAAAATTTTATTTGTTTCTTAATAACCCCTAAGCAGAAATCCAAATTAGCTGGGACCCAGTGCTCTTGCTGGAGGTGTTGATCAGTACAAGTGGACCATACCCACATATTCTGGTATTGTCCATATATTCAGCTATTTTGGTAGAGAATTAGGAACTTTTGGAATATTGGGCATCGATATTGATGTGTCATTTTTCTCTTTGTAAATTGGGAGTTATTCCTGAAGGTTTGTGTAAAAGTGATATTTACCTGCTGAAAATCTTTATGGTTGCAAGTAAAAAATCTGTTACCAAATAGCCCCCCCCAATATGGACTTCTTTATGGGCACTGTCAACTATCTATGCTCCCTGGAAAAGATGACTTACACCCTCCGTCTACAGAAAGACAGGGGTGAAAAATACTGGATGAAATGGGATTGTTTCTTACAGGAAATAGATACTGATTAAGGTAAAAAACCCCACCTTAATGTTAGGCAGTAATGCTCAAACCCCTGTATAATGAACTGTACCTGCATATCTGCCTCTAATGTTAACCGACTTCATCCTAGCCCTGATGTTTTTTTCTACACTTCTGTTTGTTAAATTGAAAATGCTATAAAAATAAATGTTAAAAAAGTGATTTCTATAAAATGACAGATGAAGTATCAAATTTGTTGCCATGTAAATTATGCTGAGCTAGTCAACCTGAAACTGTCATGGCTGGCAAATTAGTTGTTGTAATAAATGAATTGGCAGATGGCCATCAGTAGATTATAGCCACAGGCATTGAGTCTTGTTTATGACATGACACCTCACTGGATGGAAATTTGAAGAGCTTGAGAGATAATAATGTCAGTACAGTTTGCCAGGATTAGCTTCAGTGTGCAAGTCAAACCATTTCAAAAGCTCTTTGTTTTTGTCATTCATCGGGGGAGTTAAGACACTTGAATGGAGACTACGAGGAACACTTAGTTATAGCTCAATACATGTCGTATTTCTTGGTACTTGATACTTGAGATTCTTCCTGTAGGTGTCAGGTGATTGACATGAAGCAGTGCAGAACATAATGCAGCAAGACAATGTGCAAAACACTGAACTCAGTGAACAGTTAAATAAAGATAAAATATAAAGTTGGACCAAATAAAACTAACACTTTGTGTTTATTGTGAAACATCATCTCATTGGTATTTTTTAATTCATATTATACAAGAATGAATCACTGTTTCTTCTAGAGAAAAACAAGCATGATTATCCAAGCCCCACTACACCACCTACAGTGTTTCCCATATATAGAATTTATTGGGGGATTTGTTCCCACCCCTGTATGTTGTATTTGATATTTCTTCCTTTTTTTTCTCAAACTCTTTCTTCTATTCATCTTTCAGCACAGCACACCACCATATGATGACCACAACAGTTACCACCTCAGTCTTAATCAGGTTTGTAACTCTCTCAGCCTTGTGTTTTCTGTACAGGACCTGAAGCCCAGCAACATTGTGGTGAAGTCTGACTGCACACTGAAGATCCTGGACTTTGGCCTGGCCAGGACAGCCGCCACCGGCCTCCTCATGACGCCCTATGTGGTCACCCGCTACTACCGCGCTCCTGAAGTCATCCTTGGGATGGGCTACCAGGCCAATGGTGAGTGGAGGAAAGCAGTGTCTTGACAGCGACTGGCCAATAAGGAGCTCCTAAGCTGCTGCCTGGCCTGCTGCATGGCCCTCCCACCCCTGGGAAGTTTTTTGAAAGCAACTCCAAAACACACACACTCCCACACACACTCTCCCTGTTCCTGTTAAGGTCACACTCAGGGGGGAAGTTGGCATGTTGGGCATCTGTGCTTTGTGGGAAACTTCCTGTCTGGGGACTTCAGTTCCCAGCAGTGCTTTAGCATGCTTTTGATGTTTTATTAAGAGGTTGTCTGTCCTGAGCTCCTTACAGCCTGGCTAAAACGCCACTATGAATACAGGCACTTGTGCATGCTTCAACAATTTCACTTGGTGCGCCTGCTTGGAACCTATCACAGTTTCTGCAAGACGGGCTTAAAGGGGTAGTTCAACATTTTGGATACTATACTTATTTGCCATGTGTTATGGTAAGACTGATATGACTATCTGTCTATCTTTGGACAGAACCATACTAGCTTTTTGCCCCTGTTTTCAGTCTTTATGCTAAGCTAACTATCTCCTGTTTCTAGCTTCATATTTAGCATACAGACAAGAGAATGGTATCAATCCATCTAATTCTAAGCAATACAGCTATAACAAGCGTATTTCCCAAACATTCCTTTGCTAGAGCTGTGACTGGGGCTCCATTAGCGTAGCAGATACTTAGACTTTTAGGTATAAAATCAGATACATAATAACCAGTTTAGCAAATCTCCATTTTTGAATTTTAGAAGCACTCAGAAAATAAAATGTTCCCTTTTGGACAGGTGGTGGATACATAGCAATAATGCTACTGTTATAGCAGAACTCTGGAGACTCTTGTCAATACTAGTTGTCTCTTATCCTTAATCCTCTTGACCAAAAACATTGATCCTAATTTTTCCTGCTAACTTGTTGCATTTTTTTATTTTTTTTGCTTATTCTCTTCTTCCTCCTTTTTATGCTGCGCATATGTAGTGGATATTTGGGCTGTGGGCTGCATTATGGCAGAAATGGTTCGCCACAAAATCCTTTTTCCAGGAAGGGATTGTATCCTTGAGCTGCTTGCAGCAGTGTCTGGCATTTCTTGTGAAACAAAACATAGCACACGTCTCTCGTCTCTTCAATCTCATATCCTGTGAGCATCTATAAAAATTCTATTTCTCAGATTTGCCTGACACCCCGACTTTCAACCACCCACCTGCTCTTTCTACAGATACACAAACTCACACGGCTCCCTCCTCATTCACCTAAGCAGCAGCACTGTTGCTTCAAGCACGACAGTCACAGTCTGAAATAGAATTTAATAGTTTGCTCTTCCATAGCCGAGAACTTGTGCAAAAAGAAACAACCCCTTGTCTATCCTGAAACTGCTTTCCATATGTCTTTGTAGATGCCATAGCAGCAGTCACACAAAAAATAAGTGTTTGGTTTTACTCCATAATATAATACTGAATAAATTGGTGCTCTGTTACAGAATTATTTGTGAGGCTTTGAATCTGCAATGTTGCATATGTGGGTGTGACAAAAAAGCTTTAAAAATGATAATTTCTGGCTTTACAGATCAGCATATTCCAGTTTAACACGTACAACATGAATTGCAGTGAGGATACTGAGGGTGTTAAGATGCGTTTCTGAAAAAAACCTTTTCAGAAGACCTTGAAAGTCAGTGTCTCACTTTTCAAAGCTTATGATTCACTATTCAGTGTACCTGAAGCAGAAAAGATCTTGAATATATATTATTTGATTAGTAATACTGCTGTTCTTACAGAAACTTGCAGTATATACAGTTTATGCTAGCCAAAAAGAGTAATAATCATTTCCCTTAGCCCCGTGGGACGCTGACCCAGGTTTGAGAGTGCACTCAACTGCATGCACTTCATTTTTGTCATGTATCACACACATCACCCGGCACCACATCATGTTTTTTTTATTTTTTTATTTTCCCTTTTGTTCTTTTGTTGTTATGGTTGTTTTTCTGTTTGTTTTTCAGTCCTGCATGCTAATTTGGTGGTTGTCATCTCATTTTTCAGTTGATGTCTGGTCTGTTGGCTGCATCATGGCTGAAATGGTCCGGGGTAGTGTGTTGTTTCCAGGCACTGATCGTATCCTTAAGTTGAACCTCCATCCAAACCCCAAAATGCCATCTTGTCTCATCCTTTGTCTGACATCTTGTTCATATCTTTGCACACAATGGAAAAACCTGCCAAGCTACTGTGCTTGTTCAATGAGTGATGATGTCATCGTAGTCAGTGTTGACATTCATTTGTTTCAGTGACTTTACTGAGTTGAAGAGGAATAGACCTTTTTCATGGCAGACAGTTTGACTCCTCATACCAGGTAAAGCGCAGGTGTAATTAATAACACAAGTTATGGCTCCCTTACATTTAAGTCACCCAGTAAGCTAGCCTGGCATCGCCAGACTAATTCGCAAATGCGTATTAGTCTGGAACCTCTCAGTTCATTTTTGATTTCCAAAGGGCGTTATTAATGTGCGCAGTCCAAAATTCTTCCGGACAAAAGACCTACAAACAATCAGAGCAATGAAACTTGCTGAGCGACACAAGCAAGTTGGGGTGGTGCTTGGTCTGTTTTCAAGCAGGAAAACAGGAAAAAAATGGCAGCCTGGTCACAAACTTTCTCAAATTACAGCTAAACAGTACACTAAAATGTGTTTCTGAGTTTCGTGAGCTTTGTCTCTTATGCTGTATCAACCAATCAGAGCAGCGAAACATTTGACTTCAAATCTGGACCCGTGACGCTCCATCGTATCAAAACCCATATTAGATAAACGGCTGTGATTGGCCTGACCAATGGTAACCATGGTAACAGTTAGCTCCACCAATCAGACGTCGCTGTTACACTTTTGGATTGTGGGTAGTGTAGTACTTCTCCATGAGATAGCGGATAAAACATGTTTTTCTTAAAACAAGGTTGATATCATACAGACTTGTGGCTTCCAAAGGAGCATATACCATCGTTTCACAATCTCATAGCTCGTGGTAAGTCTACCTTGGAATGTTTACGACATTATGGCTAATAATCCTCTACCACCTGTATTATAGTTTATTATATTCTGATTTACTTAGAACTTCTATCCCTGTGTGCACTGACGTGATAGTGAGCTGCTGTAACAAAAGAGTTTCCCCTCGGGGATCAATGAAGTATTTCTCATTCTGATTCTGATAATCAAAATCCTCTATTCAGAATTTGAATGGGATTTTCACTTCCGGAAACCTCACTGTTGAGCTCTATAACATGGTTAATTAATTACACCTGTGGTTTTTCTGCTATGACATGTAAAAATGTTTGTCATGAAAACGGTGTCTTCCGCATTTTTGCCCTATTTCTTTGTACATGAATGAACACAATCTTTAACATTACGTAGGCGCTTATTTCTGCAGTTATAGTTGGTTTGCATGTTTCCTGAAACTATCAACTGTTTTTTTTCTTACTTGGTTCTCGTGATTGGGTTAATTAGCATAGAGTACACAACACGGAGGTTATATTTGTGTTTCTTAACATGGCCAGTGCTTTGTAACTGTTAGCTTTGAAACCTTGTGGTGTATAATAATATTTGGGAAAAACTTTTATGCCCTATTACTGATTTCTTACTTCTAGGTTAATATAGCATTAGCTTGATAATTAAAGCTTTATATTGGGTGTTGCACTTTGTTTGCAGTGTTAAGTGTTGTATCAAGAGAGCCAGCATTGACAGAGAGAGCAGCTAAAAAAGAAAAAAAGTTAATTGAACTAATATGACAGAACATAACACTGTCATGTTTTAGCTTTTTAAAAAGCTTAATGAAAATAACTCTCAGTGGGAAAATACTTTGTTGGACTGAAGCTAATGAAACAGGCTAGCTTGAAACAGTGGCAGGACTTTAGTGCTCTAAAAAGGCTAGTATTGACTGATTTGGCTAATGGACATACACAGTCTAATTCTAGATTTGACTGCCATCTTTATAATTAAATTTTCCATGTCAGTTGATATCATATCAACTGACATGAAAAATAATAATAATTGATAATAATACTTGTTGTTCAATATTTACATTTTTAGTAGAAATAGTCAACTTGCCTTTGGAAGGGGGGATATTTTACTCTAACCAGTCAGTAGCACGTGACATATCAGTCTCGCCAGCATAAATTTAAATTGTAACGGAAACTGAGGTAACAATTGCTAGGAGCAGATGTGCATATTTTCCACCCTATTTATGTAAGCAGACAACAACATATATAGCAGCAATGATGTAATCCACGCTTGTTGTCATTTTTGTGACAATTTTTCTGTTGCTATTTTTCTAGCTCTGGCACAGGAAGATAATCCCCTCTTCAAAGCTCTGATTGCTTCCAATATTTTTCTCCTTTTCTAAAATTCGCTTTTAATTAACTTTTAAAGAGAGAGTGAGCAAAAACTACATAAACAAAATGAACACCATATGAACATGAAGACCTTTCAAGCATGAAAAATACATACATGTGAATAATATATTTTGTCCAGTTCTCAACAAATGTATCCCTCTAGGTTCTCAAGTTGAAAGTAATTATCTTCATTACATATACAGTAAATTGTAGACCAGGTCAATCCATTCATCAATGTTATTTCTTTTTTCAGCCATTCAGCCTTTTGTTGTGCTTACTAGGTATAAATCCTGGGTCATAAACGAACCATTTTAAAATTTAACCATTTAAGTCTTGAGTCTTAAGTCATTCCACATCTTTAGTGAACTAATAACCCATAGGCTATTGTTATCTAGGAGCTGGTTTGATAGTGAGGGATTACCAGTCATTGCATTAACTGGTATTCATTTTCCCATCGCTTGATCAATTTCTCTCCATCTAGCTTTATAGTTAGGTGTACACCAACCTATTAAAGGCCACTGGAAGAACTAAACCCCCTTTATTCTTTGGTAGCTGTAGAGTTTTGTACCTTAACCTAGTTTTCCCCCCACCTTTTCTATAGGTATTATAAAGGTCTAAGACCCATGGTAATATAATCATCTTAATTGATTCTATGCATGAACTAAGACTTAAGTATGGTATTAAATTCCATCTATGAATATCTGCCATGATTTCCTTATAGAGAAGTCCATAATTAACTTTTGCCAGCCTTGATAAATCTTATATGTATCTGTTAGTATTTCACTGACTTTTCGTCCAAACCTAGCTGGTATTTTGAAGTTGAGGGGGATTATAGTAAGAACCTGTGTCTTTTGGACATTTAATTTATAACCAAAGTAAGAACCAGTAATCTGCTACTAATGACATCAGCACTGGTAGAGATTGCTTTGGAGTGTCTAGATACACAAGTACATCATCAGCAAATAAAGCCAGTTTCTGTTAATCTGCTGTCATTTTTTTCCCTTAATTGGATTATTTTGCCTTATTCTTTGTGCCATCGGCTTGATAAAAATTGCTAACAAAAGCGGGCTTAATGGTCAACCATTTCTGGTTGATTGCTCTAGTATAAAAGAGAGTTGCCCATTGATCTTTAACTGAGCTTATTGTCTATTATATAATGTTTCTATCATTTGGATTATTGACTCACTATTAGAGCCGGAATTTTGTTCTGAGTTATATGTCTTATTATCTGTAGTGTTCTTCTAATATTGTCTTGAGTTTGTCGAGTTTGAATAAATCCTGTTTAGTCTAAGTTGATCATTTCAGGCAGAACATTTTTTATTCTTTTAGTCAGGATGGAAATAAACAGTTTGTAGTCTAGATTTAATACACTTATTGGTCTATAGTTTGTACAGTCTAACTTATCTTTTCCTGGTTTTGGTATGACAGATAAAGTTGCCTTTCTGCATGAAGGTTGTATTTCACCCTCTCACAAGACCCATTTGAATGGCTCCATTGTTTTTCAAACCAGGGAAACGCACGTCAACAAGCACAACACCAGATCTGTTTTAATGGCTTAAACAAAATCGGTTATGGACGGTAAATCAGAGTTCTGGAACCAGGCTAAGCTTTTCCACCTTGTTGTTCATTCAGTGTTTAGGATGAACAAAGATGTGAACAAGGCATTTCTGTATGTGTCCTCCAGGTAGATCTGTACATGTTACATCTTTATGTATGTGTGTGTTTTTGAATTTTTGAAAGAATCGCATACATATTTCCAGCTCTGGACTACTTGAGGTGAGCATCACCTGTCTCACCTAACATGCAGTGTTTACGAACTTCCAGATGTTTGAATTTTTGCAACTTAGTTTATGGTGTATGTATTCCTCTCAATTCATCCTGACTGATTTCCACAGGTTTGAATGGAATTTAAATCTGTTTGGACCTTTTCCTCATGAGTAGAACTGCCAATACTTATAAACACATCAGCCTTTCACCAAACTTTCTGAAAATACATTTTTTTTGTGTTAAGAATTTTCCCACAGTTCATCCAATAATGCACTCTATAATCTTAAACAGTGACTTTACAGCAGATGTTACTATCTGGTGTGCCTTTTTCTATATCCCTTGTCCAGTAACAGCATTGACATTTCCTTTTTCAGCACAAGTATTTTAGGAACATATCCAAGCCAGAACAATGCAGTACGAGACATAGGAACTCCAGATGGCTCTCTTTTATTATTCATCAGTTCAAAATATTACTCAAAATGACCCCCACTCTGGAATGGCCACTCCTTTCTTCCAAACCCAGCCCAGTGCTTTTCTTAACAATGTAACCTTAAGATATCGACCAGTGGAATAAGGTGATCGAGCAGCTGGGGACACCGTCTCAGGAGTTCCTGATGAAGCTCAACCAGTCAGTGAGGACCTATGTGGAGAACAGGCCACGGTATGCTGGCTACAGCTTTGAGAAGCTCTTCCCTGATGTACTGTTTCCTGCAGACTCTGAGCACAACAAACTGAAAGGTAAAGATGCTGTCGTCTCTCTTAATGCCCATGATGTGTAAATCATCTTGTAAGGACTTACTGAAGCACAAGAAAATTGGTGTGAGGTTGTAAATTTAGTGCCTGCTAAGAGTTAAAACCATTTTGGTGCTTAGTTCCTATATTTTAGGTGCAGCAGTCATCCAGCCTGAAGGGGAATTCAGCAATTTGTAAAAATTTAAATTGCTGCTTTATCACATGCCAGAAGGTGCAAGAAATAATGAGGCAATCAGTGTTTCTAGAGCCATGAGTTTTATGCCACAATATGTGAAAATGTTTCAGTTTAACTGCTTGAATTTAGAACAAAATACTTTTTAAAGCCGGTTCTTTTTTGCTAATGTAGAATTTATCATGGATACATTTTTAAATGGCCATTTTTGTAATTGAAGGATTAACATAATGGGTCCATGGTGGCTCAATGAGTATGTATCCAAGCACTTGCAAAGCAGAAAGATGAACATTTCCTCCATATAGCATCAGTTTGTGTTGCACTCTGTTTGCAGCCTTACAAACATCTGCCGGCAGCAAAACCCAAGTGACAAATCACTTTTCAGTGGCTGCCTTAGATTAAGCACTTATTACGGAAGCTGACAGTTCAGGACCAAGTTGTTTACTCTGAAGAGGAATTTACCTCAAGCGTGTTCATGTGTAAATGGAGAGCAGATGACAGGAACACTCACAGCAAGCGCTGCGGAGCTGTTGCAAGATGTGTCAAGAAAAAAAGGGAGCTCATCTTTTTCTGTCCTCATTAATTTACAGAGGCAGGAATATGTGACAACATTGTATTCCCCTGAAGTACTCCTGTTAAACTGCATGTATTGGATGTTCACATTTGGCTGTGAAAGCTTTGGTAGCCCACGCTGGCAAGGCTTTCAGACAGAACATATGATAAATAAGGTGGATGTCCTAAAAAACTCAAAATACAGACACAAAACGCTTGTTTTTTTAAAATCTGTTTATAAAGCAAGCTTTAAAGGCACCCTGTGTAGTTTTTGTGTAGGTGTTAGTGTTTGTATGAGGGGGTCCCTGTCTTATTTGTATCATGCACGTGGACGCAAAAGAATGCAAGACGTTTGTTAGGCATCTGGGATACACACAATACGTTTTGGTGAAAACATAATGTTTGTTTTACAGAAAATTCCACAGGGTAAATTAAATAAGCTCCCATTACTTTCTGGCAAACTGCATCCTTCTTAGTGACATCATCCTGTACCAGCTGGTACGATGAAATTAATTTTTGTAACAGTTGCCACACATCCGTCATTCCATCAAATCAAACTTTTTACCTCCCTCACTGATACTCCATTCATTAAAGATCCCCTTTAGATATGTTTTATGACATATAAAAATACTCTGCTTGAAAGAAATATTTGTGTCTGATATGTTTTTTCTGCAAAAATGTTTCCTACTAAGTTGCGTATTGGACCGCGATTGGCCTACAAACTAGCTGTGATGTCTCAAAATCCTGCTTGTAGGTAACCGTCTTACACTCAGATTTAAGAAGAGAAACTTTCCCCCTTTAACGGATGAATGTTAAAACATCCTTCTAGTGTTATCCTCCACACATACATCATTCTGCACAGTGAAGCGCAAACATCACAGTCAAGTTTTTGAATGGTCCTTCCCTGTATTGTGTCCTGCTCCAACATCCTGTTTCAGCAGACCATGCATCACATTAGCAAGACACTCTCAAATGGAACAAATTTCAGAATGGAAATCTGGTTGGTTTGAAGATCAACATTTACAATTAATTTACTCTTTTTCTGCCACAATTTCTTTTCAGCGAGCCAAGCCCGAGACCTACTATCCAAGATGCTGGTAATAGACGCATCAAAGAGGATCTCGGTGGACGAGGCTCTTCAGCACCCTTATATCAACGTGTGGTACGACCCGACTGAAGTGGAGGCAGTAAGTACTCACTAATTAATACTAAATAAGACTTAACACTCAAAAACTGAGCTAATCTGCTTAAGTAGGACTTTGTGGGTGTTGTTTTATCAGATTTGATCGACAGTGGCCGTGCAGCAGAAGCAAACAACCGCACAACTGTCATGAGATTTTGATTCAAATGTTGCTGGTTTCTGATTAGTGCACAGACATGTGTGTCATCTCCTTTTTCCAGCTGAGCACTGCCCACTTCAAACCAGTAAGAAGATCACAGACAAAAACACAAATACAGAAATCTCTCAAGTGAAATAACCAAAACTGTTTGAACTTTAGCAGAAAATGTTGTGTTCATGTAGGAACCCATCCCTCAGATTGAGATTGCTGATTGAGAAAATCAGTTTTCTGGGCCTTTAAGGTTTGGCTGGCTGTTGAAATTTAGGTAAATTTATGACTTGCAAACAATATTTACATCTCTTCTATAATTTCTCATCACATGCACACAAGTAAAATAAGTAGAAAGGTAATGTTGCTCAGCTTCTAAATCCCCTGTTAAAATATTAAAATAATCCATGTGTTAAAAATAAAAACTCCCATTTAGGTATAAGGACAACAAACTGTAAAACTCCAAAGTGCGTTGTCTGTGTGTGTTTGGTGACACAACATTATCTGTATATGTTTGGTGTCAGTCTGCCACACTCCTTGGAAACACAATGACTCAGCCAGTGCAAATTGATTATGCCTGTGATCCGGCAGATTGGGAGATGAAGTGAATTGTTGCTCTCTTCCCTCCTCTCTCTCTGACATGAAAGGACTCTTCAGAACTGACAGCACAGCCTTGAAAAGTGCATATTTGTACACAGATTTTGCTGCGTAAATGCATCAAATCTCCATTTGACTTTGGGGAGGATGGATAACTCTATCCCACAGCTGGCTTTGAGGTGTTTTATTCCAGCTCAGTGTGTGCTATACATCTGAATAGAAGTTTGTGGTATTTTCCTAGAAAGGTTTGTGCACTCCAAAGCACTTCAGCATTAAGTGGGTTTAATGTAAGGAAGGTTTAATGCAGCAGTTTTCTATCTTGTGCCATCAATTAGCCGAGTCCGTAGGTTTTCAGGTGGAGCTGGGAGCTACTGCAGCTGAGTTTCCCCTCTCGAGTTTTTCTCATCATTCACCTGCTGTAGTGCTTAGTCGGAATGAAAACATGCATAAAGCTCACAGTGGCAAATGACTGAAAACCTCAGGTCTGGTAGTTACACATACTTAGAAACTGTCTTTGTAAATCAAAGGCTTCAAGTTCTGTAAATGGCAGCATCAGTAATGCTGTGTGACCTAGTGATTAAACAGTCCTATAACTTGAACCACATGAGTTTGATCCACATTAATAGCCAGTGTGTGTCCATCAACAGTCTTAAGACAATGAACCTTTACTTGCTTGTAAAAATAAAGTTCAATGTGGAACATGCAGGTAAAAGTTTCAGTAATATTCTCTGGAAAGATGCAATATAGTCCCTTTAAAAAAATGTTTCAAGTTTTACTGTGCTCTGGTTGAGTCTGAACCTGAGTGTAATTTGTGTGGACTTGTTTCTCTATGTTTAGAATGAGCATCTGTTCATAAGACTGAAATACAAAAAAACATGTGTGTCGGTCTGTGTTTTTCCAGCCACCACCGGTGATCACAGACAAGCAGCTGGATGAGAGAGAGCACACAGTGGAGGAGTGGAAAGGTAGGAAAGATCCACTGTTTCTACTCTCAGAAGTACTTCGCTTTTTACAGTGTGTTGCATAAGGTTTGGTCTGTGCTCGTGCTTTGCAGCCTGCAGAACATTTAATCTTCATTCTCTAACTGATATGCATGTTTTCCTCTGCATAGTCTAAATTCATAAATGCACTAATGTCTGATGCACAATCCTAATTTTACACTAGAACTGAGGCACATGTTGCATACACGTCCTCCTGGTTTCCTGTTATCACTGCCTGAAAGGTTTACATTAGATGATCTGCATCCACATCTTTGTTCCTGTGTAAAATCCAATTTTACACTATAAAGTATCAATCTGGTATTTTCATATAAATACGCTAGATTGTGTGTGTAGCTGTGATGAAATAGAAGCGTATATTATGTCATTTTAGCTATGTTCCTCAACTGGAAGAAAACTGGAGAAACTGAAGAAATGATTGTGCAACATAAATCAATCAAAGGAAATGGCAGAATTGTAGATGACATACATGGATAGGGGGCCAAGACTTGATTATAGATGACTGATGGAATTTGGGGGCCAAATATAAGGATCTAAAACTTAGATTTCATTTAAGCTGCAGCAAGTTGTGTAAGATAAAACACTTAACATCTCATTAACAGGCAAAATATGAAACTTGTTGTGATTATTACTGGATTTCAGTGAAACGAATAGCAGAGTATCATCAGCATAGAACTTCATTACAGTTCTATGCTAATGATACTCGGGGGGGGGGGGAGAAGAAGAGGTGCCTCCATGTAAACCTCTCCTCCTCAGCGCTGACAGAGTGATAATAAAGGCAGTAGGTTATCATAAAAAAATTGGCCTGTTATTTAATTTCATCAGAACAAAATTGTGATGAGTAGTTAACTTTACAAAATCGAACTTAAAAATTGCATCAGTGAACTGCATAGCTCGCTTATGTTTACTAACAGGGTCACTGTGTGATGCTTTTGGCTCCCTCTCTTTTTTTTCCTCACCTTCTCACTATATTCAATGATTGTGTCTTGTTTGTTGCAGAGTTGATATACAAAGAAGTGTTGGACTGGGAAGAGAGGACAAAGAATGGTGTCATCAGGGGACAGCCAGCGTCCATAGGTTAGTGGAGTTTCGTGTGTGTCTGAGTATGTGTAAGGGAGCTTGTACTTCTTAAAGATGTGGAAATGATCAAGATTGTGACATAGAGCACACCCGTGCCCATAAAAAAATCAACAATGCACTGTTACACTTCTGCATTTCATGTAGTTATAGTTTTTCTGTCATGGAAAAGGTGTTTTCCACTCTTGAGCTCATCTTTGTAGTTACTTAAATTCGGTAATTTCTCTAATGGAATCATACTGCATGTGAGCGGGAGAGAATACTAGTATTAGAAATTACTAGATTGTCTAGTATTACATGGTCTGTTATGACTCTGCTTAGGTTTGGCATAAATCTACAAGTTACACAGGATTATTAAGTAGAATAAGACTTACAGCGAGGTAAACTAGTGACTGTTGAAGAAGTCCATCGCAATACATTTATCCAGCATGTGATGTGGCATTAGCACTGCTCTTTTTTGAATGTTATACACAAGAATTGATCCGATATATTGCACAATAAACTGTCTGATTTATGTAATTGCCCAACCAGTCCTCTTAGCCTCTGACCATTTTCATTTTGTTACTTTTTTGTTTTGTTATGTGAAAACAGTGACGAGAAGTGGCTGCCAAGTTTATTATGTTTTAAATAAAACTTGCAATTTTTACCTAAAATGTTATCATGATGCGAGGCAGTCGGTTCAGTGAAATCAATACAAGAAGCCTAACCATATTTAATATAATTTCTCCTGCATTCCTGTAGTTTTCATAGTCCAAAGACATGCATGTGGGTTGGACTGCAGACCCTAAATCTCCCCTAAATATAAGTGCACATTGACACATTGATATGAGTTGTATGTATGAATAGTGGGAGTCACTCAGTGGTTGTGATATTAATGCATATGAGTTTATATGTAGATCCTGTGGTCAGAGACACCAGTGAACTGATAGCTTTTCAGGCAGAAAATAACAGCAGCAAATGGGGCCATGTCATAAAACCATTGTAAACTACATACAACACATTTAGTGTATCTAATATTTAATTCTACTATTTGTATCATGGAACTATTCAACAAGCAAAACAGTCCCTGTCTCTTCTTTCCTTGTTTTTAAACATCTGGTATGGAAAACTATCTTGCTAACTTAGTGTAGTTGCAGGTAAAATTTACAAATCTTACATTACAACTTTAAATTACACTGTGAAACTTAGCACACACGGATAATTGAATACAAGGTAAAAGAGCACCACCTCACTAGCATTACTCAGACTTAATTAACTTAACAACAATTACACAAAAGTACTTCAGCAGCACATTCACTTTCGATGGCTGACCACAGGCCTTTTCCTGTTCCTCATAGCACAGGTGCAACAGTGAGCAGCAGCACCACCAGCACCACACCTCCACGTCCTCCTCCTCCTCTGTCAACGACGTCTCCTCCATGTCCACCGACCCGACCCTGACCGACACCGACAGCAGCCTGGAGATGGCCGGCCCCGCCGCTGTTGCTGCCGCTGCTTCTACAGCCACCGGCCCCCTGGGCTGCTGCAGATGACTATCACCTCCTCCAGGTCCTGGGCTGGGCCTCGCCCCCTGGTCACATCCAAGACCACTTGCCTGACACTGGCTCCTGGCCCCGCCCCCTGCATTTGCCTCCCCCCACCTCCTCTCTGTGCTTGTCTTCAGTAGTGTAGCGATTAGCCAGCTAGCTGTTTTAGAAATATTTTGATTTCTGAAAGGACAGATCTTTTGTCTTTTTTTATTACAGTTAGTCTTTTTTAAAAATTAGGATTTCTTTTCATTTGAGTTCTAGCTGTAATTTATTGTGGCATTTCTTAATTTTTCAGAAACCTAAGATGATGATAAGAGAATTTTTATGATTTCACTATGTTCCGGTTTGTATTAACCGACAGTGAGAATTTAAAGAAATATCTGTAAAATGTTTTAATGTGATCTATTTTTTTCTGTTGAAAGTCATTTGTTTCACCTGTAAGCTACTGCTTTTACAATTTGCCATATAAATGTAGATTGAGTTTGTACAGATTTTATGGTAGTTGTAGTTTTATCTTCAATACAAGTTTGCAGTGAGCCATTGAAACATAATTGAATTGACAAATGTATCGTCTTAGTACTCCCCTTATCTGTTTTATCTCACATAATATGGATATTGGTTTAAGCGCATACGACATATCCATTTATTTGAACTGAGATCATGTAGATTTACTTGTAAAAAAAAGTTTTTCTTGTGAGTCACTACTACTTCCTCCATTGTAAAATTTTAACAAAAGCTTTCTAATTTACTCATTCTTCACTTCCTGTTCAGACGTGATAGGATTTCAAAATGATTTTCACTCACTATGTGATTCATTTTACCTTCTACATTTAAGCTAAGGGATTCATAATGGCACAGTTAGGACTGTCTTCTGTATTTTTAAGTGCTTTAAAGTACCTCTTCCTCTTGTCTGCAACAGGCTGTGTGACATGGAACTGGAGTGGTGGTATTGCTTTGGAGGACTGGATGCACAGAGCTCTTTCACATTCTCCACTGGCTTGCTTTGACAGCGAGGTATTGCTAACAATTCAGGACTTGAGAATGTTTTTTTGTCGTGCTTTGGGAGATTCTTTCGAAATGTAGAGTTGTGCGAAGTTGTAAAATCGGTGACGGTGTATGTAGAATGTGCT
The DNA here is from genome assembly GCF_020085105.1 of Siniperca chuatsi. Lineage (NCBI taxonomy): Eukaryota > Metazoa > Chordata > Actinopteri > Centrarchiformes > Sinipercidae > Siniperca > Siniperca chuatsi. The sequence goes on from NC_058061.1 coordinate 18,214,589, forward strand.
TCAGTCAAGTAGGGAATTGTGATATTGAGAACGCATATGAACGTGTTGATATTGGGTGTCTTGGAGGGATAGTGATTCTGCAGCCTGGTGGAACAGTGTGAAAAGATGTCTGCTTCTTACTACCAGATCCTGCTATTAATAATGTACTTTTGGAAATTTGGAAATTTGAAAGTGATTTTTCTAAAAGTTGGCCAAACACTTGTTTGTACCAGACTTGCCTGCAATTGTGAATGAAACTCAAATAAACTAAAACTTAGCATGTTAAACAGCAGCACAAACAACTAGAGTCAAAAGAAACAAATTATTCTTACGGTATGCAATAATTAGTATTTTTGATTGTTTTTGATTTTGCTTTGAAAGGAAAAGTGCCTGTTGTTTGTCATTCATTCCTAAGAACCTGGGAGGAAGTGTATTCATTACATGTAGGTTTTTATGGCGTCTGGATAACAACAGTAGTTTCCATATCAAACCAATAATGTATGATGGGGTTGTAGTTCTCACAAATGTATTGTATATTTTTGTACTTGTTTTGATTTTGACCCTTGAGCGGGAGACGAGATGTGATGTCTTTGCAGGGTAAGGTGATGGCGTATACGTTGAGATGCTTAAGCATGTGTTTGAGTCATTTCAGAAGAAAAGGCAGTTTTATCAAGGTCTTTCATCAAAGTAAAAATAAGCGTTTCTTTACAGTGACAGCAACCGAAAAATAGGTTAATAACAGTTTTTTTTTTTGGCTTTTCTTTGAGTACTAATTTAATGTGATGATTGTAAGACAGACGAGTGAACAGGATAGACATGTTCTAAAATTCAACTATTGGATCGAACTAAACGAGTGAACTCTGCGACTGCATGGTTGTCAGTATTTTGTGGTGATTTTGGATACTCTTTCCTGTTGGAAGGCAGGTTGATACTTTTAGTTACGAAGACATATCTAAGAGGCAGAGCCAAGCAACGACAGTGTTTCTGGCTAAGTAGCTTTTTAAGTTTAAAATTATGTAACGCTCGGGGTACTAACTGAAAAAAATGCTCTTACCATAGTTACTCAAGTTTACACGAGCCATATTAGCTTAAAGCTATCCAGGCAAGTTGTGTAAATGTTTGTTGACCTTTGACGATCATGAATATCATGGTTATAAATTAATAAAACAAAGGAGTCTGTGCTATTTCAATGAACATTTTTTGCTCAAGCTAATGAGGTTTCCTGCGGCACATTCTGCCTGATAGAAATGTTTGCATAACTAAACTTCCTATCTACAAGAGGCAGAGTTAGGATGTATTGTATTGTCCAAACGTGTAACACAGCACTGCCTGTCTCTTGGTCTAAGGACGTTTTTCTAGAAAGCTCAAAACAAAGTTGCAAGAAAGATGGTCTTTGTACTGTAGCTCTGTGCTGTGCTCTACTTACTCAGCATGTTATTGTCTGCCAAATATGTAAGGCTAAACAGACGTTACCATTTATTTAACGGCATGTCTCAAATACTGCTGCATTATGGCTTCTTCTCTGTTTCAAGTTCTGGACTTACACCAGCTATTCGTAAATCCATTACTAAGTGTGTGTGTGTGTGTGTGTGTGCCCTAGTTATTAGTAACAACTAGCTAGTTTCTAACTAGAGATTTAGTATATTGGGTTGCACCATTACAACTTAAGGAATGTCTTAGCGAGTAGAAACCTTAGCAAAGGGTAAATTGGTTGTCAGATTAAAATCAATTAATTATGTAAAATGGAATTCACTGTAGCATCACAAGCTGTTACATAACTTCCAAAAATGACAGGCCAAACGATATATTAAACTTAACTGCCGGTCCTTTGGATTTCAGAATTAGTAGTATCCATACAGTTTAGAATAAGTAAGAAATATGTCATTACACTATTACGCTCAATTTTATTTGGTCATTCAATCTACCATTATCTACCATAATATGTTGTAATTTGAGGTATTTTGTGTTATTTTTGTAGAATTTATCATCATTATTAACAGCATTTTATGGTCAGCGTGTCGAGCATATTACAGAATGTCTCTTACTCTTCAGTCTAAACGGGTAATATATTAGCAAGCAAATGTTAGCTTTGTTACTGAGCTATGCAACAGTTAACATTTAATATATTGACAAGCAAATGTTAGCCTTGTTACTGAGCTACACAACAGTTAACATTTAATATATTGGCAAGCTAATGTTAGCTTTGTCACTGAACTACACAAAAGTTAACATTTAATATATTGGCAAGCAAATGTTAGCCTTGTTACTGAACTACACAACAGTTAACATTTAATATATTGGCAAGCTAATGTTAGCTTTGTCACTGAACTACACAACAGTTAACATTTAATATATTGGCAAGCTAATGTTAGCTTTGTCACTGAACTACGCAACAGTTAACATTTGATATATTAGCAAGCTAATGTTAGCTTTGTCAGTTAGGTACACAACAGTTAATAGTTAATATATTAGCAAGATAACCTTAGCTTTGTCAGTTAGTTAAGCAACAGTTAAAGCTGGCAGTTGCTGGTTGTAAATATTTTCTAATCTCTATGTAAGAACTAGTTTATTTGGTGCAATCCATTTTAGTTTTGTGATACATAAATCTCCACTTTGTAAACACTTACGTTACAACTAGGCTAAATTTGAACTTACGAACAGCTGGTGCCAGTGGCTCCTGCTCTCTTTGCAGTCACCAGAATTTAAAAGCAAAGGTTTGGTAAAGAGTGAGCAACAGTTTGCTAGTAAAGGGCAGTAACAGCAACTGCAGAGCCAGATTAGTACAGTACAAATCTAAATTCACTCTGCCATCAGTTATTGTAAATTGGCAAAACTTAAATTGTCCAGTAGTAAATGTGCAGGAGTATTTTGACAAACAAGTAAAAACTAGGTCTTAAGCAGTGTCACATCTGTAAGAAGGCAGCAATAGCAGGGAGAAAATCAGTGGTTTGTATCCATTTGTCATATTAGCCCATTTGTCATATTATCTAATCTATCAGAAAAAACACTTTGTTGTCTAAAGTGCTCTTAATTTTCTTAGCCCAACATTAGGGGCTTTAATTGGAGTATTTTTTTTTCTTCTTCTTAGGTTGTTGTTGCTTTTTATAATTACTGCATCTCTCCAAACAATGTCATTTTGATTTAAGTCAGCTTTGATGAACTACCTCACGCTGAATTTCTGCCAGTTCTTGCATATACTTAGTCACCTGCAGAATTAGCTATCGAAGACGTGTGAATAACAGATTCCATTATTTATTTATTTGAAAGTGTACTATTTGTCGGTTTCAACAGACTTCTAGTTTTGTACATTATGTATACTTCACTTAGAAGTAAGAGAATTGTTATATGTATTTTTTTTTTTTGTTCTTTTTGTTTTTGTGTTTTGTTTTTTGTTTTTAAACTAAATGTGCAATACCTTCAGCAAACTGTGCTAGTAGTATGTGATGGGCCTAGCCTTTGTTAACTGTCTCCTGAAGGTAAAGAAAATGTTTGGTACTGTCAATCCATGTTTTCCTTTTTTATGAATAAGAGCAATTTTTATTTCTGTGACTTGTTTATAGTCATGATGTTACGTAATTAGTCTTACCCACCAAACAAATCTGTCGGCCATGGTTTTGACGCAGAGACAGGAAGTGCTTTGAGTCACAACATGGCTAGTAGATTTTGATTTGGAATGTGGTAAAGACAATAATGTTAATAAACACAAAAAAGATGAGTAAATACCTACAAGAAATCATTATATGTATGGTGCTGGTTTGTAATGTTTGCTAGTGAATCCAGCCATGCAAGTAGTTTTAAGAATTCCTGGATCTGCGCGTCCCAAAAACCGCAACCAACGAAGAAGTGCACTACTAGAATACATGCACTGGGATCTGATGATGCCGCCTCTTAAAAAAAAAACAAAAAAAACAAAAAAAAAAAACATGTACTGCAAATAAAAGAAATACACTTTGATTTATGGTTGTATGTCTTCTTCTTTCCTGTAGTAACAAGACACCAGACCTTGCATACAGCACAATCCAGCACAGTAAAGTTGCATGTTGGTGGCACCAGTAATATCAGGTGATTCATTAATTTAAAGGCTCCACTTTTGATTTGACAGAAGGGGCCTTTGTGATGTCTTTAATGGTATGAGTTTTTGTGTACACCTTCTTATGCAAGATGAAGTCAGCATTACAAGCTGTGACCCATTTCAGAGGCTGGATTAACTCATGAAGGCGTTTCTTTGAAAGGCGCTGAAGGCGTGGCTGAAACCCACACCTCCTCCAGCCTCGCAGAAACCAAAACTAATGATGCTCCTCATAAACTCATAAGGTCAAATGTGTTAAATTTTTAAAAATAAAGACCAGGATACTGCCCTTAACAGCTGACAAAGTGTTAAATACTAGTGTGAAGCAACAAGACATTTCACTTCAACACATGATGGATGACAGACAGTGTATCAGGTTATTGGTAAATATAAATATAGCTACACGAACAGTAGAGTTCATTGCTTAATTCAGTTATTCACACCCTGCAGTGGCTTTTTGCTAGTCCAGTTTAAAGGATAAGGGTGGTGATCGATATTTGTCTTATTTTTTTTCTACAAATCCCACGAAAAGACAAACCAGCATTGAATTCATTCAAGCATTGTCTGTAGCCAAAGCCTGAAATAACTTATTGCTCTGTGCCATAGAGCCCCATTGTTGTGTAAAAACACATCAAAGAGACACACTGTTGCACTGGGTGACATGTTCCTTCATTAAAATGAACATTGGCACTGTAGTTTAGCACCAAATGTGTATTAGTCCACCGCTGAAAATAGTCCCTACCACATGCATTTACTCCTATTTGAGTAACTTTTTCTAAAAACTACCGTGCCCAGCTGTTTTAAGAAATTACTTAGTCTTTTAAAAAAATTAAATTGTATATTTGTGACCCAGTTTTAATGATTTATGTTTTTAGTAAGAACAAATGGGCTAGGGGATGAGTGCTGAATACAAATACTTGGTCAGTACAAATGTACACATATTTCCAGATGAAGCAATTGACCATTGTGACAATGTATTTTGAGATATTGTGGGCTGTACTGGTAGAGTCCAGTATTTAGGGGAAAAACTGACATTATTTAGATCTGATACTACAAGAACTCAGGTTCACTAAAGTCTTACAGATGATCTTTGTCACCTTTATTCCCATACATGTCCATTCATTACAATAGTGGAAATCCATAATAAATAAGCACCATAGATGATCAGCAGAGCAATAAGAAACATTTAGCCTTAGTCATGAGACATACATAAAGGGAAGTAAATGTCACTGTTGGAATCAGAGAACCTGCAATAGATTTATACCATCATATTGTGAACTGTGGTAGTGGTAGTCAAAAAGCCTTAAAGGACAATTACCTTGTAAACCTGTGGAATTAAAGAGCGTAATGTAAAAACATTGGCTTTATGTTTCTTTATAAAACATAAAAAAAGAGTCACATTGTCTAACCAAAAGCACACTTTCACTTGTAATTATACTGTTTGTCGGGCCCTTAAAGAAACAAGTCCCATGACGCATCCCATAATACATCACATGTCCAGCATTACCAAGAGCTGAAGTCAAAGTAAGACGATTGGGATCAAAATGTGGGTTGCAGAACTGGATGAACTGAACACCAATGATTATACATTTTTTCCCCCCCTCTGGTAGTCGTTTACATTTTTTTCATAGGGCTGGTTTCATCAACAACACATTACATTCACTACAAGGATGCATTCTTAATTCAGAACTTCCATTCAATTCACAATTCACTTTCACAAGAATTGGCACCTTCTAGGGAGATCAAGTTATTCCTCTTCAGCAGTTTGTTGCCATATGAAAAAAACAACAAAAAAAAAACAACCAACAATGCAGCCACTGTGTGTACTATACGCGAATATATGCACTACATCTCTGGACAAGCAAGCAACACTACATTTTTCCTATTTAAAAACACTTCCCTGAAGGCACAACCAGGAAATTCCATTGTTTCTTTGAGGGCAGTGTTCAGCTTCATGTGCCAAAATCAACATGGCTTCCAGGCAGGCCAATCTGATCTTTAGTGAGCGAACAGCTGAGGCGGTCCAGCTTTGGTATTTACTGTGTACTGTAAATGGCCTTCACCTACTGAGCCACATGTCCTGTGTCCTAGGCAGCATGCGCTAAGTTGTAAATGCTTGAATAATTGTTCTGTTGTATTATCTGTACATTAAAGGTATATTGACATCTGCGAAGATCGGAGTGAACCGAAGACTGAGGCTTTGCCATCAAATGGAAACCATGTAGATGGTGATGAGAGGCACTGAAAGGGCCTGAGGAAAAGGAAAGTACAGAGGCAGCTATTGCAGAGGTTCCACCTATTACTGCTTCAGGTTTGCTCCAAAAGTAACTGTTTGGAAAATCAAAAAAGAAAAATTTTAGAAAAGTTTTCTAAACCTGCTTTTGTGTTACGATATACACATTTGTTTCTACAGTAAAACATCCAGAAAAAAATGTCTTCAGTACAAATACAGGATAGGAGGATAAATGCAAGTGGAGGAACGTCTGCTAATGTTACCACTGTACAGTTTAACAGTCAGTTCACTCAGATTACAAAAAAAAAATACATATTTTCTAGATTACCCCTAGTGTTTTCTAGCCAAATAATTTTTGGTTTTATTGGTTTTGAGATATCCCTCTATGAGATTTCGGCCAGAGACCTAACAAAATCGAGGTGATTTGAATTTTGTTTCTGGTGCCCATAGCATTAAAAACTACATTTAAAAAAAAAAAAAAAAAAAAAAAAAAAAGATTTGGAATTCTGCAACATCTCCTTTCAGAAAAAGTAAACCTGTTACTCTGGAAAATTTCACAGAACTCTTTCGTAACTTCAAAACCTGGCCCAATAAAAAGCAATTTGCATAGCTAGCTACCACTACAGGCAAGTAAGAAAATATGTTTTTTTTTTTATTTGGTTGAACTGACCCTACAGTTAAAGGAATAGCTTGACATTTTGGGAAATACTTTTATTTGCCGAGAGTTAGATGAGAAGATTGGTACCACTCTTATATCTGTAGGATAAGATATAGCAAGCAGTCGGTTAGCCTAGCTTAAGATATGATAGAAACCAATTGGAAGAGTTAGCCTAGCGCTGCCCAAAATAAAATAAAAAATCTGCTAAATATAAAGCTAAAGCCAGGAGCAGGTTAGCTTAGCCTGGCATAAAGACCAGAACTCCCGTAAAAACCACAGCTTGTAGTTTTTACACTTTGTTTTGTAAGAATTATGCAAACAAAATATAACATGTTAATTAGTTAGCTTTGGAGATGTTGGTAAGCATATTTTTTTTTTACTTTGATGTCAGCGCTAGGCTAACCCTTTCACCCTGTTTTCTGTCTCTAAGTTAAGCTAGGCTAACTGGCTGCTAGCTGTAGCTTCATATGTATCCTACAGACATGAGAGTAGTATCAAACTTCTCATCTAACTCTTGGCAAGAAAGCAAATAAGTGTATTTCCCAAAATGTTGCACAATTCCTTAAAGATAAATATCAGATAAAGACAAATATCAGCTGTCTGCATTCAACATTAACGTCTCTAATGAGTCTTTCAGTTGCAGCGTGAAATCCATTCACGCAATGTAAAGTAGTGGTTGAAGAAGTCAGTGCTCTCCAGTATAGAGAATGTCAGAGAAATTACATTATGTTCTACCAGTCACAAGCAGGCACCTGAACTGTTAAAATACTGCCTTCACAAGACAAACCCTGGACTTATTGTCCAGTGTAATCAGAACAGCGCTGTCCTCTTATCTTAACGTTCCATTTCAAGCATGCGTAAGAAAGTCAAAACCACTCGGTGCTCTGTGGAGATGATTCTGACAAGGACCACATAGTCAGTCCCAATTTGATATTTGCGTCCTTCAGAATTTCCTCTGTCATCTCCATATTTCCTTTGAGTTTGTCCTGAATGTACACAAATATGGCCGGTTCCTTTATCATTTTATTCTTCTTCTGAAGGAACGCCCTGATGCACCGAGGAGGACGTGAGCCCTTGAAAACACCCAACCCCCGAAATATAAACCCTGACAGTTTTGGCCACAGACAGATGGGTGGCTTTGCCGTATCAAATGTCACTAGTCCTTGCACCCAGGGCCAGATCTCCCAGTGTGGAAAAGAAATCCTCCATCTCCTTCTCCAGAAGCCGGTTGCGGTTCTCTGCATCCTCCCGTGCCCGCTCGGAGTTTCGTAGTTTGATCTCCAGCATGCGTTGCTTCTTCCTTTCCTGCTCCATCTCTTGTTCCAAACGCTCCATCTGCGCACACAGAGCAGCACTGGACTCCTCCAGTCTGAGGGGAGGCAGCACATCACAGACAGAAAGCAAAGGTCATTGACATTCACCTTTACTCTTTGGTTACATTACGAAATGCTTTGGCGGTATTAGGACAAAACTTAAAGCTGCATTAGGCCCATTTTTTTTTTACATAGAAATGCAACCATCTTAAAGGGCCGGTTCACCCAAAACATTCTCTCACTTACCGTTATTGGCATCTAATCATTGTTAGATCGTTTTGGTTATGTTTACTGTGGTTTTGAGATATCTGAATAGAAATTCTTTTGGGAAGCTCACAGCATTGAAACATTACATAAAAAAAAAATCAAAAGTGTCTTTGTACAGTTTTCATTGGAACTACTCTCTACCTTAAAACAATCGCTGTTTACATTGAGGTTTGTATATTATCTAGAGCAAAGGGTGTATATCTATATCTATATCTGCTAGCAAGCATATGGCAGAAGATCTGGCAATATCTGTCCGTGATGATATCATAAAAATTGAAACCATTATGTCACCAAGTTTGGCAGCTTTTTAAGATTTTTATTTTGTTGGCATTTTCGCCTTTATTTGATACTTAGGGATCATGGGGAAAGAGAGCGAGAGGAGGATGACCTGCAATTAAGGCCCCTTGCAAAATCGAACTGGGGAAATTGTGGTTACATGGTACCACTCTGGTTCCAAACTGGAGACCCCAAAATGAGCAAAAGTTAAATTTGACTCTTTTATTTACTAGACACTGAGAACCATAAGAAAATCTACACACATGACAAAGTTTGGAACCCACAGACTTACTTTTGGATCCTGGACTCGTATGCAGTCTTCTGTTTCCTCAACTCGTCCTTCAGTCCTTCCACCAGACTGCTCAGTGTTACATTTGTCCCGTCTCCATCCTCGGACATGATAATGGATGGCACCACGGCCGCCATGGCCATGTTTCCATTCTCGCTGCAGGCTGCGCTGCTACTGCACAGCTCCATGGCCTCACAACTGTCCTGCTCAGAGCTCGGGTCTGTCGTCATCCCTCCGTCCCTTCCTCTGTCAATCTCCCTTTGGCTCTCCATCCACTCCCCTTTTTCCCCACTTTCGCCCCCTACTCCACAGTTCTGGCTCGCTGAGGGCTCACTTCCCGAGTCAGGGCCGGAGATTTCGCAGGAGGAAGTGGACCAAGGTGTGCTGACTACACTTGGAACGCTCCCCATGCTAGAAGAAGAGGTGACGTTGTCGTAGGTGGACAGTCTCTGTGAGGAGCCGGTGGAGTCGCGATCACGGGCAGACCGCTCACCTGATGACGTGCGCCGGTGTCCCCTCAAGGAGGACAAACCGTTCATGAGCCAGTTACCTCCACCACCACCTCCCCCACCAGATGATACACTAGTGATATCCGCCACGGAGCTGCCGCTGCTGCTTTGCTTGGCTTGCGGCTGGGAACGAGGCGCCGAGGAGCTTTTGAAAGTGTATTTCCAGGAAGGAACGGCCTTGGCTTGTTTACTGGGGCTGACCACCATCTCTCCTTTCCCCGATGGAGACCCCAGTTTCTGTCCAGGGTTCAGGTTAGGGGTCTGGGTGGGAGTGACAGCTGCACACAGTTTGGCATCCAGAGATGAGGCGCTGCTGTGCAGCTCTTGGTCGGGGTTAGAGACTGGGCAGCTCTGGAGGTCTTCCTCTGAGATCCAGGCTCCCAGGCTGCGATGCTGGAGCTGATGCCCCTGGACGGGGAGCTCTGTTTGGGGTACAATGGGTCCCTCCTGGCCACTCCCTGAGTACAAACGGTTGTGTTCCCTAATGAGGATTGTCATCAGGTGCTGGACCAGAGAGGTGCCTATGGATCACAGTCAGACAGGATATCATTAATGTACAGTGGAATTATTTCAGTTTTCGTCCTGCACATACAGCAAGTTGTGTGGCATTTTTAATGGACTATCCAGTTAGTTTGCAGTGACTTTTACCATGAATTCAGTCATTACGTCAGTGAGCATCGTCCATACCTTCCATGATAGTGACTGGGTCCTCCATCTTGGGTCGAAGGATATTTGGTCCAAATACTGTGGCGAGGTTCTGGACACTCATCTTGTTCTCAGTACAGTGGGACTGGACCTCATCAAGGAATCTAAGGAGAAATAACAAAGTTAAAAACTATATTAGAAACAGACGTCATTTTTGAAAACTGATTACTTACTTGCATATGTACTTGAGGAGATTGTAGTTAGGTAGAGGTAGAGTGCTAACTTGATTTCCAAGCTCCTGTACACCCTGATAAAAAACAGATTGAACAATTGTTAGACACACACACATACATGAACACACACACAGAGGGTATACTGCACATACCTCTTCCTCATCTTTGGCCAAAAGCTGTGCACAGGTTAGAAAGTCTTCATATTTGGAGAAGGGAATGACTGGTTCAGGCAGCTCTCGCAGGTACAACTTTAGCAAGGATGCCACCGTGTGGATGTCTGTATTACTGCAAGAGAATACAGGAGGAAAAAAAAGTTGTCTACTGGATGCTCCATCATTTAATTCTGAAAACGCTCCAAGCGACACTCCCCTCTGTGTACCTGTCAAACAGAGGCTTGTCTCCGCAGTCGAAGGCCTCCTGCAGCTCTTTGACCAGGTTGGCCTGTCCTGGCATCCGAAAGAGACCCTCCTCGTCCAAACCCCTCTCCCTGATGAAGTCCACACACTGCTCCACCAGCAGGGGGGCCAGCCGGGGGCCAAACTTCTTCTCGTACTGCACTGTGTCCTCTAAACGCTGACCAAATATCCCTGGGGACGGATGGAGGAAACATACTTGTTTGCACTGTAGGTCCATCAGATTGTTCATTCATGCATCCACTGAAAGCACTGGGTTCTCGTTTCACAGTGTTATATTATTATGGAATCAGTAACAAATGCATGTGAGAGCATTTTAATGTTGTAGTTCATCAATGTGGAGCCAATTTGAGATACTTTGTATACTACTGGGTAAATTAGTAATAAAGCACTGCACCTTATCATATAAGCATATCATGTTTTTTATGTAAAAAGGTGAAAAACTTTAGGTGTCAAATAAATGTAGTGGACTAAAAAGGACAATATTTAAAAGTAGCATAAAATGGAAATACTCAGGTACAAAATGTATGTAGTTACATTCCCCCACTGGTAAACAGTATATCAGAGACACTCCCCTTCATAAATAAGTCATTTTTAAAAGTAGTGAAAAACGACGGTGTAGCTAAATGGCAGCACCGCTTAATGGCTAAACGTGGCTAATGGATCGCTGTTGACTGTTACCTGTTGACTGGCTGCAGCAGTCGCAGCTGGCCGACAGCTCGCAGTAATCATAGTAATTCACCGAACAGGAGCTGCACAGCAGAGAGCGTTTCTCGTACATCCCAAACCCACATTTCACCAAGTTCATCCATTCCGGTTCAGGCATTTGACTCCGCTGGTAGATGAGTCCTACATTTACAGACTCCTGAACGAAAACGACGGATCAGTTGAGACAAACGGCAGCAGACGGGGGTCAGTGAGCTGTGACCGCAGTGCTGCTGTTAACGACGGGTCTATAAGTTGGCGACAGATCTATTCTGGACCAGGAGCCGAGAGACAGACACCCCGACCCCGTGAATCTGAGAGGGAGGCTGGACATGTGAGCCAGCAGGAGGTAACCCAGCGGATAACTGATTACCACCACCCTTCACATGTGAATGTTACTGATTTTCATGCTTCTCTCCACCTCTGAGAGAAAATGTATTACATGTGTGAACAGGGATGTAGCTACAGGGTAGGATTCAGGGGGCCCCACCTTCCTTGTCCCCCACCTCCCTCCAAATGAACTCACCACAATTTATTTGCATTTTTATCAGATTTTAAGTAAACCATTTTTTCAAAATTAGAATTGCATAAAAGAACACTATACAGTATTTACAAAATTCAAGCTGCATTAACCAAATTATGGCCACCTTTGTTTGGATTAGGAAATAGAGTCGCAACTTGGGAAACAGGAAATCTGAAATGCTTCAGAACAGCAGGACGTGTTGTTAAACAACCCTGTAGGCTTTTGAAAGATTGCTGGATATTTATTTTTCAAAATTGGAGCTTAGCTCTGTGAATGTAATGGTAATACATGAGAGGTACAAACTAGGGCTACGACTAACCATACAGTAAATGTGCCATAATACCAAAACAGTTAGTTAAATGAGGCTAAAAAACAAAGTATGGCTACAGAGTTGGATGATAATTCTTAGGTTCAGCAGTGTAATAGTCATTTGATTCAGTGTTAATACAAAAAATATGAAGTCAGTATTAAACACGAGGACCTCAAATGGCATTTTAGGGATCGTCTCTCATCTTGGAGTTCTGTTTCTCTATTAATCGATAAACTGACCAACAGAAAATCACTCGATGACAACTTTTTTTTTTTAGAACTGCAAATTTCTAATTAAAAATACCATATGAAATACAATATGAAAATTGACTGAAAACGGAAATTGGCAGAATTTCCGATTCTACTTTATTGATCAAAACTAACGATGAAATGCTAATCATCACTAGTTGTAGCTCTAGTAGTTGGTGCACCTGCCAACAGAGCTTAAACCTGGCTGATTAAAAATGAAGTTTAAAATGAGACCAGTGAAGTCATACGCTATATCATTGGTGTGTTATTCTACATTTATCCCCCTATTAATATACCTCCTTTGTAACCCAACACCATGCTGTTCAGCTGCTCCTTATGTCCCAGTTCACATCCACGCAGGCCTGGTTGTATTTCTGGCCTCCTGTCAAGTACACTAGTTAGACAGCCAAACCAAAGCAGACAGGGTGAGAATTAACCACAGGCTCAGTGCTGCATGGAGAGGACAAATAGACTTTTTAGGAGTAAAGGAAACTCATCTTGACTGGATTAAAGTTCACAGGCTAAACTGCATCTAGTACATTTGTTCTCTGCTGATCCTTGTACTTTATTACTCGCCACAGTAAGAAGCAGCCTGTCCTCTATTTTTGAATTTAAACCAACGGTGAACTGGTATAGATTGACAGCAAACTCTTGATCACATTTCCCAAGTCAGGTACAGTAGTTTGACACCAGGAATAGAGACATCAGGGTGAGAATTAACTGCAGTCATCCATTCTGTCTGTGTTTTTAAAAGTGATCATGTTTCAGTTCAGAGGTTTGGTTTTACCTCCTCCAAACGGCGCCCAGATGACCCGCCTTATGGCCTTGACCCAGTCATCCATGTCCGTCTGGGAGTTTGCCATGAGCAAGAAGGATTCATGGCTGATCGGTGCCCGGTCCTTCTCTCCTGTTCCACCTGTAGGGACAAATGAGGGGAAAAAAGAAGACAAAAAGTAGGGGTGAGTACATGGGAGATTACCAATATTTATTTTTTCTCCAGAACACTGGAATTTTTCATAGAACTAATCCAGCGGTATGTTGATTAGTAGACATGCTGTATATTGTCGTTTTTCCATACATCATGTCTCAACTGCTTGAACCACTTCCCAAATTCCCTAGTTCCTAATTTTTACTACAAGCTATACAGCAAGCTTCAGTGTCAGGTACCTATATTAATTACGTTTCTTTCAGGCTTTCACCTTATTGGAAGGGCGGTGTATTTACACCCTCTAGCAGGTTTTGACTGTGGCAGCTTATTTGGGTTTCAGCCAGCATGCAGATATTGAACTGGGCTGTCCCGGCTGGTGCCCACAGACCTTGAGCCAGCAGGTATTTTTCACAAAAAGACAGTAGAAAAAGTAGTAAAACACACTATAAAAAGGCAGTGCAGAGGGGAGAACAATAGATTTGTCCTGTGACTTTTAAAATACGGTACTAACAAGTCGATTTTCAAGTCGGGACATAAAAAAATAATCAAAGACAACATCCCAGGTCAGTCATGAGGAAAATTATAAGCAGTTTTAGTGGGTATGGATGCTTTTGCTTTACATTACATTTAAGACAGCTCAGTATGTATGTTAATGTTTATGGCATGTCTAAGTGTAACAAGCAGACTTTGTGATAACGCATACCGATAAACAGGTATTTTATGCTTAAAGTGTGTGTTTAGTTTTTTTTTTGTTGGCATAATGGAAAGAATGGCATTAGTGTCAGGAGGCGTCGAGCTCTGTGCTGTTAAGCCGTACTTGTGTTTTTAATGCAGTTTACTACTTTGCTTAATGGTGGTTAACCTAACAGACATACTGGCAACAGTGTTTTCGTGAATGTGGACAGTCAAAATTGCGTTAGCAAGATAATGATTTCAAAATAAAGTTGTGAATCTTGCATAAAGATCATATAGGTGTAACAGCCCCACACAATATTTAAATTAATTCACAAATTGATGACTGTATTTCATCCAACAATGCTGAAAATTGCTTTTAATGTATGTACAGTGGTGTGAAAAAGTGCTTGCCCCCTTCCTGATTTTATTTCTTTTGCATGTTTGTCATACTTAAATGTTTCAGATCAAACAAATTTTGATATTATTCAAAGATAACACAAGTAAACACATAATGCAGTTTTTAAATGAAGGTTGTTATTAAGGGAAAACAAAACCCAAACCTACATAGCCCTGTGTGAAATAGTGATTGCCCCCTAAACCTAATAACTGGTTGGGCCACCCTTAGCAGCAACAACTGCAATCAAGCGTTTGCAATAACTTGCAATGAGTCTTTCACAGCGCTGTGGAGGAATTTTGGCCCACTCATCTTTGCAGAATTGTTGTAATTCAGCCACATTGGAGGGTTTGAGCATGAACTGCCTTTTTAAGGTCATGCCACAGCATCTCTATAGGATTCAGGACTTTGACTAGACCACTCCAAAGTCTTCATTTTGTTCTTCTTCAGCCATTCAGAGGTGGACTTGCTGGTGTGTGTTGGATCATTGTCCTGCTGCAGAACCCAAGTTTGCTTCAGCTTGAGGTCACGAACAGATGGCCAGACATTCTCCTTCAGGAGTTTTTGTTAGACAGCAGAATTCATGGTTCCATTTATCACAGCAAGTCTTCCAGGTCCTGAAGCAGCAAAACAGCCCCAGACCATCACACTACCACCACCATATTTTACTGTTGGTATGATGTTCTTTTTCTGAAATGCGGTGTTACTTTTACGCCATATGTAATGGGGCACACACCTTCCAAAAAGTTCAACTTTTGCCTCGTCAGTCCACAGAGTATTTTCCCAAAAGTCTTGGGAATCATCAAGATGTTTTCTGGCAAAAATGAGACGAGCCTTAATGTTCTTTTTGCTCAGCAGTGGTTTTCGTCTTGGAACTCTGCCATGCAGGCCATTTTTGCACATTCTCGTTCTTATGGTGGAGTCATGAACACTGACCTTAACTGAGGCAAGTGAGGCCTGCAGTTCTTTGAATGTTGTTGTGGGGTCTTTTGTGACCTCTTGGATGAGTCATCGCTGCGCTCTTGGGGTAATTTTGGCCAGCCGGCCACTCCTGGGAAGGTTTACCACTATTCCATGTTTTCGCCATTTGTGGATAATGGCTCTCACTGTGGTTCGCTGGAGTCCCAAAGCTTTAGAAATGGCTTTATAACCTTTTCCAGACTGATAAATCTCAATGACTTTCTTTCCTCATTTGTTCCTGAATTTCTTTGGATCTCGGCATGAGGTCTAGCTTTTGAAGATCTTTTGGTCTACTTCACTTTGTCAGGCAGGTCCTATTTAAGTGATTTCTTGATTGAGAACAGGTGTGGCAGTAATCAGGCCTGGGTGTGGCTAGAGAAATTGAACTCAGGTGTGATAAACCACAGTTAAGTTATGTTTTAACAGGTGGGGCAATCACTTTTTCACACAGGGCCATGTAGGTTTGGATTTTGTTTTCCCTTTATAATAACAACCTTCATTTAAAAACTGCATTTTGTGTTTACTTGTGTTATCTTTGACTAATATTTAAATTTGTTTGATGATCTGAAACATTTAAGTGTGACAAAAAAAAAAAAAAGAAATCAGGAAGGGGGCAAACACTTTTTCAACCCACTGTATGTATGTATTATAAATGCTTTTAAGGCCCGCCCAGTTAGTTGTGTCTGGGATTGACACCAGGCTAAAATGTGCTATAAAGGTTTCTCACCACTAGATAGCACAATTCTCCTGTTATGCATTCTCTGTGTTTGTACTCAACACCCCTGTCCTATAATAATAATGGCACTAGTTCACATTTCATTTAAGGAATTTAGTTGGCTGACACTGTGTGCCACAGAAGCTTTTAGTGAGTGCAGAAGTAGAATGAGCCTCATTTGACCTCATAGGTGTGCAGAGCCTATGAAACAAAATATTTCAGTGACACTAGAATTATAATGCATAATGACTTTTGTTAGGTTGAGATAAGAATGCTGGGCATCTTTGCTTTGTCTTTTACAACAGCAACATAGCGTGAAACATGATCAACTGCTACATTAAAACCACCGTATGCAGCGAATATATCTTATTATCTTGACCTCATCACCTTTATGTATATACTATTTTCTTCTTCTACACATTTAAATAGTATGGAGAATATGTCATCTGTTTCCGGTTTGTCTGAGCCATTAGTGTTGGATGGGGTTGTTGCCACAGTCACTGTTGTCACAGTCATTTAGCTGTGAGGAGGGAATCCAAATATAAACAGTGGTGCCATAAAGCTAAGTGCCATTGTCACCCAGCTTTGCAAATTCACACTATCATGATGAACAACACACTGTGGTCTGTCTTCAGATGTGCTCCATAGTGAACTGAGGATTTAGCATTATTTGATATTTTGCCCTCATTAATGCATACATACAGTTGGTGTATGAATATTAATGAGTAATAAAGAGTGCTTCAATTTACCCTCAGGAAAAGAGGCCAATTAAAAATGTAGAGAGGAGCCTTGCCACATCCAATACTCCCCCTTCAATGAATCATGCCCTGATAAGACACACACAGAGCCACTTAAAATCGATCCCAAGATAGCCGACAGATACCAAAACTATTGGAACATCCAAGCCTGGAAGGATGAGGAGTACAAAGATCCCTTTTGGAGCCAATTAAGATAACACCCACTGCAGGGTTTAAGGAGACACACGCTAAACTGAGTTTTCCTCTCAAAGTCTCAGTGATCAATTTGATTTCCACGTGGCGATTGTTAGACAGAGATTGACATTTGAGCTTGCGAGACAGTTAAATGTTTACAGTGTGTATGCAGAAAGCTTTTGCCTTTTGAGTGTCTGACATTTAAGAACCGAAGCTATAATTCTTCACAATTATAGCTTCGGTTCTTAAATGTCAGACTGCTCGCAGACGCTGTTGAATGGGAGATGAGGACAGGAAAGAAGGCAGGAAAGAGAACAGGTAATTTTTATACTGCTGAAATCCTTTCATGAAGCAAGCTTCTTAAACTGTCAATATGGATAGACATACCTGTACTGAGCATGAGAAGATACTCAGGTGATGTAATGCACCTTTGAACATGAACATGGTCAGTCTGGGTAATTTTCACCTCTTTCTGTTTTCAATTAGCTGCTTTGAATGGTTGTCAACCTTGTTATTTTAACAAAGATGAAGCAATTATTTTGTTAGCATTTAACAGTCATGAAGTTTTGATATCATTTGTTGGGCAAGTTACTTGAAAAATGTAATTAATTACTCAACAGCAAAAGTAATTAATTACATTACTTGTTACATAACTTTTGCTAGCAGCAAGCTTACCTTTTGAAGGTGTTTACTGACCATCTAGTTAACAGCTAGCTTAACGTTAGCCCTGCTGACTGCACGCAGCACTCCAGTAGTCCTGTACTCACAAGCTGCACCCTCCAGCTCTGAACAAAACCAGATGATTCCTGAGTGTAGGTTTACCAATGACTAACGTTAGCAAGCCAGCTAAAAACACACAACATGTACAGTAAATTAACAAACTTTAGAGGAACCAGGAGGCTCATTTTGTGTTACCGAGAGGTGCAGTCCTCCTGCTGCCTATAGACTTTTGGGAAGTTATGCAACTTTAAGAAACTATTGAGAATTGTGTGCAGTGCAGCCTGGTTGCTAGCGCCAAGCTAATGTCCCAGTCTGCTGAGTGAAAAAGCCACTTCAAAAATAATGAATGGACACATACATTTCCAAATTAGGCCTTAGCTAATGCTTTTTCCACAGCAACTTGCTAGTATAGGAAGGAATAGTTTAGCATAGTTGGGAAATATGCTTATTTGCTTTCTTGCCAAGAGTTAGATGAGAAGACCAATGCCCCCTCCTATCTGTATGGTAAATATGCAGCTACAGCCAGACCGTTAGCTTAGTTTAACATGAAGACTGGAAGCAGTGTGAAACAGCTAACCTAGCTTGGCCTGGCCAAGAAATAGTCCAGCACATAACCCCCCCTAAAACCACGACTTGTCATTGTCACTTTTTGAACAGAATTTATCAATGAGATAACATGTACCGTGTGAGCTACACGTGCTAGTAGGATAACTTGTTTACCTTTGGAGGAGCCAGGCTAGCTGCTTCCCCATTTCCAGTCCCTACGCTAAGATGAGCTAATTGTCTCATGGCTGTACTTTCCTATCTAGTGCACCGACATAATGATCTTTTCATCTAACTCTCGGCACATTTCAAAATGTACAGTTGATTTAGAGAGTCCTCAAGCATTTGCTGAAGTATTCATGCTGGTGTCAGCCATGCAGAAAGCTGTGACCACTCAGCAACTATGCTGTGTCTCTAACCACTCTTCTGGCCTAGCAAACAGTCTTGCAGTTTATACACCGTTTGGTGTGTTTGTGTGTGCTGTCCCTCAGGCTATGTCCTCTATTAATAATGTGACTGAGGATTGGGCGCTATGGGGTTGGGGATTAACTTTATATGACCTCTGTGCTGCTTATTATTGGTATTATTTATGAGAGAGAGAGACAGACAGAGAGAGACGGAACGAGTTAGCGAACAAGTGAATGAGTGAGAGAGACAGAGCAACAGAAAGAGACAAGCAGAAAATTGTGCATTTGAAGACACACAAATACTGAGGACCAATCAGTGCAGCCAATAGCATTATAGCTTACAGCACAGGTTCCACTACCTGAGACTTACCTACTATCCTATGGTATGCAGTCACTTATAACTACATGATGATGTACCCATACGTGTTCACCCTCATGCTTGGTCAGCTCTTCTTTTGTGTGTCTGAGAGAATTCATATGTTGTTGCTACTTTGTGTTGCCAGTTAATAGACAGCCAACATTTCAGGATTTTGGCTCAGCATGTTGAACCCATGAACCCATCATGATTGTCGGATACACACCATCTTGTCTAATGATCACATCAGTAACACTTACTCAAGCTCACAAGTCACTATGTCACTACTGTGCAAGGAACAATAAGAAAGAGTAGGAAATCATAACAAATACCTATGAGAAACAATGAAAAATACACATGCAATATTGGCCAGACTAAACACACTCATGGATAACCTCCCAGTGAGTGCAGGAATACTAAACCACAAACAAAGACACATTACCATCTGGCCTTATAGCCACTTTTCAGAGCTAACCTCAAGTTTTTTATCCAGCATCCACTGCTGTGGACACATCAAGCTCCCACAGAACAGTAGACACCGAACGATAGTCATACTCTATCAGTTAACTGTGTGCAGCTGACCCGTCAATCATGCAGCTACAGTAACTGCCAAGAAAAGTAGATATTAGCTGCTTAAAACTATTCTGAAAGTCACCGGATGATATTAATTAGCATATCAAGATGCTTCCTGCCATGCTAATTAGATACCAAGATCAAAGCAAAATGGTGAAGGAGAGGTAGACAAGTTGCAAGACATATTTAAAAAAAAAGAAGAAAGAATACACCTTAACTTAAGTAAATTGTCAGATAGAAATTATTCAACCGAATGCTTAACTTTTCTTTATGTTGTGCTATAATTCATCCACTTTTGCATCAAATATTTTGCAGAAGTAGGTGAGTTACTTGCAAAACTCATTTTGCAGCAAACATGTGCACATAAAGTCCCTCTGCTGTCTATCTGTCTTGCTGATCCAAAGACATTTTTAAAACAAATGATCCTCTAAGAGTAGATTTTGTTTGTGTAATAATCTCAATATATGATGTATCTTGCAAATAAGCATTAGCTAATAGGGCAGGAACAGGAGTCAGTACCTTTTTACTACTATGCAAAAAAAGAAGATAAGACATAAATAAGAGCTTGTTCTAAACATACTGTATATCTGAGCTTTCATCAGTCTCAAAAGCGCTCCACTACACTGGTTAAAAATCTCCAGCATCTGTTTCCCGTTACCTTGGAGATGTTGTTTCTTCAGTCTGTCCGGCTTGCAGCAGACCGGCCCCATGTCTGAGTGAGCGGCGCAGGCTGGAGCTGCAACTGGCTCTGGCCTAAAGCTGCAGCATGAAGCCGCTTCTCTGCCACCACTAAGTCCGTTTGGAAGCAGATCAGTACGCAGGTAGCACCGACGGCTAGAACCTGCCAGTGAGGCATGCTCGATGCCAGCGCAAACAAAACCCGTCAAACGAGTCCCACTTCTTGCCCTTCACTCATTTATTCTGTCCATTCATTCACTCTTTTCTTCCTGTTTCTTTCATTCAGCAGTGTGGGCAGCAGGTCCGTTCCCTCAGCCCCCCTGGGGAGAAGCAAATCCCTGAGGAGGAGTGTAACAAGGCTCTCTCTCTCTGTCCTCCCCTCTCTCTCTGAGTGTGTGTGTGCAGTAGCAGGGAGATGGGCTGTCCTCCAATCTTTGCCAAACAAACGTGTATACACACACAGCGGGAAAACAGACAATGCCAATCAATCTCTGTGAGATATAGGCCGTACAGACTTCGGATTCTTCCTTAAGTCAGACTTGGTCCAGGATCATACTGAACTGTATGAATGTAATATTCTGTGCAAAATCGGTTTTGCCACTTTCTATCACTGATTCAACCTGTAACTAGTTTGTGAAAACCTTTCCATTTGCTGTTCGAAATACATTTGACAAGGTAAAATCCTGCGGTTCACAGGAAGTGTGAGTGTGGCTCTGTCTATTTCGTGAAAATGCCACTTAAGCTAATAGAGTACAAGCATGCAGTTGATGATTAAAGACAAGTGTACTCTCCAGGCGCCATAGCTTCATCTAAACTGAACTGAACAAGCACATAGACATAACTTTCTAAATATTAACCAAGCAGGAGCTGCTGGTTGTAATTGGTTACAATGAAAACATACTGTAGACTTAGTTACTCTTAACAAATTTAATAATACAACATGTATAATAGATTTTGGCAGACAAAGAAATACTGTATGTTCCACCCATAAATATTTTATCAGTCTAAGTTTCAAGAAAAGCCACGACAGTCGTGCCTTCTCTGTTTGACTGACAGGTAATCTCAGGGAAGTTGCCAAACACAGCAATGATCACTTAGCAACAAAGACGGAGACCTTGACCTTTAAAATACATATATTAAGCATATCTTATGTAGTTATCTGCATTCTTCTTCATACTGTAAAGAGAATATTACTGAGTTCAATATGTACACAGTGTCCTTAACAATCTTGGAATTTTCTGTATTTACAGTACTGTGTGTTTATTATCCCACTAACCCATATTTAGACTGAAAGGTTGGTACCTATGGGTGGTTAAAGCATGACTGTCAGTGTTTGTGTATACACTGCTTTAGACATTTAGTCTAACATCAGCCAGGAGAAACCAGTTTCTTCACCCACAGTTACAAAACGTCAAGCAGAAAGTAGTGCAGCTACAAGACAAGCTGCGTTTTGGAAAAGGGATGATTTTTATGTATCTTGACCATAAAACCCATTTCGACATGTTGATGTACAAAGGCACTCACATAATGAACTCGCTTATTTTAGATGTTTTATAAATCAAGAGGGTCTTAAGGTAAATTCGACATGGATGATTGCCAACAAAACAACGCTTAACGTTGACGAAATGGCAATCTATTGTAAGGTACAGACAGAAAGGAGAGAGAGAGAGCGCCAAAAACAGCTGTTTCTACGCGCCGCCTCCTGCTTCTCTGTTTGGGTAGTGGAACAACATGACATGACAGGCTGAGGGATAACAGAGCAGGAGGGTTTCCTTCTACCTCATACAAATCACCGTGTCTTAAATACGGAACAAAAGTGCGTCCCGTATCAGTTCTTATACTTTTAGTTTCCAATTACGAGGCGATTGAGTATTTTACAGGATGGTTGGTAACCCTAGTTGACACGTGTGATCCAGAAAGGCCTCTTGGTGAATGTGGGAGTCACTAACTGCAGAGTTTAAGGCAGGCTGAGGGAAATTGGTTACACCAAGAAAATAGTTTAGTTAGTTTAGTTAGTTACACCAAGTAATAGTTTGATATTTTGCCAAGAGTTAGATGAGAAGCTTGATACCACTCTCATGTCTGTACGCTAATTAGCGATTAAACAGGAAACAGGGAGAAACAGCTAACCGCAGCTTACATTTCAGTTAGTGTATGAATTAAACAAATGGGATATAACGTGTTAATAAGTAAAATTTAGAGGTGGTGGTAGGCAGATTTGTTTTAACTTTGGACAGAGCCAGGCTCTTCTCCCTGCTTCCAGTCTTTGTGCTAAACTAAGCTAATAGCATGCTGGCTAGCTCTAGCTTCATATTTACCGTACAGACGTGAGAGTGGTATCAATCCGCTCATCTAACTCTCAGCAAGAAAGCAAATAAGTGTATCTCCCGAAAATGTTGAACCATGTTCTTTAACAGAAGGGTTAATTCATGATATCTAACAAGAGAATGTCAGTGTGACATTTTCCTAACCTCCCTGTTTGTCCCTATATGCATCTTGCAATGCTTTTTGACGGCCACTTATCAAAACGTGGCTAAAAATCCGACCCAGTGAGGATTAACATAATGGCCAACATATACAGTTGTGTTAATGTTACAGAGGTCAGAGGGTAAAGGTAACAGTAACCGTGTGGACTCTGAACTCGGATGTGGGTTCGTTGTTGCTTCTTGGTAAAATGGTATTTCTGAGACACTGAAAAATCCTGTGTGTTTGTGCATTCATAGACTGGGTGCAAGTATGTGGGCTTAGCTCGTCCACAATAATGAATTAGCAGAAGCTGTCACGTTTGCACAGGCACAAGTGTGTTATGTGTATGTGTGCTGTTTTCCAGATGGCTTAATTGCTTTGCACTACCACAACAGAGGGCTTATAGCCTCGAGTCAGCCGTTAAATACAAAGAATATTTTAAAATATCCAGTTATTTGCCCATTTCCTTCATGCCTACGGGCTTTGAGACGAGCTCAGTTCAGACTCAGGCACACGATTATTGAATCGGCTTTGTTTGTGTGCACTGCTCGCTCCGTCTCGAACACATACAGTTGAAAAACCATAGTGGGAGTCCAATTTTTAATTGCATGCATGCTTAACTACTGCTATTATTTCACTGAAATGCCAAGAGGAAATTACAACGGGTAGCGGGTTGAGTTTTGTGTTTCTTTTGCTTCCACTGATTAACATTCAAGAAAGAACCGACTGCCAGGATAACTGTATTGTGGTGAATGTGTCTATGCAGGATAAATGTACACATGGAGAGTTTTATACTGGCTATGACCCTGAGATTGGGTGCCAAAAAGACATTTGTACTGAATGATGATTTCACATTTTTTTCAACCCTTGAAAACATTCAGTCGCTGCTTATTTTTGAGAAGTTAGGATGCTTTTCTTTCCAATGATGTCATGAGTCAGTATATGAGAAAGCTTCTATAAACATAGACATGGCCTACATGTAAAGCCTTGGATAAAGAAGTGCACTGAAGACATTTAACAGCCAGCACACACTCTCACAGCATTAAACAGTGTGTGTGTGTGTGTGTGTGTGTGTGTGTGTGTGTCAGGGGTTCAGCATCTTGTAGCTATCTGTCTTGTATCTACCTTTTCCAACAGGGCTGGGTAATCCATATCTCCACAATAAACATGACCAAAGGATTTACCCTGTGGCTGGACACACACAACGCACACACACAAACACGCACACTGTCTAACAAAAACAAAGTCCATCAGTCAATGACATGACCCAGATGAACAGCCAAGGTCCCTGGGCTCCTTTGAAGGACAAGGCTACTATTACAGTGGACAAAGGAGGGCTGAAAGAACCCAGCAGCTCTGACCTCAAAATGAGGGTTTATCAGTGTGTTATCAGTCTAAAATGTGTGGTTTTCTACCATTTGTATGGTAGCAAAGGCCAAGCTACTGCTCATAACCCCCTGTTGCAGGCATATACGGTGTGCTACACACAAAATGGTAAGCCTTTCTAGTGGAGAAATTTGATTCTGAGTCCTCCTGGCAAGAACCTAATATTGATGGTCAAAATAGCATTATCTTGCCAAAAAACACCCAAAGTGTCTTGCCCAGGGACACTACGACATGTGGACAGGATGAAGTGGGGATCAAATTGCCAATCCTTATGTATAAAGACTCATCAAAGAACCCTTAAGAAACACTCTTCTGCCTTATCAATGATGGCTAAGACATCCTTGAGTGGCAGTTTTTTGAGTGGCCAACGGTAAAGACTCACTGTAGTGTTTATTTGGCTCTCCTTTTAAGGAGTGAATAGAAGCATAAAAGAGTGGAAGGCATTAGTGTAAAAGAGCATCAGTGCTTATTGAGTGTTTTGCCAGAGAGTGTTTGTTTCTCTTTCAAACAGTTACTACATCGGGTGATTTTTATTTTATTTGATCAATAGTCTGCTTCTCTCTGTCTCCCTGTACTCTTCAGTAAAAATTGGCTGCTGTTGTGAGGGAAAGCTGCAGACATGACTGGACACCAAAATGACTGTTTTAAAAACGGGAGGGAGCGCTATCCTCCGTGAAGCATTACTTTTAACACAACGTGAAGTCTAAAATCTCAGTCTATTCATTTCATACAACAGGAGTGAATAAAGCCTTCATCACTCTAAGCTGATTACAGAGTGAAGAAAGAGCAGACTCATGTGTTTCTCCCCAAGGAGCCCACAAATCTAATTTAAACCTTTGTAAACAGAAGATATAGTCAGCAGCACTGGGGTTGAAAACGGGAAGAATGTAAATCATACAGATTGATTTGGATCAAATTGAAATACGATCAGACTCCTACTGTTGATCTCGACTAAGGAACTCTAAGTCTTCATCAGGTCCAAATGTCCAAATGAAATGCATTAAGTCTTTTACTAACTATATTTATCTAAAACACATCTCTCCTCATGTCAAGCATTTCCGCTGGCCTCCTCTGACCTGCCTCCTCCTCTTCGTCCTACCTGTCTCTTTGCATCTTTTACCTCACATGACTGCTTTCCTCTCTGGCTGTCTGCAGGTTTATCTGCCCTCCCCTCCCATCCAACCCCTTTCTAAGGGGTTGCCGGCCTGCAGGCCTGTCCTTAGACACTCATTGGGGTTCTCACCCCTCTGCTATGTTGACTGGCCATAAACAAAACACACAGAGACTCACAAGCCTGTCGGCCATTCTAAACACAAGGAGAGAGCTCCAAGCAAACACTCACAGAATGACAGAGCGATAAAGGGAGCCAGAGGGATGGACCACACTACCACTGAGCTCAGCTGCTGTCTTGCAGTTTTCATTGTAGGACTTGAGTTAAAGTTTAAACTTATAGTTCTGTGCTTGTTGAATAATGGTGTCATGGTAAAACATCACATCTACACACAAACTAACACACTTCAAGACATGTAAAAGTAAGTATTGTATTGATTGAGTAAAAACCTGGCAAGGCTATATGAGGTCAATCTATCCAGACTGTTCAGCTGCAGGCAAACCCCCTCTGTATGGGTACAACATGTGAAGCATGACGGCTCACTAACAGTCCTGAGATCTGCAGGCACAGAGCAGCTTGAGATGATGGAGAGGCCATTTTGTTTTCTATTTATTTTATGGAACTTGTTTTTTTTTTTTAAATTGGAGGTAGAAATGTAATTCTGGTCCCTGACATGTCAGCAGCTCTGAGGTCATGCCATGTGAGATAAGGAGATCGACCAGTACAGCAAGTGATCCTTGGCTGACAGTGCTCTCTGCTGTCTGAATACAGGATAGCAGCCAAAGAATAAAGGTAATATAAACACAGATCTGATGTTTTTAAGGTAGTGCAGACAAAAACAACTGTTGAACTTCAGATCATGATCACAAATCACAGAACACAGGATGCATAATGCATTGCTTATAATGTTCCTCACTGCTGGTTCAATTTAGATGCACTTCTGCTGTTTTTGGACCAAATATGACCAAAATAGAGGAGCATAAAAGTCATTTATAGGCCACATGTGGATGCACAGAGATCTGAATTCCCAAAACTGGATTTTAAAAGTGCACCACCAATATCAAACATGAAATTACGAAGTGAACCAGGGCTAAGAAGTGAAGGTAGTGGAAGAGGAGGAACGGGAGGAGCGAGTGGATCTCTTACCTGGTACAATCTCAAAAAGGTGTCTTCCTGGTTCGTCCGGATTAGCTGTGAGCTCGTTGACCTGGCATCCCTGCAGAGGTATGCAGCCCTGAAACAGAGAGAGAGGAATTCAGATATTGGGCTGAAATATATGTAATTATGTTCTTACTTCTTTCCACTCCTCCCTATCTTCTTACTCTTTTGTGTTTCTGACTCTTTTTAGCTGCTGTTCTTTTATCATGGCATCCCGGTTGTCCTCTGTCTCTTCTTTATGTTCTTCTTTACTTTATCATTACATTCTTCTAGGGCTGAGCGATCTCTTTATATGGAAATGACAATTTGACAAGAGTGCGATGTCCTTCACTAGGTTCCACTGACTTTAACAGAACAGACCTTTTTTTGTCGGAATAAATCAGGTTTTTAGTACAAATTTTTCCCCAGCTTACACGTCTCTGAGAGGATTTTCTACCATCCAGTGAGTTTGTGCTTTCCAACATTGGATCTGTAAGAAGTTTTATGAGCTGTTCCGGGAGATCTCCATGCAGTACTGCAATGCCTAGTATACTGCTCGATAAGTCTGTAGATACAGTAATCTTGTTT
The DNA here is from genome assembly GCF_020085105.1 of Siniperca chuatsi. Classification (NCBI taxonomy): domain Eukaryota; kingdom Metazoa; phylum Chordata; class Actinopteri; order Centrarchiformes; family Sinipercidae; genus Siniperca; species Siniperca chuatsi. The sequence goes on from NC_058061.1 coordinate 18,241,827, forward strand.
AATACCATGTAGACCATAAATGCAGACCTGTAGTTTAATTAATCGAAAATAATCACAATTTTAAATCATAATTGCAATATTGGTCAGAAAAATCGCATCGGCATGCAGTCAACATGCCCTCGTTGACTTCCCCTCGAATCCCTGCCGCAATCACAAGTGTCCTTCCAAGTGTCCTTGTCTGAAGTGAATTTGGTGAGATCGACCCTCTAAGGGCTGAGGGAGCGAGTCAACAACGATGGTCAGAGGTGATTTCTTTATTCTCAACATTATCTGTAAACGCATTGAAAAAATTGCTGTTTTGTAAGATATCATAAACACCGTAGCAATAATAATTATGATAGTCATGATACAGATCACACACAGAAATTTCTAAATCAGAAACCGATGCAGCTTATTACAAAGTGCCTACATATTGCAATTATCCGCTGAAGACGCCTTCGCTTGAAATGAGTCTGCATGTATTTCTGATGATTTGTAAAAAGCAGTATAGCCCTAAGCCTACAACTGGCAGTCGATCTATGATAGTTTGAGCTGAAAGTGTACAAGGGCAGGTGCGCTCCATTTAAAACCCTGCTCCTCCCCCGCCCACTCTCCCTCTGCTCTCCCAGTGGCCTCCGTGCGACGTATGTTGTTACGTAATACCAAGGGCTGAGGGGAAGTGAAAATTTTAAGGAGCTACTCCTGTGATTGACGAGGGACCCACACAGATTATCCGAATACATTATCCAGATCAATACTCATTTAGCCCTGAGAACTGAGGCCAAGTGAGCTGTGAAGAGATGCCAGCGTCTGTAGGTCGGCCCCGTCTGCACACTGGCATCCTCCATCAAAGAGAGAGGAGTCTGCCAAATCGCTTCAACCAGAGGGCCGGGCTGTCGCCAACATTAGTCGCCATGGAAACAAATGGAAGAGGAGGGAGCTGAGGATGGATGGAGCGCAGGGGCAGGGCAGAAACCGGGGGGGGGGTTGTTGCTCCCAAGGGTCCTATGTGCTCGGAATAACACAAGTAGCTGGCCGGGGAAGAATGAATAAGAAGAGGTAACACGTAACGCAAGAACACAAATCACACAGTCAAGCAGTGTAAGCTGAAAATGCAGGACTTTTTAGCTCTTGGCGACAGAGTGACATTAAAGTAGAGCTCCTGTTTTGTTTTGTTTCTTTGTATGAAACTGTGCTTGCATGCACGAGCCTTCAACTAGCCACGAACAGATGTGGACACGCCCGGTTTAACCTGGTTTGCACATAAATGCCAATCATCATCCTGGGCCAGAACACCAGCCCCGGCCCCGGAAGACAACGTCCTCCACCGGTGCCAAAGCACACAAATATCACACACTGCTATTGATTGGTACCATGTGCATAGGTCTCAAATTGAGGCACATAAACACCACAGACTCCTCTTGTTTAACACATGCAATGAAGCTAACAGCTGTCTCCTCACATAAACCTGAGACTGGATCCCAGTCAAAGCAGCAGCAGTAAACCACTGACAAAACCTGACCACATCAGACTCAATGCTCAGAAGCACCATCCTATGAGAAAGCTAACTGCAACGCTAATACTTTTTAATAACCCCCCCCCAAGGCTGTCCATCGTCAGCTGTTCAATCTTACAGAACTTTATTTATAATTGTAGTCCAAAATCATACACAGCACACAAGTCTGGGACCCAGATGGAAATGTTATCCCATGGATTCAATGTGCTTTGTAGATCCATCAATAAATCAAAAAAACACATTTCCACATCATACAGTTAAAGTTTCAAAACAACCAGATAGAGTATATTTACGACAAATTTAAAGCTGCATTAATTAATATGTTAATATTAACAATGGATTAAATGACTATGTGTAATGTGAAAGGGGTCGCTCATAGTGACGAACCCACAGAGAATCATCACCAACTCTACAGTTCCCCTCAGCTCTACGGAGCGCTTTAGCCCCTTTTGAGCGCATTGTTTTGGTTTTACGGCTCACAACTGTTTTGGTTCAGTTTCGCTGCTCTAATCTACCTCGTTTCCAGCCACAGCAGCAGTTGATGAAACACCAAAACCGAGCTTAGAAGAAGTGTGAATATTAGACCATACATCCAGAAACACCGCTCCAAACGAATGCTAACGTTGCTGCGTATCTGCTGGATGTGTAAATATGCAACTGTTTGCTAACACTTTTGCCATAACTTCATAAGGTGTTAATATGTCAATGTTGTGTCTAAAGTTTGTTCGGCTGCCAGCAAGTGGACAAAATGTGAATTTTCTCTGCTTTAAGAGGATTTTTTTTTTTTTAGAACTTGCTCTTGATTCTTGTTTTTACTGCCATTTCAGTGTTAACTTGTAGGTTCTTGTTTGCTTCATTTGCCATTCAAAACAATGTGAGATGACATCTATTTACGTTTAGTAAACAAACACTTGAAAAGAGCTCCACAAATTTTTTTTCCCCTTTGGGAAAGGGGAGGTCTCTACATCTAAATATCACATTAATAGCATTTAGCAATAAAGATGGAGGCAAAACAAGCTTCTCATGTGTCACCACTTTCAAAATTACATTTTATCTTGGGTTGTGTGTAATGAATTGCAGCTGAAGACTCATTTTGTATTCGGAACACTAATGATCCCCATCCTCCTCCACCACCACCACCACCCATGTATTTGTCTTGGAGCAACAGAAAGTCATCCGATAACTGAAGTCCATTTGTTTTGTAGTGGATTTATCCCCACATGATGAAAAGGAAAAGAAGACCTGTATAGATCCTGTGTCAGTATTGTCTTCCCTCCCATCAATTATCATATCTTTTCATCTTGGTAGGGGAATGGTCAGCAATTTGCCCTCATCCTGCAACCCCCCCCCCCAGCCTCGAATTTCCTATCGATTAGAAGATGAGAGGGAGGGCGAAAAAAAATGGCTAGAGTGACACTTTCTCACACATCCTGCTCTCTGGGGGGGAGGATTTGCGTGTGCGTGTGCATTCCTCTGAGTGTATATGTGTGTGTGCATTCAACCACATGTGTGACTTGAATCCACTGGGAGCTGCCAATCAATATAGGCTGGATGTGTATTGGCAAGCTCTGATGAAAGACAGTCTGTCAAAGCCTTCAGTCATTTGTTCCTCACAGAATGGAAAGTGCGAGGAGGGGAACACGTCATTCTGTGTGTATATATATATATATATATATATAGTGTGTGTATGTGTGTGTGTGCGCTGACAGGAACTGAAAGACATTGATGGCAGACGGCTGCTGCCTACATTAAATGAACAGCAGTCACGCAGAGTGAAGATTGAAGAAATCAATAAAAGTGTCGAGATTTCAGCCAGAAATGTAAAGAGATAAAGAGAGCTCTAAACGTGTGTGTGTGTGTGTGTGTCACAGAACTGCCCCTGCTGTCTTTTGTTGTTGGATTACATCATCGCCTCATGTTACGACTATGTAAGCCTGTCAGCTACGTTGACTGTCCATCCCAACATTGTTTATATGAGTGTGTGTGTGTGTGTGTGTGTGTGTGTGAGGTCAGTCCAGGCCAGCTACCATACTGCTTGTGAACTCCTCAGTGAGAATTATAATGGGAAAATGTGAGTCAGCACCTGGCCACAATAGAAGTCCCTCATCAAAGAAGCAATGGGATCGATTAAGGGTTTTCTCTGTAAATATTTTTATGATGGAGCACTAATGGAGGAGGAAACCAGGCGTCCCACACTGCTCTGCTGTGTACTAAAATGTCCTGTGAGTGTGGTGAGTCATCATTACCACTGTGTATTTTCCTCCGTTGTCACAAATAAAGCACATACAGTAAGTAGTGTTGTTGGTAGAGTTTACTTAAAGAACATTACTGGTGTTATTTGTAGTTAGTCTGTTTACTCAGTCAGGCCATTTACATCCAGGATCATTTTGCAATGGGTGCCATGGCTAATTTAGATTTTCAGATGCTTTTCATACTGGCCAAAGAATGAATGAATGAATGGAGGCCCTGATGTCTTCAGCTGCTGTACATGGAGGACTGCTGATGTAAGATATGGAATTTGGGCTCCCCCACTGACTGACATGTAAGTGGTTAGTGTGCCTTTTTTGACAACATTTGTTCGTTACTAATATTTAGTTTACTAAAATTGTACGATCACCGTCACATTTGTTACATTGTGCTGCCTGTGGCCACTAGCAATTTAGCTGCTCTAGCTCTCTTAATGGACGTTTTTCATGGAATTTTAACATGTCACAGTAGGAAAAGCACAGGTGTAAATAATAAAGTTAATGATGGCTGAATTCCATTTAGCTGCTTCAGTTTCAGGGCCCTGGTATTGTGCATGTTGGCTCACGGTCACACTGTCGTGACTTACACTTGAATTAACATCGTTTATGTCATTAGTAACACCTGTTCTTTTCCTACTATGACAAGTCAGAATGTCTGCTGTGAAAAAGGCCTATCACAGATTTTTTTTCATTTTCGAAATTGTAGTCTTCAGCCCCAACCGTCATCAACCGTCGCGCTGCTCCCTCTGGAGCCACAAAAGGCTTTATGCAACTTTTTTTTCACATATGCAGTAGCACCCCCTTAAGACCTGTAAACAGACTTGGATGTGTAAAATCGGAGGAGTTCCACTTTTACTGTAATTATGGACTTCTTTTCAAAGTAACGGCAAAATTGCTTTACATGTGTTTGGCAGATGTTTTTTGTCCACGCGTACACACACACGAGCAATTTGTGGCTCAGTGTCATGTTTGAGGGCACTTCGGCAAGCCAGGTCAAACCACCAATTCCTATGATTAATGGCCAACCTGCTCTACCTCCTGAGCTACAGCACACTCTCCCTTGATAGATGATAATTTATCTCCATTCTCAAAAATACTCTTAACGTGCTAATGATGTCTCATCTCAATGTAAATAAATAGCCACAAGCTGACAGCTGGCACCTTCTGCTTTCACTGATCAGATAAAATGATTCTTTACATTTCCATTCCTTGCTCCTATATTGTGCAGCCAATAAACATGCGTTTTTAGTGCTATCTGAGTCGTTAGCCTGTAAAAATCCATCAGTCCTCCAGAGAGTGGGAAGCTGCTCCACTGGGGCAAAGATAAAACACTTTCATTTAATTGTGTAAATGTAATCACACAAGCCAAAGAACAGTGACTCAGCTTTGGGTTGAGTTTCACCGTCCTGTCAGTGTGTTCCACTGTGCGCAAACATGGCTGAAGTATTACCTGTGGTTTGGTTTCTTCCTCGTCTTTGTAGAAGAAGAGCTGGTCTGAGCGCAGCACAAACCAGCGGAGCTGCCAGTTCTTCATGATGCTGCGCTGCTTCTTCAGCCAGCCAGCCTTCAGCGCCCCCTCCTGGAGGCTGGGGGAGGCTGGCCGGCACGAGCCCCGCGACACCTCGCCCATTACCATACTCTTGGACCTGGCTGCAAACACACATACACACACATAAAGCATTTTTATTCTGCGGAGACACAAGCGGGCAGAAAGTGAGGGGTCGGGTGGGTTACAGGGGATTGAATTGGTGGTTCTGCTTGATTTACTATATTCCTATTTCTTTGGCTCGTGTCTTTTCATTTTCTCCCTAATTGAAGCTTGTGTTAGCCCTCATTCTGTATGCTGTATGCACACACATGCTCTGCCAGGCTCTTCAGTCATGAACACACACAGCCTTCTGCCCCAGGCTGCAACACCTCTAGATGAAGGGGGAGTGGGACTGCAGAGGGGCAGCAGGCACAAATAATAACATAAAGCAGATAAAATAGAGACTGCTAAGGGGGAGAATATATATACACACACACACATCTCAGGTGACAGGGATCCCCCCTACCATTTCAGAGGTCCTTGGAAGAGACATATTGTGTGTTGCCACAACCCAATAGAATAGCAGAGGCTTTTGAGCTGTGATAATAGGACCACATGGGACTGACTGGCTGGCTGACTGAATCATTCTCAACAAACGTGTGTAACCTGAGCTCAGTCAAGGACGGGTTTAAAAGGCATAGGATGGCAGTTTTATAGCTGTGTCTCAATGTGACACCAGGTTTGTCTCCACTGAGCTACTTGTTCTTGTATGACATTCAGCGGTGAAAAAAAAAATTGATTTAAGAGTGCGACGTGTATCATTTCTGGCAATATTTAATAATAATAATAATACATCAGCTGACACTTAAGCATGACTTATCTATTACGACACACCATGAGATATCTCCCTACAAGAAAGAAAGTCATCAGTTGAGAATAAATTATGTTATACACTTACAAAACTGGCTGAAGATTTCAAGGTTTTATAGATGAGAAAAGGCCACAGAGCCAGGATGACGTCTATATTCCGGTCAGGCAAACAAGGCAATGCTATTTGATGACCATGTATAATTTATAGAAATCAATTGTGCAGACATCCTCCCTGCTGGTGTGCGTTTTGTGCCAACCACACGCACACACACACACACACAGAAATGATCAATGTTCAGATGGTGCAGAGGGAAGAAGGCTATGGATGAATGGGGAGGGGGAAGAAAATCAATCCTTATTCTTTTTTATTGTCTCATCTCTCTCTCCAGCATACATATAGCTTAAAGGTCATTTTTATTCATTTTATTCACAGCCATTCCTGGCAGTCCGTAAAGCCTGTTGATACTCGGAGATGTGCTGACGGATGGACTGATTATTTCTAAAGAAAAGGTGGATTTTTTTGGACCATGTTTCCAAAGTGGCAAGGTTTGTCATTTTTTTGATAGTGCAGCCGAAGATAGACAGGAAAGGGGGGATGAGAGAGGGGATGACATCCGCGGTAAGGACTCAGCCTTGGTACACGGGGGCGGGTGCTCTACCAGGTGAGCTACCAGGGTGCCAATTGGTGAATTTTAATATTCATGTTAATTCAAAGCATTTTTTTTTGTGTAGGATTTATCATCATTTCAATACGTCAAGTGAAAACTGTCACCTGGTTTTTCATTAAATAAATGGCAATAAGAAAAATAACACATATTCAAAATGTGTCTTTTCACACCTGTATTTTATTCCTTGGTCCCTGTCTGACATTTGGGTTTCATCTGAAATGTGAACTCTGTTAACTGCTCACATCAGATATCAAAGGTTTTTAAATAAACCAACGATTACAGTGGCAGCTTTAATTAACCTGCCACTCAGGGACATCTTGTCAGATGTTTAAGAACTGAGCAACATGACGGAAATTGGGTGGCTGAGTGTGCTATGCTAAAGATCTGTCAAGCAACCAAACACGGCAAAACGTATCCCATAAGCTCAAAACATCTGGTGGATGTTGCAGATGATGTTTTAATAGTCAGACATACTTCCTTTTATTTTGTTCCCCTCTCCTGCTCTCTTTCTCTATTTACCCGTCTCCTCTACCTTGGCTTTTCTCATTTATCCATCTTGTGTTGATTCCAGTCCTGTTTTTTAACCCCCCTGCCCCGTCTCCCTCTTACTTTGACTCGCTCTAATTCGTCTCTCCCTCCTTACGTTCAGCACTGCTGGTCCTGTTGAATCAAAGCTCTGTTATTACTGAGAGCACACATGCACATACACACTCGCACACACACAAACACAAAAGAGGATCCTTGTTCTCACTGCTGGCACCTCATTTAAGCAGTTTTTGTCTAATAAATGAGTTCTTGGATTAGAGGCACATTTTCATTAGCTATTTTTAAAATATAATTATTTCCATTGTTGTTGAGAACAATTTTTAAGCATTGCAAAGCAGTCGTAATTGCTTTTTGCAATTGGGTAATGCTTTACAATTGTTTTTTTTTCCTGATAGCCTACAGTATGTATAAAAAAACAGCATCAAAGCTCTGCGTGTTATATTTTCAAAGCACAAGTCACTCACGTTTTTTTTTTGTCTTTGTTTCAGTGAACTGTCAAGATAAAATTCTTGGGTTTTCCAATGGCTTCCCAACTCCTGCGTCTTTAAATTTGCTTCTTCATAAATTTAGAATTAGTTGAAAGATTGTACTTGCGTGATCACCATCAGGATCTTCGTCCCACTGCCACCCCTTCTGTGTGAGGACACCAACCAGGTTATTTGGTAGTGTAAACATCAGGGACGCAAAGTGTCTCACGTGCGATCAACAGCACTGTGAACTGAACCTTAAAACCCTGACTGGGTGTCTTACCATTTCCATCATATTGCCAGCTAAAAGTGGCACTCACTTTCCCTGTCCGCCTTCACTCCTCTGTTTTTCCTCACCACATCCATCATGTTCTTCCATCCTTCCTCACCCTGCCAGTGTTAGCATAAAAGAGCACCACTGTTTAACACATCAGCTGTCTGGATCACAGGAGTGGAACATACACGGGCCGATGATTCACGCTTGAGTCACAACAACTGATTTTTGAGTGTGTGTGTGCCAAGCACGACTACCCACTGCGCCAATGTGGACCTTCTGCTCGGAGTGATTCAGACCTTCCTTGGCTTGGGTGGAGCTGCTCTGTGGTCACTTCTACAACTATCAACTACAATGCTGAAAAGAGGCTGTTTTACTGTAAAAGCGCGCTTTATGCATAATCACTGCAATTCACTGAAACAGAGAGCGTAATTGTGGCTCATTAATTTACAGTAGATAGTAGTTAGGGAAGGGCTCAAGAGTCAAATAATAGGGGCTCAACATCATGCCTGACTCTGTGCGCAGATGTACAGTATGCCCACATTTGTTTATCAAGACGTACACCAATGGTAAATGGTAATTTATATAAATTGGTCCGTGCGTCATGTTATTTCAGGGTCATGGAAGTATAATTCTGGGTATGGAGCTGAATAGCCTGGAATACCAGATGGATTGGCGACTCATTCAGTCATGAGCTCATTCATGATATCATGAACGTGTGTGTGTGTGTGTGTGTGTGTGTGTTGGTGGGTAGGGGGGTGTACTGTTGACCATTTTTATAAACTTCCCTTGAACTCAAAGAGAAATACACAACCCCAGCATTGCCAGCTGCAACGTTTTTAATGGAATTATCTCAATCAGTGGAATTGCTCATGAGGGCAAAGTAAATCAGTGTGAAAATTTCACATCGAGTTTAACTTTGGTCAACTTTGCAAGCAAATTTGCGCTGTTGACCAATAGTGAGCCATCTTCACAGTGCTCACCTTTGAAGGAACAGAGAGCCGGAGAGTCCAACATGGAGGAAGCTTTCGTAGCTTATTAGCTGTGTTGCACCACTCAGGTTGATTAAATCTCCTCTGCCGGAGTATAAAAATTGCTCCACAAAAGAGGCATGGTTTTTAGATAGTTCTGAGACAGGAGTCGGTGGTACAAATACGTCTTTTGAATAAAGTGAAAAGACACACTACCTGAGATTCTGTAGATTCAGCCATTTTGCCCAAATGCAACATGGTTGATGATGTTTATGCTTGTTCTGTCAAATCAAATGAGAAATGCAAATAAAGCACTCTGTCCATAAAAAGTTGGACTCATCAGTGTCACGTCTACATGTGCAAGTAATGTTACAATGCGAACAAATGGTTGTCTGCAGGCCGAAAAATCTAAAGTGGTACAGTATAGCACATGAAGGGACACTTTCATGCTCTAGGCCCCTATGATGTAACTTAATACAGTTTGCAGTCGTACATTTATCATCAGCAGGAAATGGATTTATGGCTCTTATGCACAACATAGAGGAGCCCATCCATTAGCATGGTAAGGAGGGCACTCCACAATAGCCAGGCAATACTACACTAATGGCTAAATCACATACACACACGCACACAAGAAAGGGAGCAGGCATGGCGGAGGAATTCAATTTCATTAATCTGGTTGTTGTGTAGTGATTTATGGCTCGTGGAAAATGGCTAAGAGAGTTACAGGTGCATCAGTGTGTAACCAGTTAGCCTATCACTGTTGATTAATGTGTTAACCATTATGTGTGTGTGTGTGTGTGCGTGGCAGCCTTCCCCGACATGCTGGAGGTGTGGCCAATAATATACAGCCCGTATGTGAAAGCTGCAGTGGAGCGGAACAGATCTGCAGCAGAGGGTTTGTGCGTATCTGTGCATGTTATCATCTCCACATGCTCATTACCTGAGTGTGTCGGTGTGTGAGGGTTTTTTTATCTATGCAGCATGCTCTTGCTGACAGTATCTAGTCGTGAGGGTGTTCATTCATATGCCTCGGAAAGGCAGGATGTCAGGGTGTTGCTACATTGCAGGACTTTGATCATAAAAACCATGGTAACGCAGATCAAAAAGACACAGCAAGAGAATGAAGCAGCTGATATGTGGGCAATTAAAGCTGCTACTAGATTTCTGGTGCCAGCCAAAGAAAAATGCAGAGAAGCCCATTACAGCTTTAATATGTCGTTGGTTGTTACTGAAGCACAGCAGTCAGATTTTTATTATATGGAGAAGATATTTTTGATTAACTGAATCCTAGTTAAAGAAATCGGTCTACTGGCATTCTAGATTGGTAGCCAATTGGGTTTTTATTTACATAAGCATTTCCTATTAAGAGTTGCTCTGAAAGGACGGCATAGTCTCACTGATTTAATTAGATCTCAGGGGCAAATCCAAATAATTGTTGGGTAAATAATGTTTAAGCAATAGACATTTTGGGAAATACACTTATCTGCTTTCTTGGTTTGATGAGAAAATTGATACCACTCTGTACGCGTACGTAAAGACAGCGAACAGGTGGAAACAGCTAGCCTGGCTCTGTCCAAAGGAAAAATTTTTTTGTACAGAATAAATAAAAAAGGTACAATGTAGTAATTAGGGAGCTTCAGAGGTGCCCCCGCCTCCAGTCTTTATGTTAGGCTAAGCTAACTGTCTCCTGGCTCTAGCTTCATATTTTGAGTTCAGACAATCTTCTCCTGCCAAGAAAGCGAATAAGTGTTTTCCCCAAGATATCGAAATACTCTTTTAAGTGGAGCTCTGTGAATAAAGAGGCAAGAGAGGAGGACGACGACATAGTGAAACCTAGTTAAGTTAGTGGTCTACTAACTGAAAAATCTACGCAATTTAGCCATTTTAGATTGGTACCTCAGATAGAAGACAAGCCAACCTTCCAAATTCAAACAAGTCATAGCTTATATACAGTACATCTAAGCTAGTTAGCTTGTCACTGACCTTCCAAAGTCAAACATGACAGCTTACATACTGTATATCTGTGCTAGTTAGCTTGTCAACTGACCTTCTAGCATCATGAATGTCGCAGCCATGAATGATTAATAGATTAAAAGTCAACCACATTTATATTATTGATTCATATTTTGAGTGTCCTCTTTGACATTCTAGTTTGCCAGCCAGAAAGAGATCAGTTATCCAGCATGCCATGGTTAGTGTTGTGTCCCTTTCTTGACCCACTTTAACCTCAGCTGACTCTACTACACTACTACATCTGTCACATACTCGTTTATTCATGGTCTTCACGCAACAAATGTGAAGCTGTCAGCAGTGATGCACTAATTTACAGAAGATATGCAGAGAATGCTTCTCACGCAGAATCATAGAGCTGCTTTAATCTTTTCAATTTTCACTATCCTAACAGAAACGCAGCGAGGATGAGTGGTATTTCCACCTCCTTAAATGTAAGACTGTTGCATTTAGCATTTTTTATTATGTTTTGTATATTTGAGCCCTCTGTAAATGCACATGAATCCTCCTTTCTCACTTATTAATTTCATGCCACTCCAGCGGAGGAATTACACATCAATTTCCTATTCATTTCATCTTAATCAGATCCAGCTGTATAATTACAGTCATGGAGATTAGTGCCAAGGAAGGAAGGAAGGACACACACACTGGCATACATGGACATATTAATACATCTATCCACACAAGCACACACACACACACACACACACATACTGCACTTGTACGAGTGTGAGCACACACTGCAGCAGCAGCTGACGGCAGCGTGATAGTGCTGAGTGTTGCAGTGATGAAACTAGAGATGCTGCTCGCTCCTCTTAATAGAATTCACACTGGCAGCATCGGCCAGCTGTAGTAGAATGCTAATGTACGCGAGAGCTTCCCTGCGTGGGCAGACCTGCCGCTTCATTCATTCATTCATATTCAGTAATATGTGACTGCAGTAGGAAAATAGCTGGAGTGGAGAAAAAGTGTTTCTGCAGACATATTCTTGTGTAAAATCAGAATTATAGGAGAAAAAGAACTTTTTAAAATGCAATATATTTGTAAAAGTGAAGGTCAGTGTCCAGATAAAGCCACTGCATCACTAACACATCCTCTGATCTGATAAACTCCCATCATAGTCCCTGTCAGATATGACATGATGTGTCACTACAGAGTTCTGGATGAATAAGGAGCTACTGTAGCTGGCAGGTGCTGTAGATATGAAGGCAGAGCAAACAAACCGTGTCCTACCTCTCCTGGTCTGTCTGATCTTTGGGCTCAGCATGGCTGTCATCGCTTGTCCACACACTCTCCTCTCGGCATGTTCATGTACATCCAAGCACCCCACCCCTGTCTCTCCCTCTGCCTCTCTCTGCCTTCGCTTCTCTCCTCTTCTTCTCCCTCTGACCTTCTGCAGTGCGGCCGGCAGCTAGGGGGTTGGGTGAACAGGGGATGGGAGGAGAATGGAAAGAGAAGGGGGTGGTGAAGGAGGAGGAGGAGGAACTGCCCCTCTCTTTTTTTTTTTCTCTACACACAACGCCCAGTGGCCTCCACCCCTCCCTGTTACATTATTCATAGCGGTACATCCGCCTGGGGTAGATGGAGGAGAATGCTTTTGGGGTGGGTCTCCCACCCTCAGAGCACAGACCTGACCGGCTAACAGATGCCTGGTTTTAAGTGTTGTTATTTTCTGCAATGAGTGCTTTTTCATAAAGATAGGAGAGAAAAAAGAAGGGGAGGGGGTGTTCATCTGGCAGGTGTCTCCTCCTTCTGTATCTAATTAAGCTGTAGAGGTTCTCATCTTGTCTCCACCTCCTTCCCTTAATCACTCATTTCCCCCATCCTTCCTCTGCTTTCTCATTTTATTCCTGCCTCTCTCTCTTGCTATATCAACATCTTTTTTTATCATTTCTTTTCCTTCTCCTCCCACCTCTCTCGCCACAATTCCCTTTCTTATTCTTCTATACATCCGTCAGTCTCTACTATCTTTTCTTTTCACCTTAATTATTTCCCTTTACCATTTTTGTCTTTGCCACTCTTGGCTGTCTAAGAACGATGCTGCCTTCAATTCAAAGACAGACATGGGAAATTCCCAGCTTTTCCCACCTACAGTAGGTCGTAATTACATCCTCCAGGCATTCCAATGGCACTACTCAGAAAAACCAGGGGAGAAAAAATACTATTCCCCTTCTAACAGACGATGTCATGTCACCTCGAGCTACAGTGGCCTGTAATTGACACAATAAAGGGTGTAGGAGTGTGGCACTGCTGGCAAGAGGAATTTAAAGCTAAGCGGAAAAATGTCACCAGTGTTCATTTTGGCACCTGATTTTGATTTAGTTGCAGTTTTAGTCTTCGAACAAAAATGTGTATTAGTTTTAGTCACATTTTTAGGCATTTGATTTTTGCTAGTTTTAGTGACATTTCTGTCAGTAAAACTTCAGTCCTTTTTCTCAACTTTTTCTGTTTCTGTAGTTACTGCTGTCTGCCTTTGTAAGGCAGCATATCTGTTCCTTTTTTCCTTCCAAGAAAAAAAAACTGTATTAATTAGTTCATCTATCCATCTTTCACATTATCATTTAATTTTCATTTGTTGACAAAAAAGTCATAGTTGCCGTTTTCAAAGGTTACGTTTTCGACATAGAAAAAAGTTCAACAAATATTTTTTGTAATAGTTTTTGTTTACAAAATGAACACTAAACGTCACCATGCAAATCCTGGAGTATCAAAACTTATACTATATAAAGCAACTTTTATTCAGGAAAAGAGGGTGAACCAGAAAATGGTATTTTGAAAGCTAAGAAGTTCAACAACTCAATATAAAATGTGAACTGTTATCACACCTGTACTGGTTCAGATTTTTACATGTCTTTATTTGCTATAACCAAACAGAAATATTTTGTCCAGGGGAGGAAAGTACACAATATGAAGCTTTTGTTCAGTTTTGAAATCAGTCAATTTTAGTATTTCCTGGCGTGAGTTTCAAGGACTGTTTCTTTGCATTTTCCATGTGTCCTACTCTCAGTCTTCTCTGGAAGGCAGCATCAGACCTGTCGTTGCTGTTAGCAGCTGTGCTACAGCAGCCGGGCTTCCCTCCTCCTCCAGTGTACAGAGGATAATGGCCTTAAGTCCTGCACTGCAATTGAATCAGAGCTGGCCTCACGTCAACCACAGCTGCTCTTATTACAGAGCAAAGAGGGAGAAAGACGCAGAGGGGGTGGAGGAGTGTGTGTGTGTGTGTTTGTGTGCCCTCACATGACATACATGCACATATACACACAAGCCAACAAGGAGTTAAAATGAAGCAGCAAATGCGATCTACCGCGGACACATTCATGGAGTAAACCAAAATGGAGCCAAAATGAGGCTGACAGAAACAGAGATAGGGGTCACACAAGCTGAAATGAAACAGAGAGAAAGAGGACACACACACACACACACACAGTGACAGGAAACCATAGATGAAGCAGAGTGAGGGAGGAGTAACACACATACACAAACACCAAGAAGCCTTCAGTGCCAGTGTTTGGTTTAAGACTGAGGATGGCTGAAAGCGATGTGGCCACACCATGCTGGGTGTGGCTCTGGGTGTTGTTTACCTCTGAATTTATCACCAAAATCCTACTCATTTTGTTCTGTTATCACAGAGCAGGATGTTGGACAAAAGAGGAAGAGACAGGAAGGTGAGAAGAGGAGGGAACATGGACTCAAGAGGCGTTTGGACATTTCAAGCCAGAGAGTGAGACGAGTGGCAGAGTTGCAAACCACCAGAGCAGCGCTCAACCATAACTTTCCTGTTTTTGTTTAGCCATAACCACTGGGCTGCCCTCTGTGTACACTTCACTGGCACCATAACTCTGGTATATGCGAGCTTCAACGCCTATTTCAGGGCTTGCTCAATTGTCAGGATGTTCTCTGCAGCTTGATTTGAAGGAGACCGTTTGTATCAGATTATATCATGGTCTGGGTGAATACTCGATTCTGATTGGCTGCATTGTGTCCATTAATTCCTGATAATGGACACCTACTAAGTAGTTCCAGTGAAACTGTCTGTTCGCCGTTCTAAATTAATGCGCTGCCTGCACAGTATGAGCCAGTATCTAAAATGAGGAGCCACAGCAACAGTCAAAGCCTCCGTTTACAATTTATTAACACGTTAACAAGCTAACATCTAATTACAACAATGAGTGACTGAATATGACAACTATGATGACTGGGATGCAGCAGAAGAAAGAGAAATTGAAAAGAAAAGGGAGAGACGGCACAAGGAGTTACCATCAGGAGAATTAAATCAAATAAAAGATGAAAAAGACGAGATCAACCCAAAAAACGACAGCAACGAAATGGGCAATTAATACACTGAGACTTCCTTGCACAAAAACGAATGGACTCCAACTTTGAAAACTACACCGCTGATGCGCTGAATGAGACCCTGCGGGGGTTTTATGCCGCTATCCAGTCCACCAAGGCAGGGTGGGAGTACAGCGTTGCCAGCCTAAGGAGTCTAAGGCCCAATATTAACCGTCATTTAACTGAATTCAATGTCATGACTGACACCAGATTACATGCCCAAAGCATTTAATCAGAATATAATTTTTTTGACATGCGCAAAGCGGTTCTGCCCGCTGTGAAGCATCTAATCTGCTAGAAATATAACTGAAGCAAAAGTTCTGCTGTTCTGTTTCTGTTTCAATCCTTTCTGCATTCACATGGATTCAGGCAGACGGTAGACGGCAAACCGGACATCATTTTACTGGACGAGACGGTAAAATTAGGTGATCAGCACAGAGCTGGGTGGAATACCGGGTAAGTAACATGGAAAGTGTGTTATGCTGTATTAGTTTAGCGAGCTATCTGGCTAGTTATTAACTTTGTGTAGCCGACATCACCATATCGTCATGCGTGTTTCGTTATGCCATCCTGCCATTCCATTTCCCGTGCCGTCCTGAAGGTGTTGTCCGTCTACCGCCATTTTTCTGTCCCTCCCGGGACGAGCGAGGATGAATGATGAAGGGAGGAATGCTTGTCCCCACTGCACTGACGCAGCAGTGCACAGTTGGGTCAAAATCACCATAAAGTACCTATGAGACTTCACAATTTCCAAAGAAAAAGCTGAAATTTTCTATTTAACTTCATATTCAATGTATCAAGTAGACCGTAGGCTGTCAAATGCATATTGCTCAAGCTCTCTCACTTATTATTAATTAACTGCCAGCAGACAATGTACTAGCAAACCACAAAATATGTCCACCCTGTCATGGACAAAGTTGAGGTAGAGTAGCATAGTAATTATAAAATGTATATTTTCAGAAAGATATTTAGTCCCTTTCTCAACAGTATATTTTTGTTATTTGGAAACATCTTTTGCTAATAATTAAATTAATGCAACATATTTGTTTTCCTATGACATCTGCGATAGTTGCACTTTCTTTTCTAAATACAATCTAACAACAAAGATATCTGGTCAAACTGTTACGGGCTTTTTTAAAGTAATATTTTCAAACAAATTTGGCCCTCATTTGTTTATAAACAAATCACACAAAAGGTTTCACTAATATATGAAAGTAATTTGTTTATTTTCATAAAACATGAAGATGACAGGGTGAACAGTACACATAATTAAGGACGTGGCTGCTTTGAGTGGCAGGTGGGTGCCCTATCTCAGGTGGCTTGCAGCTAGGTGGTTCAGCAACCAGGCCTCATTTGGCCCGGCTCCACCTCTTTGCCCATTTTTGGATTAGCCGGAGTCGGGGACTGCCAACATGGCGACGGCTGGCCGGCCACTTTGAGCATCACAACAGCTCTTCAGAAACCTATGGGTGACGTCAAGGACACTATGTTCAGGTTATATACAGTCTATGGTTATAATATGTGTGTAATAACTGTATATCGGCCTATAGCCTATGTTACTGTCTATGTTGTCAGGTAGGCCTCAGCAAGGCAAGGCAAGTTTATTTATATAGCACATTTCAGCAACAAGCCAATTCAAAGTGCTTCACACAAAACATCAAAAGCATCGCGACAAAGTGCAAAAGAAACACACCACAAAAGGACATTTAAATACAACTAAATACAGTCATTAAAGAGCCAAGAGAACAGAAAATAAAAACAAGCTAAAATAGAATAACTTCAGCGGTGGCAATTTGAGACTTAATAAACAAAAACTCAGAGAGTTTATCGCCTTGTGTACACAAAAGACAACCTGTTTTTATACAGTCTATGGGTACAACATACAAAATAGCATAACATCTGTTATCGTCTAATGTAAATGAGCAATATTTAGCACAGTTTCATACAAGACAATACAACACACAAGACTATGTGATGTGTAACATAACTGTATTTTCTTACCAAATTAAGGTTCGTGTGTCTCACCAAGGTTTCACAAAGAATGAAATCACAATTAGACAAAAGCAGGTAAAGCAACAGAAATTGTGTGAATGCGTTGAAAAACTACATTTTTCAGGTAAAAATAAGAGTAAAGCTTCTTTCCTCATATTAGCTTGTTTTAAAACATTTCAAAGTTTATTAAGTGAAAAATTACTGAAAAGCCTTTTACATGCATATTACTGATAATTTTTTTTGCAGAAATCCGTTAATTTAAGGAAGCACAGTACAATCCACTGATTCAGTCATCTTTTGCAGGGGAAAAAATTAGATAAACAGCACCAAGAAATCAATGAATATATTCACCATTCCTAAATTCAAAGCTGGCTGTTTACCGTAGCTTGAGAACCTGGAAAATATGTATGCAAATAACTATAGTAAGATAAGAGAGATAAGATGCTAGCTTACATGAAAATGATGTTAGGCTAACGTTACACTATGTATCACGTTATGGGGTTGCAAAATTTAGTAGAGTTAGTGTGGACTGCCTACTATAATTATAACATAAGCACAGAAGACAACTTACACTTAATTGGTGGGACACACTGCTGACGATGGTACCAGATGTTGGCTGGACGGGAGGATGAAGGCCGGGGTGTGAGATAGTTGGTTCGCCCCCATTCAACAATGGATTATCAGTGAATCCCAGTTGTCGCCGATGAAAGTTTGTAAAACTATCAGGTGTAAAATGTTCACTGCAGAGGCGGGTGTTGGTGGTGATCCTCAGCTCTCCATCAAGGTGGCTCTTCACAAAATCAGTCCACCTCTTATTGATCTCATCATTCCGAGCTGTTTTGTAAATTCTCGCATCCAGGGAATAGGCATTTAGCGGGACAAAGGCATAGCTAGCTAGCAAAATGTAGGCTGTAACTAACAGCAATGACTGTAACTCGCGATTGAGCAGGCAAATCACTGATGCTAATGCAATCTAGATATTATACAGTGTTAGGGGAGGGGCCATGCTCGGGTTGCTACAGTGCGTCATCGAGCCATGATTTCAGCCCCGCCCAAAAACTCCACAATTAAGTACTACATAGTTAACAGTCTTTGTAACATGTTTTAAGCAATACATTTCTAACATTTATAATGTGTTAAGAAACAAATTTCTGCATTTCCATTACACAGACTTTAAGGTTATGTGTCTCACCAAGGTTTCACAAACTAGAACAGAATGAAATCACAATTAGACAAAAGCAGGAAAAGCCACAGAAATGGTGTGAACTAAGAGTAAAGCTTCTTTCCTCAAATTATCTTGTTTTAAAACTAAATTACTGAAAAGCCTTTTACATGCATATTACTGATCATTTTTGCAGACATCTATTTAAGGAAACACAATACAATCCACTGATTCAGTCATCTTTTGCAGGGAAAAAATTAGATAAACAGCCCCAAGGGCATTTAAATTAATGAATATATTCACCATTCCTAAATTCAAAGCTGGCTGTTGAAATAGCTGGAGCAACAGATGTAGATGTGGGAACACAAGAAGTGGCAGCAGTTGTAGCATCAGTGTTATCATCAGTTTTACCTTCTGATAAAGATCGTGTCATTTCTTCTGTCTTGAGGCTGGCCTGTTCCCAGCTTCAAAGGGCCAAATTCCTGAGGCTTAAGCTAACAAAAATGTTTAAAGCGGCTATAATTCATATTTTTTTAATAACTCCCTCAAATCTGCAGATCCCCATGTACCTCACTGAGCTTTATAGTAAGTTTCAGCTTATTGTTTTGGTTCACTCTCACCGCTCTCATAGTGTTGTTTTCGGCTGAAAAAACTCTGATAAACCCACCTACACCACCTGCTCGGCAGTAAACAGCAGACACAGTTAGCGGCTAGCTGGTGAACATAGCAGAGCATTTTGCAGCTAAAGAGCCACATATTTCCCTCAGTAGTGGGTAGCGAACAAAAAGCAGCTAAAGCAAGAGTGAATATTGGACTTACAATTGTCAGGTGGCCAGAGTTATAATGAATGAATTATAATGTTGCTGTGTAACAATGGATGTGTAAATAAGCTACTGTTCGCATATCACTTTAGAAGGTGATGATATGTCAATGTTGTGTTCACAACTTGTTTCCACCTCCCCTAAGTCAACTAAAGTTAATTAACAATACAGTGGCAGACACTATGACCACCATGAACAAATTATTGATGGTTAATTATCATGAATACTACAGACTTTAGAGGAAATGATAATCAACGTATCCACGTTAAATTAGGTCACTCTGGAAAAAAATAGTTAATCCTGGATGAATAGTTCTTGGCTTTGCTAGAATTAAACTTACTCTTATTTTACAGCTAGCCAACATTTACATTTCTCAGTGAAGGTTTATCCACTCTCATAAAAGTAATTACCTTGAATGATCATGAACTGGGTCATGGTTCAGACAAAGAAGGAGGGAGAATACATGTGGCTTGATTCAAAATTCAAAATAATTTATTAAACTATTTACATAAATAAGTTATATTATGTGGAAATTAGTAATGTAGGTGTGTGCATGGATTATGCTGAAAACTAACAAAGCAAACCAAACAAACAAAGGGGACCATGCAGGACCTGAGAGAGAGAGGGACTGAGCAGGCCAGCTTTAACCCTCCCGCTGCCCCTGGGCGGGTCAAAGGGACCCCAGGGCGGTGTCTTTGTCTTTGTCATCGTCGTTATCTTTGTCTTTCTCTTGTGTTGTATTCTCTTCTCTTCTTCTGTTCTGTTGCCTTTCTCTTCTCTTCCTACACACCGCATCCCCCGCACCAGCGCTGCCCCGAGTGGTGGGTCAAAGTGACCCCTACCCCCCGCGGCGGACTTCCTGTCACTGTTACTCTTTCCTACACACCCAGCGCTGCCCCGAGTGGTGGGTCAAAGAGACCCGCGGCGGACCTCCCCGTCACATTTTCATACACCTCATACCACCATATTACCATCAATCATCATACCCTCCAGTGTTGCCTCTCAAGGTCTTCCACGCCTACTCCTCACTGTTGCGATTCGACGACAGCAAGACCAGAGCCGCCAGACGCACCGGGGACAAGCTGGCGGCGGTCAGGGAGCTGTGGGACAGGTGGGTGGAGCGGCTGCCCTACCTCTACAACCTGGGGTCTGAGATAACGGTGGACAAGCAGCTGGTACCGGTGCGTGCATGTGTGTGCGGTCTTTCCTCCTCGGTTCTACTGTTATTATTATTATCATCATTACTGTTATTATTATATGATAACATCAGTCATAATGATAGTAATCGTAATATACAGTGTTTTCATCATTATAGTTATCACAATATATTATGTGCTGTGGATTCATGATGTGTGTTGTATTCTGCTGTGGAGCACAGTGTCTCTCTCTCTCTCCCCAAGACAACCAAAACCCCCTTGATTTCCCAATTACTTGAGAAGAATTGACTCTCCAGCCAAGAAAAGCTTGTCGTCTGGACAGCATTAAATGCAGGGTGCAGTGTTGAAGTTGCTCAATATCGTTTTACAGTCAAGATGTTTTCCCGAAATCTGGTGCAAAGGGCTCATTTCACCCATTCATAAGAGTGCGGACAAATCAGACCCTGTATAAGCTATTCTGTAGTATTCTAAATAAAAGAATACTAGATTTCCTTGAAAAGCACTCCATCTTTAGTAAAAATCAAATTGGCTTACAGACTTCTACTTTGTGGTATAGGGGGCAAAAGGTATGATCTGGTTAAATCTATGTATTTGGAAAATAGATGTGCTGTAAAAATTGGAGACAAACAAACTGATTCCTTCACCCAGAGAAGAGGTGTTCGTCAGGGCGGCAATTTAAGCCCGACTTTTAATTTGTATGTGTGTGTGTATGTGTGTTTAATGTATATATAAATTAACTTGCTGTACAGATCAATGTGTCATGATTTTTCAAAAATGCCCTTGATGTCAGAACAAATACCAGTTTACCATAAATAATCATATCATTGAACACATTATGACTTATACCTACCTTGATATAACCATAACAGCATCAGGGAATTTCAACATGGCAGTGAACGCACTAAAAGAAAAGCTTGAAGAGCTCTTAATGCTCGGCCACGACGGTCATTTTGACTGTTTTGAAATTTATATGTGCAATAACTTTGTTGAATAAAAAAATGCAATTCTGCTGGTACGTGGCTTTTCCTAAGTGTCTGTATTTATATTTACAAACGGTTTCGTATAAATTACACAAAAGGCAAAGAAAATATGATCATTTTTCCTTATTTCAGCCATACACAGTCATATTGACCGCACTGAATTTCACGCTATATATTGTTCTATCTTTTGCATGGTTTGTTATACAAATAGGAACTTTCATTGTCTCTGTCAAAGAAACGTCGCTAGTGGTCTCGAGTGCTATTAGCATATGCTAATTTGCTTACAAATACAAATTATTAGACTAAATTGTATCAGTACAATAATTTAAGAAAGTGAATAATTGCCTAGGTTGGAGTTTATAAGGAGCCTTTATAAGGAGCCTTTATATTCGTTTATTCTGAAATGAATAAACGAATGAAGAGAAAGATGACTGCTGCCATGGCCTTGGAGATGCTTCAGAACTTGGACAGCGATGACTCTGATGCAGGGGATCTATCGGAGGTGGAAAGTGACAGCGACCTTTCCTTGGGTGCAAGAAAACACTTCATCCTCATCAGAGAGTGATTCAGAGTCCACAAAGAGGAAAAAGAGGCAGCTACTTTCATCTGAGACTAGGGATCCAGATGTTCTGTTCATGGCTGACGTTCCAGGTGAGCTCGGCTGCCCTGCGCTCCTCTATGCACCGCTGTCCTGTCTTGTGCTGCCCTGCGCTAGTTATAGCCTGGGCTATTCACTAGTTATAATTATTATCATTATGCTATTATTATTAGGTTATTATTGTTGTCTAGGCTTTCCCGAACCAGTACCTGCTCTTGAGCCAAATGGTGACAGCACATGGGACCTGACAGTGGCTGAACTGAAAGCCTTTGTAGCCCTGTTATATATCCATGGAGCACAGGGTGCAAAAAACATGGAGTTGGGCAGCCTTTGGTCGGAAAAATGGGGCTTCGTATTTTTCAAGGAAACCATGGCCAGAAATCGCTTCAGGGAGATAATGAAATTCCTGCAGTTTGACAAAAAAGAGACCTGACGTGTGCATCTGCAGGATGACAAGTTTGCCCTGATATCGGCCACTTGGAATAAGCTTGTTCAGAACAGCATAGCCTGCTACAAGCCCGTTGCCAACATAACCATCGATGAGCAGCTGTTCCCCACCAAGGCCCGGTGCAGCGTTATTCAGTACAAGGGAAATAAGCCTGATAAATTTGGAATCAAATTTTGGCTGGCTGCGGATGTCAGTTCAAAATATATGCTGAGTGGGGCTCCATATCTAGGAAAAGAGGAGACGTGGAGCAGAGGTCAGCTCGTGGGAGAGAGTGTGGTGCTGAGACTGGCGGAGAAATATTACCACAGATAATTTCTTCACTTCTCTGAAACTGGCCACCGCGTTACAGGCCAAGAAGACCAGCCTGGTTGGCACCCTGGGAGAGCAAGCAGAGCTGTTCAGCACAAAGGTACTGAAAGTCAGCAGCAGAAGCAACCACCACAGCAGACACCAAAACGGAGGCAGTGCCAGGTTCGGAGAGGCTGCAAACAAAATAAAACACACGACACCTGCTGCAAATGCCGCAAACCCGTGTGTGGAAATTGTGCACGGAGAACAGAGGTCATTTGCGATGACTGTGAAGCTTAAATAGCCAAGCACACTATTGAAGTAATTAGTTAATATATCTAATTAGTAGCCTAATTGTTTTATGGTTCTAAACTTTGTTCGTGGCTCTTTTTTTAATGTTAGATCTGCTTGTTTCCAGCTTTTCTGATTATTTTCTGTGTTATAAATGTGTTATAAATGTTAAAACAATTTTTTTCAGAATCAAATAGATCCTTTTAATTGCTATTATCTCGCTCTGAGTTATGCTGAATAAATACGGAAAAATACTGGTGTGAATTTAGCTTATGCAATAATTATGGTTTACTATATGTAATGATGTGAATATTGATAAATGTATAATTGAACTTTTTTAAATGTACATTTTGGTGTTGTTTGTTTTTTTTAAAAGATATCCTAACACATCAAATGCATTAATCTCCAATTTGGGTATTTATCATTAGAGAATATAGAGTTTGGAGTCTAGCGGTCACAATTCTAGTACTTGTGGAATTCTGGCACTTCTAGTGTTAAGAGAAAATTTTATAATTTCCAAATTCCGATTAAAATTTTGCTTAAAATATTTGATAGTGTCATCCAGCCCATTGCGCTGTATGGTAGTGAAGTATGGGGTCCACTCAGTCATCATAGCTATACCTGTTGGGACAAACATCCAACAGAATCGTTACATGCGGAATTCTGCAGATGCATTTTACACGTACACAGAAAAAACACCAACAAATGCATGTAGAGCAGAATTAGGCAGATACTCACTGATAATTAACATTCAAAAGAGAGCGCTCACATTTTTTAATCACCTTAAATCCAGCCCCCTAGACACCCTCACTTCCAAAGCCCTCCAAACCCAAGAGCTGAGCCCAGAGAGTCCCCTATGTCAGCTGGTGCTGAGACTAACTGCCCCCTCTCAGACACACAGTCTCACAACAGCACTGCTTTCCAAACACCAATCAGAGTAAACCAAATTATAACGCAATGTAAAGAAACCTATTTGGAACATTGGAAAGAAGAAACTAAAAGCAAAGTAGATCAGAATGTTATCTGGCCCTAAAAAGAGATTATGAACTGGCAGAATATCTCTCTGCTGTCAGAGACAGAAAGCAGAGACAGATCCTAACCAAGGACAGGCTCAGTGACCACAAACTGGCAGTCGAAAAAGGAAGACACAAACATCCTGGCAACCAAAAGAAAACAGAATATGTGACCACTGTTCAACAGGTGAGGTTGAGACAGAGATGCATTTTCTCCTACAATGTACAACATTCAATAAAATAAGAAACATTTACTTTAACAACTTCAACTCTGTAATCTCAGATTTCAAAGAGCTACATGACCTGGCCAATAGAGGGCGCTGCCCTCCTTGGACCTTTGAGCCACAAACCCCCCCATTATTAATAATAACAATAATAATAAATTAAACAAATTGTCAATATATGTGTGTTTGAAAAAAATTAATGCACCCAGTTATATGTCTCAACAGCTCTGGGGCGAGAAATCGCCCACAGGAGGCGTGTCCGTGTAGCAGTTTAACCAAAGATATGAACGTATGACATAAAATTTTGCCAATCAGCGTCCTCAAATCTAATCCGAAAAGGGTGATTATTTTATCACCCAAAGCAAGCCACTGCTGTCACTGCTTCTTTTATACAGTCTATGGTCAGACCTCTACAGGTAACTACATAACAATGGTGAGCGCAATCACTAACTTACTCTCCAAGATCCATATGAGAGGTGAACTTTGGCGGAGAATCTACAGGTGAAAGAGCTGGGCCCAGATCAACCTGAACTCACAATCAGACAGCAGACAGCGAAAAAGGGTAGCAGTAACATTACATGCGAGGCATCTCTCGTAGCTGGTATAGCAGAAAGGCCTGGCTAGCTGGATGCAGTCATGCTAATGCCTTATTTTGCTTTCTGTGCTTGCTTTTTAAAACAGGGACAGATCCAGCATGAATGTCACTACGCAGCTGTGCGATGGTCACAGGACTGTGGTGAGGAAACACAATGAGGTGGATAAAATAATCGATTGTGTGAAGTTGTGTGTGGCTTTTGAGTCACCCTTGCGAGGGATGATGAGACAGACTCCTCGGACAACCCTGGCATTTTCAGGGGGTTGGTGGATTTTGTTGCCTCCCTAGACAGTGTGCTCGAGGAGCACCTTAACAGCTGACGTACCATTTTTAAAGGCAGTCAAAGACGGTAGAAAACGAGCTTTTGGACTGCATGCTGTCAGTGCTAAAGGATTACATTCTGGTGGAAGTTTAAGAGTGCTGATTTTATCCCCATTCAAGCGGATGAGACAATTGACATTTCCACCCACTGCCAGCTCGTGTTTGTGCTAAGCTACATCGATGCCAACAATAACATTGAACAGCGTTTTTTAAAAATTAATTACCAACTGCTTATTGCTTTATGTTATGTTGGAAAGTATTAATTCCTCTCCTTGCAACAGTATTGTGGTTCATCACAATATTTCAACATGACATAATAAAGAACAATTCAAGTGTTCACAAGTGTTCTGGAATGCAGTTTCGAGGTTACATCCTACAATGCAACTATAAAACTATTTTCCATTTCTGCCCTCTGCCTTAAAAATACAAAAAAATAAAATAAAATAGAGGAACAGCTTAAATAACAAAAATCATAGGTTTTATCTAACTACAACAAGCCTGACAGTATGCCAACTTAAAGCATACCCCCCACCAACAGGCATGGAGATGGAGAGCGAGAGAGATAGAGAGATCAGGAGAAAAAGAGAAGTATACAATCCCATGCTATCTCAAAGCCAAACAAATAAGCATAGAGGTTTCTGTTACAATAAACAGGTTTCTGTTGCAAAAACACTACAGCTCGTGTGTTTATAGGGTAAGCCGCGGGTTGGTGGTAATGTTGGTAACTCGTATCTCCTCTCAGCAGAAGGAATAAAAATGATGTCATATCAAAGTTGTGCTGAGTGGATGTGTTCACATAACTAAGAAATACAATTTATATATTTTTTATATACTGTCATTTTTAATGTATTTAAAAACCAGCCCAACACATGGTAAACAAGCCCAAATCCTGTCCACCTGCCCAAGCCCATTTTACCTGGCACTGTGCACCCCAAAATCACTCAACTGAGTAGAAAACCGCCTGATCTGGCAACACTGTCCTTTTCCCAGTAAGGCCAATTTTAACGTGAAACAGCAACTGTGGGGTTTTTTTTTTTTCAAGAGGAAGCCCTTTTTTCAAAAACTTCAGCCAGGAGTTTTTGGACACCTGGAGAGGGACCTGGATGCAGACACAATGGTGGACCTCCGCAGGAGGCACCTCCGTCCTCAGCAGTGGAAGTTGGTCTTCTTCGTGTCGTTTTAGCGTGAATATCTACATTGCACACATGCGTGCGTAGCCCACTTGTGGCAGAAAATGGAAAAAGACGAAACACAACAACTTTATTCACTGATTTTGGTGAAATTGATCATATTTTATGGAACAATAATTGTCTGGTTTTCCCTCTGTCCTCTGGCTGCTCTGCCTCAACTCTCGGTGATTTACGGAGTTTCTAAATGGACAGATACCATCACCATGACTTATTTAGCCATGCAGCTAACGGAGCCGTCCTATTAGCTGACTCTGAGCATGCGTAGTAGGGTTCTGTTGTATCAAGTAGGCTACATAAACTTTCACTTATTTCATCTTAGCAGTTCACCAAAATCTGTTTCTGAATAAATATGAGACAATAGATAAGAAATCCAGTTGCTGAATCTCACTCATATTTTACAAGGCCTAATTTAAAAGTTTGTTTCGACTTTCGTAAGGCAAGGCACTACTGCACTTCCAGATTCCACTGCTTTTCTAGCCTGTTAGCTTACTACTATAATTTCCCATAGAGGTTAGCGAGTTAGCTAATATTAGCTTGCAGTTTACTGCATACAGCCCGTGGTAGCTCATTAGCTGCCAGCGTCTAGCTTTCCAACTAAATTTGCGACGTCATGATTTCTAAAACTTTCATCTTCTCCAGTTCTGCTGTGAGATATTTAACCATATGCATCAGCTGGTGTTTATTTTCACTCAGGGCCTCTTTATGCTGTCAAAGAAATGAATTATAGTTTTTCAATGAGAGCGTTGGTTGTTTAGGTCTGACCTGTGTGCTGTAACCTTGGTGCTGTGAAGATTCTACATTTCAAATCACATGCTTATTGCATCATCACATTCCGCTGTGATATTTGAGTGCCCAGTCACATGACAGGATATGCCCTAATTTATCCCTGCCCACAGAACACGTTTTAACATGTGCCCCATATCGCTACTTTCTATGATAACCTGTTAAGAGAACAGAACAAAAATCCTGAATTATTTTGGTTTGATGAAAATAAGAAGTTGGACTGAGTGGCAAAGTACGGGCTAGTTTTATTTCTAAAATTAGGCAAACTTGACTGAATAATACACACATACAATATGAGATCGGTTTATCTGATGTCAAGTATTTAAGTACACAGTTACGTGCTCCCTGTGAACTTTCTCTTTAGATTTAGGCTTATCACCAAATCCAGTTTCATTACTGTTCCATATAAGGTGAGGCTTTTCATGGAGACTGTGCATACTAACAATGTTTTCATATAATTTGAAGACGTTTTCTAAAGCCTCTGGTGTTGACCCATAGCCCCTGGCCCGATCTAGGGAGTCTGGTGTGCGGCTGCCAGCTTGTGAGCTCAGGGTGGCGACTTTTGTTGCTTTCCCTGTCATCACTGAGGTCAAATAATGTCACTGAGGATGAACCATGCTTGGAATACTAACAAGTTCTCAGTGTTCAGAAAACCTTTTTTAAATATTAATACTGAGGATGATTAAAATTTCATATTGGCTGGGATGGGCTGTGCTAAAACAGACCAGTGGGTGGCTGCGGAAGGTGTGACTGTTGACTTAGCATTACTTATTGATCGCCACCGACCGACTGTGATGGGCCTCATTGGTCAGTCACCAGCAATAATAGAGGGGCTGTATTAACATTAACTTTGCCTCTCTGTATAATTATATTAAACTCAGATTTAATTTCCATTTGAGATTATATATAAATAACACAAGGGTTGGGGGATATGACAGTATATACCCATAGATGATATCATTTTGTCAGCTGTCTGAGGTTTTTCCATAAGGTTATACCAATTGATGATGATTAAATAGATTTTGCTTTAATGTGACTAATTTGGATTTATCAGGTACTTCCTATCTTATTTTATCTAGAGACATTTTCTCAATTAATGTTACAGAAAATTGACTACACAGTATATCAATATATGTTAATATTACAATACAAAACTGCATATATCATGATAGAGGGTTTTATTCATTCACTCCTGATTAACATTACACTTGTACTTATACTTGGTGCTGTTATGAAGAGAAGCTTAGAACAGGTGTTTCTGTTCATTATCAGGCATGCAAACTTGTTACCTTTCAACGAAATTTTCCCGTTCGAATAGATAACCTACCCTTGTTAGCTAACGTTAGCTAGATACTCACTCAGAGTGACAGACAGCTAAGGTAACGTTAGCTAACTAATTTTAAAGAGCCGCAGTAAATTGGCTCATTTTCGGAGAACAGTGGCAGTAACCTCGATGTAACATTACCCGTCAACAGAATACACCAAGTCGCAATTGACACCATGTACCTATCAGATCAGACTGGAGAGGTTAACCATTCAAGTAAAAGACGGGTGAGTACTTGCTAACTAGCTACGTTTGTAGGTCTACTTTTTAAACACTAAACATGTTTTATAATGTGATATTTAGATGTTTCTTTACTGCAAGCTAGCAAGCTCTGCTGAGCATCCTGACAGAAAACACACAAAAATAAAGCTTCTTACTAGAAACTTCCAGCTCCTTGGTGATCTCCCTCCAGCCAGCAGCCACCTTATTTAGGATAACTCCTCATTTAAACTACATGAATCAACCGTTCCTGATCCATGTTGCAGTGCTTTCAAAGCAAGTGACCTCACTTGCAAATTTAGCTCATTAAAACCCTCTCTCTCTAATAAGTAACAGTCCAGTGACTGAAGCGCTCATCTCAAATGCTTTAATTAGAAGAAAGAAAATGAAATTGGTGCCCGGTAAGAGAGTAGTGTGACTGACTGAATTGACACAGCAGACAGGTGTTTTCCCATGAGCTCTATCTGCCTCTGTCTTTCGCTCTCGAACCCCCTCTGTGCCCCCATTACCCTCCCTCACTACTCTGTCACTGACAATTAGCACAGGGCCATGACTTCATCCACTAATGGTTATGAGAGGAGCTGACAGGACAGCAGACTGTGGCATATGCAATATGGATGGAAACCTTCTGCCTGTCTGACTGTGTCTCTGTCTCTTTGTCTGAATTGTCTTACTCAGTCTTTTTGCCAGATTTTGCCAGAGTTGTTGCATGTAAGCATTTTTGAGAAGACAAGCTTCTCTGAAGGCATAATAAAATTAGTTCATTTTAACGTCAGTCAGAAGCTAATACTGTAGATCTAGAGTGGCGAAGGCCTGATGTGAAATCCCAGCTAGCTGCTGTTCCACTAGCTTCAGTCCACTAGCTAGTAACTCTCTGCATTCTCTCATTGTTTTTTTTTAAAGCCTTCAGCCTTTCTGAATGAAAGTGAAATGTGTTCTTAGGGTTTTCTATCCATATTATAAGATGATGATTGATGATTACTACTACAGCACTTGCTATTTGAAATGGAACCGGTAGTGATTTTAAAAAGTTAAACAACGATTTATTTAATAGTGGATGGTATAAACGGTATAGCAAGTACACCGGTATGAATTTTGACTGCACCGGGCTGACCGGTAGAGCCATCATTTTGCTTAACTAGTGGACAATCTCCCCTCGCTCTATCCCTACTGTGCGGTCAGCTACAATTATCTCCTGACAATTGCATTGATGTCACCGGTTCTTTTATCTGCAATTTTTAACAGTTTGGTGTAATTTATTGTGTACACGCACACACACACACACACACACACACACACAGCTTAGTCAGCAGAACAGAGAGGCGGTGGAGATTAGCGTTACTCGAGTTGACGACAATTACGTTCGCTCGTTACTGGAAGTGCAATAAAACCTGTAACCTAAGTGCAATTATTTAGTAATGAAAAAGAACTGATAAGAGTATCAATAAGTAAGACGGTGTAGTCCCTCATTCGTCCAGGAGTGTTCTATCGTAGAAAAAGTTTCAGTCGTAGTCATCTGGACACTGTTTTCAGAATCAAGACGTTTCGGCTCCCATCCGGAAGTCATTCTCAATTGTGAAAAAATTGGACGGGAACTGGAAATTTAAGCTACTCTGAGTTACATAAGCCCTGCCCTCAGGAAGGAATCTGCCTAAGTATCTGTAAATAGCTAGTTTCACCTGAAACTGACCTAAATCTATCTTGGAAACTATTAGGTCAGTTTCAGGTGAAACTAGCTATTTACAGATACTCAAGTACAGTACTTGAGTAAATGCACTTACATTCCACCACTGTCTATTACAGAACCAGCTACTGTAATTTACCATTTGGAACGACATATTTTATTACCTAACATTGATCCTGTCCCAATAGGACTTTAAGTGTTGTTTAAATCATTGTATTTTATTATTTGATTGTTTTTGATTTTTAATTAAGTATTCTTTAACGTATTTGGGGACACTTAGAGTTTCCAATGAGCCTGACGTGCATGTCTCTGGACTGTGGGAGGAAACCAGAGCGCCAGGAGAAAACCCATGCCAACACTGGGAGAAACATACAAACTCCAAAGAGTGTGGCCAGTTTCTTCTCTTACTCCACCTGTTTTACTCTCATCTCCCAGCTCAGTTCTATTTCGGCCCATACCTTCACCTCTTCCTCAACCAGTTTGAATCTGGTTTCCCAGCTGCGTTCCTTTCCAGCAGGCTCCTTCCTGAACTTCTCTTCCAGAGCCTTGTATTTTGCCTCCCAGGCTTTCTCAGCCTTAGAGATTTTTTTTCGTCCCCCAATCTTGCTGCCAGTGAGTTGCACATCTGGCTCATGTGGTGATTGAAATGCACCTTCTTCACCCGGTATCGGACACATTTCTTGAGATGGCAGCTAAGTGCCTCGTAATTTGTGCATAGCTTCTCTTTTTCATCCAGTAATCTGTTGTTATGCCACGACAGGCTCTTTCAGGCGATGGTTCTCCTGGCGAGCGTTATCACGATCATTTTGCAGCCAGATGTTGGACGGTCCTGAGGAGTAGCGTCAACACATCTAACATTTTTTCTTGGGTTGTTTCTTCGATCCATGGCACTGTCTGTAATAGACTGTATTTGTCTGTAGAAGATCGTCTCAGTAATAGATCCTGCTTGACTGGTAAACAACACTTTTTTGTAGTTGATACGAGTTAATGTTTCTCTGCTGCTGGCCTCTGAAGATGACATAGGAGCATTCTGACAGCTTTTAAATAAAAAAAAATGTAGAGTTGAAAAGTAGGAGGAGCTATTCAAGACGCCCCTGGTTCCAGAAATTATATATTATTATAGATTAAACTACCCAGCCATATATAAAGTAACTAAAATGAGCTCCACCTTTACCAGCTGCAACATTAAAGTACACATTAATGCATCAATAATTATAATCCAATAATATATATTATTCTGAAGTGGGCCATTCTGCACTTTTGGTACTTTAAGTATATTTTGATGCTAATACTTACTTTTACTAGTACTTTTACTCAAGTAAGATTTTGAATGCATGAGAGAGTATTTGTACACAGTTGTTGCTACTTTTACTTAAGTAAAAGATCTGAGTACTTCTTCCAACATTAATCTCACAATATGGCTGAGTCAATACCAGGCTTCTTAATGAGTCTATCTGCTGAGATCTTAATCCAGTCTACTCACCACTCTCATCACCCCCAAAACAAAATATTAGAGTAAGTTTTGCTTCACACCACGAAACAAAAGCAACTTAAGTCGCAAAATAACCGTTAGCCATGTAATCAATCCCAACGTTTGTACTGGACTTTGAAAGTGTCTGAAAACCAAGCAGGGTTCACAACCTGTCTAAATTAGCTTACCTTGGTCCATTTATGCACGTAATATGAATTATAAATTATCTATAAAATTGCCACAATCTCGGTAAGATATAAGTCAACCTCTGAACCTCTCTGAAGTTTGAAAGTGAAGGCTTTAAAGGCTTTAAAGACTGTAACTTAGGTCGGATAGCTAGCTAGCAACGTCAGTTAGCAATACTAACGTCAAGTAACTTAGCCTATTATATTAATGAAAATTTGAGGTTTTAAGGTCTTGGTTTTTTAAAATTTGTATCGTTAGGTATTCGAGTGAGTTGAAACCCAATACTTATTATTTAAAATATAATTCATATTTAAAAGTGTAATCCTCCTCTGCCGCTATCAACATTACGTTTGAGGACGCCATATTCATCACCAGCGTGCAATGCATCTTGGGATAGGTTGGGCTGCGAAGGATCCACCAGGTGGATCCTCTAAATTCAGGAAAAGAAACAAGCATTTATCGGCCACATTTGAAGGAGCCTTCGAAATGGGACAGCCTAGTCCTGCCCGCTGTGACACATTTGGTCTTCAAATGCAGCCTTTAAAGGATGCGGCCCCTGAATTGAGGCACAGCTAATGTCAGGTGACCGACAGTTAAAGCACTTCTACCTGTATCTACACTTACATTGGATTGCCAGCTAAGTTTATTATATTGTTTGACAGAATAAGTAGATTTTCATAAAAAAACATGTATAGATTTAATAATACCTCTGACCCACTAGAAGTGTGTGGCGGTGTCTGTATTTGCAGAGACGCTGCCCTCTGCCTGTATTTTCTTAGTTTCTTATAAGTTTGCTGTGTTCGGGACGTTTCTGGGTGTGTCTGCACTGTTGACTTTCTTCGTCAACAGTGCAGACACATTCAGGGAGAGAGATACAGAAAAAGACGTGGTGTGGAAAGTCCGTGAGACAGAGGTGTGGGCGTGTGCGTGTGTGTGTAAGTAAACACTAAAATAAGGTGGAGAATTAAGTAGAATTAAATAGAAAAATATAAAGGTTTTGTATTATCTTCTATTTATTATTGCAGTTTTGCACACTCTCTTATGTGTTATATTAAGGGAATATAGAGCTGGGGGACATAGGACTCTGGGAACATAGGGATGACCCCATGAAGGGCCCCACAATGCTTTTTTGAGTCCCTGGTTTCATTTCTTATAAGGTAACAAAGTCCAAGTGCCCTCCATCACAGCCAATATGGGAGCCAGGGACATGCAATCTAAATTAATTAGATTGTGTTTGTGGCCACATTACTTTGCCTCCACAGCAATTCTGTTTCATTCATTCTGCCTGCCTGCGTGTGTTTGGGTGATTGATGTACGAGAGAGAGTGGGAGGATGGAGAGACTGATGGAATGGCTGTGGGGGGAAAAAGCAGAGAAAAGAAGAAGAAAAAGACAGCACATCTGTATGTGCGTGAATTGATTTTCAATAGCACTGACTGTGTCCGGGAGCATTGCCGAAAGAGCACTAGACTGTTCAGCTGTAACGGACCTCCAGCTCCAGCTGCACGCTAGTAAGCCAAGCGATGATCAACCATAGAAAAATATCTAAAAAGGAATAAACAGATAGAAATACAATAGTGGTTTTACCTCTGGTTGTTGAGGAAGGATGGATATACCAGTCAAAACAGTTTTTTTTTGCCTGTGTCCTTGTTATTACCATTGGCCATACTAAATAGATTTTATTTCTGCTATCATGAAATGGATGAGAGGTAAATGTAAGACAAGAATAAATAAATAAATCATAGATTTTAAACCTGAAACTTGGGAACAAAAAAGTATTCATGATGCTCCAATAATGTGGTATAAACATTTATTTAACTGCGACAGACAAACCAGAAAATTCCATAAGATTGATGCTGTACAACTACAGCAACTACTAATATTAACACCTTGTTTCCAGAACCTTACCTTGTAAGGGATCATGGGTTTATTTTTTATAAAAGCGTTGTGGTAGTTAGTATGTAGGCTTCTGCTGCCGAACTGACAGCAGCACATCTACTGCCAGCACTACAGCTGCACCTGACTGCCCCCAGCCCAAGTCAGTACCTGAGACCCAAACGGGGCTGGAAAATCCAACAGCTACCACTGGCCTAACCGTAACCCCAGAGCCGACACCCCAGACTCCCCATCAGAAGAAAAACACTTCTGCAGTGTCAGTCAATGAGGATCCAGTTCAGAAGATTATTGAGCTGTCTTTCCCTCATGTTTTAATGTAACATTGCTTAGTCTCACAATATGGCTGAGTCAATACCTGGCTGCTTGCTTCTTAATGAGTCATCTGCTGAGATCTTAATCCGGTCTACTCAGCACTCTTCAGCTCAGTGATGTGGTAAAAACACAGGCCTCTGAGGTTATTCGCTGTTTTCAGATTGTACTACTGTTTGTGAGGACACTGAGAATGAGGTGTGTATGCGAATTGATCTCAATCTGGTAATAAGATATAGAGGAATAAACAGAGGACAGAAGCTATGGCCTTCATCCTCTTGAAACAAGGGTTTCCAATTTGACCCCAAATATGTCCTGAACAACAGTGTGAGAGAAAGTAGGGGACTTTAGTGTGAGTGTATATAACTAAACAGAGAGAACTCTTTTTATAAGCAGTCATGCTTAGAATAAACTGTTAAACCTGTATTTACGGATTTATTTGTCCACTTGGGGGCAGCAAAAACACGACAACAACACTGACACATTTTCACCATTTAAATTGAAATGGTGAACTTGTTTGCAAACAGTTGTTTATTGTTACATCTAGAAAATAGCTTCTGACTGTGACACTGATGAGAGTAGTAAGGGTGAACCAAAACAGTAAATTGAGGGCAGTTAAACCAAAACAATGAGCTTAAAGACGCTAAAATGTTCAGTAGAGCTGAGGGGAAATGCAGAGTCGGGTGACAATTCTCTGTGGGATTACAAGCAAGCGATCCTTTTCACATTACATGTAGGCATTTGATCCATTGTTAATATAAAAATAGTGATTATTGCAGCTTTAAATAAAAGCTGAAAGCATCGTCACTGTTGGGGAATGATTTTAAATGTTATTAAACTATTATTTAATTTAAGCAAATGTATAGAGACAAAAAAATAGGACAATATGAACTTAATGTGTAATGTTTTGTTGAGTCTTGAGTCATTAGTTGTGTATGCGTGTATTAAAAAGTTGTTGAAAGTATTGGTAGACCATCAGTTGACAAGGGGATAGGTAATATAAGCTGTGTTGGAAGTGTGGACTGCAGTGATTGAAAAATGTTCAATGAATGATATAATGAAAGAACCTCATATCTCCCACATGTCAGCTTAGCAGGAGCAGCTGACAGCCTGGTTTTCAGTGTGATTGCAGTGTAATTTTAAATGTATTCAAAAGCTCATAGTGGTACAATTTATCCTACTATTTAAATTTAAACAAGAAAATAACCAACATTTGGATTTGTGGTTATATAAAGGAGTGATATAACAAAACATTTTATCATTTAGGATCATAATGACTAAATGATGCTTACACTTTAAACTCAGCATCACATTGCTGTGACTAAGTTAATATACTTCATTTCATACAGTGAAGATTTGATGATGTGCAGAAATCAGCACTGCCTTTTTTTCAACATCCTTGTTGGTGCCTACAATGTATTGACAGAATACCTTTACTGGAATTGAAGTCACATAATTTATTGCCTGTTAAAACATTCAGAATCAATGACAGAAAGGTGTAGAAAGGGGCTGGTACTCAGTGAGTATTCGTGACCTCTGGTAGTCTGTGCTGCCCTCTAGGCCCAAGAGAGTGCCAACACATGCAGTACAGCACATTGTATTTACTGTACATTTTCCTCTGTTCATTTTCATGCAGTTAAAACCTGCATCTGGGTCACAATTATACAACTGTATACAATTGTATTTTTACACTACCATAAACCATAAGTGAGAAAATCACAAAAGTGAAACCATATTAGGTTTCTGTCATCAAATAGGCCCATTGGATATTAAGCTAATTTATTTTAACAATGTGAAACTTTATTTTGAAAAACTTGAGAAGGTTAAGATGTCCTGTTGGTTAAAAATGCAGTTGAACCAGAAAACAAGAGTTACAAAATGTGTTCACAAGCATCCTTATCTCTGAAGGGTCTTTGACCAAAGCATTCAATCGATAGCAGCCCCATAAAAGCCCGTCTGTAACTATGCTAGTGCATTGTGTACATCCAGTGGATGTTTAATTAGGCTCCTTACTGTACGTTTCCAAACAGCAGATGGTGCCATAGTGCAAGTTGAAATCACTTTACAGTTGAGGGTACAGTTCAGCATGAAATAATCTCATATGCTTGAATTTACAGTGAGGTAATATAAAAGGACTAAGAATGATTTGAAATTTCCTTGTGTGAATGTGCTTTTTAAAGT
This sequence comes from Siniperca chuatsi, assembly GCF_020085105.1. Classification (NCBI taxonomy): domain Eukaryota; kingdom Metazoa; phylum Chordata; class Actinopteri; order Centrarchiformes; family Sinipercidae; genus Siniperca; species Siniperca chuatsi. Next base: position 18,278,369 of record NC_058061.1, read on the forward strand.
GAAACCAATCTCTACATCTCCCTGTCTTCCCGGGTCACCAAGTTGGGTAAATCTAGTAATTTGGGCTTCTTGCCATATCCTCCAGCTTCTTCCTCTCGGTTTGGCACTTATTCAGGCAGTCTTCACACAGGATGCTCTCCTTGACCAGGTAAAGCCTCTCTGTTATCCTGAGTGACTCTTGGCTGGGGTCCTGCTTGGCGAAGATGGGGTTCCTGTCCAGGTTGACCCTTTCCAGCTTGTTCAGCTTCGAGAGGCAGCCAGGGACGCGGGTGAACCGGTTGTCAGAGAGGCCGATGTGGCGGAGCTCCTTCAGCGCACCGATGGAGCCGGGCAGAGCGTCCAGCTGGTTGAGGCCCAGGTTGAGCGTGTGGAGTTTCTTCAGCAGGCCGAGCTCGCTGGGGAGGCTTGTCAGACGGTTGTTACACAGGTTCAAAACCAGCAGGTTCTGGAGACGGCCGATAGTCACAGGGAGCTCCTCCAGCTGCAGCAAAAACAGTAATTACATTCTGTAATACACAGCATGATGTCACACAACGATTTACACATTACAATTTCAAATTACATCTATTTCCAAGAATTTGTGAGTAACTTTTTCTTTTTTTTCCCTTCATGCTCTTTTGTTTTAATGTACTGTTACGTGCACATTTATTCAGAAAATGTTCTGTATAAAAAGGAGTATTTATCAAACACCATGGCATTCAACCAGACACTTATCCATTATCAGAAAAGGCATTTTGGCTGCTAAATTACACATCAAACATAACGGTCACACAACAAAGCCTTCATTGTTTCCGTTTATCTTGTGCTTGTGCTTGCATGGTGTATACAGTATGTGTAATAGAATATATGTACACTAACTTCACTAGCTAATACATCCACAGTACACAGAGTGGGAGAAACAGGAGGTCAATAGGGGCCCACAGCTCATTTTTGCCCTGCGCCCCCCTAGAGGGTTAATCCAGCCCTGCATAAAACATACAGTGGCACACAAACAATGAACATACAAATATAAAAAGATGCCATCCAAGGACCCAAGAAGCCAGTTCCACTGTACCAGACTGAGTGCAAAATTATCCTTTTTGAAACTCACTACTGAAAGTGAAGATAATACACAATGAGACATTTAAGAGCTATCCTTAATAGATAAGTTTGCTTGTGTCTGAAACTGGAACACGGCAGAAATAAACCACAAATGAATTGTGTATCGCCGTAATAATGACAAAAAAGCAATTTAGTATTATAATTCCATACGGTTGGGGGACTTTTGAGAGTTAGATGGGAAACAAAACGTGCTAAAACTGATGTCGCAGTCATAGAGGTCCTGACTTTAATCCTAAGTGCGGGTCAACCTTCAAAAGCATTGGAACCTACACTTCCCAAATGCAACTTAATACCTTCCTTGCATGGTAAACAGGCTTGTCAGTCAAACTCACAAGCTCAGTGGCAAGTGCAGGCTTTTGGTTATAAATTTGCAACTCCAAGCCCAAGTCGAAATAACCCTGATGACTCCACACGGCGGAAAGTAACCTTTATGTGTAAACATCGGCACAATGGCCCTTTACTTAAAATCCTGACAACTGGCTTTTAATTATACTACATTTGTGAGCCTACGTAAAAATAAAAAGAAAAGACTATTGAGGTTGCAGTGGCATGTATGTGAATGTGTGTTTTGTTTTTGCTCGGGGCAAGTCACTAGTCTGACAGTATTTTATCACTCGGTTAACAAAGACATATAGTCAGATAAACCAAAGACTCTCTTTGAAGCATTTTCCCCTCAGTTTTCTGTCCTACTCACATAGTTGCTGTGCAGATCTAAGACACAGATGTTGATGAAATTGTCAATAAAGTCTGGGAGCTTTCTGATCAGGTTCCTGCTCATGTCCAGTTCGTCCATTTCGCACAGCTTCTGGATGCACCTTGGCACCGTGGTGATCTCCTTGAAACTGAGATCCAGACAACGTTTACCGTCCAATGACAACTCCACGCAGTTCTGAGCCATTTTCAAGGTGATTGTCTTACTTTTAGCCTGTCTGGTTTTCTTTCCCTTGGCCATTCTGCTGCAGGGGGACACGGGACAGTGACGGAGGCTGTAGTTAACACTATTCAGTAAGCCGCTGTGACACAGGAGTTGACAGTGGAACCTGTCTGCAAGATTATGTTACCCAACACAGTCCAGCCAGCTGAAACAGTAGACAAAGTTGAGTTTTACCTTTCTCCTTAGATAAAATACCCATCACATCATCACCCATTGTTCCATGACAAAGCAAATGAACACACCTTGCACAGGCTTTATTCTACAATGTGTGATCAGTGTACAGAACAGTTTAAGAACAACACTATGTTAAATCAAGGACAGATTGTGTTTAAAATAGCTTGTTCCGAAGATTGACTGTATTTCCTAAATTGCCAGAAAAACATTGTGATTCCTACTGTGTCAGAATAAAATAAAAGGAGAAGAGGAAGTGTTTAAGGCACAGATGTCTTGCAAATAATTTTATGATCAAGAATCTTTGATTTCTTTCTAGTGCAAGATAAGTGATTAACAAGAAGACATACAGTATATGTTACATGACAAGGCAATACAGAGAAACAATAACAAAAAGGGGGAGGTACCTGAGTAAATTTGAGATTTCTCATTTAGAATCTTTGATTTCTTACCAGCATTAATGAGTCCACTTCCTTGGATCCAGTACACTGAGTCCCAGGAAAGAGGCAAAAGGGAATAAGACTCCAAACACGTTCTGCAGTTTGAGGGTCACCTGACTATCTCTTTCTCCAGCCTGAGACTTAAAAACTAGCCAGATTGTTGTAGTTAGAGCAGGAAAGAGGTTACATGTTGCCTGGACTCACTTGGCCAGACATGGGATTTGTTTTCTTTTGTTCCCAGGCAACTGCTGTTTGGTCTCAGTAGACTTTATGGCTGTGAGCAGCTAAAGCAGGACAGTTTGTTCTTTTGGTGTCTGTATTTGGAAGACAAATTTAAAAAATGACGGTAACTGTTTCTAGGATTATTCTGTTTCAAATAAAAATGACATATAAAGGTGTCAATGTTGTTCACTGATTGTATAAGGAAGTGAAGGCGTTAGGCTTTCCAGACCTCTAAAAAAAAAAAAAAAGAAAGCAGTGAGACTGGTCTGCTGATCACAAATAGGATTTTGATGAGCTTCAGTGAAAATCCCAACCTGGTCCGAAAGACTGATAAGAGCAAAATCATGCAGTGGATTTTGTATCCTGGTTATTTATTTATTTTTTTACTGCTTTCAAACCTCATCACAAAACCTTAACTATTACAGTTTCACTCCAAGAACAGGTCTCTATAAATCTCCATGTAAGTCAAACCTACACATGACTTTATATTCGCTTTTTCTGGGCACAATAAGTTAATTAACAACTGTAAGAAATATTGCTGGTGACATGTTAGTGGTTCACTTACAGTACTAGCAAAAAAAAAACATTGTCCAAAAAAGGAAATTTATGTAGTAATCTAAAATAAATGTATGTGTAACAAAAATCTCTGACTACTACACAAGCCTTGTTTTATGTCCCAAAATAAAGCAAAACTGGATTTTTTCCCTCTCTAATTGATCCAAAAAGTCCCTCATGCTCAATCATTAAGTGAAATGTCAATCTGATTTCTGAATGCTTGTTTATGGGGGTAGAAAACCAAAATGTCCAAAAATGCTGTGTTCATGAAAGTGAAATAATAATAATATGATAATATCTTTATTTATATAGAACTTATCAAAACAAAGTTACAAAGTACTTCACATAGCAAGCAAAGAACACATAAGACGCTTTCATGTGAGTTACTATATTAAACATTTTGGTAAGGGAAGTGGCTGAGAAAACTTTAGTGCTATTCTATGCGCATAAAAAATGCACGTAAAAAAACATATACCAAATAAAAATAGAAGTATACAGTATACTGACCTGCTTAACTGTGCTGTGTTTGTAAATAGTTTTCAGTCTGACCCTTTTTCCAAAGACACACACACACACACACATGCATGCTGACACACAGACTTCTGTCAGCAGTAAGTATAATGTATCACATACTGTAGTCACACCTCAGACATTACTCAGCTGTGACCTTTCTAAATTTAGCCTGATGCATTTCATATGATGCACTTTCACGTGATGCGAATGCCACACAGTGCGTCCTATCTGCCAGTAGGTGGTGCTGTCTTTGTACAAATCACAGTATCATGTCAATCTACCCTGAAATCAGTACAGTTCCCGGTCAGACATCTCTAAGACACTGCAAGGTGAAACATCTCTGCAATTAGATTTCTTTCCGTTGTTTAGGGAAATTAGAAATCCATTTTGTGAAGTATAAATAAGCAGATGAATTTTGATGTTTGTGATGTGAAACAGTGCTGAAAGTCATACAACCAGGCCCTGGTCATAGTCTGATAAGGGCTTATTCAGATTACGCTGCTCATGTGAACCTTAGGCTACCAGGAAGTGGTATCGGGTGCATGATGTCAAGATAAAGAGACACACTGACAAAGAACGAAAAGAGGCTCTTGAGATGCACAACTAGGTTAGTTCATTTACACATAGAAAAAGTGACAAAAAGTGAAATAAAGTGAAACAAATTGATAAACGAGATAAATGTGAATATTTCAGGAATAACACCATTGTCACCACCAACTGTACCTCCAAAATTCCGTTAATGGCCAATCAGACAACAGAAAGCGGGTGGCTGAAAGATTCCATTAACTTATCAACTAGCTCGGTGCGGCTTTCATGGAGAACATTTTGGCACGTCACAGAGTAGGAAAAGATAAATGCTAAAATAATTTCCACTAGCTGAGTGCTCATGTTTACAGATATGAGAAGAAAACTTCAGCATGTCACAGGCCTTATTTTTCAGGTTGTGCAGCAAATGGCGCCTACTGCATAAAACCAGGTCAGCCCACTTTGTGTGTTTTTGTAGTTGAGTTATAGAATAGCATCACTAGTGCTGATGACGCAAAGTTGGTTAGAAAACTCTGCAAGGCACTAAATTTGCTTATACGGCAAATTCTAAAAGTAAAAGCAGCACAGTACCTGATTAATTGGAAATCCTAAACATGTTTCTTATAATCAGAGTTTTGGTCTAAGACATTATTCAGACCTGGTTATTATTTTTAGGTCTGCATGCACCAACCTAACATCAGGTCACTTATGATACCACATTAGGAAGAGGACATCCTGTGCAGAAAGAAAAAAAAATCTACGTGGGTTAGGGGTTAGACTCCACTGTGCCTGTCAGAGCAAAAGCAGCCATGGTATTGTAGAGTGCGGAAAAAGTAGCCACAAAATGCCATTTTTTTGTAATGTTAAACTACAGACAAAACCCAAACCCATTTACTTCCTCCCTTTTTTACCAGACCTGCCCATTTGTAGCTGTTTTCTCTTTTATTTATTTATTTCTAATTCTCCTGAAACAGCAGGCGACAGTATAATGTGGTCTATATGCCTGATTCATTTTCCCCAGCAGTGTGAAATACAGGTCAGGAGATCTGCAGGTCACACTGGAGGAAATGGATGCTGACCTAATTGAGTGAGGTAGTGCACACAGCAGTTCAGATTACATCTAAGGATTTGAAATGTGAGAAGAGTGTGTGTGCATGAACATCTACAGGAAGCATTTGAGAGCGTGACAGAGAGAGGCAAAGAAATAAAGAAAGAGAAAGAAAAACATTTCTTTTCGTTTCAAACTGTTTTGTGTTTAGCCCGTATTCTTTTTTACAACACATTCAACATTTCACCACAAGCCACCGTTGTCTACTACAAAGATGAACTAATATTTTAGTCATGTGTAGGTCACACACTAAGGTAAGCTACTGTAGCTAACAAGCTAAACAACAAAAACTAGATTTGCTAGGGTAAGCTACTGTAGCTAACAAGCTAAAAATGTCAACTTTGAACAGTGTCAGTTCTGAAATCATTGCCCCCAAAAAATGTTTACAGACATTAACAGCTATTTATTCATTTTTAAGACATGACTAAGGAGGTTTAGCAACAAAATCAGCCATTCACTGAACATGGCTGCCAAAGCATAGAGTCTTAGTGTCTCGTTCAAGATGAGTCAGGCCTGGGCAGAATCGATCAACACACAATGCATGACGGTTAGATTTCTGTCCGAATTTTGTCTGACTTGATCCCGACTTGCTCTGACGTCACGCAAACATGAGCAAACATAACCTCACAAGCTCAAGGCGGCGGCTGTTTTGGGAGCCAGGCACCGCAGTTGCTCTCCACTGACTGCTTCACTTCAGGGCATGATAGGAAACACATGGCTCTTCCCCAATCTAAGAGCTGATTAGTTTAGATGTTGGATCAACAACATGACGTTTTAGGGAAACGGAGAATTGGAGAGATTTTGATTTAATTTGTCGGATTTTGCACTATGAAGGTTTCTTCTGTTCACAGAAATAACGTTGTGTGGTCGGTGGTGACTTTTATCAGAGAGGTTGATTACATTCAGCTTATATTACAGGTAGTTTTTTCATGCATATAATCTATGATTGTTCTAGTCTACAATATGGATGTATTTAATTATTTAAGCATTATGAAGTTACACAAAACTTTTCCTAACAAGTGGGATGTGAGGCTTCTAAATAACATCTGTACAGATGTGAAGCCCTGACAGTCTAAATATATGACAGATCATTAATGAAAACTGTTGTCCTGTTTTTCTGCTGCCCTCTCCCCGTAGTTTGACTATTGATTCTTTCTTTGAATTTCTTTCGTTTTTGAGGGACAGGCCCAGCAATCCTGATAACATTTTATTGAATCAGATTGGATCTAAGGGGATATGAGCTCTTGTCCACTTTCCAGGCGAGGCGCAGCTCATCTCAAACGAGCCTATCGTAAACCTCCAAAAAGGTAGGCTAATAACAGAGTCAAAGTTACAGCGACAGAAATAGCAGCGGACAATCAAAGAAATATAGAAATGATAAAAAAGACAGACCCAGCACTGATGTCATGTATATCATCATCCTTGTATTTCATTTACTAACTTGCTAACAAGGATTTCCTTTCATTTCCTTCCTGTCTTCTTTCACAGCTGCTCGACAGCATTTTGAAGCACTTTCCTGCTGGTCACCACCACATTGTTGTACACAAACATATGTTTCACAAACAATCTTGTTATTGCTAATTTATACTGTACAGATATATTCATAAATACTGTGCCTAACGTTTCCTGCCCAAAATTGCCAGTTGAGTTTGTTTTACCCAGTTGATGATGCAAGTAAGTTATCATCAAATGCTTTGGTAAAAAACCTGACATGCCAAAGGTTTTTATAAAAATTTAGTTTTAACACGGCACATTTACAAAGGTTGGAGATGCTGTTATTGTTTATGTTGATCCTGTTTATCAGATTTAATGTCATCACTTGTAGATTTGTGTTCATGTTACTTTTTCGGTCAAATGTATTTTCAGTGCATGCTACCAGCAATGAACTGAAACAACTTCACAAACACCATCCGCCATCTTTACTGTAATCTGAATATGTGTCAGCTATACTGGAGCATGTAGAAGTCAGATATTTCTGGTCTGAGAAAGTGAATCAGAAAAACTCCTATTTCTGACATTTGTTACTGAAGTACCCTCGAGCAAGATACTTGATTTGGAATGTAGAAAAATGCTTAATAGAAAACCAATTCAGAACCAGATGTTAAGAACTTCCATCCCTTGGTGAAAGACAATGTAACAATGTTTTGGCATAAAACACAACACAGCAGAAACATTAAAAGGATCACGTGCCATACATGGCAGTAAATTGTCACTGGACACTTGTTCTGGTGTCATGCTCTCACTTCCCTTTAAAACTGCTTTGCTAGGACAGTTTATGATTAGCAGAGCGAACCAGAAACTGCAGAGGAAAGTACAATAAGTTTGTATCTGCAGAGTCACTTCCGTGGAGCTGCACAAAAGCCGGTAATAAAAGAGTGAAAACAGTGGGCAGCTCCCAGGTGTCAACACATGTAACTACTGTATATGAATTGTGTGAATTGCAAATTAAGCTCGTGTATTTCATGCTAAGTCAACCTTTACAGGACACAGAAAGCTTGAAAAGGAACACATACATGGTGCCAGAAGGATGCGGCTTTATCCTGCTCAGGATCAGACACATGGAATGATTCTTCCGTTCCAGCATGCTTCTGCATACTTTGTCTTCTTTAAGAGCTATTGTTTAGGCCTTCTAATGCAAAACAAGAAGTAAAGCCGCTTTTGTGCAGAGATGAGTGATAGCTTGTTGGACATGTTTAGGAAAGCTGGCACCGCGGGGCCGAGGCATTCATGTGTTTATTTAAACTCGGAATGGATGTGGCTTTCCTTTCCTCTAACTATGTGACTGTTGTGTTGTCTTTGCTTCAGGGCTGCAAGTTCAAAGGGCTCCTTTCCTTTTTGTAAATGTTTGTCCACGTTTCATTCAGGAAAGCTTAACATGGACTTGAGAAAGTGTTTTTGGGTGGGTAATTAGTCATGTGGTGGTTGTTTGCATATGATGAATGTCATGACTGGGTCAGGATTGGTTTGTTGGCACTGTGTATACAGAAATGTCTTGACTGTTTCAGAGCCTAAATTAGAAGACATGAAGTGATCAGTCATTACTCATGAGTGCTCCTAAATGGTTCCACTAACTTGCCAGAAATTAATTTAGCAAACCATGTGAACATGTAACTAAAAACACATTTCTCTAAACTTGAAAATGAGTCATCACTTGCATCTGCTGTACACTCGTTTTGCTGAAGTATCGTGCTTCCTGACTTGCCATCGTATTAGCTATTAGTTAATATTTGGAGTTCTTCAGTATTTTTTTCACCACAGAAAACAGTGATCATTATTACCGACTCTCAGGGAAAGCACCTTTGTTATATCAAAGATTTTGTGTTTGTGGTCTGTTCATTCATGTGCTATTCTGTGAGCCATGGTCACAGTTGGCTGAGGTACAAAACCAGCGTGACCCATCTCCAAGTTTCACTGTACATCTACAGTACATGAAATAGTTTGGGTGTTTTCTACTATCTATGGCTAAAGGCCCCTTACTCAGAGGAATAACAGCAATCTTGCATGTTAATTGTATGTCACGCTGTGAAATGGATCTAATAAAATCTTGGTTGCAACCTGTGTCAGACTGTACAATATCAATATTTAGGCATGAGATTGTGCAATAAATGCCTGGTGAGTTGTGGCGCTACGATGTAACATTGGAGAAAAGAATGTAAGCAGAGACACGTCATCCATCCATCACAGGAGCAGTCACATGGTGAGCCGCTGGCACTGTCAGAATTTTGACGCCAGCCGTCTTTGGTGGCCAAAGCTCTAAATTGGCCACTAATGGACGGTCTCACAGTGTGATCTAGGACCATTGTTTTGGAATGACACTAAAATATATTTCACATTATTCCCAGGATTGACAACTATCATCTGGGATAGCCCAAAATCTGAATTAACTAAATATTAGAGGTGTAAATAACGATTTGTTACTTTGTTCGTGCATGATCTGAAAATCTCTCTCACATATTCTGAAAAACAATAACTCCTCAATGGATGCCTAGTTGTCCTTTTGTTAGACATCCCAAACCTGCTGGCCTTTCTTTCTTCTGCATTAAAGGATTGTTTTGGCCACTTGGGGGCAGCACAACAAGCTGTAAACAGCACACTGACGTATTACCACCTTCAAAAGTTGATATGGTGAAAGTGTTAGCAAAGAGTTGCTTATTTACACATCAAGAAGACACAGTCATGTATGTGTCCTGATAAATGTAAGTCCTACTTTTACTCTCCTTTTAGCTCTGTTTTTCTTTCTGCCAACTCCTGAAATTAATATCCGAGTCTTCAGTAGCTAAATGCTCTACTATGTTAGCCAGCTAGTTCCTAACTTTGTCTGTCTGCTGTTTGGTGCTGGGCAGGTAGCGTACAGTTGGTTTATCAGAGCCTTTTTGCTGAAAACAGCTGCCCATAGCAGCTGAAAGTGATGGTGAAGGTGATGAGAGCAGTGAGGGTGAATCAAAACAGTAAAGTTGTGGCTGTAAAACCAAAACAATGAGCTTAAAGATGCTAAAAAAAGGTCCGTAAAGCTGAGGGGAAATGCAGAGTTAGGTGATAATTCTCTGCTTCTACAAGCAACATCTTTCACATTGCAGTCATTTGATACATTAATGTAAAAATTTTCATTAGAGCAGTAAAGTTGACACACAGTCACTCAAAAGTGTTGTAGTAACACTAAATGACAGGTAACAGTATAAAAACAAAGCAAAGCATTCCAACTCCATTGTCACAGGGAAACCTCATAATGACTTCGTCATTTACAACTTTGCACTGTCCTTACTGTCTGTTAACAAGCTCAAAGGCATTGTAGTATGATGTCATCTTTTGTTAACCCAAAGGGGTGAAAGACACCCAGCCGGTGAGCCTGAGACAGGCTGTTTCTCATTAGCTCTGCTTGGCCTGCAGCAACAGCAGAGCGACTCATAGCACTGAGAGTTGACAGTTGCCCTTGCTGCAGACTAATAAATCTTGTAGTGAAACGCCTCATCGGTTACTGTGTGTGTCTGTCAAACACGAGTGTGAGACAAATATGAAAAAGCTGTTGGATTCAAAACAACATGGGCAGGTACCATCATCCAGCACTATTTTAGGTATAGCTGAAAGGAGCAAACCGTCTTCCCTTCCCATTTTCAGAGCTATTTTGTGTATTATCATCCAGTAAGAGAATGACCTGTAAGCCTGGTGTTTTTCCTGGTGTTTTCTTTCCTAGTCTTCCTCTAAGAACTTGGAAAACAAGTTCTCTCCCTCAAAATGTATGAGCGGACTAACACAATGCATATTTTTAAACTCAATGGACTTTTTTAAATAGTTGCACAGGTCAGTTGCTTGCTTCCTTTAAGGCAGCAGTTTGTTTCTCAGCAGGAGTCCTACACTCTGCCTGTGTGTTCCATAGCGTAACAGTTGTAACAGCTGGAAACCCATTGGTTTCGAAAGCTCATGGGCAACGTCCAAGTGGGCCTGGTTGAAGACCTTATCTGCATGGTTTGTGTGGGCCTTAGAGTAGTGCCGTATACTTACAGAAGGGATCAAGGAGGAAGAGGTCACTCAACATGGACTGACCGTTCAACACTGGATATTGGATCCGAGTTGCTTACAGGCTATCCAGTTCCGAGCCTTAATCTAATTCCTACTTCCTGTGATTTCCACTTGCTGAAGTCTTTAATTATGATCTTTATAGCCTCGAGGCCGAGCAGGGTAGCTATGCATTACTGTAACCACACAGGATATGTTGGTTGTAGACTGTGTGTTTACTATGCATTGTATTTCTATGGAGTGAGATGATGGCATGCATGGGACACAACAAGTGCAGACACACGCAAGGGTTTCAGCTTTAACAATAGGTTTAGTTTGGCTGTTTTACTGGTGACATCAGTTTTTTCTTTTTAAGCGAGCGTCTGCAAAGCCTGCTGTTTTGTGCTCAGACAGGAAACTAGCATCAGTCTGTCCTACAGCTCAAAGTATATCTGCCTTTCTTTCCCCATACAATTGTGGAATTTCTTTCACCACTTTTTCTCTCCTATTTAATCCATCGTATCCTCCTTATAGTTCCTCCCATTTCCTTTTCAACAATCCCACCCATTTAAACAATTTTATTTACCTTACTGATCATGTTTTATTGCTATTGGACCACTTCTCTCCAAACCAAGTCATCTACTGACCTGTGTCTTTTTGTCAACTCCATGTGTTTTCTTTGTGGGTGAGACATTTTTATAAGACCTCTGGGGTTCCCTTTGTCCCACGCACACAGTGAGTTTCCTCTCTCTTTTCCTTTCGAAAATAATTTGGAGGGTGCAAGTAAATTAAACCTAACATTTAAATCTCCCCCTCTCTCATTACAGCGCCTCCACCACCACAAGAGTAGCTGACACCCATCCAGGCTGCTAACAGCCGCACCCCTCTCATATCTCCTCTTAATGTCAACATAGAGATGAAAAATAACTGGAGCAGAGGAATCTGAGCTGCGATCTATAGATATTGCTTTCACTGATGCCTAACAGTGAACGCATACGTGGAAGCATGAAGATCACAATTTTATTGGATATCTTGCTGTAGAGTTCAGGGCCCTAAGTTAAAATACGCTTTAATCCGATTCATTAGATCAGTCAAAATATTTTCAGTGGTTGAACAAGGACCATACATCTTTCATGGAGTTAATGGGGAAAGGTACAAACAGGGTCCAACTTTAAAAACAACCATAGTATATGAGCTTTCTTTGGCCAAGAGAAGAGCTTTTTAAACCTACTAGATATTAGGAGAATCAGCTTTATGTCATATAAATTAAATTTAAAAAAGCCAGACGCCTTGTGCCTGAGAGAAAATATCATACATTTCCATTTTAACATTTCTACATAGAAAAACAGTCCAATATTTGTCATGCTTAATCATTTCCACATAATACAATGCTAGTATAACCGGCAGGTTAAATATACATGCCCACTTCAGTGCCTCATGTGCACAATGCGGCCAATTGATTGGTGCGTGTAAAGACAGGAAAAAAAAATTCTTCAGGGAAGTTCAACATGCTCACATTGACAATGTTAGCATGCTTATGTTTAGCAGGTATAATGTTTACCATAATCACCATCCTAGTTTAGCATATTAGCATGCAAACATTTGCTAATTAGCGCAAAACATAAACTACATCTGAGGCTGATGGTAACGTCTTTAGTTTTGAAGGTATTTGCCAACGTTTTGGCAAAATTAAAATTTTGACCTGATGATGGCTCTAGATGAAAAGTTATCTCTGTTCATCCTGAGGGAACATTAAAAAAGTGGATGAGGATGACCAAAGCCATTAAGACACATTGTCTTAGAATGTATGTATGAATGTCTTATGTTATTTTACAGGACAAGTGACACCTTTTGACCTTCTGGTGACACAAGAGGAAAAGTCAGGGAATCTCCAAAGTCAGAGGGGTTCATCCTATGAGGGACATGAATATCTCTTTAAAATATTATCGCAATCCGTTCAGTAGTTGTGGAGAAATAGTTGTGGAGCAAAGTGATGGACAGACAGACACACCAAACATCGGCATCCAAAGAGCGACGCCGCTAGCATGGCTAAAAACATCTCTGGCAGCATACTGCTCATATCCACTTTTAGATTTATTTCACTTACTGATACACACTGTACAGATGAAATGAACAAAATGAACAAGAGCAGAAATGCTGGAATGTTGATGAATGCAGAGGTCAGTTGTGGGCAGAGAGAGGGAAAAGAGAGAGGGAGACAGCAGAGAGGCACAATTCACACACACGGTTCTAGTTAGCAGACTCCCATTAAGGACAATGTGGTCTGGAAGAAACTTTACATTTCACAGTTTAAGGGCATTTTTAAGACGCTTCTGCCCGCCACTGAAAGGTCACTTTCAGTCATTTTATATATGGATAATACACACTGTGCAACTGAAATATACACAAGAGAACAACAATGGAAAATTGGAATGGTGACAAATGGAGGTCGATAGTGGTTTGAATTGAAATGTAATATATAGGCAGGGGAACAAAGAATGTTAAAATTCACAGCCACCAGCTTGCTGTAAAAATGTTATTATACATTTGCAGTGATAGCTAGAAACCTCTGTCCTGTGCTGTATTTGTTGGGATTTTTCAAGTGACTGGCAGCCATATTGGAAGTCAGCTTTTGGGCTACAACTGCTGAATGACAGTACAATCATACAACTTGACTTTCTCAACATTTTCCAACAGAGATGTATAACTTCCATCTTTTTGTGACTGGCGACTGACTCTTTCATCTCACCAATCCAGTCAATTTCATGTTTATATCAGCTGTTAGCTAGCAAAGTTGTTACATAACTCTAAAGCAAATGCCACATATAAGTTAATTCTACAGGAGAGTCAAATCCTTTTACTCAAGTGACTAAATACTCTCTCAAACTACTGGTTAGCAGATAAAAAGCGGGTTTAGCTAACGTTTACATGGACATCAGCATACAGCGGAAAGTGAAACTTGTATTTGTGAAGGGCTCCATCTCAGTGGTGGAGTAAGTAAGTAACTAAGTACATTTACTCCACTACATTTCAGAGGGAAATATTGTGCTTTTTACTCCACTGTTTTTTTTAGAGATACTTGTTACTTTACAGATTAAGATTTTACATAATAAACATTTAATAAGCTTATGAAATACAACATATTATTAAAGAATATAGCAGTGGTTCCACTTTTTGTGCTAATATACTTGTGTACTTTTACTTAAGTAGGATTTTGAATGCAGGACTTTTAATTGTAATGAGGTACATTAACATTGTTGTATTGGTGCTTTTACTTAAGATCTCAGTACTTCTTCCACCACTGCTCCATCTTCATGGATTACTTCACATAAGATAGTGGAAGTCTTGGGGGAAGGGAGGGATCCGGTGCCTTTGTGTCTGGGTTTCAAGTTCACTGTTTAAAAAACTCTCCTTTGCTTTTCCATGCCTGAATCCAGAGGATCATCAAATGGAAAAAGAGGCCTAAGCGCTTTCACACTCAGATTCGTGGAAAGTGAGAAAGCAAGGAGACCGTGCAAAGGTATGTGGGATTACAGCTGATATGGCTTCTAGCTCTTATCGCATCTCAAACAACAAAATCACTTTTAGATTTGAAGTAAACTATGACCTACATTAATGTTATAGTACCAACACAAGTCTCAGTTTGTCCCTGTTTTTAGATCAGGTGTTACAACTGCTTGCAGTCTTTTGGATTTATAGTATGTGCCTTTGTGTATTTGAACCTAGAAGGATGTTAAGCGTACATGTAACTCCACCCTTGTATGTATGTATATTAGTTAGTGTGTGTGTCGCTAACAGCCTGTTAAGTTGATGTTGGCACCAGATGAAAGGGCTCGCATGGTCTCACATACTTGCCTTTGGGGGAAGGTTGGGGGGCTAATCGCTACTTTAATATCAACTCTATGGAGTTGTGGTCATTATAAACTACTGCCTGACACACAAAAACAGGCTGAACACAGATGTTGTAAGGCAGACAATGCTGGGAACACACTAGAAGTAAATCACATTTGAAAATGCACTGATTCACATCCATAACAACGGATGTCTTTAATTTGCTTTGTCTCGCCTTCATAAATCTGCTTACTCCAGAGTGGGTTTCCCACAATTCACTCTGTAAGTGAGTTTAACCGGCTGACTTAAGAAATGTCACAGACATAAGGATGTCACAGTAAGTGAGTCTTTATGTATTTCATTTTATTAAAGTGCATCCAGAATAATGTGTATTTATGATTTTAAAGGAATAGTGCGACATTTTGGGAAAGAGCTTAGATCGATATACCTCCCGCATGTCTGTACATTAAATTTGATGCTAGAGCCAGGAGGCAATTGGCTTAGCTTGGGAAAGTACGAAAGAGTGGAAGTAGGGGTAAATAGCTAACCTGGTTTTCTCCAAAGTTCACCTCTAAAGCTCACTGATTTACACCTTGTATCTTGTTTGTTTTATCCATATGCATGCAGAAATGTAAAAACAACAATTTGTGTTTTTTTTCATGGCAAACAACAACAACTAGGAGCCGTTCATCAAGAAACAGTTACAGCACGTAACTTCCCCTAGCCATGTTAACAAGCTAGGTAGTTAGAGCCAAGCTTGCTGTTTTCCCCTGCTTCCGTTCTTTATGCTAAGCTAATCACCTCCTGGTTCTAGCTCCATACTTAACACACAGACATGAGAGTGGTATCAATTGCTTTATCTAACTCTCTGCAAGAAAGCGAATAAACATTCCCTAAAATGTCTAATTGTTTCTTTAAAATCAACCATAAAGATTACAGCATTATTCGTATTAGATGGTAAAGCAAAGCAAAATCTCACTTCACCTCACCCCTGGGCAAACTTCTCTCAATGGCTGATAACCACGCACCACAGGACGTTAACCTGCTGAAATCTGGTTGCAAATACCTAATGAAACCTGTTTGATATGAACGGGAAGGCTCAGATTAGCCTGTTCAATCTCCCCTCCAATTGTCATGATGGACATGTCTGGTCTAAATCAGCACCATAGTCTTCTATTGTGTTCCCAGTTTAAGCTACACAGGATTCAAACATGGGTGCAAAAGAAAAATTATACATGAAATACTCAAATACAAAACATTTCCTTTTGCATCTTGGTCTCATAAAAGAAAATATCAAAGAAAATATTAAATCATATGTACAATAATTGTGAAACATTACACATTTTGCCCTTCACAAACTATTTGAATACAAAATAATACAGACTATAAATAGACAATACTTTTTACACAAGGCACAGTTACTAGTGGTGTGTGAGTGTGTTTCTCTCATAGCTGCTGCTCCCCGAACAGAATCTGAGCGTACACAGTGCCGCCGCATGATGCCTTGGTTTCCGGAAGCGGTTTCACCAGATCCAGCTCTGCGTAGGTTAGATTCTCCTCCACTATCTTCGGCTGGACACGGACATGGACGAGAAAGAGGTCGGAGGAAGATAATGATGGTGGAGAGGGAGATAGCAAAGGAGGGAAGTGGTATCAGTGGTTAGAAAATGAGCAGGGAGGTTGAGAAAGATTTTTATGTCACACTCATTAGTCTTAAGCTTAAGAGTTCATGTCATGAATACAGACAAGAAATCTTCTAAACTGAGTTAAAACTGAATCCCTAAACTGCAGTTAGCACGTATTTTGTGCAGAGAAAGCTAGACTCCGAAAAGTTAGGTGTTTTCCTCTCTCCTCTCCTTTTCCCTCTGTTTCTGCTTTACAGCATTGGTTTGGTAAATGTGAGCAGGCGTCACCTTACAGGATTCCTGGATTGAGGTTGCCAAAATTCAATAACCTCTTGCCGCATTATGTGCCATTAAAATGCCAAGTTGCCACAGAGCCACTTCATTCCAGTGACAATTACAAAATTAAACCTGGGTTATGTGGCACATTTTATGACATTTTCTGGAACTTACAGGCATTCCTATCACATTTTGGTTTGCTTTCCATTATATATGGGACAATAAGAATGGTAGGCTGTCACTATGAATGCCTTGCTTGGTATGGTAGGTTTTAGACGAAAGGTACCAATGTATGTGCATGTGTACTGTTAGATGGGTTTTCTCCAAAGTGATAAACTGTATATGCCACACATTATTATTGATTATTTGACAACAATAAAGAACTATGATTAAAGTAAACAGTGTAAAAAAGGGCATGCATTGCACTCACCAGCACTACTTTCCTTGGTTGTGGTTTTAAAAGTTTGGGTTTCCGTGTTTTGTCTCCAATGGGAGCTGCGGGGACAAAACAAATGTTAGTGGTTTTGCAGAGATCTGTTTAGCAAATGTAATATATGTATTTATGTGTGCAACAAGAACCAGACCTCTCCATCATAACTACAAACTTGACATGTGCTTCCCTTCACCTAGTGCTTAGACAGATACTGCGATTCAGAGTATAGTAAGAAATGTTTCAAGGCCCTTATTGGTTCTAATATATAAAATTCAATCCCACTTCTAAAGTGATTGGTTTTCTGAGTGGAGCTCTGAATAATACACAAGTACCATTCACCTCTTTGGCTTAAAGTTGCACTAGTCTGTATTATTATATTAACAATGGATCAAATAACTGTGTAATGTGAGTAAGGTTGCCTCTAGTGGTGATGTTGTCCCTCTCAGTTTTACAGTATTTTAGCATCTTTCAGCTTAATGTTTTGGTTTTATGGCTTGCAATTTAAAGGAATAGTTTGACATTTTGGGAAATTACACGTATTTGCTTTCTTCCTGCAAGTTAGATGTGAAGATTGATACGACTCTTATGTCTGTACTGTATATATGAAGCTAAAGCTATCAGCCAGTTAGCTTAACTTAGCATGACTGGAAACAGTGGGAAACAGATTGCCTGGCTCTGTCCAACAGTAACAAAATCCACCAACCAGCACCTCCAAAGATCACTAATTAATGTTATATCTTGTTTGTTTCATCTGTATAAAAACCAAAGTGTAAAAATGAAGTTTGTTTTACGGAGTGTATGTGCCAGACGATTTCTCCAGTTCCTGGA
The DNA here is from genome assembly GCF_020085105.1 of Siniperca chuatsi. Taxonomy (NCBI): domain Eukaryota; kingdom Metazoa; phylum Chordata; class Actinopteri; order Centrarchiformes; family Sinipercidae; genus Siniperca; species Siniperca chuatsi. Next base: position 18,296,424 of record NC_058061.1, read on the forward strand.
GTCTCAGCTGGTTGCCTGGACGAACTGGCGTTTTTACACAGCTTTTTGTACTGATTAAAGCAACAACGTGTTAATTAGTGAGCTTTGAATGCTAATGAAGGCTAATGTTGCTTGGTGTCTGCTGGATGTGTAATAAGGCAATTATTTGCTAACACATTCCCCGTAATGTTTTTATACAGTGATATTATGTAAATGTTGTGTTTACAGGTTGTTCTGCTGCCCCCAAGTGGCCAAAAACAAAAATCAATTAATACTGCTCAACAACAAACAAAACAACAAAATTAACATCAGTTGCAAAAAACAGCAACCATCAGCGAGGTCAGCATTAAGAAGCCCCAAACAGCAGAATGACCTTGTCAACACAGTTCCCACTAAAATTTTTAAATATCAACAGTGAGTTTGGAAGAAATGTAGGGATTTGGGAGCTCTATCACAACATGATAACTATGTACAAAATCAAAATAACTTGTGTTTTTTTGCTTTCAGTGAGAAAATGATGCACTAAATTCCACATGCTACCCTAACTTGCTAACTCAAGACTTTATATGTGGAAGGGGTGGATGTTGACGTTTAATGCCAGCACATATTCATGTTTGCAAAGCCAAGCAGAACTAAATAAACCAAGAGTTAAACCTCAGTTTAGACTAAAGCTCATGCTCAGCTGTTTCTGCTGGTGTTCTTCTTGGAAGGATGTACAATAAATGAGCTACTTGTGAGTCATGTGTCTTTTGTTGACAAGGCGTGGTTCACCTGTGATTGGACAGTTTAGTTAGTCTAAACAAATCAGAAAACAAAAATGTAGCATTCAGTCCATTCAACAAGTTTTAGACAAAACTGTAGGTGTAAATGCACCCAGACACTCTTGTTTACCTTTTGCTGGTATCTCTGGTGGTATCTCCTCTTGGTAATCTCTGCTCCTTTTCTTCCTGTACCTCCTCTCCTTCTTAGGCAGAGCAGGAGACACATTGACCACACTGGTGACTGTCTCTCCTGAGCTGGAATGGGACCAGATTACCAGAGGTTCAGTGCAGTTAAGAGCATTTGAGTGTTTGTTAGCTTTTCTGGCTATGTGTGAGGTGTGTGCCACCCTAAAATCTTACCTGTTCTGAGGACTTTTGACCAAGTGGTAATTATCTGCAGACATATAACACATTTAGAAATGTAATAACTGGTGTGGGGACAAAGGTTATTGTAGTTTAGTAAAATGCAAACTTCTAAGCCCTAACTCTATTTAAAACAAGAGGAGTTGTAGAGAAAAAGATGGAGAAAACAATGGAGACAACAAAAGAAACAGGATAACAGAGAAAATGGAGACATAAGAACCAGATTTATAAAGGTCAAAGGTCAGTGGAGAGTTATCTTGATGTTGCTGCTAACCTTTTAACCTCTGCTTCCTCTGTATGTACTGGCAGGTTACCGTCACTGTGAACATGCACATACACAGCAGACCCACTGAGCAGATCAGCACTGCACACAGGTACACATCTGAAACACAAAAAAAGAACACACATATTAGTCCAACAGTGCTTCAGCCTTGTGCCTATTGCTTGACTCTACTCAAAAATCTGAAGGGAAAAAAGTACATGCTTTGCTGAGCTATTTAAGGCACTGTACTATATCCTTTGGGTTGGGCTATTTTTGCCTGCCAAGGACTATACAATGCCAGTCCACCACAAATACACACTCAAACACACGACTTACCTTCAAACAAGCTCCACAGGCTTTCTTTGGCCTTGGTGGCTGGTAGGACATGCACTACATGGAGAAAGACAGAGAGAGAGGAGAAGCATGTAAAGTCCGTAGTCATCACTGTGCCCTCCCTGCCGCTTGATTACACGTTGGCTAGAGTTTAAATAAAGTTAATTGTAGGAAGACAACGAGCAAAGTTTGGCCTCCTCCCCTGCCTGATCCTGTCTCTGGGCTCAACCTTAACTTTTGCTGGATGAAAAAGGATAAATAGCTTATTAACTCAGACATTAATGCAAACAGCTGGTTTAGAGTTATGCATCATCGTAAACTTTTACCTCACATCCACCCATGCTCTGGCTGTTACCCTCTCTTTCATCTTCATAACAAACTGCTATGGTAAAACAAGGCAACATGTGCTATTTTGACTATGTCCCACCTAAAATGTATATGTTATATATTCTATTCTATATATTTTCTATATGTTGCCAGGAACATTCAGATCCCAGTCTATTTGATCTACAGGCATTCGAAAATTTCGTATTTAAAAACGAAGGTTCCCTGTTTTCCATTGCAGTAGGCCTAAGTAAAATTCACGGCCTGCGACGGATGCTGAAACGTTGGCACCACAGCAGCTTAGCTAACTAGTGTTATCGTGGAGAACAACAAGACACAACAAACGTTGGAAAAACAAATATAACTGAACTTTGTGAGGACACCTCAGTCGCAAAGCCCTGCCCATATCAGTTCTGCATTTCCAGCCAGGAATTGAACTGTAGACATTGTGGTTAAGTGGTATACGCCTTAACCATTAGGCTACCAAGGCACCCCGGGAACAAAGGTCATGACTTGAGACAAAAGAAGACAAAAGCAGACTTCTCATTTTCAGTTGGCGACCGTTGATTTGACCAGTTTAAATGACTGGCTGGCAGATTTTATTAGATGTAGCTAGCTAGCTAATTAACATTAGCTCCATGAGTTGGCTGGAAACTCCGTCTCTGGTTGACTTTTTAATGCCTTAGCTGGCTCGAATAAAATTACAACCCTGCAAAAGGTATTAAAATATGCATTTGATGATTACATACATGATATTTGATGACCCAGTTGTTATGTTGCAGAACAGATTTAAGCTAAAGCTTACAGCAAAAAAGTTAGCATCCTCACCAGTTATCCCTGTAGGCTATAAATCATGGACTTAAAGGAGCAGGATTGTTTTTGTATTCAGGGTAAAGTTAATTAGCCCTTGTATTATAGTAAAGTATTATCAGAAAAAAATGTAATATCAAACTGCTTGACAGACCTTCCATGCCTAATTACGGTTGTTAAGCATTAACTGGACAATATAGATGTTTGAGGGAAGGATTTAGCGAACAGTCAGTTCAGACAAAACTTTAAAGTGCACACTATAACGAGAATGAAGAGATCTTTGATAGATATAGCTTGGACATCCCAACATAGAGTAGATAACTGTTACATCCCAAAAATCAAATATGAGCACCAATGGGGAATCAAAGGCCTGTGAATGCAGCCTTAATCTGTGTAATGAGAATCCCAGCTACGTGCTGCTTGTGTCCAAAATAGCTGAGAAAATATGTTTCCCATACTCAACCTGAAATCTCGCCCCACACACTTTCTCATTTCTCCACCCCATCTGACCACAGTAGTCTTAACACCGCTGTACTCTTGCTGAGCTGGTGGTAGGAAGCTCATAAGTGACACCCACCAGGGCATCTTGAAATACCCCAAACCACCAGCAGCTGACGACAGGCAGGCTCGCCACGCCGGCTGGAGACTTTCCCACAGGCAGACTGGCTCTGCTGCGAGCTGACTGACTGACAAACTTACTATAAGCATGCTCCAGATGATTCCAAAATGTATCTACACACAGGAGCTATTACGTGGAGTGCATTGAACCTGCATTAGTACTCTAGACAATACAACTAGAGTATCGAAACCTAAAACTCTAAAATCTAAATCAAAAATCTACTGTCTTTCAACCATGTAGTAACCAAAACCTTCCTTCTGATAGCTGAAAAAAGTGTGAGACTTAATTTTTCAAATCAATTCCTTTTGATACAGAATTCCTGCAGCACCACAGAAGCAAGTGTGTACTAAAACAAATAAGACATTTTCAATCCCTCCATCTACAGGTGAATAGAAGGCGAAGAAGGTATTTTCTGCTGGTTATGGGGAAATAGATATATAAAGAAGTGGATGCACTCTGAAAGATAACGATTTCATTGAACACCCAGGACCTCCCACTCACAACTTTCATTAGAGAAAAAATTAAATTAGATTTACTGCTAGTGCTAAAGCTGTGTAGAGCAGCCTGAGCATGACTTAAACTATCAGACATCACATAAAGCAGTGGGATATTTATTGCTAAGCCTGCAGTTCTGAGAAAGCTAAGATTAAATCCTAGCAAATACTTTCTTCAAAATGCTGGATCTACAGTCAAAGTGCTCATTTTGTTATAGGATAACATTTATTAAAACTATGTTTATTTTTTGCCAAATATGTATTTTGTAAATATGAATAGGTTTGCAGTTTAAATGGCAAATGACATGGACAAAAGAAGATGAAGTGCCTTTCATTCCTTTTGAATCAGTTTTACTAGCTGGGCTATAGTTTTGTCAAATAGCTTGGTTTGTTGTAGGAGTTGACAGCAAATGTAAGCTGTATGCTTTATCAGCACAAAAAGTCTCAGATTTGTTTACATTGTTGCTGATCAAGCTACCTAGCCTAGCTAACAAGGTTGGACATTAGCATGACTATGCTGATTTGCTGGAGTTTAACTACAAAGTAACTAAAAAACTATTTACTGTATGTAAGCTTTTTTTTCTTAACACAAATCAGAAATTTTGCAAAGAATATCAAAGGCAAACTGAAACTCAGTGAACACAGTAAAGTTTATCTTATGTGTTAGCTTCCAGCAGGTGTCCATAACAATGAACTTGTGGTGTTATATAGACTCATCAGTGGTCTACATCGTGTAGTTTGGCTGTTATGTTATTTGCAAAGCTTGTTTGAAAGCCATATTTTATATGATAACAGCAATGTTGTAATGTCTTTTCTTAAAACCACCAGTGTATGTTATAGACAATAGTATCGGTGGTAAAACTACAGTAAATACATTGGTGTATGGCACAAACACTATTAGTGTAGGGTGCACAGTTTCTGGGTGAAATATCATTTAAAACAGACTTCCTTTAACTTGTTTAAAATGGCAGATGATTTAAATTTAAGACCCGTCCCTCCTTCACCGTAAATTATTCACAGCGTAAATCTCGATAACATTTATGACGTTTATGGTGTGTGTTTGCCTTGGGTTCTGTGTAGCTCTGTCGGTGCAGCAGCTGTACACGTTGGAATAATCAGAAATGGGATAAATGTGGTGTACTGTATGCCATAAAACTGGCTTCTGTCCTCAACTAGAAAAAGTCTTCTTTTTACAGCAACTTTTGAATGGCTGAAGACTGCATCGGACTACAATGGAAAAACATTGAAACAAACTACTTTTTGTTCATCAGAGCCACAGAGTTGCTTTCATTTGCTGACTGTATTTCAGATTTGTGGCTCTTTTTTGTGCCCCAACAAACCCAATACTGTAAACATCAATACACAGACATGGACTGGAGTGAATAATGATCAGTCACTGCTGTAATTTACTGTATTACAAATGACTGGAGATGAATGAAAGTACACAGCTGCATTGTGTGTCTTAACAAAGCTTTGAATAATCCACCCTTTAACTTCCTGTTGTCTCTTTGCATCTTTTCTTCTAAGAATTAGCATCTTTTTGTACATTTGCTCACTGTGTCCCTATTATGGCAATAAACATAGGCCTATATTGTTGGTTTCTTATTCATTTGTCACTTTTTATGCCACTTTTAGCTTTTTCTTAAAAGAAACAAACAAACCCAGAACTGCAGTATTTTGGATTTTCATTTTTTCTTGAAGCACCCAGTAGAATACCCAGAGTTCCGTGTTCTTATGAACCACATCCGTGTACCTCTTAGAAAACCCTTGTTAACTCGCAGTCACCCACATGTGTTATAGAAATAATAAGAGTTCAGCTTGTTTGTGCCAAGAGGAGGCTGTGTCCACACTGTGATCTGCCCTCTGTTTTTCTACCAAACCCTCTGACCTCTCTGGATGTATTTACTATAGCAGTAGTAAGTACAGTAATGAGAGTTTTCTGTGTGAGACAGACTGTGGAAACACCTGGTCACCTAATGTTATCTGAACACAGGAATTCCATCAGTTTGACGTCACAAACGCACACATTTGTGCACATAAAGTCTCAGTCATCTGCTGCTTCTCATGTGAAGTGGGGACCAGGAGTAATGGTCCCAGAGGGGTTTAAACCCCCAGATGTGTAGCTGTTGTTTATCATAGCTGTCAACCGATGGTGTGGATACTGGGCAGAAATACCACTGCCTGCTGGACCACTGGGAAGAAATAGTGCACTTTTCCAGTGTTGTTGTCCATTTCAATTACCCAACTTAGACCCTGGTGCATTTCAAAGTGTTTGGTATTAAGAACTCATAATTCAAATGGTGACAAAATTGAATAATTTAACTTTTTAGTTCATTTTTGTGTCCTTGAACTTTGTGTAGGTGTAAAGGGGCAAGTTTATAACCGCCTGCATGACAAACTGGGGGCATGTAGTTTAAAAGATGTTGGCATTTACCAGGCAGGAAGGTTCTAATAAAGGATGCTATTTAGTTATATCATGGGAAATGTAGGATCCAGATCCACACTAAGAACTTAAAGTCAGAATATCTCGGGCTGTGCTTTCATAAATCTGTCTCTCAGAAGACACCTTTAAACTGACCAAAAAGTGATTGTCCTCCCTGCTCCAACAAGACGCCATTCACCAAAGTTTATTCTTCTTAATAATTATACCCGTACAGTTTAACAGAGTCACACAGAATTCGTTTTTAAACCTTTTATGAGTGGATTTCAATGAATAGGTTGGATTAAATGTGGAAATTTTCAGAAGCAGATTCTGATGAGTCAGACTGGGATTTGGATTAAGAAATTCAGACCTGACTTTTATCAATCTCAAATATTTGTTTATTCATTTAATTGCAAAGGGATTCACATACATTAAGGGGAGTCATATGTAGCAGAAAGTATAAGCAGCAAAGTGGGGCTTGAAATAGAAAATAAACCAAAATCCATTTATAACATAATATAATATATCCAAATTACACAAGGCTGCAAAGCTGTGTTTGGAGGTAGTCTTAAGGCTGCTAAACAAGGGAGGTGTTCTGGGCCTCCTTTCATTCCTGTTGTGTAATGAAAAATAAATAGTAGTTTTATTTTCTACATGTACTGCCTTTCATGTCATAATTGCAGTATTCACCCAAAAATGCCGCTGTAGGCTTTTGTTATTAATATCTCTGAAACCACAATGGACTGGCGCTTCCTTGGATGAAAATAGCTCTCCACATCCTTGACCACGAAAGGTTAAGAGCCAGACACGAGCCAGCTGCCCACTCGACTGTCACTGCAGACAAACATTTGAACTTTACCTTCCTCAGCACAACTATCTCTTGTTCCATTTCTGCTGAATGTCTCTGGACTCTCTGTTCTACTTTTGGGAGGGAAACTCCATGTCAGGGCCAATGTCAACAGCTCTCGGTAGGGACTGCGTGTCTACCCGGGCCCAGACTTGGCTGTGGACACCCCAAAAGTCATAGCCTGTAGGAGCGCTTCCATGGAAAATGTGGTGAGCAAGGTCTAGTGTTGTTGAATACTGACAGTACTACAGCAATGTGCTTGAAAAAGATGAATTGTCTTTCGATTTTTGCAAGGATGAAACTTTGTGATGCACTCATTCTTTAGATAAACCACTCTCAAAGCAATAATTTCACATAAATGCCTCTCCAACTGCTTTCTGCTGATCTTTGATGAAACACAATACAGCCATGAAAAAAAGCACACATAAAGTGACACATTTCCAGTCTGTTACAAGTAAATAAAAGAAAATCTGGATAGTTAGCATTAGCATCACCATTAACAAAAACCCAAACTTCATTAACAAAAGCAAACACAGAAGAGGACATCTCAGTACTACCAACTCCGGTTGACTGACAAATGTAGACACAAGACAAAGCAATTGACCCTAATCCTCTCTCCTGAATTGTGATTGTTCAATCATAGTTTAGCAACCGTAACTAGGCATGGCAGGTCTGTCAAGCTCTGGATTTGTCTGCATGGGGCTTTGGCAAGAGCGATTCTTAGCATATAAAGAGCTTGGAGTGTGGTGCATTTTTGTCTGGCCTATCCAACGCCAAAAACACAAGAGCAGAAGTGTGAAGGATGGATTAAACAGTGTGTTTATCTGCTTTAACATAAGCTGCAAATGTTAGCATGTCTGGATTACTAGCCTCTACTTACAGTAGTAACTGAGCTATCATTAGTTCGTACGGTTACAGGCTACGTAAAAAAAAAAAAATACATTTTTACTTCACCACTGAGTGGAAACCAGTCCTGGATGCTATCAGAGATTAGGCTAAGGTTAGAAGTATGTAAGCTAAGAAACCAAACAGCGATATGTCAGAATTATATATCAGTCTGATCTTATTTTTATCCTTATCATACTGGCGGCTCTGACTGAGTAGATGGTTAGTCCTAGTGTCATTATACTAGGACTAAGTAGCTCTACACTGTGAGACAAGAACAATGCTGACTTTTTGCCTAGGACACATAGCTTTACCTCAATCTTTTAGCACAATATTATTTATGTGGCCATTAAGTGTTATTATCGTCTTATTATCATTGTAAATTGCATATTTTGCAAGGACAGAATGCTTGATCGGCGTAGTAACAGTAACTGGGGGGGGAGCTTAGTGAACAATCAATTAACTGAAGTTGGAGAAAAAAATCCTCTCCTCATGTCTGTTGGTGAACATGAGAATTACATTCAAAATCTGACACAAATGAAAAGTTTGGAGGAAAAAATTACAAAGCTTTGAAAAAGTGTGGTTAATGAAAGTGAAGGGATTTCTGGGCAGTATCTGGTACCAGTGGATTTGTCATCCATTCCGTTGTGTGAACGTCTCATGTGCCAGCGGTGGCACCGAAACCTCGCACTCTCTCTGCTCTTTCTCCAAGATCATCTACTCAGTCAAAGCCGCAGCTTAATGCGATGGAGAATCCTTTTATCTCCAGACTTGCTCCTAACCAATGACATTTCCCCTCCCCAAATCAAAAGCAGGAAAGTGCTTTTACTCAGTGAACCCACTTCACTGCCTCTTCAGCCAGATGAATTACATCATCCAGTTGTGGTCAGAGAAAATGCTACTACTGGAGACACAAAACTGCTCCACTAGGACAAATACTTTTTCTGCTATCTTCAGTGTACTGTTATCACAATTTAAATTTACTTGGGGCTCCTCTTTAGCTCTGTAAGCCTATGAACGTATGAACATCCACATGCCCCATTTGGAGGCATTTGACAGAATTACTGACAAAAATGTGGTGGCACAAAGAGTTGTTACACCCCTTCCCTCTCCTGCAGATCCAGTCATATTTTTGAGGCCTAAATTACTGAGAGAGAGTTAACAGGGCATTCATGCTCTTTTTCAAAAACATCCAGCGAAAGCCTCAGACAGTTTCATGTGTTCCCAGCTGGGCAATAGCAGTAACAGTTCTCTGCTGCTGGCCATGAGAGATCTCTGCAGACAAACCTGGCATCTGTGTTTTTGCGGTCTTACTATTATCAAAACAGCATTTGTCATTGCTTCTGTTGTGGTTGCAGAATTAGCTGTCAAGTCTCCGCCCTGCACCATTAAAAGCAATGATGTCATTGTGAAACTGGGCTACAGCTACTGGTTTCTCCCACCAAGAATTGGAGCAGACATTGTCAGACAGGAATGAAAGGCAGGATATTGAATGAAGAGTTATGAAAGAACATTTTAGACTACAATCACGGCTATGCTGCTTAAAAGTCTTTAAGCACAATAGGCTGACACTGACATTCATTTGAACTCACCATGTCTAAAAGGTACGGGGTGTAGACGAGAGTACGCATTGCAGCTCATCTGTCACGTCTAGCCCAGACCAGAACGTCAATTTTGTCTGTTAAATCCAGCTTCACGCAAGTGCTTGCAAAGGTGGCATTCGATTGGATGACAGGTTGGTCAGCTGTTCGACGGCAATCCGCAGAGAACCTATGACAATTGAATGGGTCAATCACCCAAACTTTTTCCTAATATGCTAGCTTAACGCGCATCGAAGAAAGAGATTTGCTTCCTTTGCTTTTTATTAACTTGAGACCCTGTTTGCATACTGAGCAACCCTATGTGGCGTTTCAACTCAAAGTTTTTGTCAAAAGTTATGTAAATGAACCAGTATCTAATGACTAGTTCAGAGATTTCTGTGAATCTGTACAAACTGATTTTCTAATGAATCATTCCTGATTAACTCTGGAGCAGCTGCTTAATGGCACATACCAATAACCAATCATAATCATTATTTATATGTATTATTTACTATTTTTGTGTTTCCTCAAGTAAAGTGGTACATCATACTGAGTTGTTAATGGCCATTTTTGTTTGACTTAGCTTAGTATTGAGTCATATTTTTCCTAAATTTGGCTAGATACACCATCGAACTGGTGAAAAGCTGTGGTTGCACCCATGTCCTGTTCTTCCATTGGTCTGAACAACTCTATCCTGGCTTAGTCATTTGGCAAAATACTGTATGAGTGTTTGGAACATACTAAGCATATATGTGAACAGTGGAAAACTGGGTTTCTTTAAAAGATTTTGTCTCACATAAAAACTTGTCGCTGTTGGAATCCATTCTAACTTTACATGAATCCAAGCTGACCATGCCCTCTGCTCTCTGTGAAGGCGCAAACTACACCAGCTTTCATGTCTAAGTGTTTCACTAAAATGACTCCATAAACACTATTTTTACATTTACAAAGGTGTGTTCGCTGTTTCCTGCATGGCTTCAGTGTTGACTCCACTAAGGTGGTCTTGGCCTAAACGGCTTCTCTGCAACTTGGTGATGCTCACAGAGCGCTTGCTTGGCAAATCTTCCAGTGATAAGGAAAGGACAGGGTAAGAAAAAAAAACAATAAGTCCAGCCCTCACCTCTGAGCTCAGTAGCGGCGGTGCAGTTTGTTGAGGCCTTCCAGCGGTCCTGGTGCTTTTTAAACTCCTGCACCCGGCACATGTAGAGCCCCCTGTCCCCTTCGGACACATTCAAGATTAGCAGGTCAAAGATCTTCCCCTGCTTTACCACCGTCAGCTTCAGTTTGGGCCACGGGAAACTCTTTGTGTAGTTGCCATAGAAACGGGCCTTCCTCATGTTGACGCGGGCGATAAGGAGTTCGTCCTCTGTCCGGTCTGTGCCTGCTGGCAGGAAGGTCCATTTCACCACTGGTAGAGCAGCGTTGCGGCGCCGCTGGGACACAACACAGGTGAGTGTGATATTTTGACCCTCCTGGGCCACCGTGAATGGGGAAGGGGTGATGGTGACGTTGATGGCCGAACACAAATCTGGAGAAGCAAGATTTATACGTTATTATCTCCGCCAGACGTAAGCGTTTGGTTGTGTGTGTGTGTGTATCTGTCCGCGGCTAATCTCTCATACTACTGGACTTTTTTGTGCACATTTATAACTGTACGCTCAAGGACCTCTCATGGTTGCGGTGATTCACAATTTTTGAAAAACCTATTTTATTGACTGCTCTGTTTTATACCGCCATTGACTGTTGACTAGTCACTCCTCTTAACCGGCCGGTAGGTAAGTATGTTAGTTACGTCAGTTAAGTTACGTACGTAAGTTAAAATAAGTCAACACTGACTTTTGGTTTCACACAATGGATGCAATATTAGAACTGGATACCGGCCCCAAAAATGGCGCCTATTCAGTCCAATAAGAATTGCTCGCCTGGCGCATACTCCAAAAAAGTTTCTCTTACTAGTTTCTTACTTCCCGGCGTATACGCACAATAGTGTTTCTCCCACTGGCCCCGCCCACGAGTTCCCGCTCAGCCCATGGACTTTACATTGTGATGATGTCACAGATTTTTAAATCGCTTTTCTCGGCTCGAGGAAAGTTTTACAGATATAAAACCTCAGAGTCATAATTCACCATGTTTGCAGTTCGTGGTGTCCTGTCAACAGTTTTACAGATGTCTCTTTTATTATGGTGGTCTATGGGGAAAATGCTTTTTTGGATAACATGCAAAATGACTTAGGACTATAAATGAAGTCATTAGTTAGTGACTAATGACTTAGTTAGTCACTAACTAATGACTGACTAAGTTATATAAACACGTTAAATGGCGTGTTATTCATACGCCATTTGGTGATACCAGGCCTGGCGGAGATCTGCACTCTTCTAGTTTTAGAATTTGTATTTGGGGCAAGATGTTTGGATGATCTATGTTATATATTATATCCCATATCTGATCATATCCAATTCCTTATAAGCTGAAAAAGATGTCAGCTGTTGGTTATGTCTTTACACAACAGGTGACTTTTAAAGCCATATCAATACCACTCCCACTATCTGCCAGATGATGACACAAACGTGTTGTTTGCCAACCAAAAGAAGAGGAAAAAGCTTTTCTATTGTTTAATTTTTTATTGTGGACAGATTTTTTCTCGAAAATGACCTGAAAACACTAGTCTGGGCTCGAGTCATTTTCACATGTAAATGGCAAATTCAGATTTTTGCACATTAGTGTGGACGTAGTCTGTCAAACGTGCATAAAGACATGTAACACGTATGGATCATGGAAAAGGGCTTTAAAGAGACTGTAAATACAAATACAATTCACATGTAGAAGTATGGTTCCTAAAATAACAGTTCCTTAACTATCTTCATTTGATGCATTTAGTGAACATTTAGCTTATTATTTTAAGCCTCAAGACTTATGGTAAGTTCTGAAATGGATTTAAATGTGATTGTTTGGATTTTTAAATTGATTCCACTGTAAAATCGAATCTAATACATGGTAAATTACAAAATAATAGTTGATTTCATTAAATTTGAAATTTTACAGAAAAAGACTAATAATAATATTTGTCTGAGGTAAATAGCAGGTTTTAGGAGTTTTCATAGCAATACTGAAATCCCTGTTTAAACAGATCAGTGATTCTTGACCTTGGATACAGCAGTTGACTAAACAATCTCCACTCACGGTCCACTTCTTCTTGCTCTGGAGCTTTTGACTGTATGACAGACTGTCTTCAACAGCAGATGATGTTTGCTCAGTTGTCATGAAACTGGAGATGTTCAAACTTGACAATGTTTTCATTATCTCACTACTTTTTTTTATGGTCAAGAAGGATCTGTTCATTGCTACAACTCTTTAGCCAACATGGACGGGAAGTCCTAAAAATGCTCAAAATAATGTCAAGTCAAAGATAGGCTGTCCTGTTACGGGATTCAGTTTGGGATTCACCACATATTCATTTAGTTCAGATCAGTTTAAAAGTTTCTGTATGGTGTCAGATCTGTTGCAAATGTGAGGGGGAAAAATGTAATTGATACACTTCAAATTTGAGTGTCTTTACAACTAATTATTTAACAATTAACAAGAATGTAAAGAAATCACAGTAAAGTTTAAAGATTAAAAGTGTCTAATGTCTGCCTGACTATGGCTGACTTGAACTTCTCTTGATCACCAAAGCAGCATGAAAGAATAACAATCAGCAAAACAAATACAGTGAATATTTGTACCACAAATGAAAGCTATACGTCATATCTGAAATCCATACAGTCCACATCTCTAGCGGGTTTCTTGTGGCTCAACAGCCTTCTTCCCAGTCACACTGACAGCCGTGTTGTTTTTGGCAACGTGACTACATACGTTGGATGAATATTGAGGAACAAACATTACTGCTGCAGGAGTTGCATGACAATGTATGTTGTATGTCTGTTTTTTTCCCTATTTCAAAATCCACACTTTCCACTGCACGCAAGCATTTTTTTGTCACACAACTCAAATGCTTTCAGCTCAGCAAGTAATTAAAATCAGTGCCATTTTTACAGTTTTGTCTTTCATTTAGTTTTGAGTGACAGAACAAAACAAGGAAAACGTAGTTGAGTGGCTGAAAAGTGTTGTTTTGGTGTTGCATGTTGATTCAAACTGTTAAAATGAATAATCCGTTTTGACAGAAGATCACTGAAATCACCATAAATTAATGTAGAAGCAAAACTGCAAACTTTCAGACCTTTCAAACACTCACAGGATAACCACCAATTTTCACTTTGGAAGTCCCTGTCATCTCTGCAAACACATGCGACTTTGATAAACATTTCTTGCCAACATACCTTGCAATCTTACTTGGAACTATATTTTTTCAGCAGAAACTGGACATATGTGTATATAGAAGTTTTAGTTAACAGATCATCATATCTACCAAAAAGATTGTTCTCCATCTCATCGCCCATCACATCCTCTCTGATTCTCAGATGTTTTCTGCAAAGCTTCTCTGAAAAATAGTGGAAAACCTTTTTTTCTCCACCACATCCACTTTAGTATGAAGCAAAATAAACTTTTCCTACCTTCAAGCAGTGCTTGAGTGAGGAGAGCGAAGACCACAGAGGAGATCTTCATTTTCCACGGCTGCAGCCTCCATAAACTTCAAGTTAAATGCCTCTGAAGAAAAGAAGCCCCAGGTTTCCCTCCTTCTCTTCTTCTACTCCTTTTTTCCCCCAGCCAAGGAGTGTAATATGAAACATTGGACGCTCTGTTTCTACCCAGAACCTCCCTCTGCCCCTCCCCCCTTCTCTCACACACAGTGAAAACACATTTGGCAGGCTCACGTGCCCACACACAAACATATGCACATGCACGGAGAGCAGACAGATACAGACAGGTGAGCATGTGCGAGGACACACACACACACACACACACACACAAACACACACCTCTGCTTCTGGCAAGTGAGTGGGAAATATAATTTCCTGTGCAGGATGGAGGGGTGTGTTGTTGAGATTGACGCCGAGCAAATCACACATCCAGCTGTAGAGGACAGCGGGCGCAGACCAAAGTCAGGGCTTTTATTTTGGAACACACACACATGCTGACAAAGACGGGTGGGGGGGTTGCAGTCTGTGGGCATCTCTGTGGCCCACATTTTTAGCAGATGAATTTTGCATTTTTTATCCCAGAGTTTCCTCTAGTGGTTGGTCATCCTGCTTTCAGAATTGGTCCTCAAACCCCATATTAGTTCAATCGTTGTGTGTGTGTGTGTGTAGGTCTGTGTGTGTGTCTACATCTATCTCGCCACATCTCATGTAACAGGATCCCACAGTGAATCTTTGTACAACAGTCTGTCAGCTCAGGCTTTTTGGGACACTTTGCTGGCTTTTATCAAACCTCAGAGAGCAGTGCTGTGAAGATCTGGGACACTTCTGATTTACAGATAATAAAGGAGACGGCCTGCGGGGCCTCATAAGTGCTTCTAGTCTGGCGACAGTTTGACAAACATGGCTGTTTCCTTGACAAAGAAGTCCCCATTTTACCAAAGCTCTATAACCTTCAGCTTTTAGTACAAAATGTGGTGTGGGATTCACCAAATGAGGGCTCTAAACACAGTGTACGTGTCCTTGCTCATGCATTTTTCCTGCTTATTATCAATTCTACACACAGCTCTTTCCTTAATGTTGTACATCAGAAAGAAATACAATTTTGCAGCACAAAACTCAGCTAGACCACTCCACTTGCTGGAAAGTGGGTAAAATATATGTAAATTGAATCTTAAAGCTGCATTAACTGATTTTTCTGATGGAAGAGAAACTCCACGACATGCTAAAAACATCACACCGCATGACCGGTTGGTGGCAGACACATTGTTGTGTTTCTGGCCACCTGAGGAATGTAAGTCCAATATTTATTCTCCTTTTAGCTCTGTTTTGGTCTCCACCAACTCCTGAGGAAAATATCTGGCTAGCTTGCTAGAGGTTCGAATTTCTTCACCAGCCAGATGCTAACTTTGTCTGCCGTTTGGTGCTGGGCAGGTAGTGCATTGTTTTATCAGAGCTTTTTAGCTAAAAACAGAGTTTGTGGGCTGTAAAACCAAAACAATGAGTTAAGAGAGGCTAAAAGGCTAAATAGAGCTGAGGGTCGAACAACCTTTCATTTGATCCAATATCAATATAAAAAGCAGTAGCAATTAATTTTTTGGCTAGGAACAACTGAAAACACAACATTGACATATATCACCTTATGAGGATGTTGTGGTGAATGTGTTAACAAACAGCTGCGTAATTATAAATCCGGCAGAAAGGAAACAACATAAGGACAAATTTGGAGTTGTGTTTCTGTCCACCTAATGAATGTACATCCAATATTCACTCTCCTTTAGCTCTGTTTTTGTCTTCACCAACTCCTGAGGGAAATATTTGGCTCTTTTCTGGAAACAGCTGTGTGCTGCAGCTGGAAACAAAGGTTAATAAGAGCGGTGAGGCTGAACCAACACAGTAAAGTTGGGGGGGGGTATAAAACCAAAACAATGAGCTGAAAGACACTAAAATGCCCAGTAGAGCTGAGAGAAACTGCAGTCGGTTGATAATAGCCTATAGGTTCATCACTACACGCAACCCCTTTTGCTTTATACATAGTCATTTGATCCATTGTTAATGTAAAAAGATTGATATGTAGCATTAGCTTAGCAAGCTGGCAGTAAACAGGACTTCTACAGCTGTAGCTTTACAGTGATGAATAAATAGGTGAAGTAACAGCTCGAGTCAGCCACATTCTTACAGCGTTTTTATGTGCAATGTCTTATAGCTACAAATAGATTTTTCGATAGTTTTCATCTGGAGGAAAGTGCAGCAGTAGTTCATCGACTGTGCAGTAAACAGAAAGACTTCAACAATTACTACATCTGTTAGTTATTATTCTGTGTTTGCATATAGGGTTACCGGGATATTAGAAAGGGTTTTTTTATTGGTTCGTCTTCATCCATCTCTGAGCTGAGGGAGGCAGTCTCACAAAGTTGGCAGTAGACTCAGAATCCAGATTAGGATGATATAGATCATATGGTACTGAGTTGAAACAGTGCCAAAACACTGTATCTATAGCCTGAGCACTGAACATGCTTGCAGTAAGTGCAACAGTACAATGAGTTTCAATTTCTAGATGAACAACATTACAAGACACCAACTGTCTTGTGAGACATTTTGAGATTGAAAAATTAGTTTATAAAGATATATACATTTATATTAATATATATTTATATTAAACTTATATTAAAACAGTTGAGCTTGTTTCCAAAGGTTGAACCTCAGTTTTTAAGCCAACATGGACAAGACGTCCTTTGAGTGCTGGAAATTGGAAATTTGATATGATTGAAAGCTCCAGAACAGCTACTAAATTGACCTTGTGGTGAGATTGTTTTCTCAACTGTTCATATAGTGTTTTTATATGAATAAATCCCCTTGGCTCTCATCCCATTTTCAAAATGAGTTGTTTTACGTACGAAATGTGTTTTAGCTCCACCAGCAAAGTTAGCATATTAGCAATACATCTCAAAAAGTTATCGAAAAATTTGGTGGATGGGTTGTCCTTGGTCGAAGCTTGGTCAGCTGCTGCACAGTTCACCTGATATTTTGTTGGGGAAACAAAATGGGAAGCCAAATGAGGAACTTAAAATGTTATTGAAGTGTGAGGATTCTTCAGGTTTGCGCTCTCCTATGTACTTTCTACTTTTTAAGTGCATTATAAAGAAGTCTAAAGCTGATTCTAATAGGTTTTTGTATGTGTTCACTTCCTCCTGTAGTGTATGTATCCATGAAATGCTTGGAGGAAAGAAACACAACACTGTCAGACACCCACAGTGCCATGCTACAGTGACAAGCAATTTCTTTGAAAAACACTGCATGTGGGAAAAGGGCTATAAAAAGAAATAAGAGCTGAGATTAAGGTACAGTAGAAAGGATTTTTTTTAATAATTTTTTTATTTATCAATAAATGGGACTTGCTTCATGAAAGGAAACTGGGACACATTGTCATTATCCAGATGTGATTAAATGTCACATAAGTAATTTTTTGTTAATGTTCTGATGTAAATACAAGTAATCAAAGTACAAAGAATTGTTTACAAGTCTCCTCTGGTGCCCAGGTGTGAAACTGGACTTCAGTTAGTTTACGGTTGTTTTTTTCTTGGAGGTAAATATTGCCCCCTTGTGGAAAATGAATTAAATGCTTATTAGTCCAGACACTTTCTGCTGAGTGTGTTAAATAATCTCTGTGCAGTATGTGTGTCAGTAGAACAACTGGGTTTTCCAAGGAAAGAGTGAAACAAAACACAAATGCACCCACATATTCAGGCTCTTAAGTGGTGGAAACCTGGTTAATTAAGCTTTTCAAACAACACAAGTCTCCACAGCCAAATGAAAATGCATTATTATAAATTCTCTTTAAACATTTATTATGAAAACCATAATGATACATGTTATTGAGGAACAATATTGATGTTTGTGCGAAAAAACATTAGGGGACAACAGGCCGCCTGGTTGACCTTCCACCAAGATACCACTTTTGCAGGGTTCACGTCATCCTGCAAATCACTCTGCCTGACACTGCATGTCATTGGACACCGCTGCCATGGGACGTTCTGATTGGCTGAGATGAGGCTGTGGTTGAGAGTAAATAAAGGTTATGGGAACCTGTACCTTTTGATACAAACGTTTAGTTGGATTGTATTATAATTATTGTCAGTATTATAATTATGGACCAGTCTTCAAAGGTAATATCTTACCTCTGAAGTTCTCCTCATTCTACCAACAGTTTGAGTTTAAGTAAAAATTATGTTTATATTTCATACAAAGCACAGTGTCATTTTCCCCCTCTAACTTTCATGTGATTTAGATATGAGAAATAGAAATTTAGAAGAATCGAAAAAGACAAATGTAAGAGGAAGAATTTAGAAATGTTGTGGTGTTGTGTATTGTTCAATAGCAAATGGCTGTAAAATGATCTCACCTGTGCTGTTATTGTCACGGACATGCTTCCTGATGATGCAGACCTTGATAATAATGAATCCAGCAGCTAAGAACAGGCCGATCCCAGTTCCGATCAAAACATACTTAATTTCTGGAAGGAAAACAACCAGCAGACATCATGTGGCCATTAACAAACAAGATGCAATGTAATATCCGTGACAGAACAGAACATCAGTTTGGGGAATGCCTTCTCATGTTCGGCCCTCCTGTCACGCTGAACATGAAAGGGCGGGGGACGTTTGATTTCACAACTTGTTTACTCTGTGGATGATAAACATCTCAGTCATGGTATCATGCTCCTTTCCGCAAATTTATTAATTGCGTCACCTGTGTTTGCAATTTGAATCCTGGACGTCTAGAAATCATTGAGGGGGTTACTGCTGGTCAATGTGAGCCAACACCCTCATGAGATTTTGACTTCTTCAGCAAAACACTGGCAGTCAATTATACAAATATCGCCATTGTAGAAGTTCTGCTTATGAAGCATTTTCACTTTACAAACAAGAGTGATTGGAAAATTCAGGCCTAACAAGCACAAAAATGTCATGATATTATGTATTATGGTGCAGTAATCATTCACAGTAAAATAGTATTGATAAGCGTTCTGATATTAGAACTTCATGAAAATTCTCTCCGTACCAAATAATGCAAATAAATGGTATCATCTACTCCAGTGGTTTGCAATGTTTTTGACCCGTTAAAATGAAGCAGTGTCAACACGCGAGCCCTCATCAATGGTTGTGACCACCGAGACTTACAACAATTCTTTGATTCACGAAAAAAAAATCCAGTTGTTTACCAAAAAGAGCAAAGAGTAGAGGAAAGTCTGAAACAAAGAGTATAACTTTGAGCAACAGATTTTTTTTTTTTTCTGAATGAAAATGCTTCTACAGAAGCTGCCACTGTATTATATGGGTCATGTTGTCGGTTTTACAACATCGCCCGTACTCGCTGACTCATTGGAAGGGACCTCAAATCTACCTTAAAATTGTTGTAAGTTCAGTTGTAACCTGTTGACCCACCTAGTTTTTCTTCAGCGTGTGCTTCGTCTCCTCTCACACTCGTCAGCAGACACTCTGAAACACATTGTTTTCACTTAATTCTTTTCAGGCCACAAAAAACAGGCTGTTCAGACAGACAGGAAGGACGTAACACCGCAGTGTTGTTGTTTAGATCAGATAAGACCGAGCTCAGTGTCAGCTGCAAAAACAGTTGCACAATACTCGGTGATCCTGAAGTGCTTTCATGCTACTGCAGTATTCTGCAGTACTTTTTAAACATTGCTGGGGCAGAAGGAAAGGAAATGTCTTGCTCAAGGACTCCTTGGCAGTAGTCATTGTTCCCAGTAAGATGTGAGCCATTCTGTAACAGAGCGGTTAGAGAGGTTAACCTCTGACCTCTGGCTCCTGCCTCAGATAACATACAGAAAATATCTCATGTGTGCAGTTAGAGGCTTTATATCAGAGCACACCCAGATTGTTATCAATACACTCTAAATATTAAGTAATTAAATAACAAGTGCGGACTCAATTTACAAAATGAACAACAATAAATAAAGACAGATGCAGATGTGCATCCTCACACAAATACACACACAAACACGCACTAATAGCTACACACATACAGTTCACATGCTAGCTTGACATGTGCATGTAGGCATGTTGCCAGCGTGCCTTACCTTTTTTTAAACAAAACACAAAAAACATTTCAAATTCTACGTTATTTTAATATTCCTAGCAAGGTAAGAAGCAAGTCACAGGACATTATAGAGACAGAAAAAAATCTACACAATAGCAGAAAGACAGATATTGACTAAATACTGTATATCAAAAATGACCAAATTGATCGAGTGTATTTGAAATGGGATCTTACTTTAGAGAAATACAAATAACTACACTAACCACGATTCGACTGAATAGATGGGTCTTGAATGTGGACTAAATTTTGGGATGGTAGACAATGATCCAAACAGCTAAAGCACAATGTTAAATAAATGTTAAAGGAATGTTCTAGAGTCTTACTTTGGTAGTTTTGGCTCATCATTTCTATCACTTATGGTGTTACCACCAGCCTGGTGAAGAGACCCCTCCACAGGGCATTGAAAACATGAGATTTCAAAAGTTCCCAGTTTAATTCAGTCTAAAGCACTCATTGTATGAGGGCACATGAACGAAAGTGAACATTTAAATGTGTGAGTGTAAATCCTTTATGTGTCAGCTTATAGTGAGCAAGCGTGGCAATTATGTATTTAGATTCAAGGTCATGAAATGCCACTTTGAAAAAGAACGGGTTACAATCAGACATGCTGAATGGTTTTAGATGGTTCATGTTTTCTCCTTGGCTTGGTGCACACAAGCTCCATATGATCATGATTAGACCTTGATAGTCAATCTTGCTGAACTTTTATGGCAATCGTGTGGCTGAAATTTTATTTATCCAAATTTGTTAACAAGGTAAAGACGACCAGAATAAGCCTGGGATTACAGCTCATCTTTGGTCAGTACTTGGAGGTGCATTTAGCTGTTGCAATTAGCTGCTGTACGTTGTGTTAGATTCACCTGCATGTGTCAGGCATTACAAATGCAAAAAAACAACATGCATCATGTTTGCTTCTGCATCACACGATTTAGCGGCTAGAATGGGATTTTAAATTGAAGACATACAAGGAAAAATATAGCTATTGCTAAAATACCCTTGAGCCAGGCCACTCAGTGCTCAGCTGCTCCTGTTCAGAGGCCAAAAGACAGTGGCGTGGTACTGTGGGCGGTGAGGTATGACTGTAACTGAGAGTGGAGCAGGGTGTTGCTGAAACAGAGCATACATGCTCAGCAAGTGGCTATCTTACATTTTAAAACCACCAGTCGCATTCCTCTGGCAGCTCTGGAACCTGGCCTGTTGTTACTGTATGTGCAGCTGACATCCTAAATGAGAACTAAAGTAAATGAAGCTTCAGCAGAAATCAGATTATTAATAAACAAGAATATTGCAGGTAGCATATTGCAGGATTTAATTTTATGTATGTTTTCTTGTAGGGGCAGAAACATGCATTTCCCCTCAGGGATCAGTGCAAGAAAAGGTTAAGTACCTTAGTGGAGGTCACACGCTGGAGTTAAAAGTGTTGGCTGTTGCAGGGATTGAACCTGGTCTATGTGTTATGTATCAGTCTATGATAATTTCAGTTTAGCGCGTTCTGAGTGTTGGGAGAGATAAAGTTTCCAGTGACCAGAGTGTGACCTCTTACATAATGTGTCATGTCCAGCAAGCAGAGCATGGACAGTCTGACAGCTCACTGTAGCTTCAACTCATAACCCAAGTCACGATACAAAAACAAGTCTTGCAGATAGACAATAACAGTATCGCATTAACATTGTTGTGCTTTGGTACAAAACCTGCAACTTTTCAATAAACTATACTTCCCTACAAAGGCAGAGAGTGAGAGAAGCAGTGAAAAAAATGGCTTTTAGACTGGCCGACAAACAGTGCAACAGAGAGAAAGGATTCATATTATGCCTTTTAGACTTATTTTACCCCCCAAAAATCATGGCACTGAACATAAATAATACCTAAAAATGCAGACATCGCAGCTGCCTGCAGGGAATATAAGGGGAAAACGCAGTACACAACAACACGTGTTCTTTCAGCTTTCTTTTCCATTTAGCTACTTTGTTTAAGAAAATAAATTATTAATAGCTAATAGGATTTAAATGTATCTCTGTTTTGTTGTGTGTCTGTCTGTTCTTCTAGTATTAAAATTTATGCTGAAATTAATATCATAGATTAATTTACAATTTAATACATTTAAATATGTAATTTAAAGGTATAGCTAGCTACCTTTAGCAGGAGTTTAGCTAGGTTTTTTCCCCATCATGATTTGTTTTAGCTAATGCTTCATTTAGTTATTTGAAGTGATTAACTGAATTACCAAGATGTCAAGTCTTTAAAAATGGCTATTTTGTAAGACAACACCTGGGGGGAAATCAATCAATTTGACTTTGGTCTTTAGCTAAGGCTAGCCTTGGCTACCTCACTAGCTAGTTTGTTTTAGCTGTCTAGCTGGCTGTCCCTCTGTGGCAGTGAGTGCAGTAAGTGCAACAGTGGCTTCTAGAGCCCACAGTTTATATAACCTAGTGTAGTTACTAAAGTTTGTTTTTTAGCTCTGTTTTAAGGTTAGCCTACTGCAAATATATATATAATATTCTTTTATATGGTAAAACAGTTATGAAAAAGCCAAATTTAGGTCTTAACATTTTTTATGTAGTACTAAGGTATCATAGAGCAGTTTACCTTATTATTAACAACTGTCCAGATGACCTTGCTGACATCTAATAGTCTTTACCATCATCACTGTAAATAATCAAAAAGCTCACAGGTCACTTTTAAACTCCTGCTTATAACACTACGCAGCAAGCTGTGCTAACCCTATCCACTTCATCACCACAGCATGTTATCACATTATCACATCTGGTTGAGAAATATCATTGACTATTTACTACAACATACAGATGTCCATTGTACTCACCAGTGATGAGGACAGCCCTGATAACAGCTGATAAACACCCACATGTCTGAAATGCTCCCATCTCGCGTGGTGTTCCTGGACTCATTACTGACTTTCTGAAGAGCTGTGAGTCTTTTCTCATATATAATGATGAGCAATTTCCTGAGCTTGTGGGTTTCAAAGCTTTGCTGATTAAAAGATTACACATCTATGTGACCTTTCTTGAATGTCCTCTAAGCTGCTATAATGCAAAGCCCCTCACATTTCTTGGGGTGAGTTTTAGCCACAGTTTTAGCATTGGCTATTTACTATTATTTAGTTTATTATATTCATATTTTTCAGATACATTTTTGCATTGGTTTGGTAATTACAACAGTGGTTTGCCCCATATCCTCTTCATGAAAGCCTTTAGGCTACTTTGCTTGCTGAATCGTCTGTCTTTCATGGTTCAGTGGTGTGTTTCATGGTTCTTAAACTTACTTCAACGTCAACTATTGCAATAAGTTTAAGATTTTTGTTGCTTTTTGTTTGTATCGCTTATACATTTATATTTTCAATCATAGCACTTCACAAATCTAAGCAAATTTTATGGTTCATGCCATTTAAGTTTTGAGGTATTTTTCCACGTAGCATTTTCCACAAGCAGCATTAAGCTGTTGGCACTGATACTTTTTGACATAGATTGTTAGATGCAGGTTACTTATGTTGTTGTTTTTCAACCATGTTTAACATATTCATGCGATGATCATATTCAGCGTGTTAATGGTCTCTTCTGATTGGTCAGCCTTCCGTATGCAGTCCTGTCATCACTCCCCTCACACAAGGCAAATGACATCTGACTGTGTGATAAACTTATGATATGTTGGAGCTGCAGGCTGCAGTCTAGGCTGTCTTTAGTTTTTATATCTATGAATTCAGAGAAATATGTTTCTTCCAGACAGATCAAAAAACATTTACTGCATGTGCATCATTGCTGAAAATAAAATCTGTGGGGAAACACCTTTATTATCTTTAAAAAACAACGTAACATCTGTGTTTGATTTCTACAGTGACCTATTTGACACTTTCATTTCACCACGCACAGGAAACGAAAATTAAATGTGAAATTTGTTAGGAGTTTTTGCTGCCATGTGAAAAAGTAACAGAGGTGCTCTATAACACAAAAGATCTCAAAAGTTAGCTCACTATCGTAACACGTAGCCTTTGTGTAGACTAGACAGCCCACTATTTAGGATGCACTGACATGAGATTTTTATAGAAACTAAATTTGTGTGGTAAGTTACAATGTTTCTCTGTCACTGGATCGTCGTATCTTCCACTGTATATGAGCTGCCTCAGCTGTCCTAAAGTTACCATACTTGGGTTTACTAGCCTAGTCAGTCCTGAAGGCCAGTTACCCCTTCTGCCTGTCTGTCCCAGGTCTCAGAGGGCATGAAGGAGCACGAGACAGGCTGCTTGCTAGCTCCCTGCAGTTTCACAGCCAACCAGAACACATGTGGGTGTCAGTCATAATGGCGCAAACAAAGACTGAATCCTGACTCTGGCTGACTGGAGTTCATTATTGGGTGTCTGTTGTCCGATTCACCTTTCTGTTTGCTGTTTTCTGTTGTCTTTGCATCACAGGTACACTGTATATGAGCCAAAACAATCAGAAGTGTTGGTCAAATCTTTTAAGAATGTAATAGACTACACAATATGCTCTACATTGTTTATATTCAACAGAAGGAGACGTGTGCCCAGCTTCACCCTTGCACCAAGCTAACATCATCAGTCTCTCCACTGAATATCTTCCCATCCAACTTCTGGTAAGACAAGACAGCAAACAAACGAACCCCCCGAAAAGTCGAAGTGACGGAGCATGATTAGTAAATGATTTATTGAATTTTAAACTGTAAGGCATGGGTTAGCTTTTTGGCTAGGACATGGAGAATAACTGGGCTGCTGGCATAAGCACTGGGTGGTCTATTGCTGTCGGAGGGTTGGAGACAAACAGAGAAAGGTGAGAAATAGGCGGGGAAGGAGGGGGCAGGCCCGTGTGAGGCCATATTCTAGGCAAGACATGAGTGGAAACAATAAAGGAGAAATGCTTTCACATACAGTGTCTCTGCTCACAACATGATAGTCCCACACTGCTCAGCGAGTAAGTCTATCTCCCCAAAACAATGCAGGGACTTTTCTCTGTTAAATATGAACACACAACATTATCTGCAAGTGCAATAATTATAAGCTAAAAAAACAAGCAAAAAACTAATGAAATACGATTCGTATAAACGTTTATATCCATTGCATATCAAGGGAGAACAGAACTTTGACTGAGATATTT
Organism: Siniperca chuatsi; assembly: GCF_020085105.1. Taxonomy (NCBI): domain Eukaryota; kingdom Metazoa; phylum Chordata; class Actinopteri; order Centrarchiformes; family Sinipercidae; genus Siniperca; species Siniperca chuatsi. The sequence continues at coordinate 18,321,920 of NC_058061.1, forward strand.
ATTGTGCAAGTTTACAGTATCTGTCCATTCAACATACATTTGTCTAATGAGAAGACATTTTTTGCAGAAAATAGCATGTGTTATTGCCTATAGCTAGTCAAGTAACATGTGCAAGGTTAGCATTTGACTGTTTAACTGTGGAAGGTCGGCAAAGAGGCAGGCCATTACCTTATGAAATACAACATGACATAAATAGACAGGCTTAAATATGGCACCTTGATGGAGCCCTGCGGATGCTGGGGGAGTCATGGAGCTGTTGTTGGGGCCAAGGAAGGCTCAACAGAAGTTGTGATTTCTATTGAAACAAATGCAACAGATGATGGTATAAAACTATGTTGAGCCACACAGTATTTCTTAAATACTCCACTTTCTCCATTTAGGGAACGCACAGGGGTCAACCTTGACATGTGACCTCCTCCGTTGCCTTTGACATTGACAAGTCAACAAAATGTCCCCTCCATTTCAGCTTAATCTCACAGCAACAACAGCTGCATTGGTCCTAAAACTAGACTACTCAGTCACACACCTTCTTGTCCACAGCACAGCCTTGTAAACAGAGCATGAACAACAAGAATTAGCCCAGCCCTGCTGTAGTCATGTCAGTCAGCAGACATCTGCCTCCAGCTACCAATCTCCACTTCAGGGACTGTCACGCTAATTTGGAGTTGTGTGATGCAATGGGCTATATCAGAAAGCTTGTTTCCCTATGTGACAGAGGCAAAATGAGTTACAAGCTAAACGTTAACCAATGGTGTTGGCAACCAGGTAAGTACACCCCACCCCTCTGTATTGTCTCAACCAACACTCAAATGATTGATGCCTCTTCTTCATTGACATGAAGGTCCTGTCATCTTTTCAAAGAGGTGCCTAACAATAAAGAGAGGGTCCATGTGGGAGCCTATCAGCCCTCACTGCTTAGTTACAAAAATAACCAATGACAGTGTCCATTTCATCCTGCTGGCCTGTCTTGCCCTGCCACTCGACACCCACTGGTTATACCAATGTGAGCTAGCTAGCTGCGTCCTGTGTTGCTGCTCAGTTTGGCCACACGACTTGTGCATCTATTTTGGTATCTTCTGAGCTCGCTATCAGTACCCTGGCCACACCAGTGCATTTGAACATGGATCTGAGGGCTTGACTCACCTTGGTGAGTTTTTTTTGTTTCTTCAACTTCAAGAGAAAAACTTTGTATACCATGAATGACAACCGCTAACTAGAATTTATTATCAGCAGGTGATTCTGCACTGGATTCTTGGATTCTACATTGAGGATTTGTGTTTGATACCACAGTCTAGATTGGATGGTTACACTCAGCATGAAAGACCCATCACCAAGGTGAGGGAGCAGTGTGATTATATGGATGCTTACAAAGACATGAAAAATACTGAGGGCCAGCACACAGAATATCATATAGTTTAAGTTTTAGATTTGGGTTAAACATTAATGTCCAAAAACACCTATACAGCATAAGGCCCCCCCGGCATGTTTGCATTTTACTTCTATAAAATCACTGCACATACAGTCATATCATTTACACTAATATTTACACATCTGTAAGGAAAATATAAAATGATATTCCAATGGCTGCGCCTTTATACAGTATAGTTAACTGGGCTACCACATTCCTTGGGTATAAATACACAAGCAGATGCTGGGAAAGTACCGCGGTTGCTAACTGATCTCTGGTTATGAGAGCTGGAAGACTGTTGGCGACCAAAGTCTCCTGGAAAGCCAAAACATTCTATAAGTCAGACTTAAGATACACTATAGGGTGAGTTCTAGCAATTTTACCTGATTGTTTGGTTCGAATAACAACAACAACAATAATATTAATAATAATGATTTGTCTTATTGGCTGTTGTATACTCTTCAAATCATCCTTGACTGTGAACATAAATGGGTCTTATCAACTGAGATTACTTTCAAACTATACAGTTTTAATGTACAGATACAATCAAACACATCACTGAATCATTGAATGTCTGTGTTTATATTTGTCTCAATCCTCATCTGCTTATAAGGAGAGTCATGGTTTCGCAGATAGTTGAAGAGTTGAGTTATATGCCAGTGGCTATGCTCCCAGGTCAGGACATATAAATGGGTTAATGAGCTATTCTAAGACCTCACCCAGATAGCTAAAGTAAGCTACAGTAGAGCAGCTGCTGCTGAGGCGCTCTGTGATTGGTGTGATGATTTACTTGCCTGCGCTGTGTGGTGTAAACTTGCTGGCAAGAATATTGTTCTAGAGCTTTGCAGAGGTATTGCCTATATATTAATCCAACAAATTCATGAAATAAGAAAAAGATGTGATTGCATTTGAAAGGGACAAATGTGAAGTGTGAGTCTTTCCTTTGAAATGCACACACATGAACAACAGAAATGTTCATCTTTTCTAACAACGTTCCCATAAATGGACTAGGAGATGTTCTCACAGCCACCAACAGTATGTTTAGTACTCACAGCTTAAGGCACCATACAGTGCTTAAAATAGCCAAGTGCATGGTATGAAGTGTTTGTCTGCTGCCTCCATAGTGATAGCATGGCCAAAGCCGGCACATGTTGTGTACATAAATGTCATCAGTGCAACTACAGTGTTCAAAACCTTTTATAGTAATCATATTAATCAAACAACATTTTTGTTAGATTTTTAACTGCACAAATGCTGAAATGATAACTGCTTACACTGTGTGAGTAAGTAGATTGGTTTACTTTTAAACACTGACTCTGATTTCACTGTCTTTTTTAAGGAGGTTTACATATACCACCACTTCCCTAATGTCCACCTGAGCTGGAAGAAAACCAAAGGATCTGCAGAGCTGCAGCAGCTGTAGAGGAGGCAAGACAGGTGATGCACGAGACAGAAAGAAAGTTGTTGACATCATGAGCTGTGTGGAAAAGCGACACATGAGCCATCGGGTGGGGAGCATGCTCCACCATCGCTTCCCCAACGGCTTTACCGACTTGTTCATGGACGAAACTGATCGCGAAGTCAGCACTCTCACCGATCGAGCCTTCCGAAGTCTCTGCGTTGGAGATGACGCAGTTTACAATGATGAGTTCTTGTATGGATACTCCCCTTTCAGCTGCCACAAACCTTTGGTGGGGGAGCCTCTTAAAAAAACTCATCAGAAGGAATCGAAAAAGCAAGGGCATAACAAAAATGACAAAAATTATGCCCAGCCATGGAAACAGCAGCAACAGAATATATCCCACATGTCATCTTTCCTCAAGGCATTAAGTGCAACAGAGGAAAGCTGTGAGGGCATGTTAATCAAAAATGGAGGTATGACAGACTCTAAGGGGGAATCATGGGATAAGTCTGCACTTCGCAGCATCCAAAGAGAACTTTCGGAATTCTCCTCGGATTATCACACCAATCTCACAGATGGACATTACAAGAACCATCATCGACATCACTCTGGTGATGGTTCATCAAACAAAACAGGCAAAGATGTTGCCCTTCCCTCAGGGAAATCCTCAAAGATCAAAAATGGGAAATCCACTGTCAAACTAAGGAAACTTAACATCAAAAACTTTTTCCTCCACAGTGAGTTTAGCCCTTTCCAAACATGGAGAGATTTTAACCAGTTCTCTTTTGGCCAAGAGGACACAGTTCTCCCCACAGATAATATCCCTAAATGGTACGACTTGCCTTTTTACAAGGAGCTGACAGAGGCACACAGAAAAAAGACTCTGGATACAGAGGAGGCGCAGTTGTGCCAGAAAGCGATAGTTCAGCCCCCTCCTCCGACTGCTCCTAAACCCATCCCTCCTCCTCCTCCTCCGCCAAAGGTCCTGCCAAAGCCCTCAGCTACTCCGGCTGAGAAGAGGTGCTCATCAGATGGAGGGGATGGGAGTGCTGCTCCCTGGCGGCGGAACAGGTCCAGGGCAAAAAGTGTGATTCCAGTCAATCAGCCTGGGATACCACCTCAGGAAAATAGTTCAAAAACAGTGGATGAAAGTCTTTTGTTGGTCAAAAAGGAAGCCAGATCTGTGGAGGTGAAAGAAGTTGAGGAAATCAGCTCTTTGGCGTCTACTCCATTCAGCATCTGCCAGCTGATGACTCCCCTCATTCCCTCCAGACAACCAACAGAAACATCCGAAATCCTTCAGGCTGTCCTCTCGCCCTATGCCCTTGACCTTCCACTAAGACCGCACTCTGAAGCCAAACTGATCCCTGAACCTCCAGTTAAGCGGGACAGCTACAAATCACTTGCCTCTAGCATCCTCTTCAACCTCAAAGACAACAGGAAAAGGGTGAAAAGCCGTTACAGCCCGCCTAAATTCAAAACTTTAGAAGTTCCTGAGGGTGGCACCCTTTCTCCACAATCAGATTATCTGAAACATCCACAAGCTGGCTCTGAGGGCAGTGCGTCTGGCTTCAGCACTCCTGCCATTTTAAAAGACGGACAGACTGTTTGCAGTCCTGTTTTGGAATCTAACAGCACCCCAACTGTTGGTCTTACTAAGCATGGTACTGACGGACCTCTTTCAGATGATTATTTGTTATCAAATCTACTACAAACCAAAAGGGAGGCTACAGGAAACAGTAGTCTTGGTGAGGAGATCTCCCCCTTTATACACTCAAAAAAGACCAAGGGTCCCAAGGCTAAAAAGCAAAACTACCCTTCTCTGAATTTGTACAAGAAAGCCAGCCCTGTTGACAGTGATATGAAATATCTTCAAGTCCCTCTGAGCACTGGTGCTCCTATACACATAGACCAACCAACTGAGACAAATGAAATTTCACCACTCATGCTAAACAAAGAACTCTCTCCAAAAGCACTGCCAACAAACACAGGGCTTTCACCAAATACTTTAAATGTCAACAAAGATCGGTCACCCACAATTTCACCCCGTGCACTTGAGAAAGAGGGGTTGTCATCAGATGTATCAGTAAGGAAAAGACCACCAAATGTAGCAGACAAAGCAAAACGACCTGTGAAACACATAAAAGAAAAAGACTTTGGAGCGCAGCCTGTTAGTTCTAAGGGAAAAGATACTAGTGGCCAACCCATGAGTACAATGGATGTGGTCAGAGCAGCAAGGGAAGCAATTAATGCAGCCAAAAATAAAGCTCTATCTGCAGCTCAGTCAGAGAGCATCAATAATCCCATATCTGACATAGAAGAACTAAGGGAGAAAGAAATAGATAAGAAGGTTGCCTATTCAAAAGAAATGTTTGACAGCAAGAGTTCTGTACCAGACAACAACAATGTTTCATCACAAAGTAGAAATGAAGCAACTGGTGCAACACTGGTTGGCAAAAAAGATAATGTCAAGAAAGAGCCCCCACCAGTTCCTAAGAGAAATTTTGCTAAATCTGATATTCAACTCTCTCTTGACAAGCAGCAAATGCATAATGTTGACAGACTCACTAATGGTGATTCGGGGGATGCGAAACTAGAGCCACCAAAAGAAAATGAATCTGTCCAGAAACAGAGTAAACTCAAACATGTATTCTCAGCCAGACAGAACAATTATATAAAATGTCAGAGATATGTAGTGACGGACGATGAACAAGGAGAGGAGTTTGAGGAAGGTGATCTGAAAGTGAACACAAGAATGGAGGCCAATGAGGAGATTATGCCACTCAGGGAAATGAGAGACAGTGAGCATATAATTAATGATTTGCATGCTTTGAAAGAGCTAGAGAGAGCAAGACTTGGCGATCGTATTCTCGAGAACGCAAAGAACAAATTAGGTGTTATTAACATAGATGAGGAGGCGAGGGCTAAGAATGATTTGATATCAAGGGAGCTAAGGAATATTAAGAAGGGTATGCTGTCTATGAGAGGGAACACATCAGCTAAGAGAGAACTATTTGCAAATAAAAAGAAGGAGAAGAGCAAGCAGGAGGCTTTCACAAACATTGACAGTAATGTCATAGTGAACAAAGCACTTATAAATGACAATTATGACAAAGCCAAAATGGCACTTGAGGAGATCATCTCAGAAAGGCAGATGAGAAAGAATAAATTCACAGAGCAGGATGCAAATCCAATATTTGATGAGAATGCTAGTGATGAAAGTTATGTAACAAGGGTACAGCAATGTGAAAAGGCTATGAAAGATTCTATGACAGAGACCAAGGAAAAACAAAATGGCAGCATTCTTACACTAAAAGAGAAAGATTTGAAAGAGAGGTTAGGTGATCTGAGAGACCACAATCACTTGAGGCAGATTCTGTCGCAAACAGAACCTCAACTTGGTGAGACTTACAGATCAGGTGAAAGGATAGCGCTACCTAGCATGGATAAGACTGGCAATGAGCTAAACACGCTCCTAAAAACTAAAGCTAAACATGTTAATGATAAACTAACTGATAATCTTAGCTATGAATCAGAAGAGGTGAATTTGAGACATATTGTGAGACAGATATCTGAGGAAAGCGGAGAAAATCTGATGAACCAAAATGAAGGCAAAATGGGAGATGCTCCTCCTGTTCCTCCTAGGAGCAAAAAGGGAGGGAATAGAGGAGATGGAAGTGTTACTAAGGAGATAAATAGTTTGAAAGATGTAGTAGAAGAGGATATCAGGAGTACAGGCTCAGAAAAACAAGAAGCAGATAGTGGCCTGTCCGTAAAAGAGGTGTCCGGTCAAAGTGAAACCAGTTCTGATAAAGAGAGGTGGGATATGGTACACAATGCAAATTTAAAATATATTACTGTAACCGATGCAGTTATATGTGAGTCCCTTTTACCTTTAAAATACCCACAATATGAAAATCCATTGTGTTTATCACCAGAGTTTAGAGGAAATGAAAATAAGGCAAATAACTTGCAAGCAGATACGAGCCCCACAAGGGAAGTCACATTTGAAAATAACAATGCCAAGGCACAGGAAACGTACAAGGTAAAGCGGAAGGCTCCTTTAAAACCAGACCATTTAAAAACACCAAATGACAATGTAATTAACAGTTTAGTGGCAGAAGAACCTGACAAAATAAATAGAGCTAATGAGGAAATAAATGTGGATGCAGAGGCTCTAAGTGAAATCCCCAGGAATATAATTTCACCCTTACTATTGGTAAACGGTATTAGCGTCAATCAGAGCCCACCTGATCAAGCCAGCTTGTCCTCAAAATCCTCCTACTTCTCTGTAGAGAGTGCACTGCACAGAAATACTGAGACTGAGTCAAATGTTTACCACTCTCTGGAGAACTTGATTGGAGAGGTGGAAGAGGTTGATGAGGTGACGTGGAATATTTCAGAAAACACAAAACAGGATTCGGACAGGATGGAAATGGAATATTATTCTTTAAGTGATCATGAAAACGAGCCAGAAGTTGTAAAGCGACCGTTAAAATCACCTCAAAAAGAGAGAGAAGTACCATACAAGGACAGCAAAGAAAGAAAAAATACCACTACAGATCAAAGCTTAATTTATGATGAAAATAATCAGACACCAATGTCACCCTCCAACACTTTCTCACCAACTTTGGGGATCCCTGCCTTATTTAAGGTCAAAGACAACACTTTCAGTAATAAGTTGAAAAAGACTGTACAACCCTGGTCACCAAGAAGGAGTCTGAGTGGTTCAGAGAGGGGGGAGGAGGAGTTACATCACGTAAAGGAAAATCCAGAGCTCCCTTCAGCTAATGAACCAGCCACCAGTGGTAGCACACCAATCCCAGATGAAATCTTCAAACCTAAAGAGATTTCATCAAACAGTTCCCCTCCCCTGCAGCTGTCTCCTTCAAATCTGCAAAGTGAAAACCCAGAGAAACCACAAGTTGCAGGGTTCCTCACTGTCCCACAGGAGGAAGACAGATTTTCTGGGGTGAGTCCATCATCTGAAGGCATGGAGAGCTTAACAACCAGCACAGCTGACACAGCTGATGAAATGGGAATGAACGCTGGAGTGCTGGTAGTGCATGAAGTGTCAAAGGTTCCCAGTGAACATTCTGGGTCCACCTGCAGTGGTAATGAAAGCCAAACAGGGCTGCCCAAACCACCAGCTGTCTTACCCAAATCTGAAAAGGCTGTCCTCAAAGCCATTAAGCTGGCAAATAGAAGGATGAAGAAGGAGGAGGCCCAGAAGTCCTCCCTCAAGTCGTCTCAAAGCAACAGCAAACACAGAGTGGATAGACACAAGAGTGACAAATCTGAGCACAAAAGCAGCAGCAGCAGCAGTAGAAATAGCAAGAGCAGTGAGAAAAAACACAGAGAAAAGATTGAAGATGGTCATCGTAAAAGTGAAAGTCACCATGGCAAAAACAGCGATGACAGGAGTGAGCAACTACTCTATGAAAGAAGAGGCCACAACAGTGAAAACCACCTTCACGACAGAACAGACATGAGCCACAAGACTCGGAGACAGAGCCACGATTCATTGGAAAGCAATAACCAGAACAATGAAACACTACCAAGTATTGCAACAGAAAGGCAAGGCCGCAGCAGCAACAGACACATTCGAGATAAGCCACAGCAAAGACACTACAGTAGTGATAGGGTCATCAGTAATGTACCTGTGTACAAAGCTCATGTCAGCGAGAGACCCACATCGGACAGGCCGATCCATCGATCACAAAGCATTGATAGGTACTTAGGAGATAAAGTGGAGCGCAGGCTCAGCGCCGATATGTCAGTCACCGAGAAGTTTGATCCAAGAACCCAGCGCATTGAGAAATCCATTATGGATGAGCTTCAGCAGAGAGGCCGAGCCAGAGACAAGGCGAGTCGAGACAACCCATTGAGAAGGAGTCACAGTATTGATGCGTACAGCACCGAAGTACCTCACCCTTCGACCCTGTCCCGTCAGTCAAGCCACACCAGCCAGCTTTCTCGCCAGTCTAGTATTGAGCACGCCATTGTTACCCAGTCCTTTCCTATGACCCAACGTAAGCTCCTCCAGGATCCAGAATCCGGGCAGTACTTCTTTGTAGACATGCCCGTACAAGTCAAAACGAAAACTTTCTTTGATCCTCAAACAGGAAGTTATGTGCAGTTGCCAGTCCAGCCGCCAGAGGGTGCTGTTCCTCAGGCATCCCCCTTGGAGGTTTTGACCCCACCTCTGGTTGTTTACCACAGCTTCGTCCCGGTGCCTCTGTCTCCCATGGCTCAGAAAGCTACCATCCAAGCCCCTCATATGGCGCCAGAGGAGTTTGAGCAGAGACACCTGGAAAGGTCGGGGCAAACGCATTGTGAGGAGAGGCATCCATATTTAGAGCCTGTCTATGGTAAACACGACCACATGTTAGGGGAGTTTCTAGGCACTGAGGAGCTGGACTGTCCGAGCTGATAGGCCTTGAGGTTTGAAATGAAAAATCCCCCCTCTGCTTATGCTGTTTTGTTTCATCAAATTGTGGTGTTCATTGCATTCCAGGGATTATTTTGTGATCAAGTGTTGTAAGTTGTTTTGGTGCTCCCACCTTCGCAGACTTGCTGCGTAGTCTACTTTTACTCTAGTCAGTGATTTCCTACATTTGCCAAGGATTTTAAGCAAGCAACATTTCATTGATGAATTCTCCGTGTTGGACTGCTGAATGCTGGTATAAGATGGCAACTCTAGAAAGAAGCCCTTGAACATCTGCTGTTTAACACCATTGTAGCTGCGATGGCGATATTTCAAAGTGATGTTTGGCCTGTTATATACAGAAAAAGAAAAATACACCATAAGCAACAAAATTGATCCAAAAATGCAAAGTACATCGCCAATACCCGTTTAATTTTGAACAGTGTTTCAGGGTGGATTTTTCCTTCAAGGTTAAGTGTCTGATCCTTGTATTGCTTTACTTGCCCTAACTTACATGAGACACAGAAGCTGTGTAGGCTTTGCAAAGCTTCCGAGGCCTCGAGCTGTTTTGTAAAGAGGATTGAGTTTGACTTGAGTGTAAACTAACAGGAGATATTGAATTTGTTAATGAATGATAGTTGTCGTCGAATGCTGTTGTTTGAATGTGGGTTAATGGATTTGTGTAAGATAATGTGCAATTTTTGAGAAAAATAAGTGGCATGGACGATCCATGTACATAATGTATTTAAGTGTAAACAGAGAGGGTAAGCTTGAATGTAAATGTGGAATATTTATTGTAAATGCTGAGAGTTTGTGATATACAACTACAGTGATATTGGGGTCTCCACTACTTTTCAGGTATTGAGGCTTTTTGTTTTATTACCTGCAAAGTTTGTTGCCTTTCTTTTTTCACCAGACAGTTTGCAGTCATTTAAGTTATCATTAGAGATACTTGAAACAATACAACAAACAAACAGAATTCATTCAAAATTGTTTTGTATGTTATTGATTTCAGCTGATCATGTCCACACAAATACATTTTTAAAACATTTTGCATGCTAAAGTTGAAATTGCAGTTACACCTGTTGAACGTGTTTGACACAACACAAATTTCATTTATACTGTCTAAAAGCTTCAAAGCTTGAAATGTTTTTTAATATGCAGAGGACATGAAGGAGAATTGGTTTTGCAAGTTTGTTGCATTGGATTTTTTCTAAACTAGAATAAAGCAGGGCTGTATTGTGTCTGTGATCCATTCCAATAAAAAACAACTGTTGTAACAGACTTTTAGTGTTATTAATTTGTGTTATTTGTCATCTAAAGCATATGTCTAAACAATATAAACAATTATATTCAAAACTACTGAACCTCTTTTAAAAACACTATGATTAGAACTGTTGTGATTAGTGATTCAATTATCATTCAATTACAGATAACAGTGACATTTTTTGTATAATGCTCTCAGCAAGCAATGAAACCCCACATGTTCATAAATGTTTATTACATTGGGGTAATTAACTCCTGATTAACAAAAAATTACAAATTTATTTATGAGTGAACAATTATTCTACAAGGATGTTTTTAATTTGGAACAGGTTTAAAGTTGTTCTATAATTGGCCTTGCTTAAGATTTTGTGTATTTTGAGGCAGCTTTTCAAAATGTTATTAAAATCTGATCCAGATGCTGCAGAATTACATTATGGAGTAGGTGTGTAGTCTTCAACTAGACCTCTATCTCGCCATCTGTTGGTTAGTTACTGTAGTGACAGGAGTGAACTAGATGAGAAAAAGATGAGAAACAGCCTTTATGTTGCTTTTATGTACTAATCGGCAACTATACAAATAAGAACTTGAAGACAAAATGCAGAGTCTGTTTGGACGATTCTTTCAGTCTGGATGAAACTTTCAATTTCCTTACTAACTGTTTTGAATGATAGAGGTTTACAAGGGCCCGATTCTAATTCAATATCCAGCTGCCTATCCTGCTCTGGTTTTGATGGTTTGTATAGCCTAGTAAAATCTGAACATTTAATACTGTTTCTAACCTATGTTAGAAATGTATAGGCTGTGAAGTTTTTACTATGACTATTTACATTTCAATTTATTTCACGTCTTTTTAATTTTGCCTTTCACCACCTTTTTGACTTGTGACAACACAACTTCTAACTAACACAACTAATTTGTGCTTTTGTGTTTTAAAATTGTAGAAACCACATTCAAATTTGAATGTGGGACGGGGTTACCCAATCCAAATCCCTGTTTGGGAGGTCTAAACAACAGTTTAACAGCACATAATGCTCAGATGTAATCAAATCCAAGTACTGACATCCTAGCTAGTTAATAACATAGTCCGAGAGAAGAAGTTGTGGTAGGTTATTAGATATTTTATGAACACCTTACCATGGGCTGGCTTCAGAAGACCTCAGGGTTGGTCCACGGGGTCCCCCAGTAAAATATGTTATAATTCAACTTCAGTTTGAACTTAAGTAACTCCCCCTACTAACCAGCAGCAATCTGTGCATTACTAACCCATGACTAAGTACTAAAACTAATCTCAACTAAGGATTGTTAAAACTGTACATTTTCAACTCCGGTATTCAGGTCTATTGTAAATCTATTTGGGCATCCTTTCATGAAAAGTTTTGGAATTCCAGGACTAAGCTAGACAAAGGATCACTGATTAATAGTTGAGGAATAGTTGTTTTATTTCTCAAATAATACAATATTTAAACATATGAACGAAAATACAATGTTTTAATCAACTCAAGCAAACCAAATCATCTCCCCATCCCTCATTGTCCCAGTGTTAAAGAGTGCAGGAGATGCACAGCCAGTCAGTGACAGCCGCAGCTTAATGCCACCATGTCGTCATACTGCTTCAAAACCACGTTCTCCTCATCATCAAAATATAACAAACTAATGGACTGGAGTCTGTCGGGGACACAGCAGGGTGCTCCCACCTCATCACTAGAGAGCTTGAGTGCATGCATGATGGAGCGCACTGTGGCGTGGTTGGTCGCTCTCAGGTTTCCCCCCAGGGGGAACGGGCAGGAGCCCTTGCAGTGGTAGGCGTTGTATCCCCGAGGAGAGATGATCCAGCCAGACCAGCCAATCTCCTCAAAGTCAACGAAGAGGGGAACCCGCTGGCAGGACTGGGAGCGGCCGTGGGGCAAGAAACCTGGAGATGCGCGTCTTCTCCTGCTGCGGTGGTCATGGAGTTCAGGTGCTGCTGCTGCAGGTTGGACTTGTCCTATGGAAAGAGGAAGATGAATCACATTGGATTAGAATAGCATCATAAAAAAAAGTAATTCATTTTTGGGCTTTTTTGGCATCTGCACTATTCATAGCACAGACAGATGAATTTGCTAAATTCAAACAAAATGTCAACTTTTAAAGCCATTTGACAGCAATGACCTAAACTTCAGAGTCTTAAGTTGATTGTACTACAAGACAAACAATATGCATGTATGTGACATGATACTGATTTATGTAATAAGAACACACATTTGATGGATGTACACAGTAAAAAATGTAACCTTGATGCTGCTCTGATTCACATAAATTCAGTAGAATCTACAGGTTTTAATCCAAGCCCATCACTAAAACATATAATTGATTTCACAGACTGCTTCCCCCTCTTCTCCTAAATTATAAGAAAAGACTGGCAACACTTTACTTTAAGTCCCCCTATTTAGCAGAGCAAGTAGTATATAAACATTTAGTAAGTGTTTTATAACACACTATAATGTAGTTGGAAGCAGATATACGTGTTTATTAATGTATTTGCCAACAACTTTAACTCCTCCAGTGGGCTGGTGTATAAACATATAATGAATGGCAATATAGTCATAATAATATAAAATATATCTTTATAGGAGATGTTATAGCTGACAAATGCTGTGCATTAATAAACACTTAACAATGTCCTTATTGCTGCCTACAACTACATTATAATGTGTTATAAACCATTTATTAAATATTTGTATAGCAGTTGTTGAGCTTGCTAGCTTAATAGAAGCAGGGGGTATGAGATTGGCTGAAGGGTGAAAGGGCAGTGACAGTAAAAGAAAGTGAAAGTGACATCATGAAATAAAAAGTGGCATTGTGGAATAAAACTTGACATGAAATGTGTTATCGGGAAAATGGCATGAAATAAGAACAGACTTTTGAAAAAGGGCATTTTGAAATAAAATGTCATGAAATCAAAATTATATCCAATAAAATTCTGCTATTATGAAATAACACTTCATATTCATATTAATGAGTTGAGTTTTAAGAATTTCTTCAATTATTTCACAAATTGTTGGTTCAGTATATATATTTTACACAATTTATTCATATGATCATTTATTTCATAATGTCTTTTTAAAATGTATTTAATATTGAGCAATTTGGGGTTCCATGCGAAATGTCTATGCTACTAAAAAGCAAAATAAATACAGATAAAACATACTCTAATGCCCATGCTCAGTACCTTCCACCCTAACACACCCATACGACTACCATCACCTTACCCAGGTATGACTGGTTTGATGCTCCTGTCCTCCCGTCATCTGAGAATATGACCAGGTAGGCATTCGTGTCTGTCAGCTCGCCATTCTGCTTAGAGGAGGACACCACTGACTCCATCCAGTTACCAGAAGGAAGTGTGGTCACCACAAGGATGCCGTTATTCTCCTGGCTGTTGCGGATCCACTTTGACACCTGACATTCAGAACATGATTGAACAGGTTAAACACATAAACAAAGAAATACTTAATACACTTCTCAGTAACAAATGATGTCTCACTCTAATCAAACACAGATCTTAATACATTTAGTTATGCATTAAGTCATGCAAATGAACATAAAACTTGTAAGAATTCAGTAAATATTTGAACAATGATGGGGATTTTTCTTTTTTTTATCATAAGGCCAGAAAATAAAATATACAACAAAGTAAACAAAAATTAGGGAGGGTGTTACCGTTTGAGTGACATTGAAGACTTCCCATCCCTGTGTGTAAAGGGGCACCAGTCTGGAGGTGATGAGGTTTCCTCTCCACGGCTTCACTCGGCTGTCCAGCACCTCATATAGATCCACCTGGACGGTCACAACACAAAGCTGTTAGTTCGCTAAACAGTGTCCATAAAGGGCCATTTTCTCATCAAAACTTCCTAACCTCAGTTTACTAAATGAAAGACAATAAAACAAGATAACTGTTCTTATTTGGTCAGTGTGGTAAAGTACACAAAATACTGCTCAGAATAATAAACGTATGTGTCATATAACTCTCTGGTGATGTTTGCACTTTGCACAAGTTATGACTTACTCGAAAAATTAAATATCTACGAGAGAACACATTAAAGATAATGTCACACAAAAGGCATTTTACCTTATAGAAATGAGGCCCATATGACTTTCCGTGGTAAAACTTCTGTTTCTTTCTGAACCAACGGAGCTCCGCTTTGATCATTCTCTCCTTTCTGCCGAAAGACGACAGGTTGAAGAAGTGAAACCTCTCTCCAGCATGACCTGCAGGCCGAGAAAGATATTAAATAAGATTAAAATAATCTTCTGATAAAAAATGCAACAAAGTCTTAAAAATTTGCTGTTTAACAGGCACAATAGCCGCGCGTAATCGTGCGTAATTGCACGTTTAACAACAATTGCGCACTCCAGTCCATAATATTCAGTGCTGCTGTATGGCCAAATGTTGACTAAAATCAAATAAATATCTTTTCCAATATACATTCTCACAAAACAATTGTAATTCGTACGTAAATGTCAGTTTGATTGGTTTTACTCACCTTTATCCTCGAAACTCCGCACTATGTTTCCTTCAAGAATATCCTTCTGGCTTTTCGGGGTCCCATCGGAGACTGACACCGCGTTAAAAAGATCCAACATAAACTGAGGCGCCTTCTTGTGATGAGCCACCGCTGGACCTCGAGGTAAATCCTTCAGATGGACCAACGCGTCCAGTTTCTTGCTCGCCGTCTTCGTTGCATCCAACCCTTCCTGGCGCCCTGCTGTCCCTCTGTCCTGCAGGATAGCGAGCAGGGTGACGCATCTCAGCTGGAGAGCGAGGACGAGCCACAGGCGCAGAGCTCCTGCTGTCATTTTAGCGAGAGTGGACTGAGGTCTACACCTGTGGGACGGCGGGTGATAAGGGCGACCCGCTGCCTTTGATGACAGGCGGCCCCTGTATTCAACTAACACCAGGAGATGATTGGGCCGTGATTGATGGTGGTGCAAAAAAACAAACAAAACAAAACACACACAAAGGAAAGGTGAAAATGACCCGAGAGTCAGCTATAAAAATAAAAATAAATAAATGACACTTGGCCTTCATTTGTATGTCCAGAAGGCCATTTGGCTTATTTGACGTGTTCAGCAGACTTTTATCAGAAAGCAGACATGTTTGTAGAGATATAGACGGTTTTCTAAGTCATCAATGCAGGCTGTTAAAAGGCCATTAAATAGTATATAAATTATATAAATATAATAGTAATAATAATACATCCTTCTGATAAGAGTCACCCTAGAAACTACTAGCCTATAAAATATTGTGTCGAAATAACCCGTTTGACCTCACAACACATTATTACTGAATATGGATGGTGTCTGCATTACTGAATAGATGAAAAAAAGATAAGAGACAGTGAATAAATGCATCAATAACATGCTGTATGCAAATATGTGGGAATAATAGCTTATATGTTTCATTTAATTAATTTAATATTAAATATGAAGGATTAAACCTCATTATGCATAGGAAACGTGTTTTTTTATTACACTGCTGCATTACAGTTGTTTTATAATAGGGACCAATTAGCGGGCCAACCAAATAAAGTTATCCCATTACGATGTTTTGTCGCCGGTGCTCCTCATCATGTGTTTCTCGGCCCAGTTGTCTGTTATCAGTATGAGGCCAGTTGCGAGAGAGCAAACGAACAGCCGAGCCGTGACGCAAATGAAGCGCGTTTTCAAAAGCTGCTTGTTAATGCGCACATTTCCACCAAACGCAGCCGGTCATCGTGTCCCCCTTCCCCCCTCCCTCCCTTCCCTCCTCCGTTACTGTTTGGACAATGACTCAGAGTTAACACCGAAATCAACACGACATGTTTATTCCTCCGTTAAGATGAATCCGAGATGATCTCCAATCAATCAGGTCGAACAAAAGGGATCAAATTCCCAAGATCATCATGCTGATCAATAGCCCGGTCTCTCCCCTATTGTTAATCAAAGTCATGGGGATTACGCAGGAATGATGATCCCCTCATTTAGGGGCCATTACTCACGTTTAAGGCCCCATTGTGAATGGGCCTTTTTCTGATTTCTCTTGTATCACCCAGTAGCCACGCTGTCAGATAAACCACAGGACAGATTATAGCTATAAACACTGTAAACTACAAGATACCAGGAGATCAGATGATGATTGGATTTGCTAAAACAGGACTCTTTCTCCATTTCACTGTATAATATCCTTTTTAAATAAAAAGTGAAGGTCACACTCTCAACTTTGTTATCCGGGGAAAAAAGTTAGACAAAGTATTATATGTGATTAATCAAATGCTAATGACAAACTTAAGGTATATATCAGGAAGAAAAGAACTGCTTTTAGGGTGGCATACCTTTCTTTAAATTGAAATTTCCTGCTAAACTAAGGAAATTAGATGCTGAGGAAGCCATTACTTAAGGTGCAGTGAAAAGCAGCAGAGGCCATGCGTCTTCCTGTGATGTATGGGATTGTGTTCCTCTGTACATGTGTACTGTATGTGACATCTGGCACGTGAACGTATATGAGACAGCTGGTGGGTGTGGGATGTCCTCAAATGTTTACACTGACCATGTGCTGATCACAGATAGACTTAAAGGGAAGCCCTCTGACGTAGATTTATATGTAGACAGTGTACTGTGCATATGGCTGAATTTACAGATATACAGCAACCTCTACAATTTAGCAGGGAGCTATAGATAGGAGATTTTGTTAGATTTTTAGAGAAAGATATGAAAGGTATCATGTTATTTTTTTAATTAAAGGAATAGGTTGACATTTTGGGAAATATGTTTATTTGCTTTCTTAGATGCAATGATTGATACCACTCTTATATTTATCAGTTAAACATGAAGCTACAGCTAAGAGACAGTTAGCTTAGCTTAGCATAAAGACTGGTGGCAGGAGGATACAGCTAGCCTGGTTAGTCGTGTCATGGAACATACCTTGGCTGGGAGCAGTGACTTCCTCTCTGCTGGTTGCCTGCGCAACCTTGCGGTGAGGACGAGACTCCAGGAAGTCACTGCTCCCGGCCAAACAAAACAGTTGGCACATAACACCTTGTAGAACCTCAACTTGACGTCTTTACACTGCGAAACAAACAACATATGACATGTTATATATATGCCAGGTGGATTTTGTAACCTTTGGACAGAGCCAAGCTAGCTGTTTTCTCCCTGCTTCCAGTCTTTATGCTAAGCTACGCTAACATGGCTGCTGGCTGTAGCTTCATATTTAACAGATATAAGAGTGGTATGCATCTTCACATCACATCTTAACTCTTTTCAGAATGTAAGTCAGCTGTCAAAAATGAATAACCAGGACAGAAGTCTAATAAAAATATAAATAATCAATATTAAGGTGTGATCACTTGGGTAAGCACTAAAACAAAGTGTAAGCAGGATGCACGACTCTTGTGGATCATCTAACTAGAGTAGTGAATCGGTTCCACCCCTGCGACATCAGTCATGAGTAACGGACAGGAAATGCGGGCACTACAAATCGAAGCAACAACAATATACAGGTGAGTTGCCAAACTGAAGAGTTTGATTTGGCTCTTATCATATGACCTATGAATGTTTAAGGCCAGCTTGAGCTCTGCGTGAAAAAACTCAGCCCTCTTATTGATTTGAATGGAGCCAGCGGGGGCCGCCAATGGCTCCAGCAAAAAAGTTGAACGTGGCTCAACTTTTGCTGCAACGTGACGTCATCCAGCAAGGCACTGCATTGGCCTATCAAATACATGCAAGTGCACATTCCTGGTTATGTTGATCATGCTGTATTTCTACTGTTACCCCACGGTTGTCATGGTGAAAGATAAAACAATTCCTGCCGTGATAACTTCACAGAGTTGCAAACTCCTGTCCGTGAGTATTATGCAGTGTTTAGGTGTCAAGTCTTTAAACACATCAATCTGTTACTCCAACTGGACTTCCTGCATCGTATTTTTTTTGTCTCACCGGTACCTTAAACAACCCGCCCCCACCAACGCAACCCCTGAGTTGTTTTAACAATGGGCTGTTTCCGGTCTGAATGCCTGCTAAGAGTCACCAGCAGCCCCCAGAGGCTATGCTTTTCCTTTTACCCACCTGGACCAAAGTGCATTAAAAAGACCAACTGACGTAACTATGCATGGCATTTACTGCTGTTTTCATAGTACATCACCCAGCTAGCTAATGTGATAAATCAGTCAACTAGACTAAACTATAACTAAGATATTAAGATAGTTAGGCTAGATGGACTAGTGTGACTAGATTGCATTTTTCTTTCCAGTCAGAAGCAACAGTGCTAATCTTCATGCTATTAGCCTCCTCGTCTCCTCTTTTTAGTCAAAGGGCTGGAAGCAGAAAAACTTACAACCAACCAATGTTCCAACGCTGTTTAAGCCACTGTTACTTACTTACTGTGAACTCACATACATATTTCACAAGCTTTAGCTTGTTTATCATATTAACTCGGTAACTTGGAGCCTGAATCTGAAGTGTTGGTGGTTCAGGATTTACTTTTCCCTCATCCAGACTCAGCAGATAAATGTAAAAAAAACTAAATGTATAGGATGTGATGTAAATATCCCTTGTGTAATTTGGGGTTAGTGTCCATGTAGTGACCTGGTTTAGGATGTAACAGAATGTACTGTAACTGTCTGGTTAAATTAGATTTAGTGCTTTAAGCCTTTTTCACAGGAGACATTTTGACTTCTTGTCTGAAAAGCACAGGTGTTACTTATAACATTAGCGATGGCTCTGATCTGTTCACGTGTCCCAGGAAGCCATGACAGTGTGACAGTGAGCCAGCATGCACGATACCAGGACCCTGGACCAAGCAGCTAAATGGAATTCAGCCATTATTCATTTTATTATTTACACCTGTGTCTGTGACATGTCAAAATGTGTTCTGTGAAAAGGACCACTTCCACTCAGTCTCCAACACTGATCACATCTGTGCTTGGCTACACATCCACACTACCTGACATTTCAGCTATACTTACGTTTACACCAAAATCTCAGCATTACTTTGCAAGTGCTTTAGCAGACACGAGACTAATGTCTTCTGCTTCTTATTAACTGTACATCACTAACTTTTGGATGCAGTGCTGTCAATTGAACAGCAGATGGTGTTATTGACTTAGGCATGGTGAAAATAAGAAGGCGCTGGCTCCTCAATTTCATATGTATGATGCATTTCTTCACATAGTTTTAAAATGATATGACTATCACTCTTTCCATATAAAAACCCCATAAATGCAATTTCTGTGGTTTTCTTGTTTTTTAATTTCAATTGAAGGATTTGGTATTCTCAGACCACATGGTGTCTTGAATAAAGTTTCGTTGGATAAACTCATAAATACATGTTGCTCAAGCTAAACAGCAAGGTTTCGCTTGAAAGCGGCATCTAAGGTAACATAATTTAAAGGAAATTCAAATCCTGAATGGCAAGTTATTTATATGTAAATTGAGTCATATTTTTGTATAGTTGAATATTTGTCCTCCAAATCCACTGATCTGCTGTTAAGTCCCCAGATGTTGAGCTGTTACAGGATTTTACAATTGCTAAGTAACATTTCTCTAGTTCACTTTTTCAAAACATTTCACACAGTTCTCTTTAATCTCACATCCATGATTTATATATCACAGAAATGAATCAGATATGTTGCAATATTCTTCATTGGGCTTTTTTTGGTGCCATTTTTGCATAGAGTAATTCCAAGTGCACAAAATGAAACTAAAGTAATTCCAGTAATGCGATACAAAACTATACATATTCACTATACATACTTGTATAGGAGAGCTACAGATATACAATAATACATCAGTACTAGTCAACCCTGTCTTTTGCATTTCACAGCCACATCACACCTTCTGTCCTCTCTTGCAATCCACCTGGGAAAGGATCCTTTTGCATGCCTGATCCATCCCCGACAGTCTTCTGCAGATATGTGCAGACACTCAGCATTCATTGTGTCCAGGAGAGACATCTGATCATGTGGCTGGTGGTCATAAACTTTCCACCTCCATGCAGAAAAGAATTCCTCTGTGGGGTTGAGGAATGGAGAGTAAGGTGGAAGGAAACGTGACATCATCCTGCGATGGGCTGTAAACCACTCTGTGACTGGAAGAGACGGTAAAACGCCACATCGTCCCATACAATTATAAAACGTTCTGGATTCTGCCTCACTTGCCACCTTTGATCACCTGGCACAAGTCTTTTATAGAGGTCATCAAGGGAAGAAAATATGCGCACAGTGTCCCAGTTAGGAGTTTATGCATTTTTATTTTTTTTATTTCTTTTTAGTTATGTTGTAGAACGTAAATTTAACAGTTTTGACAACAATATGTAAGTTTGGTGGTTGAGTTGAAATGTGACTTAGCAGTTATAAAAAACTGTAAGACTTTTACAGACTGGCTTGTCTGTAATCTCTGTAATTACATTTTAGTTAATGTTGAATTTAAGGTATTTTTGCCTGAGAAAAGATGCACAGCATGTTGGCGAGGAACCCCTCAGATCTATCAGGCAGAGTGGATGTTGCATTAGCTTTAGTGTGCTGTTGTCTACTCTCTCACCCAGGGCTGCCTGGCTCCACATCTGACAGTGTGTCCATGTGTTAATGACTTCACCTTGTGTTAAATACCTCTACTGAGGCAATTAGAGACACATGGAAGGCATTTGCTACAAGTGCTGGCCACTGCTGCAACTCTGTTTGAATGAATAATGAAGAGGAATACAATCACAGCAAAAGTGGAAACATATGACACGGGTGTCGAAGTCAGCCACAATGTAATGTGATTAAAAAAAAAAGCATCTCTAATGCGTCCAACCACAAACAAGCAGGGTCAGCTGTCATTTTCAGTGTCTGAAATGTCCATTTTAACCACGAGGGTCTGTCATCTCTCTCTGTTGTTGCTGAGGTTACAGGGCCCCCACTATAACTAATACTGTCATTGATAGATGGTTGGTGACCAGTCAGAAGTGCAACAACATCTGCCTCATGTTATCTCATCATATACAATACATTATTACTTCATGGCTAAAGGAATAGATCGACATTTTGGGAACGATAGATGAGAAGTTAGATGAGAAGATCAATAGGCTGCCACACTTTTGTTGTTCACTTCATGTTTGTATGCTAAATATGAAGCGAGAGCAAGCAAGCGGTTAGCTTAGCATAAAGACTGGAAACAGAAGGAAGCAGCTAAGCTGGCTCTGTCCAAAGGTAAAAAAAAATCCCTCTGCTTACTAATTAACAGAAGGTAACTGTGCCTAGCCAAGAAATAGTTCCAGCACGTAACCCCTCATAAAATCACAAACTGTCATCTAATTACGTTTCAGTTTTTGTACAGATTCAACAAAGCTCATTAGTGAGCTTCAGAGGCAGCTGACAGAGCCAGACTAGCTGTTTCCCCCATTTCTAGTCTTTATGCTAAGCTAAGCTAACTGCTTGCTGGCGCTTGCTTCGTATTTGTCAGATTCAGAATCAGAAATACTTTATTGATCCCTGAGGGGAAACTCTTTTGTTACAGCAGCTCACTATCACGTCAGTGCACACAGGAATAGAAGTACTAAGCAAAAAATATAATACACTATAATACAGGTCAGAAAATAAATTAAGTACCAAGTGGGTATAAGTATAAAGTTAAAATAAGTGTGAAGTACAAAGTGGGTTTACCGGTTGATAATAATAATGCGGTATAAAGTACGGTATAAAGTAATAGTAAATAGTGAACTGTTAAGTGTAGCTTATTAAGATTATAATGAGACGGAGGATATTGTGATTATCACACAGACATACGAGTGGTATTGATCTTCTCATTTAACTTTTGGCGAGAAAGTGAATAGGTCTATTCCTTAGATTTTGCCACTTCAGAATTGAAACCCTTCTAAAAATTTAAATCACAGTCTGGCTGTTGGAGCAGAATTAGCTTGTTAGTGCGACGCAACAAACTCCCCCACAGGGGCAGGAATGCTAGCAACAGCTAACTCTGCTGTGTTGAGGGCAGACAGCTTTAAATGCTCTTTGAGGCAAAGGCATTTCACATTTGCTGTTCCAAACACCAGCTCTCGAGGCTGCTGCGTCTAGCAATAATTCGCTTTTAATGTCAGCGTTTTTTCACACTCAGATCCTTGGTCCTGAGTGATAAATGTTTGCTAAATGAATGCTTAGTTTTGGACCAAAGCCTGAAGTGAAAGTGAAAGGACAGTTTGTACAGGTTGGGTATGACTGTATAACTAAGCAAGAACCCAAAAATGACACCGTCCTGTCTTTGTCAGGTTAATTACAGCATACAAGGTCAGAAGATTAACGATAATAATAACTATTTGTATAGCACCTATCTTGCACAGATGCAGCCCAAAGTGCTTTACAAAACAGGATTAAAAACAATATTAGGCAGAAAACAAAATTAAAATAAACAATATCAATCAATAAAACATTTGATAACAATACAATACAACATAAAAACAATACCAGTAAAACCAACAGGAAAAAACAGAAAAAAAAAACAGAAATCGACCTCACCAGATTTCTTGTGGGAAACATTAGGAACTTCTAAAAGAAAGGCAGCGGAGGGTCTGAGAGTTCTGGTTGGAACATAAGCTCAAAGGCAGTCTCTGACATAGATAGGAAGGTGCTAGGTTATGTAAGGCTTTCTAAACAAGTAAAAAGACTTTTAAATCAATTCTATTATTTTCTGTTCTCTTTTTTTGGTAGCCTGGTAAAAAGGGAGTTGTAGTAATTAAAGTAACTTGTCTAAAGTCTAAAACCACTCCCAGATCCATAACTTGTTTCTTAATCTGTTTGGACAGACAACCAAACATTGACTGCAGTCACGTTCTTTGTACTTACGATCCTACAAGTAGAATCTCAAGTACAGCGTAGAAAAAACACGAAACAGAGATATACAATTGTATTTCATCTGCATAACAGCAATATTTGATATTATTCTGACTAATAATGTTTCCTAGAGGGAGCATAAAGAAAATGCCTTATTGCCTTATCGAGGAGCTCCATAATCAATATCAAATGTCTGTGACACAACAGGTCAACAGGTCATTTACTACCTTTAATAAAGCAAAACTAAATTCCTCCTTTATTCCTTTATCCATCATAAACAGAAAAACAGATATTTGCACTCGGTAGCTAAATCAAATAAGCAATAGTGTTTATTTGAATATACAGTATGTGTAATGTGACATTTCATCAATGAATGATTTTCTATAACTTCTGCATACTATTATCATTACATTATTAACTATGCTATTGACGGTAAGGCTAACTACTTCATTTCAATTCAAGATACCAAGTTTGTAAATGTAGCTTCTGCGGTCTGGCTTCAGCCATGACAGTCCTTCCCAGCTCACTAGCTACTCTGAGTATTTTCCAAGTAGGATAAGGATCACATGAATTTTGGTATATCCCATTAATGCGTTGCTCTTTAAAAGCAAAATGTCACACCTGTGGTTTCAGATGTTCCCATATATAATGCATCAACTGCACAAAGATACTGTAGCTTGCAGTGGTGTTATAAATGCAATAAATGGATTGAACCCATTTTACACACTGATGGCTAACTGCTCCTATTACACATTCTTGAAAGACCTTGTAAGTATTGTTCCATTGCTCTGGGTGTGACGTCCTTGTGTGTAATGATGTGTTACGAATAATCAGCTGACTCCGCAGGTTTTCGACTACTGCATCAATGCCCATGACAGCTATTATATATATATTCAGCAAACAAAACGTCATGAAACAATAGTAAGTAAAAATAAGTGAAACTTTATTTATATAGCACTTTATAGACTCTATTGCTCCAAATATATACAGTAAATTGTGTGTCCTTAAATTCATCTATGAAGTCCAACTAATAGTCCAACTGCAAATAAATAGCATCTTTTTTGGTCTGCTATAGCATACATATCTGCTCTGTAAACCACATGTCCCGTGTTCTCCTTTGAAAACAAAAAAAATCAAAACCAAAAGGGAGACATTTATATTTTATATCTTTTGGTTTCATGATGTTACCAACCAATTTTTGCATTCTGAGACTCTGAACAACAACCACATTAGCTTTCCTGCTGAAGTCTCTTTTTTTTCTAACTTACAAACATGAACACACGTCCTGCACCTTAGCTTGTTGAACAAGCGACCAAACATTCAGCGGGGAAAAGTGCACTGCTAAAGTCAGTTTTCAGGCTAGGTAGCTAATTAGGTGATCAGCGCCAACACATTAAACAGGATGTAAACGTACCCACAAATGCCACTTGGGTCCGATTAGATGCTGGCGATAAACTGCGCTGCTGATGTACACATTAGTCCTTTATTTAAATGTTGCACATTCCCCTTCTGTTTACATTTCTTCAAAGTCCTTGAGCATATTCCTCATCTTTGCAAACTCAGTAGCAGTTATCGCACACTGGAAGGCTGAACTGGTGATGCAGTTTCTTAACTCTGCATCCTCCTCAGGGATTGGAATGATATTGATAATGGAGTTTAACAGTTCCCTCACTCCCCACTGTATGGTCAGAGTCACATCCATAACTTCCTTGCTCCTTTTTGCCAGTTCAGCTGCTTGCCTAAGAAGCAGCTGAAGTTGTTGTGTTTTCATCAGAATTGTTTTTGCCTGTGCTCCCGTTGTTGTCATTAATGAGGATGATTTTTCATGCAACGCCTCAGACACCATGTTAATTTCATCCAGGACATTCTTTTGTAGTTCAACTAATGTCATGAATTCTTTTACCAACTGTTCCACAGTTGTTATTCTTATTTTCTCTGTCAGTGCCGCGATTACACGTACTGTGATAATAGCTGCACCTCCACCAAATGCTATAGCCATTCCAAGTGCTGCCATATTTGCTGCTCCTTCACCGCCTAATAACCCATGTCCTAACAAAACTGCAGCTACTACCACAATTCCAAGTCCTCCAAAAACTGCGCAGATCTTTATAGTTTTGTTTGTGTCTTCCTGCATCTCTTTCACTTCTCCAGCTATCTCGCCAAGCTCACCTACAATGGCTTGCATTCTTTTTCCCTTAACATCATACAGGTTAATAAATAATCTCCCGGTTTCACTTAGTCTGTATAGTAGATACGACAAATGTGGTTGTAATTGTCTGGCCATTTTGAGAAAGACCCCAATCAATTAAATCTGTGTAAAAATGAGTGCAAAGTCTGAAAAGCTCAGCTTAGTGACCTACAGGTGAAAGAGGCCAGTGTTTCAGTCCACTGGGTGTTCTGTATTGGTTGTCGCTCCACTGTACTTGCCTGTAATTTGAAAAGAGGTCCGTTAGTTAGACTTTCACCAAGGTACAACCACCGGATATAGCGTTTTATCATTTTGCACAAACACAAACAAACAAATTCAAACACCTTTTAATACAATACAATTCAACAGCAACACAACGAACAGACAACGAAACTTGCATAACTGATAATGTGCGTTAACTGCTTGCATAATGCCAGACTTACACAAAAATAGTTACGTTGCATCAGATATTTACACTGCGGCTTCAGATGTTCTTTTTTCTGCAACCTTAAAACACTGAAAGATAAGAGACAGATCAGACAGTATCAATATTTCCACCAAAAATGTTGTGGCAAGGGCAAAGTGCAAAGTACAGGAAACGTTAACAGTAAGTTTTACCTTGTTGCTTTCACATTCAAATTGTTTTATTGTAATGATTTTCTCTCAGGAAGACAAGGAAGCAGTTAAAAATGTGTCATCGGTGCAGTGGTCAGTCATCCTTGATGCAGAAATCTGGATGACCTGAGGAGATACAGTAAATATGCCACACAGCTGTTAACTGGATGTCAAACATGACAAAAATGACATGCTCCAGGTACACCAAGATTAATAGACTGCACCAACTTTCACCTGGATAGTCTCATTTATTTTTTTAAAAACCAAAAACAAAGGCCATCAGCATAATTGGAAAGATTCTAATATCTCATACCATTTTTACACATAGTGGCTTTCAAAACGGGTTTTCTTTACTTCACACTTCAGGAAAACTCGCTTCTTCTCACAGATGTGGACAGCAGGAAATAGTCTCTAAATAAATAGGTTCCTTTAACTCCTCTGCATTTTTTGGTTCTTTGCTCTCGAAATGAAGACAGTAGAAAAATGGCATCTATGAACAAGCTACTCTTTATAAAGACATGGCATATCAAGTTTAGCTGGATAGGAGAAACAGAAACAAACACTGATAATGTTTGCATCTTTCATCAACAGGAAACATTTTAAACAGCAAGTACTCACTAACTAAGTAAATCAAATTGGGCAAGTTAGCCAATAATTAAGGTCAGGACATAAAAATAATCATGTAAATTGAATTAAAATGGCTTACATGACACTTGATCCTTTCCGTTGTTTGTGCCTTTTCACAAAATACACTGACAAGGATCTCTGTCTCTCAGCAGTCCACGTCTTCAGTCACATGCCTCTGTTGTGACACATGCCAACATTCATCCACCCAACCCACTGTCAGTATAAAACAGAAAGTAAAAAAGCAAGCGCTTATAGTTTCATCTGGCAGCGAGGTGTGTTCGCTGATAGGAACACGAAACCTAAAAAACCCAACTCAACGTGTCCAAAGATTTTTAAGCTAGAAATGTGCAAACAATGGCGACAACAGATAGCATGAGAGGGGGAAAAGTGTTGAAAGCTAATACACGCCACCATCTATTGGCTCAAGGATGCTTATGAAATACCCACCCAGCACTGAGACAAGTTTGACCCAATATTCCAAATTTTCCATTATCATTATATTGTCCTTTTTTTGTTTTTCCAAATTTAAATCAAAATAAAACAGATTTATACATTTAAAACTAAGCGAAATAAGTAAAATAACATGAGACACATAATAGATTAATAACCATAAATTAGCATATCAGAATTAAACAATACAGAGAAATCAACATGAACATAGGAAATGTTTTAATTTCCAGTCTTAGACCCTTAAAAGTTTGGAGGGTATAGATACTAATTCTCTTCTTCTTCAGGGTTTAATGTACTAAATGCTGTGCATCTACATTTAGACACTGGGTGTTTGACCTGCTTGAAATGCACAGCCTCTGTGCTACATTGGATAAAGCTTCGCTTGTAGTGATCACTGAGTCTTCCCCAACATGTACATAAGCTAGGCCACATGGGCACTTGACTAATTAAATATTGGTCAAGCTAGAAATTATTTTTCTAGTTATGGAGAGGGTAAGGGGGGTGCAATTGTGAGTACAATTACAAAAAAAAAAGACACACCAAAGAATTTGTTGAGGAAGACCATGAAGAAATGTTTTTCTTTTCAAAACCAGGAACAACAGCTCACAATAATTCTCATGACATGTTTTAAAGCCTGTGATGCAAACTGCCCAAACCAGAAAAGCCAGTGTGGTAACAGCATGAGAGATCATTGTTCTGACTGTTGTGTAAATAGCTCTGTGTTGAGGTGCAGTAACAGCTGTTGCTGTGACATGGCCATAGTGTCCGTAATGTTCCTCCGCTTTTATAGTAAATGTTATTGCTCAGTCTCTAATCTATTCATAGACACACGCACACACCCAAGAAAACAGCTGCACACCGCACTCGTGTTGTGTTCGAGCACTGCACATGTCAGCACATTGCTTAAAGACGCCACTGTCTCACTGGTTTTGACATCCTTAAAATATCTTTGTCAGTCCTTAAAAACACAGATGCAACAATTTTCAGCATATGATTTTGAGTTATTATAAGCTATGTTTAATATTTAACATGACTTGAGTCTGGAGTCTGGGATTAGAAGCTCCGGCAATAGTGGACCAACCATTCAGAGAGCGCAGTCACAGGATTCATGTGTCCCACACACCTATAACCTGAAGACTCATATCTTTTGAAACAACAACATCACCATTTTTTCTTGATGGAAATATCTGAAATGTCTATAAAGTTTTTAAAACAACCCTTACTGTTGAATAAAATTAAATAGTGGCAAGTACAATTACAGTTAGCAATACCCCTGCATTCACAAATAACCAGTTTATAGAAGAATAGAAACCAAAGAGGACACCTTGGACATGTCCTGTAACCTTCCCACTTGTAGTTGCCAATGGCCCAAACATTGCAACCTTTAGTGAGCCACTTGGGCA
Organism: Siniperca chuatsi; assembly: GCF_020085105.1. Lineage (NCBI taxonomy): Eukaryota > Metazoa > Chordata > Actinopteri > Centrarchiformes > Sinipercidae > Siniperca > Siniperca chuatsi. The sequence goes on from NC_058061.1 coordinate 18,350,527, forward strand.
GACAAACATTACCTGAATGTGGACAAATTTTTCTGTTTCTCTTTTGAGTTTTCCCAAACAAGTCTTGAGGACGGAGCAAAACTGTACTCCTTTAGCAAGTGAGCAGCACTTCAGGACGCCCACAGCATTGATTGTATGAACACCAATGTGCTGTAAGACTTATGCTGTTACTCCTTTTAAGGTCAATCTCGACACTTCTCCTAAATCACTGCCTCATAAAAACGTAAAAAAAATAGTTTAAGTACATTTTGCAGTAAGTTGAGCTGAAAATGAGAGTTTTTAGAGAAAGACACACCGGAAAAGGACTAATGAGAGAAATGACAGACATCGATAGGGAATGACAGAAAAGAGAGACTGAGACAGAGAGAAAAGACAGAGCGAGACACAGAAAACTGAAGATTTAGACTAAAGCAGCCAGGTTTCTGTAAGCCTCCATCACCATACTTGAGACAGGAGTATTAGATTAATACTCACTGGAGCCATTAGGATGACTAGAGGATATCCTCCTCAGCTCCAACAGAGTTGATGAGAGTAGGAGTGTATGTACTGGTCAGATAGAGACTAGAGGACTTCCTGCTTCATCTTTCCATAAATGAAGAATTGGCTCGCCTTTAAATATATCATTTTCATGATGGAAGAATGCCAAAAAGTTAGAACTGTGTGCAAATATGCAGTTGGTGTGCAAGCAGGCTTGAGTACATGTATCTGTAGACTTCAAGATTATCATCATAAAATATGGGAAAAAAACAACACTAAGAGAAAAAAAGAATGAGTGGCTTTATCTTCCAGCAACTCAACAGCTCACTAATTAACACCTCATATCTTGTTTGTTTATACATATGCAAACAGAAATGTAAAATGAAGAACTTAAGAGAAAACCAGGCTAGCTGTTTTCCACTGTTTCCAGTCTTTATGCTAGGCTAAGCTAATTGTCCCTTGGGTCTAGCTCCATATTCAGTGTACAGACATGGGCTGGTATCTATATTCTCATGTAACTCTGGCAAGAAAGTGTAGTGAAAAAAAATCCTGATATGTCAAATTACAATACATTGACGATGTTGTTGAAGAAGAGGAGGCTAAAGATGATAGTGACTAACATCTCACTCTCTCTTCATTCCTTTTTCTACACTTTTTAGCCTTCTGTTCTCAATTCTTTGCTTATCCAGTGTCTGAATTCAATCTTTCATCTCATTCAAATTGCAGCTTTAATTTGGAGAAACAGAAAGAACATTTAGTTTTGGCTCAAGCTCCAGAGGCAGTGGTATTGTATGTGGCTGTGGACCAGTTATGTTTTTTCTTTTTTTACTCCTACATCCCATTTCCCTCCTGCTCGGCGTGGCGACCTCACCTTTCTGTCATTAAGTCAGCCAGACACTACTTCATCTAGCAAATTGTTGCGGTTTAGATGATATTCCTGATCGCTGAAACATACTTGTTTCCTTCATTGCTCTGTGTTCATTTGTGCAGTATTTACAGTAGAAAGTGCCTCATAACATTCACCTGTTCCTAATTATGCTGTTTGTTATCATGGTCAGCCACCTGCATGGTCTGCATATGTGTGTGTGTGAGAGTTTGCTCGTAGGAATACATTCATATTTGATTACATATGTGTGTGTCTGCCTCTGTGACTGTGTTAGGAATGCGTGAGTACATGCTTGTTAAAGTGGCAGTCCTGGAGTTCTTTATGTTTTTTATTTAGTCTCCATTTTTGTTGCTAAGCTCTGATTGCTATAGTTTTTGCACTGCAGGATTCCCTTTTGGTAAAACAGTGTAGGTGGCAGTTCAAAGTTTCAGTAGGCATCGCTCATGTTAGCTCCTCATCTTCCTGTGTTTACAAAGTGGAAATGCAATTCTTCCTGTTCGTCAGAGGATTCCCCACCAAAAAACAGAGCGTTGACAACAGCAAATAATCCAGTGCCAATGTGTTCAGCCAGTTTGGTGCCAGTGATGGAGGAATGGAGGCCAACAATGAGTAAATTGGTGGCAGAAGGATGAAAGGAGGGAGCGAGGGAGTTACTTAAAGGCAGAATGGCGTGGTGGTTAAAGCCTGGCCGGACCATCAGTGTCCAAACGTGAAGAGTCTGCAGATTTTTAATCAAAACAGAAACTGATTCTACGCATGTAGCCAGAAAAGAAATGAATCACTGGTGTGCCAACGAAATGCTTAGTCTGTGTTTTCAACATTAAGAACAAAAAGCAAATGACAAAAGACAGTAAATGTAGAATGATAAGGTACAAGGTCATTTATGTATCATTATACAACACAAGGTTGTACAATGAAATTAAGTTAGTAGTCCCTTCATGCTACACACATATAATATATATATCCTACAGTTATTTACATATATACCTACACGTATACACTCAGAAAATAATTCAGTGCATTTTTTGAATTTGCGTCTGGGGGAATGCAAGGCAGCAGCAACAAGATAGTGAAGATAATAATATGGTTATTATCTTCACATAAAATGTTCGACATCTGGAAACAGTGTCCATCCAGCAGCTGGCTGGGTGGATCGTCTCAATGCCCGCTGCTCTTTAATCCAAACCCCGGCTTCTTTTTTCCGATGGATAGGTAACACGTGTTTCAGCGATAAAGCCGGAAAAAAATAAGATGACATAAATAAGATGATATAAAAACAAAAATGTAGCGGAGTTTGAAAGAGCTAGCCTGCAGGCTGCAGCATCTACATGTGCAGCCGTTGCTGTAGTCAAAATCTCCTTGTCCAGTCTATTTGAACAATTTTGGCTTAGCCCTTTAAATCATATCCAATCAGACATCATTCAATGATGTTTCAGCAATCAAGTCGAAAAAAAAGACTATTTAAAACAAAAATGTAGCAAGTTCGAAGCAGCTACCAGCCGCTGCATCTACATGTGCAGCCATTGCCATAGCTATAGCTAAAGTAAGCATATATAATTGGGGTTAGAGCTTTGAGGGTTACAATTAATAGATTTAGCTAATTTCATTATAAAGTGAGATCAGGCAAATATTTTAGCCTGTCGCCTGCAGCTCTACATGTAACAGCTCACTGTGGCTGCTCCTTCTTGTTCCATTACTCCCTGCAATATTTCAAACTGAGCCGCAGTCAAAAAATGCCAAAAATGACCGTTGTCTTGTATTTTTGATGAAAGACAGCAGTCAGTGTCAAGCTCACTGACAAACACATTGCATTTCCTGTGACTAACCATAATAACTTTGCAGTTCCCCTCAGGCCTACAAAATTTTAAGTCTCTTTTAGCTCATTGTTTTGGTTTTCGGGCCAGCAAACTCCGCTCTCATCAATCTAGTTTTCAAGCATTAGGCATTTTTTTTCAGCAAAAAAGCTCTGATAAACCTACTGCACACTACCTGTCCAGCACCAAACGGCAGACAGACAAAGGTAGCGACTAGCTGGTGAACATAGTGGAGCATCTAGCTAGCTAGAGAGCCAAAACAGACTAAAACAAAGCTCTGAGAATCAATATTAGACTTACATTTCTGAAGTGGCTTGAAAGATGACTCTAAATGAATGCTAATGTTGCTACATGTCTGCTAAATGTGTAAATAGGCAACAGTTTGCGTTCACCATAACAGCTTTATAAGATGACATTATCTCAATGTCGTGTTTTCAGCTATTCCCGCTGCCTTGATGTGCCCAAAGAGTGCATTAATGCAGCTTTAAATGTGAATAGAGTCATCATTTTTCTCAGTGAGACAGATGAAGAAGTTACATGTAAAACAAATGGAGGAATTTGATGTGTTGAAGGGACGGTTAGCAGGAGGGAAATTTCTGCACTTCTCTCTCTGTCTTTTTCATTGAGTGCCAACGTCCTTTGGCTCCTGCAGCTCGACTGATGTAGATTAAGGTGGACTGGCCAAATAGACTGAAGTAGCCCAGTTGTTGTAGCTATGGCTCCAGTGGCTCCAGGGAACCAGGCACGTGGAGTCCAGATGTACCACCATATTATGTGTATGCATGTGTGTATATGCATGTGTGTGTGTGTGTGTGTCAAGTTTCCAGATGAAGTGAGGGTTTATGTTATTTAAATTGGCTCATACATCATGCTACCAGCCCATTATTACGGAGGTCTGCTATCTGAATCACACATCTCCTGCCTTCTTTTTGTGTTATTTATTTGCATAAACTGGTCACTAGCTTGAAAAAAGTTGATCACAAATGGTGCGAGGAAAAACTGGAGCTTTGCCTATCTGCTTCAATTTGTCCTTTCCATTTTCTTTACCGCAATACTGCAGTATCTGAGACTTTAGGACAAACACAGGAAAATTCTTTCAGCAGTCTTATTGCTACAGCCCAAAAGCTGACCAAACCCACACCAGATCAAACCCTCGGGCTGGGATATACTGTAGATTACAAGACCTATAGCACAGTACAGTCACAGTAGAGAGCTGGGGCTTTCAGTCATACTACAAATCTAGAGCCAAGTGACTCGTACCTTCATGCAGGGCCACTGCAGAGGCAGCTTACAGACACAAAAAGAAAAAAATACCTATATCATCTTTATATGAGGTAACATGAATTTGCATTTTTGCATAGTTGGCACACTCTTTACCTTTCACATATCTGGTAGTCTCAGTCAGCCAGCGTGGAGGGCTGGGATAAACTTCTCACAAACCTTTTCTGTGACAGAGAGCTTGACATGTCATATAGCAGGAAAAGCATTAATAATTAGCAATTAGTAATTAATTACATTAATTAACGATGGCTGTATTCCATTTAGGTGTTCCAGGTCCCAGGACTCTGCTGTTGTGCATGCTGACATGGCTTACGGAGATACTTTAAGGAAGTGCAGCCATAGTTAATGTTGTTAGTCACGTCTAAATGTCTGCTGTGGAAAAGGTACACATTCCAGCTTTCAAACTTTTGATGAAAAACTTTAACAAACACTTGAACTGTGATCTAGGGTAGATTGCTTGGTATGCTTGTTTGTTCCAAATATTCAAGCATGCTCAAACGCACAGGTTTGCTGAGTTAGGGCAAGAGTTATAACTAGAGGTGTGTACTTCAAACAAGAAGTGCATAAAGAAGGACCAAATGGCTACTAGTGTACATTAAAGTAGTTAGGATGAGCTACTCTCTTAAATAGTTTTCATCTGTCTTTGAAACAAGAGATAAAGTTGAGGAATATTGTGCTCAGGTGATTAAACACAAGTGAAGTGATCACATTTCTTTGTATTTGATAAAGCTGGACGTGCTGCTCATCAGCCTGGGGTGATATGGCCTAGTGGCTTGAGCAAGAGTTCGGTGCAGTAATGCTCTTTGTATGTCATCTTGAATAAAAAATATAAACTCTATGCAAAAATGGAATACATAAAATCTTGATGGCAGAGGATAAAGAAACACTAGATGCTGATTTGTGGTCAGTTTTCCTGCTTTCTCGCTGATGGTCTAGGATTGGGATTTGGGACGGGGAACCTGATCCAGGCCTGTTGCTCCCGTCTGAGAGGAGAGCGGCATATGGAACGCATCCACCACATACACCCATTTTTCATTATCACCCTCCTCTCCTTTCTCCATTGTTGTGCTGAGTTCCTAATGAGATTCCGGTTGACCGGTGGGCCATTTAAACACCAAACGCTCTGCACTCTTTCATGCTCATGACTCCAGGAATGGCTCTTGTCTTCTAAAGTGTCTTTAAACTACACAAGGCTGTAGCATTAAGAGGTAAGTCCTGGTAAAGTCAAACTTCAATACCTAGAAATTTTGTAAGGTGATGTCAGTTAACTGGCTCATAAAGTTGTTTACTTAATCCTTAGGTGCATATGTCTGTTTTTTATTTTTGTGACAAAAAAATTTCAGCATTTCATATTCCAGGTATCATACCCCCCATAGGATTTTTTCATTTACCTCTTTTACTTTAAAAAGGTTTTTGTATCATTACCCCAACTTTTTTGACCAACTTTCATTTGTGGAAAAATGCAAAAATGACCCGTATGCATTTCCTATGTAAATATATAGAAACCATTAATCCTTATATGTTATTTCTGTCAAGTATATGCACTATTAATTGTGAACTACAACTCATCTGTCCTTAGAATCACCACTCAGCTACATAATTTTACACAGCAAGACAATTTCACATTTGATATAAGTAAGTATTATCTTTATTTTTTTATATCACAAAATTGCTATCACTAAAGCTATCACTGAATTGATAGCTGTCTTATAGAACATTTACACACTGAGAACAATTATGTGAAAGGGTTTTTGCTAAGTATAATCATGCTAGCCTACTTAGAAGCTAGCTAGCATTACTGTAGTTGTGGATGTATTGTCGGCAGTAGGTGATTTGTTAATTTCTAACAATTAAAAAAAAAATCAAGTGAGAAAAAAAAATTATGAGCATTCAAGGGCACTTTTGGTCCAAGCTCCATTGTTGAGAATATCTTAAATTTTGACGGAGCATTTCTATTTTAACCGGCGCAGCTTTTCTAGTCTTTATGGCACTGGTTTAGCGGCCTGCGAGTCGAGTCAGTGAGTGAGGTACACACACACAGGGAGAGTAGAGACGAGCTTACAATCAAGAATTGACAGACTCTTACATGTTCAGTCGTCCCACAGGCAGTTCAAAACCAGTATGTCTCATATGTTCCGAGATCGTGGCAATTATTAAAAGCGGCAATGTGAAGCGCCACTATGAGACAAAGCTCAGAGCATCTTTTGAGCAGGTTAACAAGGGGGACAGTTTTTGGTTATTTTGCTAACAAGGGTTGGCATCCCCCCTCAAATCGCCTACTGATTGTTGTCATAACTAAGTAGCTTCGTAGTTTAGCTACTTAGCTTATTAGCTAAGTGCTGTATCTCCCAGTTAGAGATGGACTCTTACTTTGATAATTTGATGATAGGCATACCTGCAGAGTAAGGATTTCTGACACAACTTACTACTACTACTACTACTACTACTACAGCCTACTTCCAAGGAGCAAGGAGAAGAGAAAAAGTCTGAAGAGGTCAAAACTCCAGTAACACTTGTAGTATAAAGTCATCATCATGACCAGACCAGAAGCCAAAATTTGTTGGTCTCATAATATAGTTGTTCTTTATACTACAGTGTTGCTGGAGTTTTTATACCTTTTATACACCTGTTTTTTGGTTGGAAGATGACATACTATTCATAGTTTTACAATTGTATGCATGTACAGTTTATATTGCTGCATAGTGATTGACTGATGAGCCATTTAAAACATTCTTAATATGTAGTGTAGTGATGACATGGCTGCTAAATATACAGTTAAATTGTCTCGTGAGTGATCAATCAGTGATGGGTTTAGACTTAGAATCAGATGTCTCATAATAAGACAACCCAGGCTGTCACTAAATCATCATAGCATTTACTAAAGGAGTTTACTACGGAACTTGTCACACCACACATGAGGAAGTGACTAGAAGGCTGCCCTGAGTCAATCTTCAATTCTTGTGTGAAATTCAAATAATTATTTCGTGCAAATTTATGAAGGTAGCATATTAACAAAAACACTGAATCGAATGCGGGTGGTTTTTGAGTTATTTTTGGAATAAGGTAAAGTTAAAGTAGCACTGCAGAAAAATATTTCATTAGAAGTAAAAATGTGTGGATTCAAAAGAGTGAAAAGGTGCATTCAAGAATTGTCAGAAAAAGCAAAGTTAAATACCTAAAGTAAAGGTAGTTATTTTGAACCATGGTTCAACATTCAACATTAAATTGCTGACAGTATTTACCTGTGGGGATGCATAAAGTTTATTGGTTTATTTTTCCAAACTTTACTGTAGAGGAGTCAGCCGGTTAAAATGTTCGAATGAACATGTGAAACTAAATAATTCTTTTAGTTTTTTGTTCTTCAGACAAAGGCTGAAAAAAAAGAAAGAAAAAAGAAAAATCGTGGCTGAGGCTCTTTACCTCTTTTTCGCTTTAGGCAGATTGTGGTTTTGTTGCAAAGCCTCCATGAACAATCTGAGAAAGGCCTCATTTATAAATAAGTGCCTCGATTGCTTGGAACTAGAAGATACTGTATATGTGTGTGTGTGTGTGTGTGTGTGTGTAGACACTCATAGTTGGAAGGATTTATAAAGTGTTTATATAAAGTGTGAGTGGGACAGCCAAGGCCAAATGTAGCAAAGGATCTTGAGTTTCAACCAAAATGCTAGTTTGAGGAGAAGCTGATAACAGTTCGGTTTGACTGCAGTTACATTTAATTAATGACCAAAAAGTCTTTTGCCACTGCCAACCCCTATTTTATATAGAAACACACACACATGCACATGCGTAGACATACATGAGCCGGGGCGAGGTGTGAGGTCGGGCTTGGGAACAGCTACTGCTATTTGACTTCTTCTTTAATGGATAATTACATTGTAGGAATGTTTATCACCACTCAGATTGCTGAGCTATGTAGATCAAGTTCCCCCTCTGTTGAAACTCCAGTGAGTGACGATCATTGCGCTTATTTAAACAAGAGAAAATGTGCTCAAACTTAGAGTAAGGTCTGCATGATAGTTTAATCTTCACAATTGCTTTACTGACTAACAATGGCTAAAAAAATGACCCTGGCTGCTCAGATCGAAATTTTTAGACTTTTTTCAAATGACATCACAGCCAAGTTTGAGTAAAGAGAGGCAAGAGAGGAGGAAGCTCAATGCCAAAAATCAACAAAGAACGCACTTTCTTATTTACCCTCGTTTTAATGTTTAATTTAAATAAATAAAATTAATAATTGCATTATTAATAAGGCAACAATTTGAAAATTGTAAGCTTCAACATCGAGAAATCCTAAAATGTGACAGTGAAAAACAAAACTTGCTGATGTCTTCTGACCCGCCCGTCTGTCATGCTTTATACCAAGTGGTAAACCATCGCAGCTGAGTGTCAAAGCCAATATTGAATGCGCTTATAGATAGAATATATTGAGGTAAATGCGGTAAAACAAATTATCATACGAGTTTAGTTTCAGTCTGTACAATTATTTTAATGTCAAGTTCAAATTTAAGTTTATCACAACACAAACCACAACTCCCTGCCATCTGTTTGCTTTTACTATCAGACTGAGGACATTTAATATTATTTTTTCTCCAATTCTTTCTAAGAATCGGTTTTTAGTTTATTTTTTATTCGTTTAGTTATTTGTTGGTCTCTAGATAAATGTGTGGTGCACTCACTGTTGATATTCCTGCACCTGAAAAACTGTCACATTCTGCACAATCAGACTTGGATTTCTCCAAGTGGAATAATCTTGTAATCAGTACACCTGGCCTGAGATCAGTTGTGTAGTTTGTGCACCCTCACGTCTACGTGACAACAGTCTGGGACAAGAAATGTCTTGTGGTGTGAGCAGCAACTCAGAGGTTTTCAAAGTATTGCAGTCTGCATGTGGCTTTAATCTAACGTAATGATGATAGTTATGACTAATAGTTAGGGAGTGGTGGCGTTGATGGATTTCATTTGAACTCAGCGTCAGCTCATTCCACCCTCTTTATATCCACCTAGGCCTCTTTATATGAACCTAAATACAGAGTTTTTTGTTAAACAATTTATCTGCCACTATGTCCATCATTATGACATGCACTGATGAAAATACAGAGAGGCTCAAGAACGCACCTTCTTATTCACCCTTGTTTTAATGTTTAATTTAAATAAATAAATTAATGATTGCATTATTAATAAGGCGACAATTTGAAAATTGTAAGCTTCAACATCGAGAAATCCTAAAATGTGACAGTGAAAAACAAAACTTGCTGATGTCTTCTGACCCGGCCCGTCTGTCATGCTTTATACCAAGCAAACAACACCAAACTTCAACAACACCCAATTTACATAAGTGCCTACATTTTCTCATTTAATGGTAGTTTTTCTGAATAAAGCATGGTGCAGTATGGTGTCCCAGGGAAGTTGCTTAGGACCTTTGCTTTTGTCTATATTCATTAATGATAAATTAATGAAGAGTTTCCCCTCTGGGATCAATAAAGTATTTCTGATGCCACTTGTGTTTAGATAAAGCCAATTAAACAATATTTGCTGATGATACCACTGTGTATACATAGTCAACTAATGTTGATGAGTTAAATAATAAACTGAAGCATTAACTAAATTAGATTTTAAATTGGGTAGACAAAAACTATTTAGTTACAAATGTGGTTTTGGCTTGCTACGCACTATGGAGAGAGAATAAATTATGTCTCTCAATCAAGGGCACCTCGATAGAGCAAGTCAGCGAGGCTAAACGTCAGTGAGGCTAAACTCTTGGTGGTCATGATGAGCAATTATCCTGGGGAAGTTACATAAACAAAATAGCTGCAAAAATGGGAAGAGGTATATCTATTATAAGAAGGTGCTCCCTGTGTCTTAGTCCAAGTTGCACCTTGCAGGTAATGCAAGCCATAGTATTGTCTCATCTGGATTACTGCTCAGTCCAAAAAGTGCAGAATAGAGCAGCACGATTAGCACTCCACTGTTCAGTAAGAGCAAGAAATAAGATTGTTTGTATTTGAAAATATTACTTTCTGGAAATACACACAGTTATCAAGGTGAGGAGGGACTACGTAACGCTACCCCAACCAATGACAAATGCTATGAAAAAAAAGTAATGCATAGAGCCATATCTCACCAGAATGGTTTGCCATATATCAAGAATGTACAACAACAGGTTTTAAGAAGCAGCTAAAGAGATTCTTGAAGACAGGCCTGAAACGTGTTCAGATGAACTGAGATTATTATTGTTGTTTTGTTTCTTTCTACCAGTCAATTGATTTAAATTGTTCTACTTGTTTTAATGGTTTGTATATGCATGGTTTTGATGTAATTTTATTGTTGGATGCAATTGTAATGTTGCAACTTTACTGTATGAAGTGTTAGTGCAAACAATGTTGACTATATGTATTTTATTTGAATATGGAGCCCAGGAAGAGTAGTTGCTGCCAAGGCAACAACTAATGGGGATATAAACAACAGCTAATAAACAATAGCTACTCTGCTGGGGCTTGATCCTGCCAAATCAGCAGCATTCAGAGTATGCAAGTCAGGAGCCTGTAGTCAACACTGTCAGCCAGTGTAACACTAAGGTCAAGTCTGTTGTTAGTACTACTTATCAGATGAGATAATTTATTTAATTGAAGTGTGGCTGGTTTGTTCCAAGTTGGCGGCACACCAGCAAAAAAGTGAATAATGGTCTGCTGCCTCATAGCGAACTGTTATTTTAGAGATAATGAACTTAAAAGTAATACCATACACTATATTTCTCACCACCTTTAAGATGGTGAAGTGCAGAACTGTAGTGGTTTATACTGGTCGTTCATCTGTGTTTCATTTTTCAAACAAAATAGCATGGGAATGTATTGAAACCATTGAGCAACCAAGCTGGTAGTCCCAGATGTTGGACTCCCACCAGCAGATAGCATTATACTTACAACCAGATAATGGAAGTCATATGATCGACATATGATTTCATCGTCAAACTAAAAGGGACCTGTCTGCTGACGTTCAGCCAAATCACGTTGATAAGAGGTCCGAAAATGACACCTACTTCATCATTTACACATACAAAAGGCAGAAAATGAGAATGGTACACAGAAGTGCCATCGCCAAATCAAAGCTGAAAAGTCCCCCAAAAAGACAGTTTGATTTGATTACCGAACGGTTCCCGCTCTCATCTCATTCTCACTGCGTCCCACGAGCAACCCACACTGAGCCCCAGGGGGAGAGAATCTTATTCCATGCTCCAACCAAAAAATGGATTAAAGATGGGATGACTTGGTGTTTTCTCCTTGGGAATCTGAGGTTCAAAGGAGGATAAACGACAACTCCTTTGATGATGGAAGGGACAGAGTGAGAGACCAAAGGAGAGTCATGGTGAGGGAGACAAATGGACAGAAGGTGAGAGTCTGTACGACGAATATCTGTTGAATTTCTTTCCCTGACAGCACTGTCTATAATTGATGCCAAAAGTGAATACTGAGGCTGACTTCTGAGTTACATCATTGTTTTATCGATTTAACAGACCTCACTGCTGTCTGACTATTGGATTGCCTGGAAAATATGTTTTTTAATGAAAATATTAAGTAGAGTTCCTGTTTACTAATGAAGCATTTGGTACAACTGACAACAAAATTAATTCTGTGTTTTCTGCATTTTAAAATCATGCTGACAAGACATGAGTAGATAACAAGAGTGGCTTCCATGCAAAATTAAATGCTTTTCATTTAGTTTTGTGCTTCACAAATTTCACAAATCTTTCCTGACTCTAAAGCCGCTTTCAGACATGCACCACGTTGCATGAATGGGTTGGCAATTTTCCATCAGTCTCATGACTGAATATGCACCCAAGTCATTTTAATGTAAAGGTTATGCTGGTAATCTTACTACGTTGGATCTAGTAACTTTTCCATAACTTCCAACATGGAACAAGTCTGGACTGAATGTCATCAGGTTAACGTGAAGGCCACAGCTGCCAGCCGGGTTTAACCAGCAGCCAGTCTACAGTTTAGAGGTATTACTGACCATCAACAGCTAGCTTAGCCCCGGTGACTTGTCCCGTCCTCACAGTGAAGCTGCAGGGTTCACACACCCTTCAACTCTGAACAAAGCTGAAATGTGACCTTACAAATGGCTAACAATAGCATGCTAGCTAAGAACAAAGCATGTCAATTATATTGCATTAATAATTGAATTTCTTCTCTTTTGGTAGAGGCTAACCGCCTTCATCTAACACCTCCAGCGCCTGCTCCAAACTAACATGTCCCAGACCAGTCTGTCCACAGGATGCAGAGGGACAAGTTTGATATTAACCCTCCATCAAACTCCCGGTAACACAGTAAATGGTCAACCCGTGAATGTCAAAGTGACAGAGGTTACTGGGTTTAGTAACTGTAATGTTATTACTGAATTCCAAAAAGTAATCCCTCATGCTACTCATTACTGAAAAAGGTAATAAATCTTATTAGTGTAACGCGCTCATGAGTAATGCATTACTTCCCACTACTGATTGATTGAGATCTCTTGTGCACACAGGAAGAAGCATATTTCTTTAATAAATGATGAAACTGATGAGAACATTTGTGAGAGGAGTCGCTCCTGCTCACAATGATCATTAATTAAGGATTCAACAGCAAAATAAGATTTTTCCATGATACATATCATCATATCTGTGGACCAGATGACAAATATTGCACAATGTTTGTGGATCTTTTCCCGTTATGGTCATGTCATGTCTGATTAAAGCTGTAAAGAGCATTTATGTAACAGACACCTCTGTCAGAATGACAACTTTAACAGATACTGTAGATGAAGCCAACAATGTTACGTATTCCATGTCTGAAAAGGGCTTGAGCAAGATGATACTTGTTGGTAAAACCTGAAGTTCAGAGTAACAGCTGAGGTGTTGAGATCTCTTGGATTGTAGCATGGTGCGAAAGTCAAAGAAAATGACGGTATGTATGAAAAGACTGAGACAAATGGTTGTAAGGTAACGTAAGAGGTGAAGCAAAGGAGAAGGATGAGAAAATGAAATATCTCAGATCTGTGCGAGCCAAGACAAACTAAACACAGAACCTTCCAAATGGACTCTCATTGTGCTGTCCTTCATCCACACAGCAGAGGTGATAATGAACAACATGTCATCCCTCTTTCCCAAAAGACACTTAGCTCTGTCCATCTCTATTTAAAAATTAATCTACTTTTAATATTTTTTTAATTTTCATTATGTCCTTGAAACTCCTTTTAGCTTCCAAAACTTCAATAACCTTACTGCCTTTAATTATAGTGATACACAGACATTAGTCAGGTATTATATTGTAGTTTAGGACCAATTGTGCGAGAAGTTAGCACACACACAAACACATGGACATGCACACACACACACACACACACACACACACACACACACACACACACACACACACACACACACACATCACATCATTAACTGTAGAATTCACTGGGGTCATCTGTGTGTTGCTGTAGCTGGTCCAAGACAAACAGAGGGCCCGGGGCCCTGCTGCGTGGACGTCAGGTAGCGGGACAGCAGTCTTGTTATTTTAACGTCTGCTTCCCTCGTGTCTCTGGCTGTAATTCTGTATTTATGGTATGGAGCTCTGCTTATGTTGGTACCTTGGAGTGCTGGTCGATCCAGTGGTACACAATGGTTGCAGCTTCTGTTATTTGTTCCCAAAATGCAGCCAGTTTTCATCACTAGTCCTGTGTGTTCTTGCAAATATTCTACTCTAGCACGGTCCTGCCAAATCAGTGGGTTTTTGGGGAGTCCAAAAAAATCTGCATCCAGCTCCACAAGTCAGCCAACTGTATGCAAGTCAATTAGGGTTTGCAGCCTTACTGATTTAAGACACATAAACATTTACACAGGATCACATGTACATATTTGAGCTAGACATTAAAACTAATCAGTCTTTATTTTAACGATTGATCAAAGGCACAGTGACTCGTGACAAAGTCAGTGAATTATCACCCAAGTCTGCAGTTCCCCTATCCTTTTAGTCTCTTTCAGCTCATTGTTTTGGTTTCCTGACTCCATTCTCATCAACCTTGTTTCCGGCAGCGGCAGGCAGTTGTTTTCAGTGAAAAAGTCCACTGTACGCTACCTGCTCAGCACCAGACAGCAGACAGACAAAGTTAGCAACTAGCTGGGAAACACAGTGATAGCACCACCGTAACATTTGACGGATGTATCATACATGATCAGACCATATTGTGCTTCAATTATATTCCCCTCAGTAACTGTGTTTACATTCTTTCATTTACTTTGTGATATAGAGTAACGGTGGGCGACAAACGTACTTATAGAACTTGAGTTACATCCAGGTAACTGTTTGTCTTATTACTAAATAGGCGGCTACAGCTGTTGTGTTTACATCCTTTCATTCACTCTGATAAAGTAGTGATTGGTGAATGGCAGTGGAGATGGCTTTGCTCGATGTGCGTTACTTAAAAGAAGCAGTTAACGGAGCCTTTCTTCAGCTTAATGTTGTCTTGACAAACATTGCCACAGACATCGGAAACTTGTAGGTGAAAACACAAGCAGCTCAAGCTGACCAATCACTTAGCAGTCTCCAGGTGGTATCTCAGTTGCTGCCAAAGCGCCAAGGTATGGTTACATGTTTGAGGGGGTGCATGTCAGTAAGTGACTCACTTTCAAATTTCACTGACAGGTTTTTTGAATACATTTATTAACACTAAACTAAATATATTTAATATTTTGGCTGCATTATATTTACATCAGCAATCTTTATCAACACAAATAAAACAGGCCTATATTATCAATTAGGTTCAGCGGAAGAAGCAGATTTTCCATCAAATAATGAAACTCTTCAGTATGTGATGAAAAACGTACTGATTGGGGCTTTAAACACCCAAACAGTGCATTTTCAACAACTCCCTCCAACCTACCAAGATCACTTGATAATCATCATAAAGAATGAAGAGCAAAGAGAAAAGTCAAATATAATCAGCTGATTTTACCTTTCACCATATAATGTGGGAAATGAGAGGAACAGCTTGTGTGTGTGTGGGTGTGTGTGTGTCAGAGACTTGGGGAGGATTCATTCCCCTTAAAACAGCCGACATTTGATTTTTGTCCATTGGTTCAAAATGCCAGGATTTATCCAAATGGTATCCTATTACGCTGTTGGCTTTAACATCCAAGCTTGGCTGGGAGTACAGAGTGCCTGCCCACTGCTTATTCTTGGTTTTGTTAAAAGGCAAAAAGAGCCAAGAACAATATAAACAAACTGTACAAGTTTCTTCAATTCATTTTTAAAATCACGTAGCTCAGGAACAGTTTCAGAGCATGTGTGCTCTTTTTTCCACCAAAACTGCCCCAAAATCACACAGTTGCATGTATAAGTCATATGTTCTAATCATTATCAAAATGACCACTGTCTAGGTGCATTCCACTGTAGCAGTATAATTTTTTTATTTTAAGTAATGCTGCATAAACGTAATCATTAAAGAAATCATTTATTTCTCATCCACCATCAGTTAAAAGGAATAATAAATTATTGAGATGCCCTTAAGTTTTGTTCACAAATGGTTAATGCCATTCCCAAAATGAGAGCATTAATAGGGTGTGTGCAATTGCTACTAGTGTAATGCCAAGTTCACATTGGAATTACCGTAAATATATGCTCCATCTGGGAAAAATGTTCATGTCAGTTTTTTGGTGATAAATCTAAGCAGAACATGAAGGAGTGATTTTTGTGGGCTTTAAATTGCAGAGGTGAGTCAAAATACATGTCAAATATGAAATCCTCCAGTGTCAATCGAAGTTTCTCTCTCTACCCAACCGGTCGAGGCAGATGGCCACCCACCCAGAGTCTGGTTCTGCTCGAGGTTTCTTCCTGTTAGAAGGGAGTTTTTCCTTGCCACTGTCGCCAAGTGCTTGCTCATGGTGGGAATTGTTGGGTCTCTGGAAATAAGATCATAAAGAGTAATTATTTGAAAGGTGCCCTGAGATAACTTCTGTTATGATTTGGCACTATATAAATAAAATAAAACAGAAAAAAAAGGACCACACCGTACCTACAGCGGCTATATGCGCAGGCTCTGATGGAGATACCAAGTGGTCACTGCAAGAACTGTGATTGGCTGCTAGTGTTTTTCCTTACATGTTTTTGAAATGGTTTGTTGAGAGTAAAGACAACATTATGAAAGAAAGACTCTCAGTAGTCTTCTCCTTTTCAGTACACAATCATCTAACAAAGCAGTTACACTGCAAACCTTCTGCTCACTGTAACCGCTGCTCTGTATGAATAAATGAATGTAAATACGGCAGTACTCTCCTATTCAATAACGAGACACAGCAAAATAATGTTATAAGTTATCTGAATACTGTTACTCCAGTTCTATAAATCTATGTCTGTCTATAGCTCTATCCAGGTGTGTTGTGCCCATGACTTTTTGAATATTTTATCCTTGATACCTGTCAGGCTTTGTATTCAACAGATCAGGTTACAAAATAAAATAATGTTTGTCACATGTGAATCTATTGTGTGATGAACTTGACATCATTATCTTAGCTGGTAGCTCCATTATGTGTCTCCTCAGTGGCTTCTGGGTTACATCAGGTCCTAGCCAGTGCTAACAGCACCTCTTGTGCATGACAACATCAGACTTAACTCCACTCTTGTTGGTGAGTTTCTATCATATAATTTTCTCTCTCTATCTCCCTCTCTGTTTCTCTTTTCTGGCATCTCTTGTCTTCTGTCTGAAATTCCCTGAAGGTTTGGCAGAATTCGTGAAATGTCTCCCATCAGACATCTGCTCCGGCTTTCCTCTGCAGTTTCATCTGGCAGGACATTTGAGAATTGTTGTTGCTTTGTTCCAATGACTGGGAGAGAAAACTCAGTTTTCTGATTGCTCTTATCCAGAACAATTTACAATGAGTGTAATGGCACAAAACACTTCAATTTATTTTTGGAGCACTGTTCCATGTGAAACAGTTGTACCAGGCTCATGTGTGGAGTGAAAAGCACAAGTAACTTTTTCATCCCCTGATATTACAAATCCAATTAATTATGTTTCAGCTTCAATTCAGAGTGCAAGAGATACAGTTACAGAGCCACATCATATTTATATTAGAGTGAATTATTGGTAGGACATGGCAGAGGTGGATTTGATTCAAAGAGGTGAAGTTGCTGTTTGGTATATGTTGAAGAGTGTCTGCTATTTCCTAGAATAGCAGTGGAAAACTCCTGAATAATTAAGGGTCTAATGAGGCTTCATGTTCGCAGTCATGAATCAGAATTATGCAAAATGTCTGACGTTAGTTTTCATTTAGATTTTAATATACTATTTTTGATTGTGAAGGTTGTGAATGAAGGTAATACCACTGAAAACTTCAACCTCAACATCAAGTCTTAAAAAAAAAAAAGAAACATGTATCGCTTGTCTGTTTGTTTGGAATAAACAGGAGAAGAAATTTGTGTGAGCTTTTGCAGTCTTTCTAAAGATGAACAGAAGTCCTTTTACAACTTACAGGATGTTTGGGGTGTGCTATAAACAGGCAGTAAATCACTCCAAAATGAATTGGATTTTGGGCACTGATTAGCTTACTGACTCAGTGGTCACTGAGTGGTACACTGATGAGTAAGTCACATAGTACCGATGTAGGCCAACATCAACAACTAAGTAATGGTATAAAAACAAATGAAGTAGGAATAATCTCTGCAAATATACACTTTGTAGCCGTAACAATACTTCGATTTTTAAGTGACGTTTGGTCTGTGATGACGTTGACATACACACTCATTTTGAATATACAATGCAGTGGAACAATGCCAGATTTTCAGGGCAGTTCAGTACCTATTGAACTATAATGTAAAACCCACTATTTTCTGGTGTAGACCCCTAAGAGGATGGCCTACCACAGGATAAATGTAGAACATGTAAACATTGCTAACTATGCTTCAGCAAGGCTGCACTTTTGTGGGAATGTGACAAACTTTGCACCATTGTAAATATTAAAATAAAATATTATTTTATTTGACTAAACTGTATATGAATAATCACATATACAATCAATCAAAATTAAAAAAGAGCTCTGGCATGACATTGAGTAAATCTGCTTTACCAGCTGAGCTAATTTCAAAATTAAACACCTCTGAGCCTGAATCTTTGCACCATGACTGAGCTAAAATTCCTTTTTATTATTAGGAGGCCTTTATTGCCACATAGTTGCCACATTTGTTTACAGAGCTACACTCAATCAAGGAGGACTCTGATCACCAGTAACCTGCAGCACTCAGTCCGGACACACATGCACATAGACACATTTTGTAAACACATGAGCACACAGAGAGACACAGAGTCCAATTAGTACACTGAAAGTAATCATAAAAGGACCAGAATGTAATTAAATGAAAGCTTGTATGTTTGTGGATATGTTGGCAGCAGTGCATGAAATACAGCACAGCAACCATTTCAGCTACTAATACTGTGAATTTGAGCATTGTTAAGCCCAATGGGGTATGTTTGGTTTCAGAAGTCAAGGGGGCACAGTGAAGTCAGAGGTGAATGCACTTTCATGCATTTATGTATTTTTATGCATTATATTCACATGTATATGTTGAATTTGGTTATCATGCTTTTCATAATAACGGCAGTATAGCTCAACAGGATTTTTGAGGCCAATACTGATATCGATATTTGGGAGTTTAAAAAATCCAATAACGATATAGCTGCTATAGAATTTATTTTTACATGAACACACACAACATAATAAGAAACCCTTAGATTTGTTTTTTTTAAGAATTGTGACCAAGATACATACTAAGTGGGACATTTTATAGTGTAATAATCAACCTGTCTTGAAGTAGCATTAACTATGATTAAGAATATAGAATATTTGCTTTTTCAGTACTGATTACTCTACGGCCCCAACAACCTCCACCACTAAGGCAGTGCAGTTTATGTAACCTGGGAGGCAAAACACAGGGCAAAAAAAGATAGCAAAAAAGGGGATTTTGAACATGTCTCTGTTCCCAGTGGAAATTAGGCCCTTGGTTAAGCTCCAGTTTTAACTCCAATGTAAGAACTTTAAACAGGGAATCATTTTGCCTTGTCTCTTTTCTACTGCACAGCCTCATCAGTTTGTTCCCTGTCATCCTGATTCTTGGTGGTTAGTCAATATTTCTACTATAACTCTGATCTGTGGTCAAACTGTGGTAATTACTGCAGGCTGGTATAGGTTTTACAGCTTAGGTTTTCTTGATTGAATACAACTGATCTGTATAGGAAGGTGAGGATGATGAATGAATCCCCTCTTAAATTCCAAGAGAAATAAGTAAAGGTAAAGGTGATTGATGGCCATTCTTCTGGTGATTGTAGGTTTCCCAACACAAGCTACTAGGGAGGAACACACCAGAATATAATAAAACTGTATTTTCAAACTTTCCAAAATCAATTAAATAATTCCTAAAAAGAATCCCACACTGTCTGGTGGTGACTTACTGCGACTGTATAGTACTTCAGACAATTACTTAATATAAAAGTCACATTTCAATGTCAAATGTCAGTTTTTTTTTAAACTGTTCCTAATCTGACCTGATGGAGGTAGTAAAGGACCATGTAAAAGCCAAGCTGACTGCTCAGCAAGAAGAGATGTGTGCTTCAGCACGTCTGCTACAGGAAGGAGATAATTAGAGGCAATAAATATAAAAGTTATTGACACTATATGCTCTCTTTTTCTCTACTGCTCTTTTTCTCAGCTTTACACCTTTAGCAGAAGCTTGTGTCCTCGTGTGCAACAGGTACAGGTGTTCACTGCCTTGCAGGAATACACGGCCTATGAGGGAACTGAACCCTGCAGCAGCTGCCAAATACCCTTTCCCTTCTCTGAAACTCTCTTTTTCACATTCACTGTTGGATGGATTGTTTTTGCTTTTTTTATCAGCTCATCATGTAGCTCAGTTTGCCCCGAAGAACTGACAAGCACGGGGAAGTAAGGAAAGATAATGTGTGTGTGTGTGTGTGTGTGCGTGTGTGTGTAGATAAGACAGACTATCCCACTCACCACATGCACATAAACACATATGTGCCATTTGAGTGGGAAGCGTGTTTTGAAATGACCGCCATAGTGTTCTGAGGAGAAACAGAGCTTCCATCCAACAGAGCAGAGCTTCCATATGTTCAGACACTATATAGGTGGTAAAAAACCACACTTTTTAAAACTTTTTACAAGAAAGAACTTTATAATGAAGTTGTGAACTGTTCTCTATGAAGAAAACAGATGTGAGTACCTTAAAAGGGTTAGGCTTAGGGTCATGATGCCCAAATGGAGAGGTAGTTGAAGGAATTAGCTCCAGAAAGTTCAAACAAGTTTTTCTGTAGAAAATTTGATCTCTTGCCATGCCAGTATGTTGGCTTTATATGACAGTAGCATATTCACTGACATCATAGCTGCTAGACTCCATGTTACTGTTCTGTTTGTAGTGAAAGCTCCTTTTAGCCTGTCTTAGAAAAATTACTATAACGTGACATTGCACAAATCAGTTTAGACACACCGCTGCCATTGTCCTATCATTTTCCACCAGCTCTGTGCAGTTACGTCAATTATGATGCTGTTTAGACATGATGTGTCATTCTTTCAGTCTGTCATGGAGCAGACTGAAAGAATGACATATCTAAGGTCAGATGCACAAAAGCGCAGATTGAGAAAGGGATGCTGTTTGCTATTAGCACGGTTCTTCTGTTTGTTAGTGGCATGTTTACCAGTGCGTAGCAGTGTGGCTCTAGGGATGGCAGTATTGGTCAGTCCACCACTTTCGTCCCAACTTAAGTATCTCAACAATGACTGGATGTATTGCGATGATATATGGTTCATGTCCCACAGGATGAATTGTAATAACTCCTTTAACTTTTTCAAAACTTTTTCCATCATCAGCTCATCAGTCATCAGTGTTTGGACTAAATACTTGCAAAGCTAATAACATGTTCATCAGCTAGCCCCAGTGGTACTTTGTGTAGTGCCAATTAGCAAAAGATAGCATGCCAATTGTTTTGGTGAACATGGTAAATAGTAAACCATGCTAAACATCAGCATGTTAGCAAGCTAATGTTAGCATTTTGCAAAAATTGCCTAAGTACAGCCTATAGACTACATCACAGAACTGCAAGCATGGCTGTAGACTCTTTGTCTTGTTAGGTAACAGTCAGTGTGTGGGTCAATGGATCATTCTAACATTTTGCTATTTCAATTAATGCTATTTTGAGAGTTTGTTAAAGAAAAGCAAAAATCCTCCTACCATCATTAAAGACAGTTGATTGTTTACTGTCAACAGTTTTCATAGGGACTATTTCTTTGGTAGAAAGTAGTTCCAATGAAAACTGTTCATAGTTAGGTCTATGAATTCTCCAAAGTTGTTGATGTTAAAGTCATTTTGTAAAATTTCATTTTCCAGTCCTGTCGGAACCTAAAATTAAATTCCATCCAACTCTATTTTATTATGGTGGCAGCAGAAATCTCAAAGACAGATATTTGAAATTGAAATACAGATATACCATAACTATCTGCATGGCTGGATGCCAACAGAAATATTTATTTTTTTTGTAGTTTGGATGAAGTAACCCTTTAAGCTTCTCTCTTGGTAGATCTGTTTCCTCCCTCTGTCTTGTTCTTTCCATCTCTTTCCTTCTCTCTCACACTCACGCCCACCTTCAGGATCTGCCCTCGTCAGTTACAGTACATGATCTCAGGGATTATCAGCCAGCAATGCTTGGCGCTTGTTAATGATGTCATCATTAGGTCCCCGTGGGGATGTTGAGGTCAGCCGAGGAATGATAAAGGACCTTTAGTTAAACACCAGAATCGTGTTGTTAACCCCTAAATTGGCAGTACAAACAAGATTACTGTGTTTTTGGAGGAAGTCAGTCCTCAGAGACTTGGCTGTGGTAGTGTATGCTGTTCCAAGAGTCTGGGTTTCTGTGGGTGGGAATAGGAAGATGGGCACAATGTGGGATGCTGAAACAAAATACTGTCTGAGAATAAATGAGACTGGGGTGGTGACATCTTCCTTAAATTTTCTATTGCAGTTTCTGTAGGTTCTTCTCTTTGTCTTGTTAGCCATGGTGGCTATCGCTGCTAATGCTGAATACTCATGATTGGAATAAATGTTACACACAGTTACAGTGTACCGATAACTAGTGCAATATATTTAGTCGAATGCAGTACACAGCAGGGACTACTGTATGTATGATTCACCTTTGACATCCTAGCAGATGACACCTCATAACACCAAACTTTGTTGCTTTCATGTTTAGCTGTTTTGCTATGAAAACATTTGTGTTGCCAACTTCAGCTACCCTTTCTCTTGATTTGTTGTCGATCATATTGATAAGAACCTATCCCTTGTCTGGTTCTGTACCATGGGAAAATAAGTATTTGACAATGATGACTGTGTTGTCCATGTGGCCCTCTAGTATTGTCTGGGTTGCATGCATACTGTAATTGGAATAGTTTGACATTTTGGGCAATACGTTATTTCACTTTCTTATCAAGATTTAGATGAGAAGCTCGATACCACTCTCATGTTGATGTGGAGCTAGAGGCACGAGATGATTAGCTTAGCTTAGCATAAAGACTGTAAGCATGGGGGGGAAACAGCTAGCCGAGCTCTCGCCAAAGTAAAAAATGTGTATTTTTAACTTTGGAGAGAGCCAGGATATCTGTTTTCCCCTATTTCCAGTTATGCTAGGCTAAGCTAATAGCCTCCTTAACACACAAACACGAGAGGTATCAATCTTCTCATCTGACTCTCAACAGGAAAGAGAAAAACCATATTTTCATAGTGTCAAATTATTATTGTAAGTGAAAATTATTCACATGCTATGCACTTGATAGTTTTATGAGAAAATGGTACCAGACAATGTTAAAAACATCAAAACATAATGGAAATTTCAATGAATAATGTATCCTTGGGCTACTTCTTGAAAGCTAAGTAAACTTAAATAAGGTAATTGTAAAGCTGAGTGTTACATGATCTCCTTTCACCTACTTGCAGCTCATTGAAGAAGGAAGGCTGTCATCTAAATATAGTGTACAGGTGTATTGCTGTCCTCTTATCCAAGTAGCTAACGAGTGGGGAAGCCCCGGACTGAGCTAATGACTGCTGTCGATCAGCTGTTTGGCTGAGTCAGCACGTAATCTCCCTCAACTTCAGCAGATGATTGACACTTCAGCACCCTTCCTCTAAGCCCCAACCCTCTACCAGGTGTGTAACATTGGTGTATTTAATACTGTGTGTGTGTGTGTGGACATAGATGACCCTCGCAGCTGCAGTGTCACTGACATCAGCACTGCAGCTTTTGGAAGACCTCTCTAATTAGACCTGGGTGCCCTGTCATCACATGCTGCTGTTATCCCCCAAGCAGCTGTCTCACATACACACACACTTACACAGAGGTGCTCACGCCCCACACAGGTGTCCTGAGCTGAGGCAAATATCATAGCAACCTTTTAGGAAGCAGTACGAGACAAAACACAAGACAACAAACGTAACAAGAAGAAGGAGGCCGGCTTAAATGTTGCAAGCAGACATAAGATGCATCGGTATAAATGAATTGTATCCATTACATTTCTGCAAATTTTAACAGCAATATTCACAATCTTTTAGAGACAGAATAACACAAAATGCTAAGAGGCAGAATGGCCTTATACTGCAGATTGAAAATTCTGAATGTAGAAGTTTGACTGGCTGTGTGATCCCACATTATCTTGAAGTTTCTGTCACAACAAATTCCAGACTCAACTTCTTTTCCTCTTATCTCCACTCATACGTACACTCATACTACAATGAGTATATTTTATGAATGGAGTTAGCCATTCAACCATTTCAGTTTTTAATAGCATATTAAAATGCTAAAACTAAAATGCCTAACACTGAAACCTCTGTAAGAAACAGTTATGAAACCAACAGCATTTGTAAACCCAAACCCCAGGGGTATGGTTAACAAATTCAACCTTAAAGCTGCAGTAATCAATATTTTTATATAATCAGTGAGTCAAATGACTATAGGAAATGTGAAATGTGTCACTTGCAGTGACAAACCCACAGAGAAATATCACCAGACTCTGCAGTTCTCCTCAGTTCTACAATGCTTTAGCATCTTTAAGCTCATTGTTTTGGTTTTACTGCCCGCAACTTCACTTTTTTGGTTCAGTCTCACCGCTCTCATCAACCTTGTTTTCAGCTGCAGCAGGTAGCTGTTTTCACTGAAAAAACTCTGATAAACCCACTGTACACTACCTTCCCAGCACCAAACAGCAGACACGTGTAGTTAGCAACTAACTGGTGAATGTATAGTGAAGCATGAAAGAGTAACTTAACCCCCAAACCACTTTTTCAGCTGAAAACCAATGTGTATGGGTATTTAGTAGTGTTGTTGATGGATTCAGGTCCAAATTGACTTTTGTGACATTTTAGTGCAAAGTATATTAATTCTACATATTGTGTTGTAAATATGTACAGCGACTGGTTGAAACCTGGCTATTGTGATTTAATTTAGCTATTTGGCTGATTGGGTGGTAGGTGATGTATATGGTGGCATCCTTCTGAGATCAAACTATCAAACTTAGCAGCACTAATCAAATATGAATCAAGATTCGGTTACTGCATTGCCTATTTCCCGCCTCAAATGTATTCAGAAACACATTTAGTGTACTGTTAAGCTGTAATTTGAGAAAGTTTGGGACCAGGCCGCCATGTTGATACTTTTTTCACTTTCTAGAGGCATTTTTTGAATTTCCAGGGTAGAGCATAGACTGTATATAAAGATGGGCGACATGACAGCTCCCCAAAAGTGAAGCCAAAACATCTAGATCGCCCTCTGGTGGCTGACTGCAATATAGGTCATAAACCCTGCCCCCTCCATGTTAGCGGATGGGACAAACTAGAAACTCAAAGTATACGTCAAATAATTTTTTCCCAAAGATGGTTTCTGTCATTTGTGATTATTGGACTTACATTCAACAGGTGGCCAGAAACACGACTTCAGCTCAATGCTAATATTGCTCAGTGTCTGCTGCATGTTTAAATAGGCAACTGTTAGCTAACATGTTAGCCGTATCAACTTTTATTACTATTAACAAAGTGATAATACAGTATGTCAATGTTACGTTTCTAACTTGTTCCACTTCCCCCAAGGGGCCAAAAAAAAGATTCCCCACTTACCGATGCCATTTTATAATATTTGTGCATGGCAACTACGGCACGACTAAGGTATGGATACATAAAGGGCATGCTTCTTCCTGCATTAGACTGAGCTGGCCTTTTTTACTTTTTCTTGTTCCATTTTAGATGCTATTATTGGCACTGATTGCCATCTTGAATCAAGGTTTTCTCCTTCGGTTTTTGAGCAATGTGTGATGCTGTTTATTATATTTTCCTATCATATCTGCATCTAAAGCAACCTAAACCCTGCGCAGCAGCAGCCTGGGTAACAGCCAGCTGCTAACACATCAGTGAGTAACTAACCTGGCAGGATGCTGACCGTGGCAGCTGGTAGTGATTCAGCAACACGGAGCATTTAAAAACGGTTTGAGCTTTCGAAACCACACGGACCAAATGTGTTTTAACTGTGTTCTGGGCAATGGACTCTCCTTGGGCCAAATGGCTTCAAGATTACAAGCGTCACAGCACAATTCTAGGTGCATCTAAAGAGAGAATTAAGCGGTTTTGTTCAAGAACTCATCAAAGACTTTATTATTGAACAATGTTTTACACACTGACATGATGTCATCTGGTAGGAAGTGAGAAAAAAAATGGATGTAAGAATGGCATTGCAAATTAATTGTCTTTGCAATCATTCTCTGCTAACCTGAATTAGATCTCAGATTAATACCATAATATAAACTGTAATACAAAATACTTAGTTCTGCTATAATGAATGGGTATTTAAATGTTTGAAGATTACTATGAAGCACAGACTTCATCCTTGCCAATATTCTCTTGCAACTTATTCACTTTTGTAAAAAAGGTTACGAATGAACCCGCCCTCCCTGTCAAAAGCCCGGCTGTATATAGACACAAATTACTGCCTATTGCTAATTTCCCTTGTAATTACAGGTTCGGCTCTGCTCTTGAATTCACTGATTATCCTGAACAACACAAACCAGAGCTGTCAGAGTGTCAAAAGAGGGAATTTCCCAGGTTGAATTCCATTGAAAAACGTCTTAAGTTTAAAGTAAGAGAAACAGAAAGAGAGACAGACAGACACAGAAAAAAGGCTGAATTTGGATTTTTTCTTATGGATGACTGTTCATATGTATTCTAGGATGTCACATGAGTCCTCAACCAATGCGAGCTGACAGTGATGTGAAAAAGATCCATTTTTTGTACCTGCGCTTTCTCCAATTGTACCATTACATTTCAACATTTTAACAAGGTCCAGGCTGAAATTGGACTAGAAAAAAATATGACTCCAGACAGCTTTTTGTTGTTCACAGTGATATGAACATGAAGGGGACAAAATTAGGATGTTTCATGTGCAGTGTTAAAAGTGCAGCCAAAGTAAGACAGAGGTAAACAATGAGAAAATAGGGAGTTTCCTCTTACCCTCACTGACACGTTTGCCCTTCCTCTCGCTGCTGTGTTGACTTATCTTAGAGGTGAGTTGTGAAATTGAGAGGTGTCCTTTGACATCCATCTGGAGCTGCTTGCCCCGACATGCAACCACCTGTGACCTGTGTGAACCTGCAGTAGCCTGAGCTGGAGACAGAGGGCTGGCTCACACAGGGGCAGCCTCTGAGGAAGTGCTCTTTAGAAAATATGTTAGTTTGTCTTAATACAATACTCAAAATGCCATATGTTCGTTAAGAGACTACCTGCCCTAAATTGATCCCTTTGCATGCAAGTTTATTGCTGGTGTTGTGTCCCGACCACGAACATATAATACATGCGACTACAAGGACTGTAGATTTTGTCCCTTACAGTGTATTTGCGCTGTGGAGGGATCGCTTTACGGCCAAAATATAAAGCCAAAGTAAAACTGGGTTGTGTTCCAGAAGTAGAAGAACCTCATTCAAAATCACATGATATTTGTAAATCAATAAAAATCTAGCCTCAGAACAAAACCTTACCCAACAGTCGTGTGGTTCACCCTATATGTCTAGATAATGATGGTAAATGTTTTTGAAAACAATTTGATGTTGTTGTTTATTTAATATTTCTATTTTTAGCAGCTTTTAAGGAACACCATTTCCCATGAGCCACAGACCTTCGTGGTTTAGGGCTGGGGCTGGGTGAGTCCATGGGAGAGTCGAGGGGCTGTAATTATAGCAGGACCGAACACCAAATGATGCTAAAAAGTTGGGAAAATGACATTAGTATGGAGAATAGGTGGAGTTGTGTTAGTATGCACGCTGCTATGCTAGTCAATTTTTACGGAAGCTGCAGTTTTTTGTTTGCTAAAAAATTCAGCTGTTTCACTCCTATTTCACGTGATTGTGAAATAGGAATTGCTGTAGTTCAGGCTCATTTATCTGTGACTATGGATAGTAAATCCCAGGAAGATGTTTAATTTTTTCAGAATGATGAAACTAAACAATGCTCAGTGTAAGACTGCGCTGAGTTACAGAAGCTAATGGAGCCCAGAGATGATGTAAGGCCTTCAGATCTCTACAGCGACCAATAACTCTCTCAATTTACATATGGCATATAAGTATTGTCTTAAGATAGACTTGAAAATATCCAAGTCCATCCCTTAATGCTTTTATTTCATTATATATACCACAGGCAGTTCTTTTCTTCACACAGTAAAAATAAAAGTCAGACTCTAGTGTGTGTTTACTTTTTTGATTCTTTTTGTGGATTGAGCCATGAGCCATAATAGTAAATGTTAATCTTGCATTACACTGTTTTCCTTGACCTACTTTTTAAAAAATTGCATCGCGTTGCTTTTGTTTTAATTTAACTGGGACTTTGCCCTGAAACTAAGATAAAGTTTTAAACTTCACTGTTTAATTTTGTGCAAAGAAGAATGACAGTAGATTTCAACTGAATTGCACTGAGTTACTTCTCCAGTGACTTCATTTTAATGTGCCACTGTGGCAAATCAACCACTTGTAAATCTGCAATTAGATCTAAACCCGCAAAGAGATCCAAAATGTAATCTCTGCCTTTTCTCTCTCTCGCTTAACCATTTATGAAGAAATTTGTTTAATTATGCATAAATAGAAAATGGCTTTGGTGAATTTACCTCATTTTGTTTGTCTAAGTGGGCCTTGTTACGGCTTTACGTAAGCAACATAGACCAGGACCTGATCCGTAATTCAAATGATGTTATCAAACACATGTGCTGCCCAGGTTTCACTGTGCCTCCGCGAGCATGGGAGGAGGAAGAGAGGAAAGAAAAAAAGGAAAGCCACAGAGAAAGGAAGGTAAGGGGATTAAAGAAATGTGAAAGAAGATAGTTGGTGCCATAACTCTACAGATGTTATTGCACCTTGAGTTGGCAACCGTGCTTCATGGGAATTATCACCATGGCTTGACCGCACCATTGTCCAATCCGATTGCTTGGCTGAAACTACACACTGTATACACTATGACCAGTCGCGGGTCAGTCCTGGCCCAGCCAGGGCTGTATAGTCCACCTCCACGCCTTCTCTCCTCATGCTCTGCAGGCAGACATCCCAAATAGAAGGATATGACATTTATACAGCCCTCGGTCTCAAGCCATTATAAATAGAATTATGTCACGGTCAACTGTGCGCTATCTGATTCTGAGTAATGGTAAAAAATCCCCTCCTACGTATGCTAATGCTGTTTTTGCAGCCCCTGTTGGGAGAGACACGGCAGACGTGCCAAGAAGTTTAGAGCTTGAGAAAAGTGAGTGGGTGAGGCAAGTGGTTGATGTTTTCCCAGTAAAATATTAGAGAATTAGCTGAGAGGGCACTTAAAATGCATATAGACAACATATTTTAATGTTTCCCTTTTGCTTGATTTTGGTATTCTGCTGTGCATTCATCCAAAGGGAATATTCTCTGACCATGAAACATTAAAACATTTTAGCATTGTGGCACTGGAGCGGTTGAGGCTTAGGACATCTATTAATCATAGGGTTGTTCGACCCCCGGCTCCTCCCACCCACATGTTGAAATGTTTTTTAGCAAAACATTGAAACCCAAATCGTCCTACTCAGGTCGAAAAGCACGATGGGGTAAAATGCACCCCTTTTATTAATTTACTAACACCAGACTGAAAAGCAATGTTTCACTTCTGACCAGGTGTAGTTGGTTGTGGTCAGAAGTGGGCTTTGTTGCGCCTGTAACCACACCCACACCCTAAACTCTTATCTTGTTTAATTTCTGTGGGGATTCATCCTCTATTTTTGACCCCTTCTAACATTTTTAAGGAGCAGTGGCTAGCCAAAATGCAATTAACGCCCGGGAAGAGCTCCAGGTCTGAGGCCAGTGGTGTACCCAAGAGCCATAGCTGGAGGATTTTGAAGTATTGCACCAAAATTAAAAACAAATTACCTTTTCTACAGTTGAACAGCATCACTCTGTGTTGTTTTTTTACTATCAATATCCCTATTGCTTTTTCCAGCCGTACATTCAAATTCATACTTAATTTCTGGGGGTTGTTAAGAGACATTCCGGGAATTGTAGGGAACTAGATGAAATGACCGAGCCAAAAGCAAGTCAATTACAACTCCATGAAAAATAACCCTGTTTAACAGTGTAAGAGTATCTAAGGGGGAGTTTTCCTCTGAGAGCTGGACTTAAGCAAACCATCATATGAGGACAAGGGCTAGACAGAGATCTGAGGTTGATGATGCAACCGCATCTTTGTTTTTAAGCCTTGAAGTCAGACAGTTGGCCTCGGACTCTCTTAGTCAACATTTAAAAGAGATTCAGACGTTCTCTTACCAAGTCTGAGCAAATAGGCCTGCAAGACAACAATATTTGTCTTCCAGCTGCAGATATCAATAAAATAACAGAGTCAACATCCCTCTGGCTTCAGTGCTGGCCAAAGGATGGCTCTGGTACACACATACACACACACACACACACACACACACAGGCATACACGCACGTAGGTGAACCAACCTGCCAACATGCACACACACTCAACAGAAACAGGACAACAGGAGATGTGAGTAAACAGAGACAGAGACTGGTGTTCCAGGGTTATGAGTTGCTGCCGGGAGGTGATGAAGTTAAAGTGGGTTAACGGGGACTATAAATCCAAAATGTGTCTCATCTTCTATTTTAGGTCAGCAAACTGAACAGTCTAACCACTGGAGATGAAAATATCTCTTTTAATGTGGTACAGCTCCTGAGTTCGAGGGCGGTGAGCCATCCCAGGACATGCCAGATTCAGGGCATCACTCTAAAGTTTGAACTACAATCTGCCACCAATTAAAGCCCCTACAAACTTGGTTTCAGACTTTTTGATAACATCGAATATTCATGACTGAATAAGCAACAATCAAGTTTTGAAAAAATTAAGAGTTCAACAGTCAATAACTCAGTTGATCTGCTTTTTCAGGATTGTGTGGGTGTGGTTTGATATGATTTGATTGACAGTGGCCTGGCAACATAAGCAAACAAAACCACATCTGTCTTCGAATTTTAATTTTAAATACAGCTTAATTCTGGTTGGGGCATGGAAGTATGTGACATCACCTTTTTCCAAACAAGCCCCACCCACTTAAACACAGTGAGAAAAGCACAGGCAAAAACACAGAAATCTCTTATGTGAAATAACCAAAACTGGTCAAGCTTTGTCAAATGATCTGTTTTGTGTTCATGTAAGACCCCATTGCTCATAGTAGGAAGCTTATGCATTATTGTCACCTGGCAAAGCATGGTTGGGATCTGGTGATGGTAGCTAGTTTTGAGGGTTGATGTTCTGTACTGTGGCTCAGTGATTATTTGACTACATTTCCACCTAATTTGTTTGTGCATTTTCTCATTGATCTCTGGACAGCTGTGTTAGATTCCTGTTTTAATTAGCTTTTGTGCACCTCACTACAGTACCTTAAAGCTGCTATAATCAATAATTTTATATTAAGAATGGAATATATTACTACGTGTAATGTGAAGGGAGTCACTCATAGTGATGAACCCACAGAGAATTATCACCTGACTGCAGTTCCCCTCAGCTTTACAGAGTGTTTTAGCATCTTTCAGCTCATTGTTGTGGTTTCACTGCCCGCAACTTTAATGTTTTGATTTACTGTCACCTTTTTCATTTTTAGCCACAGCAGGCAGCTGTTTTCAGCTACAAATCTCTACATACCCCCTGTATGCCAACTGCTCAGCACCAAACAGCATACAGACAAAGTTAGTGACTAACTTTGTTCCAACTAAAATGCCAGATATTTCCTTAAGGAGTTGGTGGAGAGCAAAACAGAGGTAACAGGACAGTGAATAGGTAGGCACAAACACGACTTCAAATGAATGCTAATGTTGATCCATGTCTGCTGTATGCTAATGTTATGTTTACAGGTTGTTGCCCTGCCCCCAACTGGTTGTAGACAGAGGTCAGTGTTAGTCAATTATTATTTAATGTTCTTTAATTTCCTACGGTTCCTCCCTGGAATGAAACTAAAGCACTGTTGTGGCAGCACAAGGATTATTTCTGGTTGCTATTCATGTGAAAATGTGTCCAAGTTTACCATTCTGTTGTTTTACACTTTAACAGGGGCTTGTGACTGTACATCTGTTCATTTTCAGAGGTTGCGGGTCAAAAAGCTTGATTACAACTTTCACAAATGTCACTTCTTTTATATTTTTACACTCCTATTCTCTTAAATGTAATTATAGCAAGGAAGACATTCATGCACTAAGCTTTCCCACACCAAACAAGCCAGGAGACAGCAAAGCCAGCAACAAGAAAACAGGATGTCTGTTTTATGTTTTACACCTTGGCACATTGGTAATTACATGTGAGTTTTACTTAAAAACTGAATCATTAGTGGCCAAATGCCATGAACACAAGCTCATTTGAGACCCATTTTTTTCATCACAAAAGGTCACAATTACCATTTTGATTCCATAATATTTAAAAGAAGATTTATTAAATGATGTACCATGTTTAATCAATGACAAAGTATCATAAAAGAAATCTCCCTCACAGTGTGGTTTGTTTTTTCAATATTGGGTCACATAATATTTCTGGACTCTATCATTTCTGGATGTTTTTATTTTAACAATTATCCTCTTCTTTTGGAGGGTCAAATGTCTCTAGAGCCTAAGCCTCATCAGTCACTGATCACTTGCTCTTGTGAAAGTGAATTTCTCATTTATTCTCATCCAACAGTGTCCTCATCCAAGTTGGCAACATACTGCAGTGTGTGATGTACTGACTCAGCGACCAGGAAGGTCTTGTTATTGCAGCACACACTCAGGCTAATCAAATGCCTGTAAAATCTCAAATCAGTAAATTAGTAATTTTCAACATTTGTCTGTAATAAATTGATTTGATTTATTTTGGGGGATTTTATGTTTTACTGTCATAATTACATACTGTTATGGTTCACAAACCGATTTGGGCAGTAGAACATATTTCATTGGCGTGCTGCCATCTTGGATTGAACCATCAGATCCGGGACTGACTCTCCTGTCACTGGGTCACTCCTGATTGGTGGAGCTTACCGCAGGCTTGGCACTGGTATCTCATTATTTCTGAATGGTGGAGCCAACGATATGCTCAAGCCATAGCAGAGGAACAATTAAAGGTCTGCAAAAACACAGAAGTAGAGGCAAAAATTTACTTTGGGCAAAACTTAACTGCTGCACAGAGCAAAGAACTTGGTTGTAGCTACAATCTTTTGACCTAGAAAATTAATCTGTCCGTTAGTGCGTTGGTAGTTCCTTTCATAATTTTGCATGGTTCTGATAACAAGAAAGCATTAGCTAAAGTAGACATAAGCGCAATAAAATGACATCATAGCGTCCACTCCATTAATGAATGCAACTGTTTTCCATGCATCATTGTAGATATTGTTCCTCACTTCTAAAAGTGAAGTTTTGAAAGGCTGAAATCTGCTTTTTGTTCATTTTACACTTTCCAGGTGGACCTGTTTTCATCAAAGAAACTTTGAAACTGTGATTGGTTGTTTTTTACAGAAAAGCTCCTTGCGAGTTGTAGTTAACTTCTCTCCTTATGTTTTTATGTATATAGGCTTGTACCTTTTCTTTAAATGGGTTTTTTTTAAATTTTTCGCAATTGGAAATGCTCCAACTACCAATCACCTAACCTTGTCTCTGCGGAAAATGAACAGGACTTTACTTCCGAAACCAAAGGTGCAGCTCTATTTTCCGAGGCCTTGCACGTTTTACAACTCTTACTTGACAAAAAAGTCTTCCCTTCTCTGTTGTGTCTACATTATTCAAGGTATTGCTTGACTGTAGCACTGAATGAGAAACATTTTCAAAAGTAGGTTGTTTGGTTGAAAGGTTGACAGCTAGGTGGGAGGTTAGAGTGTGTCAGTTTGACTTCCTCTGAAAGCACTTCAGCGCCACAAAAGCAAGAATGACAGGCTCTGAACTATAATTCAACACATCATGTGAACTGGGTAAGATATAAAAGTGGAGCGAAGATGCCGTGAAAAAGGAAACTTTTATAAAAGGATTGGCTCTCTGTGTTTATGTGCCCTCTGACTCTGAAATTCAAGATCTCCAGAGATTCAAACACACTGAATCTGTAAATCCCCCATGAGTCTTCACGGTGGTGTAAATGAGAGTTCAAAGTGAAAAAAAGAAACAAGCCACTCCACCCCTGAAGCACCATGGCTGCGTGGCTCTCATTAAATCCACACACACTCAAATATACATGCACGCAGAGAATTTACATTTCCCTAAAGCTGAATCTGAGTTTGGGGTTTTAACATGTTTGTAACTAACAAAAAGGCAAACAGTAATGCCAGAATATGTACTTGTCCTTGAGGGAGGTGTGTGTGTGTACTGTGAATGCACTGGTTAATGAAGAGCCAGTGTCGGAGAGGAACCATGACGGGACCCACAGAGTAGTAGAAGTCTCAGAAGAATAGTCTTGGCTGGGATTCAACACTCTTATAAAACACCACAGAGGCCTTATGGCTGAGGGAGCAGGAACACTTGAGTCTGTGTTATCGTGCGTAGCGGTGGTACTCAACCTGAAAATAAATTCTGCTATATAAACTTGTTATTGTTTTGGTAATATTGTGAAAATCATCAATCATCATCATTTTGGTCAAGTCTTTTTAAGTATATCTGCAAGAAGGACTGCAACAGAAAAGATTTTCAGAGCAAAATACTAAGGTTTGCCCTCACAGAGGCAGGTATAATGTTTGGTTTCCTTCAGTAAATTATCACTGACTGGCCTGAGCAGTGAACATGAGCACATTGTGTGCATTTTACTGTCACCTCCCAATTCCAAAAAGTAACCTCACCCTCTTTTTTAGGGTAACTAAACTAATCAATATTTTTATATTAACAATGGATGAAATGACTATGTCTAATATGAATGGGCTTACTTTTAGTGACAAACCCATGCAGAATTATCACCCGACTGTTCTCAGGTCTATGGATTGTTTTAGCGTCTTTTGGCTCAGTCGTCCCCAACCCTTGTCACAGGTTGCATATGCATATGCGTGTGCAAATGCATGGTGGCCAGTCCAACCAAAGATTCAAAGTTTTTATTTAAATACTTTTTAGGGGCCTAACGATACAAACTATCCAGTGATTCACAAGCAAAAAGCAAAATTGAGAAAAAAGTAAGAAAATAAACGTATTGTGTAGCAGAAATTTGTTTTACTGCTTTTCTCTTCTGCTTATCATCTAGTGAGCCCTTAGATTTATCTTACAGCCCCTTTGGGGGTCTCAACCTCCAGGTTAAGAACCACTGTTTTAGTTCATTTTTTTGGTTATCTGGCCCGCAAATTCCATTCTCATCAGCCTTGTTTACAGCAGCAGGCAGCCATTTTCAATGAAAAATCTATTGTGTACCTCCTATTTAACACCTACCTGCCCAGCATCTAATGGAGAAAATGCAGAAAAAGTTAATGACTAGCTGGTGAAAGAAGTTGAACATTTAACGTGAGTAGTCTAAAAAGCAAGATATTGTTCTCAGGACTTGGTGGAGACCAAAACAAAGCTAAAAGCAGAGTGAATATTGGACTGAACATTTGTCAGGTGACCAGACACACAATTCAAAATAAATGCTAATGTTGTTCTCTGTCTGCTGGATGTGTAAATAGATGATAGGTGATTGTGAGGTGATAATATGTCACTGTTGTGTTTACAGCTTGTTCTACTACCCCCCAAGTGACCAAAAAATCAATTAGCGCAGCTTTAAAGTCCACCTTTGGTGCCACCAATTTTCTTCTTTAATACACAGATATACAGAATATGATCATAATTGATAAGAACTATTCCTAGGTTTAGGTGAATTACTGTACAGTAGATTAATGCAACAACTTGTACGGTACATCTTATATTTTTATCTATAGTATCTTAAAGAGTGCACAACAGCAGAAATATGCACATTGGTCAACAATCTTACAAGTAACAGTATGTAGGGAGGGTCATTTTATTTCTTGATAACAGATGTATTCAGTTTTCCTGTTGCATTTCAATGATG
This sequence comes from Siniperca chuatsi, assembly GCF_020085105.1. Lineage (NCBI taxonomy): Eukaryota > Metazoa > Chordata > Actinopteri > Centrarchiformes > Sinipercidae > Siniperca > Siniperca chuatsi. Next base: position 18,386,571 of record NC_058061.1, read on the forward strand.
ATGAATGACAAACAAGAGAGGATGGAGGGAATGCTAAAAAGAGAAAGTTATTGTTTTAAGAAGCAAATTAAGGGAAATTGGTGTACATTGGTTGAAGCATTTTCCACATTGCTGATGCATGCTACAACTTACATGACAAAATCTTGGATTGAAAACTCAAGAAAAAGTGAGCTGGGTCTGACATATCGATTATCCTTACCTAAAGCCTTGCATGTGGAGGGACTGTGGTCCCTATAAGCAGTGCATATATACTGTGTCTGGCTCAAAAGTCTCCAGAGAATAGTTATCTTTTTATAAGAACATGTTTAAGTGCTTTGGTCTGGCGGAGTATGAGCTCATCCTGCAGATCTGAGTGCCTGGGAAGAGATGGCCTGGACACACAGTGAATGTGCTTAGACTGGGTAACTGAGGAGCCATGACAGCACTGATGTATGTGTGTGGCCCTTCATTCATACTGTAAGAGACACATCATCGGAAGATGGTTCATTTCCTACAGAAGATGAACATCCAAGGAAACTTGCCAACAAGTTTATTGGACTAAAAATGGTCCAAAACAGTCCTATGAAATGGTGAACCAAAACATGAAGAGAAACTTCTCAAGCCACTCCTGCATCACTTTGCCAATAAATGGTTAGATATGCTTCAGAGCTTCTAAGCTATATCTCAACAGCTATTGCCACGAAATTTGGCATGGATATCTATGGTGCCCAGGGGACACATGGTAAGGACTTGATGATCCCCTGACTTTTCGTCTATCACCGTCATCAGGTCATCATCTGTACTGTGCCTAATTACAGCCTCACAGAGCTGCTAGCATGGCTGTAGACTCTTAGTCTTGTTTGTAAATGAGCCACTATAGACAAATATATCAGAAAGTTTTTAGAAATGAAATAAAAAATTAAACAAAACATACTCTGAAATGGATTTTGAAATCAGAACAACAGTGGGAAAATGTTTTTTGATAATTCCTAGCATCCTCAGAAATACGTTCACACTGGATGATTGCGCACCAAACGTTGCGAATGCAGGAAGCAGTGTGTCCTATATGTAGCAAGGAGAGAAAAGAAGAGCCTGGAGGTCGGGGTGGTGGATGGGAGCATAGGAAGTCCGATTCTCACGCAGAAGATCAGAGTTTCCGTCCCATCACAGGCCACAATCTTTCACTTAACTTAACCGAAAGTGAAAACCTCAAAAACTTTGGCATTGGGCTTAAAAACGTTGTCACTAAAGATTACCTGGGGTTTTGCAAAATTGCCCAATATTGGCGTTCTTGTCTGGTGATAGGGTTGTTTTGAAAAGTTTCCTAAAAATAAAGGTCATTGTAAGTATAATTTTCAGTCATCAGATTTCAGGAAGGTACAAGTAACAAACTGCTTGAGAACACAATGGCTATTTATGCTACATTATACTCATGTTTCTTCTCCTGTATGTAGCAATAATCCAGGATGAATGCATGATTAATGCATGGACTGTGGCTGTTACAATGGCTACCACTGTACAGTATGTGTGTGCAGTGTAGATGTGGTTTAAGAGAGACAGATATATATCCCTGGCAAGCCCAGCGCTTCCTCTTAATGCCAAGACCTTACAAGCACATAAAACAAAAGCCTCCATGCTTGGCCTCAGCGCAGTGGGTCAGCAGGGGAATATCAGAGAGAGCAGCGGGGCTTTTTTAATTATTTCCTTGGGAAAAGAGAGGAGGTGAGATGGAAACAGGATCAGGGAGGAAGCGTTGTTATTTAGTGAGGGATGTATGTGAAAGTGAGCGCAATGAAATACATTAGTGTGGCCACAGCGGGAGCGCTCAGTGGCCGAGCAGAGTCGGAAGCTGGCCATGAGAAGCCATGAGAGAGGGATAGATGGATCAAGACAGTGTTTTTGTACCTGTATGTATGTATGTGTAATTCTAAAAGTCACAACTACACTAAAGTTGACATTTTCTCATTGTTAGCAATTATTTTATGTCATAATGTGCATATATTTAACAATAATTACAAAAGCTCTTGTATTTCATGTTAAAATGTCCATACATATTTGAGAATTGTATAATTGTTGTGGGTACGTCACAGATTTGTGAGCAATTCCATTAAATAAAGATGCCTCTCTGGTTATAAATTATATCTATTATTATTATTATTACTTTGCGCCATTGAATTATTCTTCCCTGTGTACTGCATCGTGTTTCAACATAAAACACATCAAATTACAGAAGAAATTACTTTAAACCTACCTTCATTTATTTTCTTTGGCCACTTAGGGGCAGAGCAACAAGCTGCAAACACAACACTGACATATTATCACCTTATGAAGTTGTTATGGAAAACATGTTAGCAAACAGCTGCTTATTTACACATTCAGCAAATACGGAGCAACATTAGCATTCATTTGGACTTAGACTGTTTCTGTTCACTTAACAAATGCAAGTCTAATTTTCGCTTCTTTTAGCTCTGTTTTGGTCTCCACCAACTACTGAGGGAAATATCTGGCTTTTAGTTACTAAATGCTACACTATATTTACCAGCTAACTTTGTCTTGGGCATGTAGTGTAGTGCAGTGGGTTCATTAGAGCTTTTTTTTGCTGAAAACAGCTGCTTACTGCTGCAAACAATGCTGATGGGAGCTGTGAGCTGAAAGACGCTAAAATGCTCTATAGAGTTGAAGGGAACTGCAGAGTCAGATGATAATTCTCTGTGGATTCGTTACTACAGGCAGCTCCTTTCATTATTACACATAGTCATTTAATCCATTGTCAGTATAAAATTATTGGTCTGAGCAACTTTTATTACAATAATTATAAAATTATGTTTACCATTTTGGATATAGAGGGCGTTAAATACAGCATTACAGTGCAGCTGATCTTAGACCCCGATAACAGCCAACAAGCATTCAGATCTAACCAAGTTTCTAAAATGAAATAAACTTACTTGTAAACTGATGACATCCAGCAGTTTTCTAGCCAAATCTGACCTGGTGGCTAACTGTGTACATTACAATTTAGAGGCTGAATATCTGCTGGTCTTATTTGTTTATTGGAATATTCTAATACCTGAAATTGTAAAATGCTTTATGTTGCATCTTTGACTATGTTTACCCACTAGGACTATTAAAAGTGTGTTTGCACTTGTAGATTTATGTATGTGAAAGTGTGTGTGTGTTATTTGTGCCCACACAAAGTGTTTCCTGAGCTGAGACTCCTAGGTCTGCATCAGTGCCCTGGTATGGGACACACTGTCGATTACATTACACATAGGCAATACATCAATCAATCTCTGGAGATTGATGTATTGGAACTGAGGAATGGAGAGAATGAGCAAGAGAGAGTAAAGTCAGACAGAAGCACTGACTACAGGTATTTGCATGACAGAGAACTGGAAAACAAGGAAGACAAAAGATGTGCAGGTGAAGGGAACCAATAAAATCAAACTTAGGAAAGTAGAAAATATGCATGGATTCAGATGTGCACGGGTGACCTGTTGTAAATTAACACAATAGTAAGCACACACCACACACTCACATATTTATGCACACAGCCAGGTGTTTTCTAACAGATGCAGTGCTTGTAGAAGTCCCAATTTTTGCAGTATGTATGCTGAATACATTTTGTTGCTTTTATTCCATCTGTCTTATAGATAATGTATGGAAGTCAAATTTTGCTATTTTGTTTTGCCAGAAACTTTTATTGTTTTATGCTATAGTAGTATCTACTTTTCATTAAATTACAGGCAGGATAAATGCATCTCTGTACCTTCTATAATGGCCACATTTGTATGCCCATAAACACTCAAGCTCACACACCAAAACCATTTATTTTTACCCACAATTTAAACTCAGTTCCATTGAAGGTCAAGCAAAGGAAAAAGGAGAATTTGAATTCACCTTGGGAGTTTAGATTCAATTGCAGATTCACAAGCGTGCATGGTCGATAAGTCCAAAACCACACACAAACACTGAAACACATTAAAGCTTTGAGAGATTAGCCACTTCAACTCCAGCGACAGTCGTAGACCAACAAGCCTATTTGGGCTATTTGTCACTGTAGTTGCTCCCTAAAGGCCTCCACATTGTTCTCAGATGTGTTGGGGCCACGTAAAGTTTGAATTAGACCAGGCGCCCGACTAAAACCACTGGGGTAAAATTAGGCATGAGGGCCGGCTTTCTTTCACAGCCTCTTTTAGGGGATTAGATGACGTTTAAAGTTATTGGAGGACTAATATGCATGATTAAAACGGCTGATTATTGTGCAAAATGGAGGTGTATTTTATTGGCCTCACCTAAAGGCATGGGGCTGGGGTTAGGGGGAAGGGTGGTCAGAAGGGTTTAGGGTAGTTTAAGAGGCTCACTAAAGGTCCAGGGTAAGATCATAATGCCTTATTTAACACTCGATCTGTGGATAGTAGACGGTGAACTGCTAGTGAACCTTCATGGCAGGCATTAGAACAATGTGTGTGAGTGGTGGCTGGCCATTTAGTTGCTTTTTGTAGTTTCAGTGCAGTGTTTTCTTAGAGTAACCTCCAGGGCAGTAAAAGGAGGGGTCTTTTAAAGTTAAGTTAGCCTAGGTATCGAATGACACCCACTGGTGCCCAAATTAAATGGGGACACTTTCAGACTGTGAACCAGACTATATCAAGGTCAGCAGGGATTCTTCTGCAAAGATGACAGTACTGACTGTTTTCTTCCTTTTTGCTCTAATTCCCAAAATGGGTTTTCATGTCAGTTTGATTAAAAGCAGTGTCAGGAACTGAAACCAGCCAGAGGGAGGTGAAAGTTGCTCCAGGCTTCTGCTAGCCATCAAAAACATCTGCTAAAGAAAAATACAGGAGCAGCAAAACCAGAAAGTCTTGTTGGTGGCCCTCAATAAAAGAAAACAGGCTAGGAAAACACTTCTGATTACTAATTGGACCAGTAGCCGTGGTAACAGAGTGACATCATGTCATCATTAACAGGTGCCTCATCCGGTTGGCTGTTCATGGGAAAGTTTTAATTAAAGCTTCCTGGTCACCCGTCCACACCAGTGCAGGCCAGCGATTAGTTGCTAGTTATGGTCTGTTGTCAATGTTTACGAGGTGGCAGAGGGACGGAAGGCAGGCCTCTTGGTACTCTGCAGGGTCAAAGTCAGAGGTCAGAGGGAGGGAGAGCGGGGGGCTGACCAGAGTAGAGCTCAATAAAGTAGAGGAAATGATGCTGACCATTGTAACTGCTGTGACTGTTAGCCTGTTTGTTACCTCCGCCAAGGAGGTCATGTTTTCAGTCCTATTTGTCTGTTTGTCTGTTAGGTATCAAGATGCAGTATCTGAAACACTACTTGACAGATTTCAATGAAGCGTGGATAAAAGTTACGTCAGGAGCCAAGGAAGAACAGATTCGTTTTTGGTATAGATAGTGCCACCATGTGGCCATTTATAAACCACATTTTTGCTCATAATGTGTATTGTAAGATGCAAATTCATTTCCTGGATTCCTTGATCCACCATGTACAGTATCTCATCATATACACAATAGGCCCTTCCCATGCCAGATTTCCACCATTCTGATTTTTGTGCAAGATAACTTTTTTAGCCATGCTAGAAGCGTGGCTTTAGGGATGGCAATTCATGTCTTCTAGGAAAGACATTCATGGTCACCAGAGGATGAATCCCACTGACTTTGGTGATCCCCTGATTTTTTCTCTAGTGCCACCATGATGTTGACATTTGTATTTTTGAGTGAAATGTCTCAATACTAGATGGATTGCTGTGAAATTTGGTACAGATATTCCTCCTCAGGATAAACTGTGATAACTTTGGTGATACCTTAACTTTTCATCTAGTGCCATCATCAGGTCAACATTTTATATTTGTCCAATACTTTATACCTTATACCCACAAAACTAATGACATTTCCATCAGTTTCAGCTGTACTTTGTGTTTAGTACAAATTAGTGTTAGCATGCTAACACACTAAATTAAGATGGTAAACATTTTACCTGCTAAATATCAGCATGTTAGCATTGTCACTGTGAGCATGTTAGCATGTTGACATTAGCATTTAGTACTGAGCATCACAGAGCTGCTATGTAAGTTTAGATTCTTAGTCTTATTTCATTACCCTCACTACAAATTGTATCCACTCTTTGCTAAATTTGGCACAATAAATATTTTAATGACTGATGTATGCTCTATGTTATACCTGCAGCTGAATTTTGTAGGTGTGGCCTATTTGACATAAACTGCCATAACTTTTGAATGCAATGTAATTGCAAACAAATTTAGATGACACATGGCCATATTAGCTCCAAGCAATCTTGCTAATTTTTATGGTATTTACTGCATAGATGGAACAACATCATAAATCTAAATGACCACAACTTAGTGGTCATGACTGACTCACTTGAAAGTTTGCAAAATTCATCTAAAAAATTCTACTCTCAAAAAATCACTGCCACCATCAACCAGTTAGCATGACTGTCTATCACTAAGTTTATTTTGATCTGAATTCAGGTGCAGATTTATAACACCTAAACGTATGCTATTATTGAAACACAATATTATGATGTTAGGATGAAATTATTTTATTCAAACACTACCACTCAAACAACTCAACTTTTGTTTTTTTCTATCTTACAGTAATACAAAAACACAGTATCTTGTCACTATATATCTTAGAGCACATGCTTACTCAACAGTTGCAACAGACAACAACTTCTTGCAGTCGATGTGATAGAGCAGTTGAAATTCAGGACAGATTCAGAGGAAATGCACTAAAGGTGATTTTTGCCGTTGCTGTACATGATATAAAACACCATAAGTGTTGCTCTGGATTGCACACCTCTCTCTTATTTTTAGCCTCTTTCACCCCTCTATCACCCTCTTGCTTTGTCTTCCCCATGTGTGCAGTGCTACTCCATCCTTGGTGAATTTAGGGTTTTCTGGAGATGTATTCCCTGTGTGTGGCTGTGGGACAGAACCAAAACAAGCAAATACAAAAGTATCTCACATTCACCACTGGGACAGATGTTTGTGTCTACTGTGTGTGGATATGGAGGTGAGAGGTGACAGTAGGATCAGCCCAGATTCCAAAAACAACAACACAGAAGAAGATGGCGTACCACAAGACAGAGAGGACAGCTCTTGTTGGGATTTCTCCTTCTTTCTAAGAGGAGGTCCTATTTATCAGGGTCAGGGGGGGAGAGACAGCATTTATCATAGCCAAACGCTGGCTCAGTGCTTTGTTTGCAGGGCTGCTGGAGACTCTGTGAGACCCCCTGCCTGGCTGACTTGCAACAAACCAGTCAGCAGATGAAAAAGGGAGACCCTGTGACTAATAAAGAACACAGAAGAATAATCTGTCACCATTTAATGTGTGCATTTGACTAATCCCTGTTGCATCAGTATTATTCATTTTGTATTTGTTTGCATTTAAAGTCTTGGCTTCAGAAACATTTCTTGGAGAGAAAATTGCTTCATAGGGAGGAATAATCTCTTCCTTTGGCTTCGCCCACTGAAATCTAAATCATCCAATGAAATAGTTTAATCCTCCAGAATAACTCAGTTTTAATGTGCAGTCATACTTGCATTTTCTCTGAGAATATTGTCTCTTGTTCATTTCAATTGACTGTTCAATAAGCCCTGCATCCCCTGTATACATCTTGCACCAGAGATCTGGCTTACTATGGCTACCTGTAGCGAAATAAGTCCTCATCCATAGCCATGCATCTTAACTTTTATGAACACCCGCTAACCATGAGATTAAACATTTGTAAACACACTTAACAGCCTATCTACTCTTCATCTGTATGAGTTGCATTGAAAACAGACTGAATATGGTGTACAAAACACATTAGTACTCTGACAGTCCATTCTGTGACACCAATAAATTTCTGTGTGAACACCCAGCTTTTCTCACATAGTGCATTACAATATATACTGTTTTCTAAACAGTTCATTAATCATAGGCTCTTGTGCTAGGTATTTCAAACAGTCCATCAATGTGTATGTGAATATTCTCAGCTTTTGAAACTCTCCATGAAAGATGCGTGAATATTCTCTTTCCTCAGGACAGTCCATCATATGTGTCTATTCTGGAAAGAGTCCATGAAATAGTGAGAGTTTGTGAATATACTCTGTTTTTCAAAACAGTCCATGAATTGTGCAAATGAGTGTTTTCTCTTTTCTCAGTAGAGTCCATAAAATACATAAATGTGTGTTTGCTGTTCTGGAAATATACATGGACTAAGTGTGTGTTCTGTGATCAGTATCCATGTTAGGACACTGGCTGGTGGTGGAGGAACAGTATTCCTCCACTGAGTCTCTGCTGTTTAGTGTCCATATGACACTGGTTGGTACCGGGATGTGTGATAAGCTGGTGATTTGATGCTGTAACAAACTGGTTTACCCAGTTCTTGGTAGGTGAAGACTTTCGAACAAGAGGTAGAACAGGGAAAACCCCGTGACCTCACTTATTGTAGAGTTGTATGCAGAGATAAGCTTGTTTAATGACTCCTTCCAGTTGGCTTTCTCCCTTTCTGTGAGTGTTTTCATAATTTGCAGGAGCTTCCTGTTGAAACATTCAACTTGACCATCACCCTCTGGGTGATATCAGAATCAGAAATACTTTATTGATCCCCGAGGGGAAACTCTTTTGTTACAGCTGCTCACTGTCACATCAATGCACACTAGAAGGAATAGAAGTACTAAGCAAATCAAAATATAATACGCTATAATACAGGTAAAATTAAGTACAAAGTGGATGTAAGTATAAAAGCTAAAATAAGTGTAAGTACCAAAGAAGATGTAGATAAGTATTGTTGATAAGTATGTACGGTATAATACAATGTAATAATATAAGTAATAAGTAATAGTGCAATAATGAGTACAGTCAAGTTAAGTGTAGCTTATTAAGATGATTATGAGACGGTGGATATTGCACAGCAGTAATAGAAGTATGAATAAATATAATACAATACAATACAATACAATAAATAGGGAATTTTAAACTGAAAACAGAGTATATTGCACTGGAGTATTGAACAGAGAATATTCCACAATTATTTCAAGTATTGCAGTGATGTTAATGATCCAGTGTCCATTTTAGTGACTTAGGGTCATACAGACTGACACTTAGAGGGAGGAGTAAAAGAGTTTGATGGCCACAGGCAGGAATGACTTCCTGTGGTGCTCTGTGGTGCATTTTGGGGGGATGAGTCTTTCGCTGAAGGTGCTCCTTTGTTTGACCAGCACGTCATGGAGTGGGTGGGAGACACTGTCCAAGATGACATGTAGTTTGGCCAGCATCCTCCTCTCTGACACCCCTGACAGAGAGTCCAGCTCCACCCCCACAATGTCACGACCCTCAACCTGCTGCCCCAGCATGCAACAGCATACAGGATAGCACTGGCCACCACAGAGTGAAAACATCCTCAGCATTGTCTGGCAGATGTTGAAGGACCTCAGCCTCCTCAGAAAATAGAGGCGGCTCTGGCCCTTCCTGTAGAGAGCATGAGTGTTCTTAGCCCAGTCCAGTTTATTGTCCATGTGTACTCCCAGGTACTTGTAATCCTCTACAATGTCCACACTGATCCCCTTGATGGAAACCGGGGTCACTGGTGCCTTGGCCCTTTGTAGATCTACAACCAGCTCCTTAGACTTAGTCGCATTGAGCTACAGGTTCTGCTCACACCATGAGACAAAGTTACCCACCACAGCCCTGTACTTAGTCTCATCACCACCGCTGATACATCCCACCACAGCAGAGTCATCAGAAAACTTCTGAAGGTGGCAGGACTCTGTGTGGTAGCTGAAGTCTGTGTGTGGTGTAGATGGTGAAGAGGAAGGGAGAGAGGACAGTCCCCTGAGGGGCCCCAGTGTTGCTGACCACGCTGTCCGACACACAGTGCTGGTAGTCAACAATCCAGGACACGAGGGGGGCATCTGGAGACTGAAAGAGATCCCCTCCGGGATCAAAAAAGTTTTTCTGATTCTGATCCACCTGCATCGCTGTCAGCTTCTCGCCCAGCAGGGCTGGCCAGATGGTGTTGAAAGCAATGGAGAAGTCAAAAAACTGCATCCTTAACGTTAGCATACAGCAGGTCAAGTGTCCTCTCTTCTCTAGTAGGACAACTCACATACTGGATGAAATTAGTCAGTGTTGCTGAATGGTTGATATGGTGTCGTCCTTGAGCCTGCGAGCCACAGTTCTTTGCCAACTGAGCAAACAGCTGATTTTCAAATTCGCCCCCTTGGTCATGATGTATTCTCAAAGGGAATCCAAACTTTCATTAGTTATTAGTCATTAAATATCTTGTCAGCCACTGTCTTGCCTGATTTTAATGTTGTGGCATAGGCATGTGTGAATCAGGTGAAATGGTCAGTTATGACCAATATGTATTTATATCCCCCAGAACATCTGTCCACCAATTCAAAAGGCTTAGTAGTGACGATGCAGTTGAGAGGTGCTCCGGTTTCTCTGCTGGGGTTCTTGCTTTTTAGACAGGAGCAGCTGAATGAAACATAATGTTCCATTTCCCTCTGCATCTGCGGCCATAAAAATCTGTCTCTTACAAGTGAAGATGTTCTCTCCACTCCTTGATGTCCCATCTCATTATGTAATGCTTTAAGCACTGTGTCTCTATATTTTTCAGGAAGGACAAGTTGTGTTCTTACTCCTGTCTTGAGATGCAAAATACCATCATCATCCACTGTCAGTCCCTCCCACTCATGCAACAGCCATCTAGTCTGCATACAGAATGATTTCAGCTGTTGACTTCCAGGCTTGGTACAGAACAGTAAACACCCAATCACAGGACCAATACACCAATCCTCTCTTTGAGCTAGACAGATCTCTTCGGGAGGGATGGGTTAAGGCTCTGATTCAGTTGTCACTGCACACTGGACTGACAGGGCCATAGACCATGTGATATTATGTCCTGAGCCTCAGCAGACTGTACTGTGGCTTACACTGATCGAGATGACAGTTCCTCTGTAAACTCCTCCACCATAGTCTCAATATCAACAGGTATTCTGGAAAGGCTGTCAGCATCCATATACTCTCTACCTGGACGGTACTTGATAGTGATATGAACATCTGCCAGTTCAGCTACCCACCGGCATCCAGTAGCATTAAGTTTAACATAAGTGAGCAGGTTGTTGCCTGTGCACACAATGCAAGAGAAGCCGAACTTCACTGGAGAGTTTATCCTTCTCCATGTCCACATTACATCACATTACTGTGGCTGAAGAGGCAGGGCGGGGCTGTTCAAAGACCGAGGCAGGGTAAACAGCTTGCAGTGTTTGTACTGTTCCAATAAATGTTCTCCCAGCAAGCACAATATCATGGTCTGTGGGGTTCTGTATATCAGCAATGATGAATGGCTTTACTCCCCTTTTCAGTTTTACAAGGATGTCACAGAATTCCAATCAGGAAAAGCTGCCTTAACAGTCTGGTTTAGCTTGTGCTTGTCAGTTGTGTTAGACACCTTTCTGTTATGTTCCACGTGGTGATGGGGGCAGTAGTAGGCCGTGGTAGAGTTAGCTCTGAGTAATGGCGTTAGCTCTCCTAGTAACTTTGATCGCAGGCAGGCTGTGCTGAGATATCCCGCAGCTCACTGTTGCTACTTTACCACCCAATGTCTCCGACCAGGGTAATTTAAGGGGCTGAAGGACAACTGGGTTTACTTTTGATAAAAGCTAGCCCACGTCACGCTTATCCCAGCGGTGCCTCCAAAATGTTACAACCCTTAATGGTGCCATTCCATTGTTCCAACAGCCCATTATTCTGAAACTCCAATAGTCCGAAAAATGCCCATTGCTCCGAAAATACACACTTTCCCTGCAGTTGTTAGTTCAGTGACTGCAAGCCCTGTCCATGCTGCTGAATTGGCGGGGGGTTTTGCCCTTAAAGGCAATCTTTCTGGCCTTACACCAAACAACATTTCAAGCAATTTTACTGTTGCAGACAAATTTCCAATGTCAGAATAAAATCATGAGAGTTTTACCTCAGTTGGTGCACATGAATGATTGTTTCAAGGTTGTTGGTAGACAGAAATGGCTTGATTTTAGAAATATTCCTAAATTGAAAAAAGCATGACTGTATGACAGATTTGATGTGGCTGTTCAAAGTGAGATTGCTGTCAATTGCAACACCAAGGTTTCTACACTGCAGAGTAATAAGATTGGAGTATGAACCTAGTATGTTTGTAATTTGACTTGACTGTTGTAATGTTAGGTTTTACTAAAAAGGAGAAGAGCCATCAAACTCGATGGCATGTGGAGAAATCCAAAGCTTGACAGAACTGTCGTGCCTAGTTACTGATGCTAAGCTTTGATTGACCTTATGATTGGCAGGAGAAGCTAAGAGGGTATGCAGACAGACAGGTGGACGAACGAACAGGCAACAACAATTTATGTATTCAAACAGGCTGGCTATTTACAGACAGAAGCAACTGGAGGTTTAGTGTCTTGCTCAAAGACACTTCAGCAGGCTTTAACCCTGTGGTGGATACAGCAGGCTACTTTATTGTGGGGGTGGAAGCCATCCTGACAGGCCCTGCGCCATGCAAAATCAGCAAACCGTAATATGCTGAAAGGCTTTAAAGAGCCTCAGTGAGCAGCACACCAGTTTAAACCATCTACAGAGAATGGAGCATCCACTGGGATCCATTTGGCAGTTGTGTCTGGCTACAACGAGGCTGAGCAGAAAGCATACTTTCTCTGTAATTTCTTCTCTCTCTGTCCGTCTTTCTTTCATTCTGCATCTCGGTTTACCTCTTGCTCTCTTTGCTGCAGTCTAGACAGAGAAAGGATCAGAGGAGTGGGATTTGTTGGGTCTCTGTAAATAATATTATAAAGAGTACGGTCTAGACCTGCTCTATAGGAAAAGTGCAATGAGATAACTTCTGTTATGAATTGGCGCTATATAAATAAAATTGAATTGAATTGAATTGAATAGGAGGAAGAGATGCTGATGCCAAGTCATGTGTTGTCGAGAGTGTAGGTGACACACACACACACACACACACACACACACACACACACACACACACACACACACACACACACACACACTCTCTGGTGGTGAGGTCTGGTTGAGCAGTAGAAACAAACAAAGGTGGATTATGACAATTAGTGGCCTGGTCCAAACCCTGGTGTTTCCAGAGCTTAGTGGATCGGACCAATTAATCAAAGCTCTCTTTGACACACACATACACACACACACACACACACACACACACACACACACACACACACACACAGAGCTAATGAACGTAATATTCAAACATGTGGGAACCATTTCTCCACCTACCTCCTGCTCTCTCTATGACAACAGAGGAACACAGCAACATTTGGAAAAAGAAAACACGCCACTGAACCGACTGTGATTAGCAAACGACTCATGGTTGGAATAGACCAGGTGCAATATTGATAGGAAGAATAATGTCAGCCCATTTCTACAAAGCAGCTATTTATCAGACAGCTACAGAACTGCACTCGGCAGCCCCCAGCTATGAATGTCAGTTTGAATTTTAGAAACAATGTAATTGACTTTTCATGCTCTCATTTCAATCATGGAGTGTCTACTTTTCAAATGGTGGCAAGACTGTACCTCTCTTTTTATTAGTATCTTATTTGAAAATACAAAAACAGAACAACATTCAAAGTCTGTAAAATCTGAAATATTGTTTTTGCAAAATGTAGGAATTATCTTCGCTGGCGTTGTGTCTCACATTGCTAAAAAATGGTAGTGCAGCAATGCATTTTAGGGTGTTAACCCCAGAAGCCTTAAGACAGACCTGCTCTGTCCTGGTGGCTGGAATTTATTGACTTGAGGAAGCCTTTATTTGTGACTGCTTAAAGGCCCCAAAGACTTTTTTCTCAATCGGCACACACTTTTCTGCCAAAGTTGGAACAGTTTTGATTATTTCACATGCGAGATTTTAGTATTTTGTGTTTTTGTTTGTGCTCTTCTCACTGGCTGAAAGTGGGTGGGGCTCAGTTAGAAAAAGGTGTTGTCACGTACTTTTGTGCACCAATCAAGATGTAGCAATATTTGAATCAGTGGTGGGGTTGCACTGTCAATCAAATCTGATCACAATGTCCTGATGAAGCAGATTAGCTGCAATTAAAAGTGTTTAACTCTTAATAAAATTGAATTTAAGGATATTTTGACTGTAACTTTGATTGTTGCTTATGTTGTCATGAACAATTAATGTTACAGACAAATACTTAAGGTACACAAGGTAATAATGATAACTACAGTAATGAATTATATTTTATAGCACAGTTCATGCATATACAGCTCAAAGTGCTTGATATTAATGTAGTGTTGATGCAATGGCCTTCATTGGCACGCTTTGCTTAATGAGCCACCCCAACATTCTTTTTTGACATACATACATTGAAAAAAAACAGCAACACTATTGAAATGCCTGTTTTCTTGTTTTAATTCTCAAGTAACCAACTGTGGAAGCAGCCAATAATACAAAGTTCCACTGTCAAAGCCAAAGGAGGCTGATTAACATTACACATGAGTGTGCTTGATAAATGAAAGAACTGAGGAGGGAGCAAGAAAGAAAATAATTTGCTTGTTCATCTGCCTCTATCATGAGAGCAGAATTTAATGGTGCTGTTTAACTTGTAGTAACATATTGTATGTAACAGTTTTAATTTGCTTCCATTTGTTTTTAATACTTTACCCCAAGTAGCAGTGCTGCTTTCTTGAGGTCAACCCAATTTATTCCACACAGTGTGCTCCGCCTGACTTCATGATAGTTCAGCTTACTAATACAATAATACATAATTCAAAAGCTTGAGGGAAATGACTGCTACAGTTGCATATTCAAACACTCATGAAGGCACACACACATGCATACGCAAGATTGATTTGTTCTACCACAGATAAAGCCTGCAGAGGAGGTTTGCGGTCCCTGCGATTGCACATACATGAACATACGAGTATGCTGGTTATGTAAACACTGGTAGCCAAGGAAACAGAGGGTCAGCTGGTTTTGTTAACCTTTCCCTCTGCAGGCTAGAAAATGCCCAACCCTCGTTTTGATGCAAGAATAAAAGAATAGGCTATTCATATGCATACCCATGTTTTTGCAAAGTTTGAGATGTGGCCTTGAAATGTACCAGTTGGTGGAACAACTCACCCAAAACAACCTCTGTCCTTGTGTGACCTGTATATGTCAGAGTGCAGTGGTAGCTATTTTAGGGAACTTAATTAATGCACTTCATTTGCATCAGTGATTAGATAAACTAGGTCCTGAATTTTAAAGAGACAAACAAAATAGTTACCTTACGTTGTTCAATTTGAACCTGAAATTAAAGATACTATATATTCTTCTTCTTCTTCCTTTTATTCTTAGTAATATTAGTGGCTCAGGTTCCTGTAGTCATTCCATCCATCTGATACACTTCATATATCTCCATCTGCACTGTCTACTTCCTCCGTTTTTGAGGTTATATCATCAACACCACCAATCCTTTTTAGAATATCAGAAGGCATGAAATAACCTCCTCTCCTGGGGCCCTGTCTTTATGAATATGAGTTACAGGCGCACAAATGTGTGCATAAAGTCAACAGTATGTTCAAACTGAGCAATGACATGATGTGATGACAAAAACAGGCAGAGGAGTAATAGAGATCGGGTGAGTGAAAACAGCCTTGCCCATCCCTCAGTCTCTCTGGTTTTTGTCTTATCTCCACGCTGTTTGGCGCCTCTTCATTGGTCCTAGACACAGGTATGCAGGTGCGACTCAAAACTCACATGCATGAGTCTGATTTCTCCAAAGTGACTGAACCAGTAATGTGTCAGTAGAAATTGTGAGGAATAAAGTAAAAATAACAAAATGTAGACATGAATAAAAATGTTAACTAACAAAGTAATATAGGGCAGTTCATGTGGCCAAAAAGTAATACAAATGCAATGACTATATAATACTTGATGTATGCAATTATCTTACAATATGTAACAGTGCTTTAAGAGTGATAGGGTTTGTGAACGTCACAACTAGTTGATTTCAGCCAGATTGTGATAGCTTGACTTTGTCCACATTAAAGCTGCACTAATTTGAATGCTAATATTGCTCAATGTCTGTTGGATGTGTAAACAGGCAGTTGTTTGCTAACAGCCATAACAGCCAATTTTTAACGTGATAATATGTCAGTGTTGTATTTACAGCTTGTTCTGCTGCCTCAAGTTGCCAAAAAACATCAGCAACAGGTAGTTGTATAAAATTTCTTGGAAGTGACTACAGATTCCGAGGGATGACAACTTGTCAAAAGTTGTGTTCACCAAAAAAATACAAATATGCATTCAGATATAAAAACACACACACACATTCTTAGACACTATTAGTCTAACCAAAAAAAGCCTGCAGGCCAAATCTCCAGTTTGGTCGGTGGTCAGTATGTATCTGCAGATGTAATCCCTGCTGGATTTTGAGGTCTGTCCAGTCCACTCTGATGCATCATGCCAAGCAGCGGCCCAATGATATAGAAACCATGTGTGATAAAACCACCAACATGACGTCACCTACAACCTTCTACAAATCTCTGAACAGTACCCCACCCCCACCCCATTTTTCTTCTTCTTCCTCCGTCCCTCCGCTGTTGTTGGTGTTTTTTTGTAAGCTTAATTTCCCAAGAGAACACAGACCAAGCACACATGATCATTCTCAGCATCGCCCTGATTTACAGTTACACAATTTCACACCTGGTAACAGGCCAGCACCACTATATGCGTCAATGCAACTACAAATAACTTTCTTGCACACAAACCTGCAGTTGATTGAGGAGCAAGCATTGCTCATGAAGTTTCCTTAAAACATACTCAGCTGTTCCTGGAACCAGAAACCTTACAGTAACATGTTGGCTTTGATAACGAGTTGGCTTCACTACAATCTAACATTATCTCAGGGCCAAACGCAGGTAAATACTAGCATGTCATTCAGTGAGGTCCTCCATCATACACTGTTTGCATCACATGTCTCTTGCAAGCATACCTGATGCCGTTTTTAACATGTAACCAGGTTAAAAATACCATTATTGTAAAATTATGTTAAGATACAGTATGTGACTTAGTTAAAAACAAATATGAGGTATTGTTATAAATAAGGTTAAAAGATACACCATAAATGTGGTTAAAAAAGCTAGTTCAAAGAATGATTAAAAGGCTACAGTGTAATAAATAAGTGTAAAAAGATACAGATGTACAGTTATAAATGTTCTGTTTTATTTTGAAAAGTTAATTGTAGTGAGAGGAAGTGGTATTCGAGAACAACAGTAATACTGGTCATTCATTGGTTGGGGTGGGTTGGGTCACAGGGATGTTCAGGTGGACAGAGGAAGAGCTTGACTGACTAAGTCACGATACAAAGTGTGTGTGAAGTTTGTGCAAACAAGCATGTAGTTGGTGTCTTAGATTATCTACTTGACTGTCTTTGTCCATATACTCATCCTACATACTTTCTGCAAGCAGCTGGATATATTTCTACTTGAAGTTTGTGTATGTTAGCTTCTTAGCTAATTGAATGTATTTTGTTTGCATTCATTAGCAAAGTGAATGGACTCCTAGCTGCTGTATACCTAACCCAGTTTACGCTATTGGTTTAGTTCATCATTTATGACATGGAAACCCAGAAGATTTATGAGAGAGTGCTACGAACTACCAAGTCAACGCTCTTGGACTACGCGGGACAGACCACGGCATCTATGAACACCTGCTTGCCATCATGTTCTTCACTGGAGACCGAGAGACGAGTAAAAGCTGCAGATTGGACTCAGAACTCTTAACCAAGGTAACTATCACAAATTTTATTGCTCTTTTGAGTGAAGTGGACGTTTGGGTATCTCCGTTGCCAAGAATCACATCAGGCCTGCAACAGAGGGTTTTTGGGGGGTTTTGATTATTTTAATATATGCAGGCTTGTGTGTGTGTGTGCCTCATGAGTATGGGCCCGCTGAGTTTGGTGTGAACTTGAATTTGAATGTAATCTGAATTTTCATTTCCAGTTGAAGGAAATTATTGCTGTAACTCTCAAGTTATTGAAGGGAAAGAAAAAAGGGTGACATTTCAAAGAGACTGAATTTGATTTCATTTTGTTTATTTGAAAAATTTCAAAGTAAATAATAGAAATCCATTATTTCTGAAACTGATTCCAGTGTTCTGTTTGGTTTTTCTGTTCTATATTTTGCTAGATGCATTTGAGCATATGAGACAAATATTAGTGATAGTTTGTTGAAGAAGTGACATTTATTTCATTGCAGCATGCTAATTGCTCAAATGTTGATTAGTGTATAGATTTGGTAGAAGGGTTACATAAACATATCCTAGTAATAGTTGTGTTACAGTTCATTAGAGGTGACTAAAGGAACTCAAGACAATTAAAAGTGTATGGGGATAAAAGAGAAACAGGACAACATTACCCTAAGTAAGTTAATTGGATTAAAGAACTCAGGGCCCCTCTCTGACTAAAACAGGGATAGGTGGGCTACAAACATCCATTGGAAGATGGACTTTGCATAAGTGATGGTTTAATATACAGTATAGCAACTGCAAAGAACTGATAGATACTCTACATGAAAAACGTGCTGTAAATATAGTTATAACCAGTACTTTGAAAGCGAAAGCAATTCCCGCAAGTCTATTAAAGTACTCTTGTTTTTTTAATAATGGAGTTCAGTTCAGTTCAGTATTTCCAAAGCACTTAAAATACTTCTTTCTTTCCAATTTTGGTGCCGTATAGTATAAGGAACACTGTTGCAGGCTGCAATGCACACCCCTGCCCCTCCCATCGAAATTAGTTGTAGGATGCTATAAGCGCATACAAATTCAACACATAGTAGCTTTAAACTGTGCAAATTAGTAGGTAGCCAGATATTAAATATTAACAGCATACATTGAAATTTGCTGCAAATTAGGCCAAAGAAGAAATGATATTGGTGAATATCAAGATTCAGAATTTTGTAAAAGTATTTCTTCACATTGTTAGAAAGAGCATTTTAAACATTTTCACTGTTCACTCTCGTGAACTATTGAACTTGGTGTATGAATCTGGCACACATATCTTGTATCCCAGATTTTTATGAGGTGCTTTTCTTTTGAGACTTAATTAATTGTTATATGTAAAAAGGGATCATATACACTGAAGAAACACAACATCTAAAGATTGGTTATTTTTCACATAGATCTATTCTAATCGTTATTCTCATTCTATCAGCTTAGCATGAGCATATTTAATTGTGTGTTGCCTCAAAAGGGTACACCAGCCCTATAACATTGCCGGACGCACAATGGACAGTTTTAAAAAAAGTATCAAAATCGATGCAACAGAACCAGAGATATAATTTTTTTATTCCACACATTCTTTTTCCTTGTCAAAACCTGTTGCCTACACTTCCCACATCACAACTTGACCACCGACAGATTCTGGTGTAGCAGCTAATGTAGCCACGAGCCGCTAGCCTCAAGCAGTCTGGTAAGCTCACTTCTTTCTAACTCCACACCCCCAGATTTTTTTCATTTTCAAACGTCAGCCCCAACGGAAGCTGACATCACTTGAGGCAATGTATCAGACTTCATGCAGCTTCCTCTGGAGCCACAAAAGACTTTATACAACTTCTTTCACATATGCAGTAGTACTCCCCAAGACCTGTACACTGACTTTGATGTGTAAAATTGGTGGAGGTCCCCTTTAAATAGAGTAGCACCTTATTTACATTGGTCAAGATGAGAAAGCAACACTTCAGCAGCACAACAGCAGCAGTGGATCCGTCAGTGTCTGGATCCACAGTACATGTGCACCCTGAAGCATTTGACAGTGCTCACAACACAACACACAATCGATGTAGTTGCATACATAAGTTGAAAGAAAATAGACTAGAAGAGGAAAAGGACATTTTGGGTTAAACGTTAGCGGTTACACGGCTAGTGCAGGCAGCTGCAGTTTTGATTAATATTGAAGAGAATCTGCTCTGTCAGACAAGCGTGAGGCGGACGACTATGTAATACAAGTTGTACATTCAAAATGTAATTAGCTGTTTACAGCGTCTGTTGCCAATGACCTTCAGGCCTTCCACAGGCTATGTTACATCACTCAAAAGGCCTTATTAGTTGTCTCAGTATCAACAGCTTCATACTTTAGAGTTTAACAGTCACCAAGCTGTGGCCACTTACTGTCTGCACTATCCCCCAGTCAACAGAGTGGTGCGCCACATGGAGGCTGAGTTAAGGCTTTATTGGAGGCTTTTCAAGGCCAAGGGTTGAGCCAGTAAGCTAAACAGATGTTCTCATAAAGCAAATATAATGGTAAGATGTCCAACCTCTGTGTCAGCGAGGAGGTGGAGATAGATTGATGGATTGTAGAAGGGAAGGAAAAGATTGGAGGGGGGTGTATGCAGAGTGCCAGAGAAGTGGATCGATGGACAGATAGATAATGGGAACGGAGGATTTTGAAGAAGCTCTGCATATTATCATGGACAAGGAGAACAACAGGAGAGAAGTCAGTCAAAACAGAACCAGCAGATAACAGTCAACGCAGACATAGTCCAACACACCTACACTTTATTTCTTTTTTTCGCTGCCCTTCTCTTCTAGCTTTTTCTTTGGGATCTTTATTTCCCAGGGTTCTCTTCTCCTACTCTCACACACACACACACACACAATCACACACACTCGCAGAACTACAGGCCTTGTTGAACTTTCTCCCCCAGGTCATGCGGTGAAGGAGGACAAAGTGGTATCTATGTTCTGCAGTTCATATTTGTGTTGGAGGCGCCACGCGGCCTGAGCTCCATGTTAGCTTGAGGTAATTACACCTATACACCACCAATATCCCCTCCCATTACTGCACACTAATGGGCCTTACTGCTCACACACACACACACACCCGAATACAAATACAATCAGTCACATACACCACTTTGTCCGGGCGGTAGAGGCCAGTGACAACATCAGTTAGCTTCGATCTGTCACGTCAACGTTGCTCGTGTTTTTCTGTGGTCAGGCTCAAATCCCCCCCTAGATTTCTTTAAGTGTGTGTGTCAGAGAGAGAGAGAGAGAGAGAGAGAGTGTGTGTGTGTGACAGTTAAACAGGGGAATTCTGCTTGTCACAGTGTTCAGAAAAGTACATTTTTACGTTTTGACGTCTTTCTGAAATTATTTTACCTGGGAAGCTGCAGAGGAATGGGACAAGTTATCAAGTAAAGCCAAATACAAACAGTGTATAACTCCTTATAAAGCAGCTTAATTGATTCTATTAGTTTTAATATTGGATTTTATTCAGATGTAACTGCCAGTGATGGTGGCTTTAAAGCTGTGTTGCACGCATTTTGTTGTCATTTCTGTGGGATGGCACAGAAATCCCTGATATTTCTGACTCAGAATTAGAACTCGGACATCAACGTAAGAGCAATCGTAATTATGGTATGAACTAATACATAGCATTAGTAATGTACTGTTAGCGTTTTAAAACAGCTGTCCCTTCACATCATTCAACAGTTAGGAGGACCCATTGTGCTGATAAGTTTGAATTTCACACGGACAGCTAGCTAGCCTAACTTGCTAATGTCAGCACTGAATCCAACTCTAGTCACCCTCAGTCCTGTATTTGTCCCACATTAAACAAAGAAGGGGGTCTAGCTAGCGTTAGCTGTCTCTCTTTCACGGGTCCAGTTGTGGATGGCAAATATGCTGAGTTAAAACTCACAGCAACAGGTAGTTCTGTAACCTCAGCACTCCGTGATTCGAAATCACAACACATAGTAACGTATGGAGTCATGGAGTAACAGAGTGAGTACTCAAATCACCGATGGTACTAAGGCTAGGTGTGAAGGAAGAAAGTCACACACTCGTAGCCACGATGCAAGAAAATGTTTGAATAATTTACCAACATTTTGACATGACAGTCTTCTGAAACGTTGGTAAATCATTCAAACCTTTTCTTGCATCGTTGGTACGACACCTGTATTTTCATCGTGGTCGGCACCTCTCCAAAACGTGCATTCCTCCTCTCCTTCATCCTGAAAAACTACAACCCCCCCCCCCAAAAAACCCAACAGCATTGGCCCTCGAGCGGGTTAACTGCCTGTGTGGCCGTTGGAACTGAAATTATATTATGAATTATTTTTAGTACCTGCTCACACAAATATTGCACTAATTGAATTACAGTACTGATATTGTCCATCAGAACCAAAAATTCATGTCACTGCAGAACACCTGTTTTGTTTTTGTGGGGGGGGGGGGTTCACAAGTCAAAACAAACACCAATGATAAATAGACTGATTTCTTGGCAAAAATGAATTTCAATTTTATTTTGACTTATAAGTATGAACAACAGTAGCAGGGTAGAAGTAGTTGAAAATGCACGTCATCCCTTAACACAAGACAGGTCATAAATCTTGTTAAATGTATTTGTCATCTGGGGAAACAAACTGGAACAAAGACCACAAGTGAATCTTGAAGCAGTAGTAGTTGCCAGCGTCTCATTCTTGGATTCCTCCAAAAATAAACTCATTTGATGACTTTATGAACTTTTCACTCTGTGCTTTATGGCCAGAAAGGTATGATCAGGTAGTAAATAACTGATGATTTATGCAGTCGAATCCCATTGCTCCACCTCTGCGTCTCCTCCACAAGTGGGGATCAAAGCCAGGTATGTGCCGAGGTTAGCCGCCCTCTGTCCAATATCCGCCTGATTCGTCCTGGTAAAGCCATAGCAATAGATCATATCTAGATGATGCTCCCTCAGCAAATACTGTGAGTGCAACTGCTCTGATAATATTTGAGATTTCCAAAACACAGTCAACCTCAATTCGGCATATCTGATTGGCCAATGGTAGCCAACTCAGTTTTCCAAAGTATTATCTTTAGAAACTTGTGTGTCAGTTAAAATTTTGGTTTTGTCAAAGTTTGGCTTTGCTTAACCTCAGTCAAACTGAGATGCAGTTCTTGTCTGCGTAGATGTACAGCGTGTGTCGCCCTCTACATTTCGAATACACATACACACACACATACAGTACTAACACACTCCTCTCACAGATGGAAGTGGAGCTCTGAGGCTCTTAGATGTGAAAACAGGTTGGAGACAGTGGGGTCAGATTTTACATGCTGTCTAATAGCAAATCCAGCTGGCTGTGTAACTGATCCACTCCATATAAACAGTAAAACACACACCACACACACGCACATTATTAGGCATACACATACATGCACAGACTGTTGATATGTACAGTATGTACAGCTACTGAACATGACTAACAAAGAAAATGCTACACAGATAAAATGCTGAAGGACATCATAAGATGCATTTATCCATGACAACTTTGCGGTGGAAATGTGGAAACTTAAGCAGTTATTGCTTGGCACCTCTGTAATGTGTGAATATTGAGAGGGCACACACACACACACACACACTCACACACACAAACAGGGACACGGTAGCTTCTGTAGCCAAATCTTGGTGTGTAAATGTGACTGGCCTGCAGCCAGCACAGCACACTAAATATAACAAAGTGCTAGTCCAGCATTGAAAGATCTGAGCCAGGACGTACCTTAGCGCCTCTTTGAGCTAGCATGAGAAAAGGCCGACAGATCCTTAATTGCACTCTCATGTAAATAAATCACACACATTAGCAACAAACTGGCAAGGTTTTCTCTCTCCTCTGTTTAGTTGTGCACCTCTGCAGTGAGCTCTGGTTAAAGTCAAGCAGGAGATGGTGAGGGACATTCAGATTGCAATAATAACGATAATATAGTGTAATGGAAACTGCAAAAATATATGCTCCTACAAATAGCACGTGCACAAAGAGCACACACCCACAGCACAAATAAGAGCTGTTAGTAACAGGTAAGAAACTTGTAAGATATAATTATGTAGAATGTCATTTTCAGAAAAAGAGAAAGGTTGATTCATTTTAAATGATCTAACGTTATCATTTACCAATCAAGTGAGCAACCAAATTATCAGAAGGTGTCAGTTTCTCCAAACTGTGGATAACTTGAAATATAAGTGGTTTCATTTAAAAACCTTTTATTCTATTACAATGAACTCATGTGGCACTTTTTTGCTACCTGTAAGGAGAGTCTTCTCTGTTGCCTTCCTGCTTAAACAGATCAGAGGTCAGTTAACTTAATGACACATTTAAGAGGACAGATGGATGTTGACACGAGTCTTGAATTTCATAATTCTGACTGTGCTGCAGTTTTTTTAATGTTATGTTTAGATTATGATTTGTATATTGCGGCAGTAGCCTTGAGATGATTTCTAACTTGTTTTGTGTGTGTGTGTGCATCCAAGACGTGCTGCATTACCTAAGTGAGTTCAATGACTGTTTTACAATCACAATATTTACTTAATTATTTGGAGATCTTTTGGGGGGTATGGGGTGGGAGGTCATAGTTTCTACGTTATAAATCTATATTTAATAATTTATTGATCAAAATGACATATGATGATATATGTTACTGTATATCAAATTAATATATCAAAATTTGCTAAAAAGTAGTGCATGCCATTGGAAATCATACCTTACTATTGGTCTCAGTGTTATTGCTTTGGGTTTTTTGTCCTGCGAGCAAAGCTTTTTTGTCTGGAAATGAATTAATTTGTCATTAAGTTATTGATATGTATACCAATCTTATCGGTCCACAATAGTCCACGCTCAGATGGCAGAGCTCCCTGCCTCAGTGGGAGGAAATTGCAGTGAGGGTGTTGGGAGCCTGAGATCCCATCATGTCTATCCAGTTCTGGGCTCCTATCTGCTCATCTGAAAGCCTGTGTGTCAGGTTCTCTTCCCTCCTTTACCCTGAGCATCCATCTTACAACCAAGATGAGAAGCAGATGTTGTATGAGTGTGCATGTTTGCGTGCATTTATGCATGCTTGTGTGTGCGTGAGTGTGTTTGGATGGCAGGAAGCATGGGGACAGGTCTTTAGAGCAGGTCATGGAGGCCATCAGTTTAGAGCATTCTCAGTCTTGTCACTATTAGGTGTATAATTCTGCTATTTTGTGAAATTACAATATTTACAACACCTGATTATTTAATTGATATATTTTATCAGTTTAAATGATGTCTGCAGCCTGGGTTGTAAGCAATCGTGGTTAGCTCTGTCACCTCACAGCAAGAATCTAGTGGCTTTTCTGTGTAGAGTTTGAGTGTTGAAAATGGCCATCAAACACTGGCAATTGCGTTTGCTGGAACACACGACTAAGCCGGAGGTACTGCTGGGATAACGTCACACCACAGCCAAAACTAATAATACTTAATAAGCTAAGACTTCAGTCAGACAACAAAAGAGAGCATTACTTTGCTTTTTTTCTCTTCCCAGTCTGCTACATATCCCCTCTCAACTTTTCTCTTGCTTCCTCCTTCGTTTATTCCTTCCTCTTTGTCTTATAAATTCCTTCCTACTAGAATTTTAGGAGAATACGCTCTTACCATTATACAGTACATCTCTTGATTTATTCTTTTAATCTCTTGCTCTCAACTATGGTAGCTTATGTTTCAAGAGGAAGTGAATAAACGGAATCCCATGAGGTGATGAAGTTCACTTAATTTTATTGATCTCAATTTCAAAAATGGTACAGAAGCACAGTCACCTCTGCCAAGCTGTTTTCAGTCCCCAGTATTTGTCTATTTGTTAGTTATCAGGATATCTAAAAAAAAACAGATTTCAATGACTACTGTATTCCTTGATTCAAGATGAAACAACATGCCACATTTCCGCCTTATGCAAAGCTCTAGTATTCCTCAGCAGGATATTCCAGAAATCAACATGAAAAAACATTTATTTTCTATTCTTTAAACTATAAATTTAGAGGACTTAGCAGCTTTCCAAGTACTTCTGATTTGTTTTGTATCCAGCTGAAGTATTGAAAAAAAGCCTGTTACTATTTGTGGACTTATTGCTGCACTAATAAGAAGAACTGTTCAGGAAATGTCTAAATGTCATAATACATTATATACCTATGTAGGTATTTAAGAAAGAAAACTATAATGTGTGTACTGATACTATACTAATAAATACATGAAGTGTTTTTTCTACAATGACTACCACTGTAAATGTCTGATTTATTCTTTTAATCTTGTGCTCCAATGACACAAGCAGTAGTTGATTTTTACTAAGAGGCTGATGGTGGTGTAAGTTTCAGGTGGAGACTGATAAATGGAATCCCTGATGATTCAGTAAAAAGCAATTTGTTTTGATTTTTAATATGAATATTATGCCAAACATTTTATAATTAAGTGTGCCTGCTTACACTAAATATTGCAGGTTTACAGTTTATGTTGAAGCACTTAAAGCAGTTGAAGTTTTCGTTGAAACACTGAAAGGGTTTGAAGTGTCCGTAGAAGTGTAAGAATTGAAAGGAGTTGAGGTGTCAATTAAACTGTAAGTGGGTATTCAGACTGAGAACAGCCCTGCGTTACAACAACACAGTTATAATACTCAGGATTTTACAACTCTGGAAAGTTATCAAGGTGGCAACTATTTTATATTTTGCCGAGACAGCTAAGGTAAACGGTAGAAATGCGGCGTTCACGTTGCAAAGTAATCCACCAGGAATGGGCGTTTGCAAGCACATGACTGGCCACCCAAAATGTCTTGTCAGATGTGTTTCCCCCCTGCATTTGCATCCCTGCTGCGCTGCCAGACTGGCCCTATCCAAATGAATGGAGGGCTAAAGTCAGTCTGGCCTTAGAGCTGAAAGCAGATAAAATCAGTAAAACTAGATTGCAGCTAACCAACAGAGAAAAGAACAACAGGGGTGCTAACATATACTGCTAAATTAGCATAAAAGCTAATGTGGCTACAGTCTGGGTATACTCTCCCCATCTAAAGGAAAGTTGGAAATGGCCATTGTGGGAACAATGTCACCAGAAATGGACCATTTTTTTCAAATCACATACTAACCAGTCTCCCACTGGAGTTCACCCTTTAACTTCTGCTGTATTTGTTGTACCTGCACGGGAAGTCACTACTCATTGTGAAATGCATTGAACCTCTTACAATGATTCCTGTCCTTGTTTTTGCTGCCCTGGCCTCATTTTGCCTCATTATTTTCAATGGAAATAGTGTTCCGTTAGAGTTGGTTCCTGCCAAGAGCTAGAAGTTAAAAACACTTTAATGTTTGACACAAAAAAAGCACTTTAAGTAGGTTTCCAATAGTTGCTTGGCAACAGCAGCAGCGACCTGCACCTCCAGTGCCTTGAACATGCTTCTTTGAAGCCAAAAGAAAGAAGTGGCCAGTGGAGATTGAGGCTAAAACTTCCTGTCAGTGAAGAACTTTATATGAGGTGGAAATCCAGGTCTTGTGGGGTTGGGAATGATGTGGAAGTAAAATTGAGGGCACACACATGCACATCTATATATATCAGAGCAAATGCGAAATAGGAATGTTATTGCAGAAAAATGTACATCCATTTTTTCTTCTTTCCATACATAATTTTGAAAAAGAAAACTGTGTGTAATTGCACATTGTAGAAGCAATATTCTGTATTGTTGTATTCCTCTGGGCATTTCAGGTTATGTGTACAGTTTTTGCATTGTGCATTAAAATCATACATTCTCTCTAAACTCATGGGTCAAACAATGCCTGTTAAGCATAGAATCATGGCGTCCACATGGCACCATCATCTCGTCCAACCACCATCTCTCATTATAATCCCAGCCTTCTTTTCCCTCTTATCCATACAGCATGCTGGGAGCTGTGTTTCATGACACTTGGGGCTGGTGTTCATTTTGTGGCAGACATTAAGATTTACCCATTGTTTTGTGCGATAAATCTCTCACAAGGTGACTAAAGCACAGGGATAAAGTACGTATGTGTGCTTTATACTAAGTGTAAGTTTGTTCATTGGAGTGCACACGCACATGTGGAACATAATCTGGCAGGATAAAGCACTGTATTAAAGAGGATCCAGACAAACGACCACCCGCTGTGTAGACAGAAACCTGAGCAGGCCCAATAAGATCTACAGTGGAATTCACTGTTTCTAATAAGGGCTGTGTTCACACTGCAGCTGAAAATATCTCAATTTTGGGTTTGTTTGTACCATAACACATACAATTTCAATTTCAATTTTGTTTGCTACTAGGCAGGTAGTTTACAGTGATTTTATCAGAGCTTTTTTTTCTTTTCTGAAAACAGCTGCCTGCTGTGGGTGGAAACAGGGTTGATAAGAGAGGCAAGAGTGAACCAAACAATAAAGTTGTGGGCTGGGAAACCAAAGCAATAAACTGAAAGATTCTAAAATATGCTGTAGACCTGAGGGGAACTGCAGAGGTGGGAGATAATTATCAGTGGGTTAGCTACTACAAGTGAGCCCTTTCCCCTTACACATAGTCATTTCACCCATTGCTAGAATAATAATATTGATTAGTGCAGCTTTAAGGTCTGTAGTGTAAATGTAGCCTCCTTGGCTTCCATGGATGATGATTGGGGGCAAATTAACCTGGTTATTACCTCCATGTCAACTCAAGTTCACTGTAAATATAAAAAGCTTTTATAGACTGATTTGTCACACAAGGGCATACAGGCATGTGCACACACATTTAGAAGAGCACTAATGACTCTCTGGTTGGCTGACACAGTAGCCCTTTAAAACACCAACACAAACCTCTCCATTTCTTACCAGTCCCTCCAAAATTATAGCCATATCATGTTCACTATCTGCCTCTGCAGGTATAAGTTAATCTTACTTTGTGCTCTGAGTAAAAAGAAGATGTTTATTTTCATCCCAGACTTGGTGCACGGAAAAGAGAAGTCAGTGCTGACACGTTGTAAACACCCAGATTGGATGTTGGATTGAATGGTGTCACTGAAACCGGACCTCTACGTAATGATAGGCAATCACTGCGTTAACCTGGTAGATTACATGATTCAGAGACGCCAGTGGAAGATGGTGATGAAACCCAGACACAGGTGGAGACGACATGCACACACACACACACACACACACACACACACACACAGCACCAAATATATACAAATGCATACGAGCCTAAATGCATGTGCCACCAACCTCAATGGACGGAACAAATGCGTAGGGTTTGTTTGACCTTCAACCTATCCACTGATCCAACTCCATGCTTTCAGTAATGGGCCTCCTCTTCCAGTAAACTCTCTCTCCTTTTCCTTCCCGTAACGGCTACTTTGTGTATACATGGTCTTCAAACCACAGAACGGCACGTGACGGAAACTGATGAAAAAAATAATTGAAGATGGAGTGACTAGTCATGTATTAACTGGAAAAAAATTACATGTGAAACATTTTGTCTTAAAATACAATGGTTAGAAATGGTGAACATGCTGAATCGATTACCACCAACTGTAGTTCTGCCATAAAAGGAAACTATGCCATGTTCCTGCCTCTACTTTGTATTTATGCTGGGAAAGCAATTGAAACTAGTCAGGATTTGTTTCACCGGCACACCTGAAAACTGTCAAAAAAACAACCCCAAATCCCATCATTTTCCAATCTAGTGCTGTATAAATGCTCATGATCAGGCTGTGGTGTGACCTCAGTGGCCAGTTCATCAGTAAGCAGCGTGGCTATTGGCTGCCTGTTGCAGCAGCGGAAGGTTATGGCTCCTGCTAAATCTCCAGGGAGGGTTGTAACAGTGCAGAACAACAATAGGGCCGATGCTGTGTTTAGTCTGCGTCTGCGGGGGCTTACAGCAGATTTTGCACTTTGAAACAAGACCCTGGCTTTCTACCAAAGACTTTAAGACTCTCTCGCAGCTAGCTTATTACATCTTAGTTTACTTTTCATCTGTATCCAAGGCACACACAAACACACACAGCATCACACCCAGAAGAAAACCAGAGGTATAAGTTGATATTCACTGCTTCCCAATCTCTCCTGGCCATCTCTTGATGCTGCTTCGCTCTTATAAATTATTGGGGTGGGGAGGGGGGGCTGAACCTAATGGTTAATTAAAAAAAAAAAAACTAAGACCCTCTCCAGCATTATTAATATTTACTTTGGATCCTCCCTTTGACTTTGAAAAGTACCCAGACACAGGTGGAGACGACATGCACACACACACACACACACACACACACACACACACACACACCAAATATATGCAAATGCATACAAGCCTAAATGCATGTTCAAATACAACACCACATTCAAAATAATATGACACTATAAATAATAATAACACTAAAAATTGTCACATAGCATCCAAATCACACAATATAAGTGGAATTAGCAATTGCCAAAATGGTGAAAAATATATCAAAATGATGCACCTTGTTTACTGAATATTTCGGCAATTCTTTATTTTAGAACCAAGCACTTCCACTGTCACTTTACGGTATATGACACATTTAAAGGGGATTTTACAAAGTCTGTTTACAGGTCTTGGGGAATACTACTGCATATGTGAAAAAGGTTGTATAAAACCTTTTGTGGCTCTAGAGGGAGCTGAAATCTGATAAACTTACATCAAGCGAATCAAGTGACATCACTTAAGGCAAGTGACATCACTTAAGGCAAGTGACATCAAGTGATATCATTTGAGTCAGCGTTGGTTGGGGCTGAAGGCTATCTTGAGTCTGTGTTATAGGAGCACAGTGCTAAATAGTACCCTCCCCATCAGCCAAAAGAAACAAACTGCTTAATCCCCCCCCTTTTCTGACCCCCCTCCCCTCCCTCCATAATTTTCATACTGTCCCTTAAACTACCTCAAGAAGGTGCTACGTAGCTGTGGAGGTGGGTACAGGTAGCTGTCAGCTGCAGAGGGAGAGGTGGTGGAGTGGCTCAGGTGAACAGCATCAGGGAGAGGGAATTGGCACAGCTGAAACCGGTTAATTAATTATGCTCTCCCTAAATACACTAGCACGCTGGACCTGTGGAAACACGACAGCCAGCCAGGAAGGCTGGCTTTTCTGGACACAAAGGAAGAAGTAGAGGCGGTTGGAGGAACGGCTGATGCTGGAAGGGAAGATTGCGTGCGGAGAAGAAGAAAGAAATAAAGAATATTGCCTGCAAACGTGGTCTCAGCGTGTGTCTCAGAGTCAAGGGAACTTACGGTAGCACGATTCTGCTACAACAGGCACTTGGCTTCTGAGGTGAGCATGGCAGATCCACAGCAGGTGCAGCCGATGGTGGTACTGGCCCAGATGCTGGGTGAAATCGCAGGAATGCGCCATGAGCAGGCGGCGGTGAATAGGCGGCAGCTGGAAATGATGCAGGAACAGGCGGAGAAGCAGACCCAGCTGCTAGCAAGCCTGGTGTTCTGGCCGGGAGCTGCATTACCATCAACCCCACCACTCTCTCTCTCCGGCGTTACCCTCCACAAGATGTCGGCGGCGGATGACCCCCAGTCATTCCTCGTAATGTTCGAGGCGACGGCGGTGGCATGTGGATGGCCGGCGGCAGAGTGGTCGGTGCGGCTGCTGCCACTGCTCTGCGGGGAAGCACAGACAGGACCGCCCCCTGTAGGCTGCCTGGCCAACACCAGCACCGCGGAGAAGGGCTGCCGCAATTACCACCTGCACGTCCCAGCCCCTTACCATGCTCTAACCCTCTCTCTTCTCTCTCTCCCTCCCAGGGTCCAGCTGCTACAGGCGCTGCTCACAACCTGCAGGGGGCTTCTCGAACGCTGGGGCAGGAGTGCTGGAGATGTGGGCTGCCCGGACACTGGACTATGAGTTTGTGCAGTCTGATAAGGGAGGGGCAACGCAGATCTACCACCTCAACCTCCTAAAAGCATGGAGAGAGGCGGAGCCGGTGGCTCTGGTGTCAATGGTGAACGAGAGAGATGAGTTGGGGCCTGAGGTTTCAAAATCGGCCAGTGCCGCCTTACTACCTTTTGACAACCATCACACACTGTCCCAGAGAACAGACATTGCCGAGTTGCAACGGCATTTTGCCGATGTGTTCTCAACCTCATAGAGCATCACATTGAGACTCACCCGGGAATGATTCACGGCCCTACCGGTTGCCTGAGCACAAACGGAAAATGGTTCAGGAAGAATTAAAAGCCATGCTGAAGATGGGGGTAATAGAAGAGTCCAACAGTGCCTGGTGTAGCCACATTGTTCTTGTAGGCAAGAAGGATGGGACCATAAGGTTCTGTGTGGACTACCGCAAAGTGAATGATGTGTCACGATTTGATGCCTATCCGATGCCTCGGGTCGACGAGCTCCTGGATCGGTTAGGCACCACTCGTTTTTTCACAACGCTGGATTTGACCAAGGGCTACTGGCAGATTCCCTTGTCTCCAGAGTCTAAGGGGAAGACATCCTTCTCCATTCCGTACGTGTTGTACCAATTTACCACACTTCTGTTCGGGTTGTTTGGGGCGCCGGCCACCTTCCAACACCTCATGGGCTGAGTGCTATGCGGCCGCCTACCTGGATGACGTTATCATCCACAGTGACAACTGGGCAGAGCATATGCGGCGGGTGGCTTCAGTGCTCGGGTCATTGAGGCAGGCCAGTCTCACCACCAACCCGAAGAAGTGTGCGGTTGGACAGAAGGAGGTACAGTATCTGGGGTACCATTTGGGCGGAGGGCAGGTGCGCCCCTAGAAAGACAAAACGGCTGCCATTGCCGCCTGCTCGAAGCTCAAGTCAAAAAAACAGGTGAGGCGGTTCCTGGGGTGGCCGGCTAGTACCGGCGATTCATTCCCAACTTTGCCGAGCTGACCAGTCCCTTGACTGATCTCACCCGGAAAGGTGCCTTAGATCTGGTCCAGTGGACGGAGCGGTGCCAACTGGCGTTTGAGAGGGTAAAACAAGCCCTCTGTGGGGAGCCTCTCCTCCACACACCTAACTTTTCTCTCCCTTTTGTTCTGCAGACTGATGCGTTGAACAGAGGAGTGGGGGCCATTTTGTCCCAGCAGGTGCAGGGTGTCGACCGCCTGGTCATATAAATCAGCCAGAAGATGTCAGAGAGGGAGGCCAGATACAGTATAATAGAAAAAAAGTGCCTGGCCATCCGGTGGGTGGTCGAGATCCTGCGTCCGGTGGGTGGTCGAGACGGTGGGTGGTCGAGACCCTGCGGTATTATCCGCCCATTCACCCTCTGTTCGGACCATGCCCCCCTCCAGTGGCTCCACCGCATGAAGGATGCCAATGCCCGGATCACCTGGTGGTATCTGGCTCTCCAGCCTTTTAATTTCAAAGTGATCCATAGGCCGGGGGCGCAGATGGCCGTGGCCGATTTCCTCTCCCGTTCCCATGGGGGGGGAGTAAGTTAGGCCGGATGGCTCCCCGGCCTAAGTCTGGCAGTGGGAGTATGTGGAGGTGGGTATGGGTAGCTGTCAGCTGCAGAGGGAGAGGTGGTGGAGTGGCTCAGGTGAGCAGCATCAGGGAGAGGTAATTTGCACAGCTGAAACTGGTTAATTAATTATCCTCTCCCTAAATACACTAGCATGCTGGACCTGAGGAAACACGACAGCCAGCCAGGGAGGCTGGCTTTTCTGGACACAAAGGAAGAAGTAGAGGCGGTTGGAGGAACGGCTGATGCTGGAAGGGAAGATTGCATGCGGAGAAGAAGAAAGAAATAAAGAATATTGCCTGCATTCGTGGTCTCAGCGTGTGTCTCAGAGCCAAGGGAACTCACGGTAGCACGATTCTGCTACAGTAGCTAAGCAAGTATGTAAGTTAGTTCAGAACAACTTGCTTTTAATATTTCCCTGTCAGACCAAACATGCGCACACGCACACGCACACACACCATTTAATACTTGTCTCTGTCAGACATCTTTTGGTTTTTGTGGCTTCTTGGCAGCCCAGAAGGAGCTAAATAAATGTCAACTTGTGACCAGGGTTTTAAAAAATCCACAGCAATATACTGAGTTAGATTCAGCCTTGACAATCACGTCACACATCAGCCTGCCCCAGGGTTACGAGCGACGACTCTGGTGGGCTTCTTCCCCCTCTCCGTCTCTCCCTCCCTCCCTTCATCCTCCTGCCATAACAATGGGGAGGAATGTAGAAGTCCAAAACACACAAATGATCAGGTGCTGAACATTTACAGTGCTTGTGTCTTACAGCTCAGCCCCGGGGTCTAGCTGGGTAAAGCCAAACCGCTTCTTTTTATATTTTACTTTTTGTAGTCCTTGGCTGATTATTTTTAAGGCTGGGGGAGTTAAGGCTTCTGTCTGACTTTTGTCTGTGGTGGAAAGCTATAATAAAGCTTACCTTTACCCCACTGCTGACCCAGAGCAAGATGGGATGGTGGATGATTATTGTCCGTTTGCTTATATTGAGGTCTTATATAAATATGTGGTAGTGGCAGTGGCAGTGGCAGTTTCATTGTTTCATTTTCATTGCATGTTAACTGTTTTCATTTATTATTTATTATTAGAATAATTTTATTTCACTGTCACTTTAGAAAATAAATAAAGTTACAGTTAAAATACATTAATCTAAAACTAACTGAAGCACTAACCAGCTAATAATAGTTAAAAAAGTCACACAATGTGTCATCACTAAAGTTTTAAACTGTTAATGACTTTATGTATTCACTTCCATCTGAAGCGAATATGTACAGAGATTAACCTTTGCACATTTTAAAAGGCACAGTCATTACGCAATCCAAAATCAAGGTAATCCTTTTTTGTAGTCTTGCTTTTTGTAACAAAATATACCATGAATCAAGACACTTTCTATGGTTATGTCCTCCAAAATGATCATGAAGTTGAATCAACACCTCTCTAAAACAGTTTCAACCAAAGCTGAACATTATAATCTTCTATCTTGGAGTTATTGCAGGACTGTTGTATTAGACTGCATTAGTTTTAGCTAGGTGTATCTAATAAACCAGCAAAGGAGTGTATATTTTAATTTATATTTAAGTTAACTTTGGTGAAATAACTTCAAATGGTAACATTTATGTTTAATATACATGGTCCCTATTCACCTAATAAATCACCAAGGGAAGTATGAGGCGATGAGGCATAGCACCACAAATGCTAGGATAATTTGACGGGGCTTTCACGTGAAAAAGTGTATAGTTTGCAGAGCACAAGTTAAAACACACTACATCGGGAAGTTTAATTTATAAAAAGTCTAGATATATTTGCTAGTGACAGGGATGTAGATGTACCAAATATGTTCATTTGTTCTGCTACTTTCAATCAAAATGTGGAATAAGGAAACAAAAAAATTTACATTTTCTAACCTGGTATCCACACCGTCTTGGATATTTGCTTCTAACTTTCTTGTAACTGTCAGTTATTTTACAGAATTACATTCATCTATTCATACGTCTATTTGTCTTTGCAGTCAAACTTGTCATCAATAAAACTCCATCTACTGTCTGTCTGTAGTTTCAGTTTAATTTCGTTAGAGTTTCAGTGCCTTTTTAGTGTCCTATGGTGACCTGACATATTTCATAATAAACATGTTCAAATATATTGAAGGTCAGCTCAAAATAATGGAAAATATCGGCAGCTTCAAAACATATACAAAACACATATGTGGAACACACACACTCAAAGTGCATACTAATAGCCATACACACTCATGCATGAAGACACTGCAGTGGGAAATGACTACCAGACGCACAAACGTTTTGTTTGTGATTGGTATGTTACACAACACTAGTCACTTTGGCAGGAAATCAACCGTCATTGGTGGTATTTTATACTTAATATCCAGTTGGCTGATAAAAGAGCGACAGTGGCACCAGCCATGCTGGCCAGTGGGCAATAGTTATTTTCCTTGTTGAATACACACACAGAAACACATACCACAGTCACATACAGTATAATGCATACTGAATCTGGCCATGTCCAAGTTTAGCTGAACCCTGATTAACAGTGTCAGTCTAAATCACAGGGTTGATTTCAGCGCTAAACCAGACCTGGGGCTGATTGGGCAGGCATGAAGAAAATGACTTACAGGGGGGGGGGGACATGAATGAGAGGAATGAGGGAAGTGGAAGGAACAGAGATGAAGTGGCAACATTTTAAAAAAGCCGAAAAAAGATGAGGAAGAGGAACAGCAGGGGTAAGGAGAAGAAGTGGATGAGAGGACAGAGGGGAGACAACGATTCAATTAAAGAAAAAATGAAAGAGAAACGGTAAAGACAGAAATGTTAAAGTAATAAGGACGCACACAGGGATTTCCTTCAACACGTTATTTTGTTGTCAGTGAAATCCAGTTAAACCAAAACACATTTCTCTGTGATATTTCGAAAAGCGTCGAAAACATTTACTGCGCAGTAAACTTTTTTGACATAGATCGAACTTGACATTTTGAATTTAATTAGACGGCGTGAGTTTGTAGCAACAGTAGCAGCGAGCGTGGGGAGTGTTTGTCTGTACACATGTTCCTACTTTATTGTGAACTCTGCTGACCGCACTTTAAAAAACACACAGCAGTTGGGCCAAAACTGGGACGCCAATGAAATTGGTCCAGGTAGAAAGAGAGAGAGAGAGAGAGAGAGAGAGAGAGAGGCACTAACAGAAAGAGAGGTGGAAAGTCAGACAGACAGCAGGGTTTATGTGGATTAGCAGTTCATATATACTATTTAAGGTCACAAGATTGATTCCTGCAGCACCCATGCCAATGTGGGTCTATCATTAGGGAACTTAGTGTTTGATGCCAAGTGTTAATTGCTATGATGGTTCAGCACTTCATTTCCCAGAGGTCACCTGTGTGGGCTGTTCTATGACAGATGTGACATCGGTCTACTTTTAGATTTTTGCTGATTGGCCATTGTGGACATCATGCTTATGCAGTCTAGCCAATTCTTCCATTAATTTCAAACTTAAAAAAAGAGTCACTTCCTTTATGTCAGAGGATTTTATAACAGAGCTATAATGCAATGACTACAAAAGGCTTGTTTCAATATTTTGGGAAAAATGCTTATTTGCTTTCTCTCCGAGAGTGAGATGAAAAGATCAATACCCCTCTCATGTCTGTGTGTCACGTATGGAGCTGGAGTAAGGATGTGTTTAGCCTAGCTTAGCATAAAGACTGGAAGCAGGGGAAACAGCTAGCCTGGCTCTGTCCAAAGTAATTAAATATGCCTAGATGCACCTCTAAATCTCACAAATTAACAGGTTGTGGCTGGTTTGTTTAATCCATACACCAGAAATGTAAAAACTATAATTTGTGGTTTTAGGGGAAGTTATTTCTTTTTTATCTTCAAATTTGGACATAGCCAGGCTACCTGTTTCCTCCTGTCTTTATGCTAAACTAAGCTAACCACATCCTGGCTCCAGCTTTTTAATGCACTGACTGATATCAATCTTCTCATCTCACACTTGGATCAAAAGCTGAATTAATAATAATAAAATAATAATTAAACTATATAAATAATAATAAATAATAATAATAATAATAAAATAAAATTGATACAAATTAATTAATAAACATGTGCTTATATAATAATCAAACAAAAGTGTTGGGATTATTATCTAATGTGGCTGATCTATTCAGGTTTATTTTTAGAACTATTTCAGGTAAGCAATGATTTATTTATGTGTGGCAGCATGATTTTTTTTAACCACACCCATCACGTCAGTTTTGGTTACACAGAGAAAGTAAGGAGATGTTGTTATATAATATTTCATGTGAATTTACCAATGTTTTAAGCTGTCAGACAGGCCACACATATCAATTATAAAGCATAAAACTTTTCATTTTCTGACTGAGAACATGTGAATCACCTTCTGCATCACTCAACAGTACATGGTGTGTCAACAAGGAGCTCCACGGCTAAACAGGGACAAAACTGACGTCTTTATTCTCACTTATTTCAACGAACCAAGAACTTGGCATATTCTGGTAAAATGTTCATGACATTTGGTCCTTCCGACAATCAATATCCAAAGAAACAAAAATAAAAGTTTTGCGAGAAAGAGGTGTGAGCAGAGAGAATAACAGAAAGAAAGAATGAAAGAGAGTGAAAGAGAAAGTGTTAAAAAGAGAGAGGAGGGGAAAGACTGGCAACAAGTAGGAAACCTCCGGTAAATGCGTCAGTCTGGAAGGTGACACCTCTGTACCAATGAAAGTTTCCACTACACAGACACACATAAATATACACTCACTTGTGTTTGGGTTGCTATGTGTTTGTTGGGCAGGTTGAGAGGTGTGTGTGTGTGTGTGTGTGTGTGTGTGTGAAAGACATGGTGACTATGTTTGTGGCGTTGGGTGGGTACATAGGTGGTGGCATGGGTGTGTATGGGGTGGAGTGACTGTGTGTGTGTGTATGTGAGGGCGTATGAGGGTGTGTGTAAGGGTGTGGTATGTAACAGTGTGTGTTTATGTCCCGGTGGCACGCAGCAGCCGTCTGTGCATAAATAGGAGCATGTCAATGGTAGGTAAAGTGACGGTGATGTCATGGGTATTTTTCCAGTATGTGTGCTTCTATGTTTGTCTGTGTGGGTATTTATGTGGGTGTGTGTGTGTGTGTGTGTGTGTGTATGTGCGCCCTGTATGGATTTGCAACGTCACTTTAACACTCTTGTTTTCCCCTATTTGTGTATTAGCCATACCCTGGACAAACCCAACCTCGTCCCTTTCTTTCTCTTTGTGAAGCTTTATATATGATCAAAGGATGACAGCAGGTCACTATAATTGACTCTCTTTCACTCATGTCCACAGTATTTGGTGGAAGACCATTGTTTAAGTTAGGACTGTAATAAAATACACTTACATAAAATACTGTTCTTTAAAATCGAAAACAAGATGGATTTACAAAGTTGAGACAAGTCAAAATGAATTTTAGAGGCAAAACAATTGCATACAAAGTCAATGGACAGATGTGAGTGGACGTGAACGGGCTCACTAGGCATTGCAAATTGAGTTGAAAATGTTAATATGAGTTAAAAATGTTTCAGCTAGAGCGAAACATTTGCGCATATCCTGAGGCTTTAGAATTAGAAGACTCCATTCATAATGACAGAGACACGGAGAAAAAGGGATGGTCTGGAGGAAAATAACAGAAAGAACTGCAATTCATTTCTAATCAATTTCTAAGCTATAGGCACTCTCTGCACACACAGTTGTTGTGTACGCCATTAGCTAGCTAACAGCTAACTTCTGTAGAGTCGGTACATTGGCAAGAAAACATGGACTTCACAAACAGTCCAGGGGTCAAAAGCAAGGTGAATATTCACTTTGTGTACAATCTAAATGCATCTTTTCATCTGTTTATCACATTTTTCTTTACAGAATGACAGCTGAGTTCTGGTGTCACCTCTAGACTAGCTACTGTTCTGCAAGCATCTGTAAATCAATGCAATTTCTCATTCAGAATTTAAGTAAAATGTGTTCCTGGGGTTTACGATCCATAATCAAAGATGAATGAGTTTCTACTGCATCTCTTGCTATTAGAAGTTAAAACCAGTCAAGTCCAACAGTGATTATAATTTGTTGGCATCACAAAAAACTATAGCTAAGATAAAAATTTACCAGCATGTATATACAGCATCATAACTTGGTTTCTTCCCTAATGATGATATTGATATCCACCAACACTTCTGACTCTTCTAATGTAATTCTTCAAACTTTTCAGCAGTAATCACTGCTGTCTATACATGTCTTCACCATTCGCCCTTCACTGTCCTGCTGTTATTACAGACATGTTTGGATGGCCATATGATTTGACAATGGACCCCCCCCTAATTCTGTCAATCTGGTGACTTTTAACCCAAGGTGGTCTAGGGCTTAAAGAATAAATTCACAATTTTTCAAGTCTGTCTTAAGTCAGGTTCCCATATGAACTTGAAAGAGGTTTTGATTGCTGTTATCATTCCTCCTGTTCATACTAGCTATTAAAAGATCCTTTCCGAATTGACTTTTAATGTAAGTTATGGGGGTTAATATCATGCTTTAGCAGTCTGAGTCAGTCAAATCAAGAGGATATCTTACAGATGTAGTCTTTTTAGTACAAAATGTCCTCTTTGTGTTTCCCTGTTGAGCTGCAGAGGAAGGACAGTAAGAAAAAGAGGGAAGTTTTCTCTAAAAAGGCTGTAACTTTGTCAGATATCCACTTGATTTGTCTAACTTGGGTGGCTGAAGCTTCATGTTAGCTGTAGATAAACTTTTTTGCATAGAATGAGGACTGTGGAGTTTGTCCCCCATTACTTACATTGAAAGTAAAACAATTAAATTAAGCAAATGTAATGTTCATCATCAATGTTCATCATTGTTTTAAGACAGACTTGAAATATTTGTGAACCTATACTATAATATTAGTTTGGGTTTTTTCTGGGGTTGGATTTGTAGTATTTTTGCGTTATGACAATGTCACTGCGATTTTAAATGAAGTTGCCCTACTTCTTGAGCACAACGCAGAAATTACGGTTTCACTTTGGCTCTCTATTTGACAAAAAACGTTTAAAAAAATCATCTTGTGCCTGTAGATAGTTTTTTTTACAAACCTGCCCTCTATCTGCCTGCATCATGTCCCACCACAACATTCTTTGTATTTCACATACAAAACCCTTTCCATGTTGTTTTGGAGAGCAACACCATGTATACATCTGAATTCAGATCGACCTAGGCCCTAACAGGAACATGACAAGTTTGAAAAACAAAATCTTTTTACGTTGTTTGACTGATGTTTGTGTGCTCTAAACTCTACTAAAGACCATTCAATAGCAAATTTTAGGCAATCCAGGAACATTTAAGCTTTCATACACACTTCTGCACAGTTCCACAAACTCATGAGACATCAGATTAGTTTAACGTGATAAAATTTGCATGTCTTATTGCAACGTTAAGATCATTCGTTCAAGCTGTTTACTGTACCAGGAAAAATCGTATTACGATACTAATGCACGGTAGATGTGTGCCCCTTCATGGCAGCCACTGTGGATGCAGGCCTCCCTTGTTGTGCTGGCATGGCACCTCCAATCAGCTGCCTGTAAAGCTGTCAGTAGGGACCGCAGGCCCTGGAGGTACACAACACTGAGCCCTGTTAAAAATCCACAGATCACCCTGCTGGTTTTGTTTCTGAAAAACATGGTGTTTACATGTTTTAAGGCATGTGGTTGGGGTACAAGAGGGGGAATCAAAGGAAAGGGTGTAGGAATAGGCCTTAAAGAAAGATATGTTGCATATAATGTTGCTAATCCCCTTTTAAAAGCCATAGATCATCGCTTATTTTGTTTCCCGAAACAAAAATAGGTCCCATTAGTTGTTTACCACAGAACACTTAAGAGACATGCCACAATATGAGGTCATTACCGTGGGTTTCTATCACGCACACTGGCAGATCATATTTCTCTCAGCGTATAATTGTGTCTCCCTGCAGCTAATTATTTGTGTAAACCTGAACAAGCTACTGCTGCTGAGTTTTATAGGATATATTGGTTTTAAATGACGTTGAGCACAGCAGGGTAACAGTAACGGGTAGTAAAAAAAAAAGGCTGACACTTTGTGTATGTGTGTGTGTGTGTTTGTGATGATTTGGGGTAAGCTCTAGAATTATGCCACACAAGTACTCACAAAAGTAAAATAAAAATATTGGATGAAACAGACTTGCTTACCTGACTGATAACTGGAACTATTAATAGCAATAATAAGCTTATTCCACTAGCTCATAACCTGGGGACTGGTATATAAAGAAGGATCTAGGGAAGGTTGTGACATAAATTGGGGCCAATACATTTATTAATACTGAATAACCATTAATTGACATAATTACTAGTTAGAATATTTTTTTGAAACAAGTATGTAGGCAGCTGGGGCAGAAGCAGTAGAAATTGGTGAAAACAAAAACATGGTCAAACTTTAAAATGTTTAAACTTTAAATTCTCCGTCCATCTTTGGACCTTTTCAACTTCTCTTCAACCTCTTCGTACATATTTTATCATATTAGTTCAGCTTTTTCATACCTAGTTGAGCCATTCAGTTGTCTCATTATCGTCATCACTTGCACATTCTTTGACAACTGCTTTCACACGTTACATGTCAACTGACACTTATGCTGATTTTTATTCCTCAACTGACAATTAAACTATTTTAAGATCTTAGACTAACTGAAACTTCAGCTGCTTGGAGTGCACAAATTTTATCACTTACACAACTGACATTTCAACTGTACTTATCTTTTACTCCTCAAGTGACCTTCCACCTGCTTTCATCTCTTACTGTTCAAATGACAATTCAAGTGCTCTGCATTCATCTAATTTCTCCTTTGAATGTTTACACTTCAAACCCTTTCAGGTCTGTTGATACTGTTGACTATTCATACACCATTTAAACACTTCAGTCGAAAAACATCAGCTGACATCGTCTTTCAGTTTATACTCCTGAAATGGCACTACTTTCTTTTAGGACTTCCACTTCAACCTACACTTTAATTCATCACATACACTTCAGCTGACATTTCAACTCCCTTCAGTGTTGGAACTCCAAATGACTCTTCAACCCCTTTCAGCACTTTCACTTCAACTGATATTTCAACTTCCCTCAGCACTTACACTTACAACTATTTTCAACAATGCTATTTCAACTTCTTTCAGTATTTGTATTTTCGACTGCCACTTTTGAATTTCAACTACATTTGAAACCTATTTGACCACAGTGGGGAAAAAATAATAAAATCATTATATTCATCATTCATTCAGTATGTCCTAAATATAGATGTTTCACTTTGTAAAATGTTATGATTGTGCCCACTAAGAACTTGTAACTTTGTATCTCTTCTAAAGAAGATACTTTATTTTATTT
Organism: Siniperca chuatsi; assembly: GCF_020085105.1. Lineage (NCBI taxonomy): Eukaryota > Metazoa > Chordata > Actinopteri > Centrarchiformes > Sinipercidae > Siniperca > Siniperca chuatsi. The sequence goes on from NC_058061.1 coordinate 18,429,199, forward strand.
TTATACCATAAATCATTTTGTCAGACTAGGTGTTCCTTGTTCCATATGGTGAATATAACATTTTGTATGGAACCTCTTGTATGTACTGAAAATATAAAAACATGTACACATGTAAAATCACATTAGAAGAATCCTATGAGAAGCTGGAGAGTTGTTGCTTTTCAAATTGTGGCTTGGTACAGAACAGAGGTGAAGTCAGATAGACAGTCTGCAGACCCGTGCAGAGCACCACCACAGGGTAGTGTTACTCTGCCAGCCAGACTCGGCCTGTGGCTCAATCCTGGCATCAGCCTGCGGCAGGACTGTAGAAAGACCCAGAGCAGTCGCCTTTCATGTTGCTTTCACAGGCTTAGCTCCTACTTGACAGAAAGACATTAGCAGTCATTACCACTGCACCAGAACCTGTTATGAAGTGATGCCTGTGTGTGTGTTTGTACATTTAATGATCAGTTCATCTGAGCAGCTGAAAGGTTTGTCACATGGCGAGATTTCCATTAAGTGCAAGCTCCTTGCCAATTCAAATGCACCAGACATTGACACACTGTAAACACACATGCACAAGAAACCAGCAGGTACAAATGTTACTGAAGTTCAGCCAATATGGGAATTTTAAGGTCAACACTGATATGCATACTTTTGTGTTGAGTTGTAAGTATTTGTACAGGCTTCTATCCATGGAAACTTCTGAAACAAAACTTTCTAAGGCATTTAAGTGATAAGTAAAACTTGGGGACACAGTATATCAGTGGTTCCAAAACCTTTTTTGTCTGACATTACCCCCACAGCAGGGATGAACTTCACTGACACCACTCGTCATGTTCCGACGGGTTGGCTGTGTTTCCTGTGGCCTGGATCTTTTGGACAAAGAAATTATGCAATTTTGTATCATGTCTGAGAACTGATGCTTAGATTTGAGTATACCCTAGAATGTCCACTGTAGTTGGGATTTTCACAAGACTGGCACAAACACATTCTTCAAAATCGCCAGGTTTACATTCCCAGAGGACAAGGAAAGGTGCTACACACAGATCAGTGTAGTGGAAAGTGACTGATAGGTAACCTACTAACAGCAAGCAAAACAGATTCATGTTTTTGTATAATTCAGTGAGGCACATGTGACCTCTCTTCAAAGTCAATCCTAGCATTTGATAGTGTTTTACAAGGTGGTTACTAGTGGTTGCAAGGGTGTTACTAGGTTATGTTAGGAGTGTGCATGGAGGTGAATGTGAACTCAGAGAGAAATTAACAGCTTGCATCAACACAATACTGTACATGAAGCAAGTCATTCCTGGGCTGCAGGCCACCTCAATTGAAAATACAGAGCGATGGAAGTGAAGATGGATGGGCAGAAGCTTGAAGCCAAGCCCGTACCGCCTGCAGGAGAGATAATCAGAGCTCCTGCTCCCCAACTATCGAGTACTTTCTGTTTTTCTGTGTGTGGGCAGAGCTGGGCCAAAGGTAACAGCCTCAAACTCTCATCAGAGGGGGGTGGGGTGTGCAATTCTGTAAATAAGAGGCAAGGCAACAGACAAAATGTGTGGGTGAGTGTATGTTCATTGTATTTCTAAAAGGAGAAGTCAAGAGTATCAACTGTGTAAACAGTGATAGTTTACAAAGACAAAGAGACACAGATAGAAAAACTATCTCATACCAGTTCTGGACATTTTTCTGTAATCCACTTGCATTTCCTTGAATGTGGACAAGACTTTGCACATGCACACACACAGACACACACATGCACAGCCAGTGCAATAACACTGTCAACATGAGCAGTGAGACAGGCAGGATCGCAGCCTTGCCACTGTCTGTCTGCCACCTTGTCATATAAATCTTTACAACACACTATGGTGTGGATGGATGTTCCCTCAGTGTGTGCACAGATGGTGTGTGTGTGTGTGTGTACATGAAAAACGGTTCATAATCGAGACCATATAAACCTGTGTCTGTCAAGAACATGTAATCAGTTATATGTTTTTGTGTGTGTGTGTGTGTGTGTGTGTGTGTGTGTGTGTGCTGACACTGACAGTATTATTGGGCTGTTGGACAGCTCGGGATGCTGAGTGATCAGGTCAGAGGTGCTGAAGGATGCGAGGTATGCTTAAGTGAAAGGTTTTTGCTGCTCTCATGTAGCAGCATGTCTATGAACACACTCTGTTCCCTAAAGTCCAGACCAGAGTGCTACTAGTGGGTATCTCAGATTGTAGGAACTTCTGCTCACCTGTGATGATACAGACCTGTTCATCTCGTATAATCCACTGCACTCCAACAGGAAATGAACTTTTAGAATTTTTTAAATTTGTAAAAAGGTCCATATCCAACTCACAAATTTGCTAAAAACAAAAAAAGAAAATAAACATTGTTCCAATAAATGGGGATGGGACACTTTAAAGGTGCCCTGTTGAGATTTTGACCACTAGTGGTGCCATCTCGCAATGTTTTGGTGAGCAGGCCCTGTTTTGTTTGTATTTCATGGTGTCTTGAAATACACACAAGCACGTAGTTGGCACAACACACATTCCTTCTGCACATTTTGCCGACTGACAGTTGGTGGCAGTAACGTGCCAAAAAACGTAGCAATACACCAACAAATGGCAGGAAAGAAGAGAACTGCCAGCTAATGTAAACATAGGTGTAAAAAATTTCAAAATATTGACAAAATGCAATTTATGAGGAAGGAAATGCTTTCAACACATTTTTGTAAGGACTCAGCTGTGCACACAATGTGTTTTTGCGATAAACACACAGGGCCCTTTTTTAATGATGCAAGCACAATGACAAGTGCAAAGCGACAGGTCTTGGGCACACTTACTTTGTGGGCGTCTGCAATCGCACCTGATATTTTGGTTCATGCCTGTGCAGCAGCAAAGGGCTGGCGGAAATTGAATATAAATTGGAGGATGTGGTGATTAATAAATACACTCTCAGCCAGTTACATCACTGATCTCATCCCTCTGAAAGAGCTGAGCCAATTACAGTGACACATGGCGACAACAGCTCAACAAATGAAGAATAGGCTTCTCCAGGAAATCATACTGTTGACTTGATAGTGCAGAGCGGCACGATGTGACACACGGCACCTCAGATCTGCAGGGGGTGTGGGATTTTGAACATTTAATTAGTACATTGATAATAGAAATTAATAATTTAAAAAATGATTGTTGATTTAAGGTTTTCATACAGTATAAAGCAGCTGTGTCATTCATTTAAAGATAAATGCAGACTGCTTCACCGGCGTTCCTGCTTTAACCACATTAAACATAATTTTTTGATGCCAATTTAAACACTGGCTGGCTGAGGAGTATTTAATTGCATTTGTTTCTTTACGTTTTAAGCATTATTCCAATATTGCTGCGCATTTGCTCCAAAGTGGCAGCAGATTGACGTTGCACCAGAAACACATGTGGTTCTGAGATGTCTATTCTCAGAGCAAAGTCTAAGACACATTTTCCATCAAAATACCAACAACTTGCTTTGTGCTGCCTCATTTGAATGAACCTCCCTCCTGTTTGCGCCTTATTTCCCACCTGTGTACTGTGCGCTCTGCACTGGGCACCAAAAAACCCACGTGCAAAGCGAATTTCAAGGTCAGGAAATAGTCAGAGTGCTGCTTGCGCTGGTTGTTGCACCACCATGAAAATAGGGCCTGAATGTAACATAAGGCGGCTGTTTACAAGAAAACTCCACAGGGTACCTTTAACTTTTTGATTTAGGCTGATGAAATAGATGCATTGTTACATAAAATCCTAACTCGTGCTGCTTTAAACTTTGTCTGTAATTCCAGCATTCATTAAAGAGCTGATTAAAGCTTCTAACATTACTGAAATCACTTGTGTGTTTAAATGGACAGAAAAGCAATAAATGATGTCATAATCAATTTAAGTAATGACAATCAGAATTTACATTTAAATACAATAAATCAAGATGAAAATGATTATTTTGGGGAGATTAATTACTGTGACCTTGATGTTAATAGTAATAAAATGTGTGTGTGTGTGTGCTTTCCCTCAGTTCCTTGGCGAGCTGCTGCAGCCTTGTGTCCTGAGGAGGCGGAGCTGCAGCCGGGCACCTTGTCTGAATCATATTCATTATCCCTGCTACTGCAGCCCGAATGTGGCTTTATGGGGAGCGTGTGGCGTCCCACAGGACAAATTAGGCCACAGATCGCTACATTTGAGGAATAAAAATGGAAATTCAAAAAGCAGATTATTCCAATTTTGTCATTAGTTTTACTGCTAGCCAGAAAGAGGACATCTGAGTTGGCTGGTCAGACATATTAGTTTGAAAGGTTTTATAAAAGGTATAAAGGGGAAAAAAAGTTACAGTTCATATTTCAAAAACTTTCCCAACTCTCTTTTAGAGAATGGATAGTGGATTTGTCACTATTGTATTTGGATAGAGCAAAATGTCCATCTTGTTATCCTTTAATATGTACACTTCGTTTCTATTAAATACATAACATAAAGGTGCACGCATGTGCACATACATACACTCACCTCCTCAAGACAGGAGAACATAATCAAACCCACACCACCAGTCTCTCTTAAAGATACACACTATCTAAGGATTATATTCAAGTCTTGTAAAAGAAAAAAAGTGGCGGCAGGCTACCACCAGTGAACACTAATTGTCTGTGTCGTACCTCTTAATAAAGAAGCAGTTCACCAGTTCATGTTGGGCTGTTATTGCGGGGCTCGCGACCCTTGTGAAAATGTTATGGTAGCGAGGCTCTGGATTAGGTGTCAGCATGGGGGTCTACAGCTACTGGAGGGCAGGAGGGGTGCTGAACGTCGCTGATGAACGGAGTGTGTTGGAGTGAGCATATGGAGTGATGTCCTTTGTCTATCAGTACCCCCCCAAAAAGTAAAGTGAAGCAGTGAATTATAATCTCAATCATTATTTTACCTTGTGTGAAAGTAGGATATACTGTACTGTTGTGTTAGACTCTAGACTACATTATCTATATTTACAAAAATACAATATATTAATATTGTATTCCTGTAATATCTGATTCCTTGGGTTTTAAACTGTGTCTAACTTCTTCCTATTTTAATTTTGCTTTATTTCTACAACATCTGTTTATGACATATATGATTTTATACCTATATTTGTGTGTCTTTGTGAAGCACTTTGGTGCAAAACATGTTAGCATTTTTAAAGTGCTATATAAATGAAATAAACTTAAACGTAACTTAAATAAGTAAAATGGAAGTTTTGTTCTACATCATTTCAAATACTGACTTGTGCATTAATTGCACTTTTTGCTCATTGCTTTTTTTTGTCCAATCTTGAGGAATTGGCCACTGCATACTCTGTTTTGATGTGAATTTGTTACTATTTGACAGCATTAACTGATACCATTTATTTAAAAATGCAAACATTAAAATTCTGTAATAAACGTATACAATGTTGTGAGGGCTCTAAAATACTTACTGCGTAATGTATTACATGAGTTGATACAGACTGTTTTCATTTTGTGTGATATATGACATTTGGAGGCCAAGTTCAGAAGTATAGCATTTTATGTTAACAGTCTTGCATATTGAAATTCTGTTGTGAAAATTAAGCCAAAGCAATGGTAAAATGCTGTAAGGTGATGTCTTTTGTCACTTTTGTCTTTGACTCAGATTTTTCAATTTCATCCATACCATCATGTTAAAAGCTACTAGAGCTTCTTTTTTTTTTGCATATTTACAGCTATCCATTCATAATCTCACAGCTACTACTGCTATATACCTGCTGTTGCTTCTACTGCAATGATACTGCTAGTGTCACTTTAGCAAAACAAGGACTTGACTGTGACAGCAAAACTTCTTAATCAGTGACTGGAGTGTCTATTTGAATCAATGCTACTAGTACAATTTGTTGAGGAGCAGTGATATCTCCAGGAAATGTAGCTGAGCTGTGTACCTGAGACTTGAGGGGGGCAATATGGGACGCAATTTCAATCATGGTATAATTGGGTAACAATATCAATATAGATATGTGGATTCAATGCATTTTCAGGAAATGCAAAAGTCTTGCAAATCCAATTTTGCCAAAAAGTTGTCCTGCACATTGATTTACCTCAGTATAAATGGTATGGTACAGTTGACAAATTTCTATTGTTTCATGGAATACAGTCATATCGCCCATCTTTATCTGAGGGCAGCAGTAGAAGAACCTTAGTGTCAGATGTTGTTGGAGACTTGCAACTTCCTTGAAAGACAGACATCATAATTAATGAAAGCCTTATTCTCAACCATACATACGTTATTGTCTACCAGCAGTGATTCTCTGGCCAGTTTCAGTGGCGGCCCTGTCAGCAGTCCACATGGTGGAGATGTGCCGTCAGAAATCTCCTCGCCTCTCTGACTTAAAACCCTGGAGGAAAAGCCTGTACGAACCAGCCAGACTATCAGACTCCAAGAGCACCGGGACCCCCCCAACCCTCATCATTTCCCCCCTCCACATGAGTCAAAGAGCCCTTCTTCTGCATGCCAGCTGACTGCAGGAGGAAAGAGAGGAGAGCAGGGGGGGAGGAGAGTGGCCTGGGGAGTGCAGAGGGCTGGGTGGGTTGAAGTGAGGGGGCAGGGGTGTGTGTTGGGGGTGGATGAGGGGAAGTGATAGAGGGGAGAGTGGTTATAAACATTTTTAAGCATCTAGCCTCAGATCTCACCAGTTGTGTTGCGCATTCTCTAATTTACCATTCGCTAATTCCCTCCTCTGAACAGTAATTGTCCAATCATAGCTTAGCAATTACGTAGATTCTGAAGCGGTGTGCATGGGGCTGTATAAAGAGCGATTCTCTGAATTTTAAGAGTTTGGAGATGTCTTTTTTTCCTTGCCTTTCTAAGACCAAAAACACAAGAGTAAAAGTGTAAGGAATAGAATAAACAGTGTGTTTATCAGCTCTAACATAAGATGTTAGCATGCCCAGCTAACTATAACTACCTACCAAGCGTTACTTCCAAGGCCAGGGAGCATATCATTAGCTAACTACATTAGTCAGTGGGGTTAAAGTCTGTCCAATGATTTTTTGCAACTCCGATGAGACACAACAGCACCTCCTGATAGACTGCTACAGGGCTCAAGAGGTCTGGTCCACTTTGAAAGGACTGGGCCTATCCTTCACCATAAATTACAACTCAGTCATGTATGGCCTCCTTGAAGAGAAGTTGCCTACAAAACAAAAAGAACTATTTCAACTCATCATCAGCATCGTCTGTGCAAAGATCTGGAAAACCAGATGTGCCATGGTCTTATAGCAGACTATCATCGACAGCAACATGGTCGGGACACATGTGCTGACTGACCTCTGGAGGAGGAGGACTTTAGATAAAAGACAATTACTCCCTTGGAACACACTGGACTTTTAATATCTTACCTCTCTGTGCACTTTATCACTTTTTCCACTTTGTATTATGTTTAGTATTCCTGTTTTGAATTATATTGAATTATTTATGCTGTGTTTCTGTAAAACTTTGTATGTAACTTGTTGAAACTTAATAAAGATTTATTAAAAAAAACAAAAAAGTTACAGGTCACATTAAAAATTAGAAATTATTTCCCCACTGTGTGGAAGCCGGTCCTGGATGCTATCAGAGTTTAGGCTAACATTAGCAGCTCTATCATGCTATTTATAAGATTTGGTGAAGTTTAAAACTCTAGCAACCGCAGCCAATGCTAGCCGAGATAGCATTATATTTGCCAAACACATCGGTGAGTCCTCATGCTACAAGCCTTTTCTCTCTTGTAACATTAAAAGTGAAAACATCCTGTTTGAAAATACAAACAAGTAAGCTAAGCAACCAAACAGTGTTTGATCGAGTCTTTCTCTTATCATACTTACAATACTAGGACTAACTAGCTTTACACTGTAATATCTAAAACAGTTGTCATTTCAGCTGGCAAAATCGGTGGTCACCAGCTAAAAATGAGAAGCCTGCTTTTGTCTATTTCTTTCTGAAATGAGGAACCAATGTGTGTAAATGGAAAGCTTAACAGACAATTGGGATTATTTCTCCAAAAATAAGAAAACATTAATTTATTCTGTCAAATACTGTTAATCATATATTTGGTCCACCGCATATTCTGTGAGTAACAGCACACCTAAAGATGCTGCAACTAAATGCTTCTACCACCAGCTTCAGCCTCCAACCTCAGTAACACACACACACACACACACACACACACACACACTGAGCCAATCCACCATTTCCCTGTCTCACATCACATAACACCTGAACCTCACACACAAACAAACACACATGTCCAAAGTGTTGAGGACGAGACCCACCTGCTAATCGCTCACAGTCTGGCTACTGTAACCAGCACATACACATGCATTACACACACATAATTAATGAACACACACGTATTAACAGTGCACACACTTGCCATGAGCACCTTCCACACACAAAGTGAGGCGAGGTTTCCCCCACGTTTCCTCCCCAATGGGCTGGAACATGTTCCTGCAGCACAGTGCACCCTCACAGTCCTTTGCTGAACAAGCAGCACTATTTCTAATAAGCCAGAAAAATAAATATGGAAAGTCAAATTATACTCTGACTCATATTGCATCGCATGTTAAATTGACACACAATAACAGGTCATTCACATGGGCTACCAACAGTTATGATTAATGAAACGGTATGAAAATACTCATTCAATTTAGGCTTTCGGATCAGCTTTTAAACGGACACACAATTAAAAAAAAATAAAATAAAATGAGAAAAGCAGTAAAAACAGACATTTATTTTTGACTAGGAGGTATGTGGAGGCAGATGAGAGAGCAGTGTGTTTGGAGGAAGGGGATGTTGGAAGTTTAACGAGTGAAACTCCAGAACAGGATGCATCAGGGATGTGTCAAAGCTGAGTCTGATGGAAGAGCTGGCACCCTTTAGGCATGTAGTAGCACAGGGACACACACACACACACACACAGAAACACACATTCAGCAGCTAGACGGGCAGGCGTCCATCACTCGCGACGCTCCTCTCCTGCCTCTCTCCGGCCCTGGCAAATTAGCAGGAATTTGTTGGGGAGGGCCGATTGTTTTCTCTTTAAACGGGGCTTGTTTTCGCTGGGGAAGTCTCTCTCTTGCATGAATATTGTGTGAATGGAGGTGAATGGAGGCCTTCATAAGCTGCGAGGTGGCTGTGGTCTCCGCTGCCACGCTGCCAGCCACGCGTCCTCTCCCACAACTCTCATGCTGATTGGCCCGCCTGGAGGTAGGACTCTTCAGAGCCTCCGAGCAGGTCTCTAACTGCAGATGACTGCAGAATGACTTCATTCAAATAAGTGTAAACAACTGGTTTACCAACTATTATTGTGTGAGTAAATGAATAAAATATTGGAATGAGTTACTTGAAAAATTCTCTCTTCTCAGCTGTTGAAAGTGACATGAAGTAATCCAACCTGGTCCCACTACATTTCACGAAGTAATTGTGATGCTTTAAAATGGATATGCTTGATGCTTTCTACACTAAAACGTGGAGATATCACTTTTCTTACATTACATAGAAGATACATAACTAGAAACCAGACTCGTGCAGTGTGAAGTAAACATTTATATTCATTTCGGTTAAGTTCGATCAATCTGGGAACAGTTGTCAACTCTCAACTCCAAATCTTTAGTTAAGTTTTCCATTTTTACTAAATCTTTATTAATGACCGTGGTCATGTTTAACCCTAACACTAACACTGACCGAAGCCTTTCAGTTGACCAACATTAAGTAAGTTTTGGCTGGATCCAGTTGTTATGTTGAAACGCGACCACATCCACTTTGCTGTGATTCACAGGGCTGTACAAATAGAGCCAGATATGGCACGGTGAGTCAGCCCTGCTCCCTATTTGTCCCAACAGTTTGTCCTGCCAACTGCAATGCAGCAACTAAATTAAACTCCAAAAGAACCATCAAATCAAAATCATGGAGGTTTAATATTTGTAAACTTATATCAGAATATATTAAAAAAAACTTATGGGTGTGACATTATCTCAATGTAATATCTAAGTGCAGGATTAATGTTGGCTGTCAACCATTCAAATCTTCTCATACTTGTTTTCTGGAATATCACTGCTTGTATTACTGCAGAGCAGGGTGACATGGACACTGTGTGTGTGTGAACCATAACAGACTGCTATAAACAGGTAACAGAACCTTTTCTGCTGACTTTGTGATATGTGAGTACGACACCAGTAACCACGGTAACTGCATATTTTTTGAGTTTCAGATAATAATAAAGAGCTGCTCTTATTTGTTGCAAGATCACTTTGTGATTGTTAAGGGTGCCATATTGTCTTTTTTTAGCGTGAAAGTGTTGCATTTTCAAACTGATTACAATTGAACCATCATGTGGTGGTTTTTCTAATTGTACCTAGAATAAGATCCATATTTGTCGAAGGTACTTTCTGTTACTGTGGGTGTATAACCACGTCAAAACCAAACTGAAAAATTGTCTGAAAATCAGTTACTGTATATTTGCATGTCTGTGTATTGTGTCTGTGGGGAGGATGTGGGGTTCTACACTGTCTAGTGTTATTTTATTTGTTTGTTATTCTTGTAAAATAAGAGGGTGTAGTCCCTCATTCGTCCAGGAGTGTTCTATCGTAGAAAAGGTTTCAGTCGTAGTCATCTGGACACTGTTTTCAGAATCAAGACGTTTCGGCTCCCATCCGGAAGTCATTCTCAATTGTGAAAAAATTGGACGGGAACTGGAAATTTAAGCTACTCTGAGTTACATAAGCCCTGCCCTCAGGAAGGAATCTGCCTGAGTATCTGTTAATAGCTAGTTTCACCTGAAACTGACCTAATAGTTCCCAAGATGGCCCAGTAATCAGTAATCAGGCCTATTGTTTTCTGGCTGCATCTACTTCATCACTGTTAAGTACCTGATTAGCATGTGATTGGCGTGACCAAGGTGATAATACACTCTGATAGACTTTGGGCAGTGCAAAGTATTCTTGTATTTACTTTTTTATTATATACTTCTGTACATATTGCTTATTGCCGTATCCATTTGAATGTAAAGTATATTAAAGCGGTAAGTAGGTAATGTATTTCAGAAGCAATTTTTGTTATATTTGTTGAAATTCCCTTTACGTCCCAACAGCAATCAATAAATAGAATGCTCTGGGGGAAATAAAATTAAAAAATCCGGTATCTGTGGCCATCGCAGGCCTGTGATAAGCCCATCCAATCATTTCATAAAAATGAATAACAGCAACATATTGAGGCCATTCAGGCTCAGCCACTGTGTTGCTCTCAGCCTCTGTCACCAGGACAAGCGGACCTCCCATTCTCCCTTCAAAAACAACGTGCTTCATTAAACTTTGCTTCACACTCACACAGTTACGCACATTCACACCTGGGAGCTGCCCAGTAACCACAGTCCTCTACTGTTGGACACTGAGCAGTAATAGCAGGTTGAGTGCCTTGCTTAAGGGCAACACATTGCTTTGAAACGCACACACACAGACACACACACACACACACACTCCACCAGCTTGGGTTTCGCAGCTGTTCTTGGCATCTCAACGTCAACGATTCAAGTCTGACATTTCTGTTAATCACATTCACATCCTAGCTAAATCTCCTTTTTCTGCTCACTCTACTTTTCCAGGAAGAGTTGTATATCTACTGTCATGTTCTCCATAGTGATCATCCCGTGTGACAAGTGTGTTTACATGTAGGTACTGAGGCAGTTAATGAGAAAAGACTCAATGGAACATGACGTTTTGAGAGATTTATGGATATTTTCCTTCTAATGTGACACACACAGAGTGGTGTACATGGCGCCAGTACTGTCTGAGGTTAAACTGTATTAACTCTGAGTGCAGCAGGTGGATGTTTGTGTGTGTGTGGACATGGAGGAAAGAGAGACTAGTCACAAATCGATAGAGAGAGGAAGATGGAGTGAAATAAATCCAAACAGATGTCCCTGGTGTGCATTTGCCTGTGTTCACTGTTTGGTTAGTTATTTGGTGTATTCTCAAGTGTGTTTGAGGGCAAAAACACGTGTGTTTGTGTGCGTGTGTGTGTGTGTGTATGTGTGTCTGTGTACACTGACCACATGTCCATGGCAGTGTCATCTATCTCCACAAGACTGTGTCTGAATCACAGTGGTGTCTGGCCTCATGTCAGACACCGTTAAAACACTCATCCTGCCCTCACTTCCAGTAACAGAAGCAGAGGGGGTGGGGTGCGGGTTGGGGGATAAAATCGAGAAAACAACTACACCGCTTCTTTCTCTATCTTTACACATGACCCTGTCAAGCCCACGTGTGCATTGCTTTGAGCCCAGGTTCTGCTTTTTCATTGGCTAACTTACTCATTGGCTAGCCAGACGCACGTCATTGGTGTAAGTGCTTTTGTAGTTTACCGATACTAAACGCAATTGTTTCACTCAAACAATTACTAGAAGTATAACTCTCTAGGATTCAGGATTAAAACACCAGACTCAAGACAGTTAGTTTCTGACACTGGATTCAATTTTAGGTCACTTCTTGTGTGACAGTAAACTTGTATCAAACTTCCTGCACAGTATATTCAGCCATGCTTATAGGAAGTGCAGCGCCTCTCTGTTTGCCATTTCTCTTCTCACTCATCTCACACACAGAGGCACTGAGCAGACATTATCACAAGTAACAACAGACACTCTGGCTCTTTCTCTTCATCTCAGTCAGACAAAACATTATTCTGAGGGTAAGGGACTTCATCGTCCCTCCAAAAAGTTCACTCGGTGCTGGTATCATTGAACAGCAATGTAGAGCAACAGGGGTCAATTCAGTATTAAAAAAAAAGAAGCAAAATCAAGTGTGTAACTCAAAGCGAAAAACAACACAGGACAGCTACAGTCACTCAGAACTGTAGATCATCAACAACGTTAGATTCCCAGCCTGAATTATTATCCCAGCCCTGGGGGGTGTGGAGTTGGGTCATGACACAGAAGAAAGTTCCATTCACTAAAGAAGGCCATGGGATACGGTTGAAAGCTTAATATTTACCACAGATTTGTGTCCTCAAGATCATGAGTGAGTCTCCGTGCTCATACTCTGCAATATAAAGATGTCTTATCAAGATGTCATTTACAAATTATACTTAACTACTGCACCAAGCCCATGTTGTGATTTATTATAACATCAACATGTACTGTAAGCTTACACGTGGTGATTCATTATCCAGATACTTTGATGCTGTCAAAGGTTAAGAGGATTTAGTAGAATTAAGGAGGGTATAAAATATAGTAAAATATTGGTGTCAGCAAGTGTTTGATAGTAACAGATGTTTAACAATGGAAAAAACATAATTTTACTATATTTATAATTTTGTACTGCAGCTTTTCTTTTGTTATACATTTGCTCCAAAGAGGAATGTAAAGGATAAGTGCAATTAGATGCTACTTATATTTTACAAACAGCTACTGTTGTGCAGTATCATCATATATATATATATATATATATATTTAAGTGATATCATTGCTATTGTAATATTTTTTCCACAATATTTGTTAAGTGAAAATTTGATAATCTGATAACCCAGATAAAATAAACTGAAGTGAAATTAAATGTTTTTCTTTCTAATCTCAGGAGTGATGTTTCTTTTCAGAACAATCAAAGCTCAAACATGTGAAACCGGATCCAGAGCTATTACTTTATTCCCAGGTCAGTCTGATCCCCCCCAATACTTGACTGTGTCTGCCTCCAGGTGTTTCACTGTGACCCAGTCCGTTCAGCGCTCAGTGTGGCAGCTGCTACATCTGGGCGACTGCAGGAACCAGCTGTGTATGTGTGTGTTGGTGTGTGTGTGTGTGTGTGTGTGTCTGTCCAGCCAGCTGTGAGGCGAGTGAGAGGTCTTTTCCACCGTAGTCAGCAGCACCTGGGCCAGCTCAGGGCAGCACCAGCAGCCAGGCCAGGCCACCCAGCTTATCCTGTGGCCTTTTAGTCCCAGACTGTCTATTGTTGTTTTAAGGAAAAATCCCCCTCAGATACTCTTACACTGCTCATCAGTCTGCAATGTTCCCTGCATTCCAGGAGTTCATTTCAGATGAAGTCTTGTAACTCACTCTTTAGTTGTACCCACCTTCATGCACCCTGCTCCTCTGGAATCCTACATTTCCCAGAATACCGTGTGTAACATACACGGAGAACGGTTGTATTCAGGTGTGGATTATACAAGTAAGTGGAAAGTGATAGATTTTGTTTAAATTAGAGAAATAAAGTGCTGGTTTTGCTAATAGAGAGAGATATGTCTTTAGGGCTGGGTATCAAACCTCAACGCTTTCAGTTGTTGGCATTGGATGCTTCATTAGATTTCCCAGTAATTTGTAAGACACGGATTAATACACATTTGGTGTTCCAGTGAGTATTTACAGCAACAGCATAACGTTTGTCGGATCAACGCAAAATAAATTCAGTGCCTGTCATGCTAATGAGGAACATGTCACCATGTAGCTCACTGATGTGTTGTAATGCTTTTGGACAACAATGGAGCTCTGTGGCACAGCAGGTCCCCTGGAAACGTTCTTAAATGATGATTAAGAACAACTTTATTGTGAAACGAAATGTCCTGCAAAAAAGTTGTTCTTGAAGTGTTGGTGGTTTTGATCCTTTAAATCATAATTTTGCCTATTTTAGACAGTATTTTATTTAGGTTCTTGTAGGGTTGCTTGTGTGTAGAATTAACATTTTTAATTTAATAATTTTAATTGGCTGTTTTTGTTAAATGTAAAAACAGGCTTTGAAGAAAAACATATTTATATATGTTAAAGCAAGGACTCAAAAAAATTATTTTGGTCTCGGTTCCAAAACTCAGTATCAAAAAATTTCAAATGATACCCCGCCCTCCGTGTCTTATGGCTGACTTGCATTCTGGATTAATGAGGCTTCTGCTGTCAGTAGAGAAACTGGGTATCTATGATGGATTTCTCTTCAGTTTGTGCAGATTGGCAGCTGTTTTCTATTGCATCCTAAGCAGATGATGAATAATGATGAGCTGTTGTAGAATTTCTTTAAAATACATAGCAATTTGGACTCTTCAGCTATTCCAAAAAAATCACTGGTAAATGACTGCTGTTTGAATTTTTAAAATGAAAATCAATAAGCAAAATTTCCACGCCAGGAAATAACAGTTTTAATTCTGTTTACCCCGTCAGTTCATGACATGTTGGCCCAACACCCAAAATTCCACTGGTGTCTCTGACATTAAATGCACCGCTATCCTCGCCACAAAATGAAAAGCTGTACTTGAATCACACCTTCAGTTCAGGGGAGGCACAGGCTTGCTGCAGTTGAAACAGCTTAATCTCATTTCTTAGAGGAGAATTGTTGCTTAAAGCAGGCATCACTCCTGCAGCGGTTGAGGCAGCTTTGAGCATCATCACCAAGTCGTGAAAACCCTTGGTCAGGGAAAGAGCAGCCTTACTGCGGGATTTGAGCCCTGTCTCCCTCTTTTCTTTCCCCCCCTCTCACTCTTCTTTTACCTTGGATAAACAGAACATAGCCTGCTATTCACGTCACATCTTGCCAGTAGCCATCACCTCGATGGGAGCCAGTGCTCCACGAATGGTCTGGTGTTGAGTTCCACCAATAGGGACAGGTTACCGGCTCCCACTGCCAACAATGTCCGTAGAGTGCAAATGTTTATTTAAAAAGTTATGTTCGAGTATTGATTTTATTTCATTTTCCCTCCTCCTAGCCCGCCTGCTCTTGGCTCAGGTAAAGTGCCTGTCCATCATGAGGTTTTCCCGCTGGAGCCAGGGGTGTTGTCTGTCTCATAAAAGCCGCTACTATAGTATAATGTAGCCCCGTGCCCCGAAATGTCCGCCTTTCCTCTCCAAGCACGCTGAGCTTCCACGGAGGATGTGTGTCTGTGTGCGTATGCGGTGTGTATGTAGTGTGTGGGCCCTATCCAAGAAAAATATGTTAGGGGGCCTCACTTCTTATAATAGTCTGGACATAGAATATCTCACCTACTGGTAGGACAAATATAACAGTTAACATTTATACCTGATATGTCCCTTTGCCCACTTTTCTTATTTTATACCCTGACCCTGTATTTGTATTCAATTAGCTTTAAATGGGTTTATGTTTAATATATGGAGTCCCACTAACGTTCTCTCTTCCCAAAACACATAAAATAAAATATATTATCTTTCGTTCTTGTTGTAAGAAGCGCCGCTGCTCACTTTCTGCTGGCTGGAGCAGGTTGGTGGGTTTTCAAAAGAACAAAAAGCCTCTGAAATAGCTCCGTCGCCGCACACATGACAAGAGCCAGACATCCTGTCACGCTTTGCAGCATTCTCGAAGCCTGGCTCAGACAAAAGATAACTTTTTAATGTCTTGATGGATGAGCTTCTGTTGATTTGAGTTTTAACATGAAATTGGATGCTAGCAGGTATAGTGGTTACTATAGTGGTTACCATTAAAAAGAAACATTTAAATCCAAAAATCCTTTAATGTGACCAAAGGAAACCCAAGACAGCCAGAAGGTGAAGAAGCTAAAAGACGGCTGTGGGATGTCAGACTCCAGTCACACTTCCAATGTTTGAGACGAACGTTTCTCCACAAAATAAATCATTCTAAATATTAGTTTGAATGGAGGTGTTAGTCCTCCCTGTGGAGAGCAAACGAGCTGTTGGGACTCCACACATGAATTAATTCATTTGTGTGATTTTTAACTGAACTTTTATTAGGAGACTGCATGCTCTTTTGTATTGCAAAATCCCAAGAGCATTGAACGCAGCCTTCCAGCGGCAATCGGACAGTCTAACCTGTGACCCGGATGTCACCAGGTCAATAAAAGGGGTCAGCGGTCATTGCTCTGTCTCTTTTCTCCGCTCTTCTCTTCTCGTCCAGACCTGATGGTTCGCTGAACCTCGGGGTGGTCGACTCGGCGCGGACACCAAGCTGCACCAAGGCAGCCTTTTCCCTCCTTGGACTGGTGATGTAACTTAACAGGGCATAACGTAGCTTCACATAGCAATACCCCCGAGGACTTTATTCATTAAAGTTATTATTTATGATAATCTTTGATAATTCTGATAGCTATAATTAATTGATCACACCTACAGAGTTTGGTGCCCCTTTAACCACTGTAAATCTCAACAGAGAAATACATTTTTGCACATAACCATGACTGGATTTTGTCCCCTATCACTTACATTGGAAGCACATTAGGAAGGGATCTTTTCATGGCCAGTATGAAGACAGACTGTGGACCTATCCTTTAATAAATTTGCATCTAATCAACTTATTACCAAACTAAGTTGGAGAACACAGGGCTCAGTGTTTGACCCTACGGCCTACTTAAGGCAACTGTTTTGGTTTAAAGACTTCTATCTAAATGACATAACTGCAATTAATAGAGAATAAAGATTTTCAGCAAACTTTGCAGAGCTGGATTCAGACTACCAGCAGGCCAGCAGGTGAAGCATTATCATAGAAATGTCAAGCACCCATTTCCTACATAATTAATTTAATGTGAAGTAACATTAGGCCTATTTCCTCAGAAGCATTTTTTTTAAAGTTGGAAGAAGGCTAATAACTAAATAAAAAAATGAATATTTCAATCAATGATAAATACACAGTATATTATATCTGTGCATAGTATTGGGAATATGTTTCAACTTTAACATAATGTTAAAGAGAGTGCTTTTCTGCAGGGGTCTAACCCCAAAAACTCCAGTTCAGAGAGCATTGGAGAGCCTGGTGATCAAGAAAAATACTTCTAACAGCTGTAGTGAAATATGGGATGGTAAGGCCAGAAAATATGTTCATGAAATCCTATATGACATTTAGTAATTGTTCTGTATTCTAGTACATATTTTTACATACAAAACTAGATATAGGCTACTCCAGTCTAATTCCTGGGCTTCACCAGGAAGCATTATGTCAAGTCACTATCGGCATCACGTCCATGTAAATTCAACATTTTTTTTGCAGTGATGAAAGCTGACGATTCAGTCAGACATTCAGAAGTGAAATTATTAGAATTGTTGAACTGGCAAAGTATATATAAGAAACTTGCTATTTTAAATAGTAGTTCTACTCTGCCCAAGCAAATCTGGTGGAAAATGCTGTGGACAATGGTATTCTTAATTCTGATTCTAATAATTCAGGCGCAACCACAAGGCTCCAGACCAGAGAGCGAGGGAAGAGCATGCTGAGCATCAGGAGACACATCAGACAGGTGCATATGAGGGTGGTAATGGTGTGTGGAGGAGTTGCTATAAAGGGCCATGCCAGTAAGAGTGGGACATAGACAAAGATATGCTGTGGACAATGGTATTCTTTACAATTCTAAACTGTATGTATGTCTATAAAGTGTCTTCGTGACAAACGTTTTGCTGAAGCTCTATAGACATAAAATGGAACTGCAGTGAAAAGAATGATAGCACATATTATTGTCTCTGGAAATTACATAGACAGGTATTCATTCCTGGAGATATGAGTACAATCAAAACTTGGTTTTGGATGATACAGTGAAGTATATTAAATTTCCAAAGGCTCAAATTTACAAAATCTATTTTTAAATTTTTACTTTACATTTCCATGATGTATACAATAAACTCATACTCATTTGAGTTCAAAGAGTTTATGTTTAAAGTTTGAATATTGTGGTTTTCACTTTTGTGGTTTCAAAATTGTTTCCTCAAAGTTTGAATGCTTTACATAGCTTCTGCTGTCGATAGCAAGTAAATAAGGACCATTGTGCCACGTATTTTTCAGTCAAATTGATCGATGGCAGTGTGAAGCTTAAAACGAGCGTGAAAAAAGGGGGCTGTCCTTTTTTTCAGGTTAGAGCAACAGGCCCTCAAAAGGTCTGTGCACGTCCCTGCTTCACATACATGTGAATTCAAGTTAAATGCCTTCACACAGGCTTTCTCTGTATGGTTTTGACGGCATCGCTCATTTGCGTGACCTCTGCGGATCTCCTCCTCATTATACATCCTCCCTGTTTGCCCACAACAGCAGAAAACCGCCAAGATCAACTCAATGCCCGATGCTCAGAGACACATTCACATTCACACAGTCATTTACAGTTGTGCCCGCGCCCTGTTTTACCGTGCCAGTGACTTTAATAAGTTTGGAAGACTCTTCCAAGATTAATCCTAGAGGTCCTGAATCCCAAGCTTCTTCCATGATACTATTGTCTCACGGCCTCAGTGCGGCATAAAGGGAGGTACTGTTACACTGGCACCAGGGCTGAGTTCAGATCCAGCTGTGTATTTTTAAATGCATAATGCACAGTATGTGGAAGTGCAAGCATGCATTCAGGCGTAACTACAGTACGTGCATGCAAACATACTGTACACTCATCCATGCACACTGCACATAGAGATGTACGAATACTGAATATGTCTACACTGAAAATAAAATTAGTAAACTGTGTTGTTTTCTTTGGAAGGGAATTTCAGCTATTGCAAGAGCCTCGGCAGATGTAGTTTTTTTTCAACCATCACAAAATATCACCCGATCTCTTTTTAAATAAATCGTTTTCAATGAAAACTATTGCATTTGTATTTGTACTGCCCTTTAAATCTGATTAGTTTACTTGTTTTGGCATAAATATGGAGCGCAATACTTCTCATATCTAAGCATTGGCTCATAAATTGAGCAATTATGGCGGCAAAAATTGCTGTTTGGTCTGCCGCTGAAGCTTATAAACCTATCAGACGGGGTATTAAACAATCTGAGAGTCGCCGCGTTATGCCCTCTTTGCTTCTCATTTTCCCCAACATTTACAGCGAAAACTGTGTGAGAATCCGTCTGCTCAGATGAAACTGTTGCAAAAGTCACACGTGTGATTGCTGAAGTTATGCTTCTGCAAAAATGTAGTTTCTTTGAAATTGTTGGAAGCAGCCAGGAAGAAATTATCTAAACTTTGTCTCCCTGAAGTAATCACATCTGACTTTTAATGCTGTCAGTGCTAGACAGTATTAAAAGATCATTTTGCACTCTATGACCACCATGAGTTTGTCCAAGAGATTAGAAGGAGTAGCTCTGTTTCCCCATTAACTATGGTAGCCTGTACAACAGCAGACACAAATGAAGTGTCCATACAAACAGGTGACAAATGAGTGGAATGCAGACGCTTCCATGTGATACAATTAAGCAATTAACATTCATGCTCAATCCTGCTCTGTGACTGTGAGGTAAAAAAATCCTCAATTTTGGATCAAGATTGCAGGAAAAGAAAAATAAGTAATCTGAAAGAAGGTGCATTAAAAAAGTAATTTTCCCTCGAGAGATTAATAAAGTATACCTTCTTCTTATTGAGGCTCAAATGGCAAGAGCTTCAGTCATAAAGGCTGCTCAGCTGGCTAGTGTGTCACTAGAAACGGTGATTAAGTGACATCTGCATTTAGATCTATGACGTCGGTAAATAGGTTCAATAACTGTGGTCAAAAGTGCACATTCAATTACTGTGCTGCTGGTATGTTACTGAGAACCTATGACTGAGAATGTCAATGCAGGACGCAAGGCTGGATCACCAGCTGTACAAAACGGGTTACTGCTCTGGACCCTCAGGGGCCCCTCAAAGTACCAGGTTCACTGTGTGTATGCTTTTTGGTAATTTGATTAATTGCAAATGTGTTTGCGAACATGCATTACTGAATTTCAATTGAAACTGAAATGAGAATGTCTCTAACTATGTTTGGAGTGGCATGATAGATAGCACTCTCCACTGCCATAAGCAAACCACCAAATAAGGGAATATCTTTTGGAAGAATGGTGTTCATCCTTCAGCAGAGTTCCACAGACTTGTATAATCTATGCCAACAAGCACTGAAGCTGTTCTGGAGGCTTATGGTGGCCCAACACCTTAATTAGACACTTTATAGTGGTTTTTCCTTAAAATTGCTGCCTTAAATTTGCATTCTTTAGAATAATGATTAATGCTTTTGAATCTTATTCAACAAAAGAGCTGACTATTTTTTGACTATTATTAATATTTTGTATAAATACCAGAGTAGAACATTCTTTATAGTCTTTATGCTGGAAAGAAACAGAAATGGGGTGATTAAGTTTAAAAAAGAAAGAGAAAATAAAGAAAAGATAGGGAATAATACAGTGAGACAGAGTTTGGTGAATGGGATGTGGCTCATTACCTGTTAATCAGATATTACCCAGCCACTGAGGGAGAATTAGGGAGCAAATCTGTGTGTTAACCAGCTGACAGGCCTCGCTGGCACAAAGAAACACTGGCTGCTCAGAGCTGGCACACTGGAGCGCTTTATAAACACATTATATCTGATCACAGAGAAAGAAACACAGTGCACACACACACACACACACTCACACTCACACACACACACAAACAGCCATGCGTACATATAGCCAGCGAAGAAGCCACTTGACCGCGTCTTTACTCGATGATGATGATGATGATGAGCTGTGAACACACTGCGTCTGTCTCAGCTGAGGATGGATGGAAGCAGCTGACGAGTCTGGACGGTGAGAAGGAAGAGAAGAAGGTGGTGCTGTCAGCCCGTCCTGCTGAATTATGGGATTCAGAGTTTGACAGGGCAACATTTCACAGCCTGTTGGGTTTCAGAGGTAGCCTCAGAGGACAATCTGTGGCACATATGCCTCCAGGTTCCCACTGACATTGGAATGGGAGGTTGCAGGTTCATATGCGGCTATTGCTAACGCAGCACAATGTTTTTTGTTTATTTTGATCAGAAAAAGTCCATATTTGTTTACTGTTTTGTTTAGACACTACAACCCATTCTTTTAGCATAGTGCACCTTTTTAAGAAAGCCTTATTTATCTCCAGAGGAACTGTAATATTTTGTTAGTTCTATGTAAATTAAACCAGTTGACTGCACCATATTTCATCCCAATTTTATCACGTGCAATGAACGACTAATACCATCATTGATTAAATGTACTACATGAAACATTCTATACTTAACTGTAATAATGACACTTACATGCCCTGCACACTCACACAGGCGTTCATACATTCATTGATCTGATTAGAGGTTTGCTCAGGTTGAAGGTGGACGGGGCTATGAAGGAATTACATAAAAGCAGTGGACTCCATGTACCAATAACAATGCTAAAGGTGTCAAAGCTGCTCGAACAGGTGCAACAAAACTAACAGGAAAGTCGGGAAAATGTAAATCAAGCGCCCCCTGTGCAAACACCCACAGAGCCCCAAGAAGAGGTCTAATCAGGCACAGTAATTAACATCACCTGTGTGGGTTTACCATGGCATAAACTCTGGTGTTTTGTGTTCTTTCTGTCATCCTCTCTCTGTTCAAAATCTTTTTCCTTGTCTTAACATGAAATGCATAATTTCCTGTCAGGCAGATTTTTCCTATAGGACCTCCTGATGTGTGTTTTGAACAGCAAATGTAAAAGCCTTACAGACCAAGTGAAATAAAAAAAAATACATTTCCCAACTTTTTATCCCGCGTCTCTGAATGAATTGTTCTGTCAAATATATGTCCAAAAATAATTTATGAGTATTTATATATGAAAATCCCACCAGCTAACCCCTTCCATCATATAAAACCACACTTGACACTTGGGTTGTAGTAGCAGAGCGATATCATGGGTCGAAAGTGTCTGTGTGTAAACATTGTTTTCATTTCCAAGTGTGTGGTTTAGGTCTAATTTATTCATTTCTCCCTGTCCTTCACGTCCTGATCTAACAAGTGCAGGTGAATGGGGAGGTGAACACTTCTCTACAGTCCTCTACGCTCCATATTTATGCTCGTTAAGCCACGCCTAGTTTTCAGTAGTCCACTCAAATCCCTGAACGAGTTGACCACATTTCGTTCATGCTTATAAAATAATACATCATTTTAAAGGGGAACTCCAGCAGAAAAAAAGTTGTATAAAGCCTTTTGTGGCTCCAGAAGGAGCTGCGTGAAGTCTTATTAACTGCCTCAAGTGATGTCACTTGAGTCAGTGTCAGTTGGGGCTGAAGAGTTTGAAAAGTAAATTTGAAAATGAAAAAAATATGGGGGTGTGGAGTTAGAAAGAAGTGAGGTTATAAGACCTCTGTAGCCCGCTCCTAACACACCAGAATCTCTGTCCGAACTGTCGGCAGTTGAGTTGCATTGTGGGTAGTGTAGTTGTCAGGTTTTGACAAAGAAGAACAATGAGTGGAATAAAAAAGACAATATCTCTGTTTTCTTTTTAAACTATCCATCAGGAGTCTGACAACGTTATAGGAGTGCAATGCACTCAGTGGAGTACTCTTTGAAGGAAGCTGAAAGATGCTCAAACTTTGACTTTTAAAGGTACAATCTGTGCTCCAAATGTAAACAAGACACCAACCACTAAACTTCAAAACATATAGGGAACCTCTCGTCAAGTCTTTTATCACAGGTACAAACAATGGACATCAACTAAATCTAGGTTGACAGTATTTTCAGATGCTATTAATGTTTTGTTTACATCATTGATCATATGATCAGCAACACAAATAAAATGTATATTTTTTATCACTAAGGGAACCAATTCAATGATATGTACATTTGTAATTTAACGCTAATGAATATGGACAAACAAAATAACAAGGATTGGTCGCAACACGCTGCGCTAATATTGTATTTATTTTATATTAACATTTATAATTTATAACCCTTGCACTTAGAAATCACCTCCATGTGTACCTCCATATGCTTTTAAGGCCATAATTTTTTCTTATTGATAAAAAGTAGTCCTCCACAGGGAATACTTGTATTTCTGTAAAACCCTTTTTATTACTTAGGTGATAGCATAGTATTTGCAAAGGTAATGACAGTGCAACTAGTCTGTTGCTTTTTGATTTTAGAACAGGAGCTACTGAAGCCTAAATGAAAAAACATATTAGATATTAGAAATGTCCCTGTAGTCAGGTTATTAAATAGACAGACAACAAATGATGATAAAAGTAGTTTGCCACCAGAGTTCATCTGATGACAAATGATGACAGCTTACTGGTCTTCTCCTGCAATGCCTGGAAAACCCATAATCCTCAAGCTGACAATGAGGTTGTAAATGTATCTGTATATATGCTTCTATCTCTGTCTCTGTCTATAAATAACACGTATTTATCCCAGAAATAAGTTGCAGTAGTCGTCTTGAAAACCAGCACTTCCTTTAAATAAACACAAAGCAAGCTGAGAAAACTTCAGTCTTGTCCACAGCTGGGCAGCTCTGCATATTAGAGTTGACAAACGTCATTAAAATTCACCGCTCCAAATAACAAATCTTTCACCAGCAACACACACGTGCGCACACACTCGCACAGGCCATATAACCCCTAACACACAAATACACAGACGCACACATACAACTTTCAGCAACTCAGCCGAAACAGGGATATGCTAACCTCGGCAGAGGATATCCGTCGGGACACCATGGCCAGACTTGGGTTTCCCTCCTGGGACTGACTCTGGCTAGCACACATGCTAATGCTTGGATGCCTCTCCTGCCTCTCCTTCAGTCTTCATAAAATAATCTGCTTCATCTGGGCCTCCAACCAGGCTTTTCACCACCTATTAGCTCTCAAACTTGTGGTGGTGACAAAAGAGGGGTTTTGACAAAGTGCCAAAACAGATTGTCACAATGCGCTGGTTTTCAAAAACTCCTCGCCCTACCTGATTACTTCCTCCGACTGAAGGACTGCTGATTAGTAGCCGCTTGAGAAAACTGAATGTCAAGAATGGTTTGCAAATGATTTAGTCAGTCAAATCAGTAGACAGTCAGTAACAGAGAATGGAGACAGCTTAGGTTAGGTGTGCTTGAGCCTCTGTGGCTAAAGACAAGCCATCTGTGCAGCTGAGTAAAGCTTAATCTCTCTCTCTCTCAAAGGCCAAAAGCAGGAGTGCCAGTCTGCTCCAACCAGGGCGGAAATTTGGCACTTTGGGAAGGTGCAAGGTTTCGAGGTAGAAATTAAAGCTCCTAGCAGCCTCTGCTTTCCCTGCATGAACTTTGTCATCACTGTACACTCAGCAAAATGATTTTGGATTACTTGGTCTAAAACTAACAAATTATGTCAATTTTATTCAAATATAACAAGTCTGCCTGGTACCTATAACCAGTGTACTCTGGAGCAAGTTGGGCCAACATTTTAAATGGGTCACACTTCAGTTACAGAAAACATTTTATTTCCATGTGTGCCCAGCAACATTTTGCATGAATTGCAATTATTGTCTGGATAAATACACATTTATGTTGTTGTAGCTGCTCAAAATATAAAAAGTGGAACTAAAAGAACAGTCATTTATTTTTGACAGATCTTGTGTAGACAGCAGCTTTCATTAAAATAACAGAATGTCTGATGATTAGAAGATACATTGAGTTGCTTCTGCTGCACTCGGGTCTTTAAGATCAGAAAATACAGCATAGGTAGAATTTTAAAACCACTTCCTCTTAAGTCCTGGTCACACCATTTTTTAAAAATGTCACCACAAAACTAATCAATAATAATTCAGTGGAATTGTTGTGGTCAGTGGATTTGCTCGCACAACAGCTGTTGACCCTTGAGGGAACAGAGAGCCAGAGAGTCCAAAATGAAGGAAGCTATCATAGCTTATTAGCTGTGTCGCATCATCCACTTTATTTAATTCTCATCTGTTAGAGCATAAACTGCTTTACAAAAGAGGAAGGGTTTGCAGACAGTTTTGAGACGGGAGTTGATGGTACAAACACGTCTTTTGAATAAACTGTGTGAACTTATTTTCCCATTAGCAACTACGAGCCAACAAGCTCACTAACTGACAGTTAGCAAGGCTGACATTGACATATTGTTGATAAGTATATGCGACCAACATGTTCGCAAACGTTGCCTATTTACACATTCTGCAGACACAAAGCAACATTAGCATTCATTTCAAGTTGTGTTTCTGGCCTCTCGACAAAGTCATCTTAGCTCTGGTCTGGTCTCCATCAACTCTTTAGGGGAAATATCTGGCTCTTTAGCTGCTAAATGATCCACTATGTTCACATACTAGTTGTAAACTTTGTCTGTCTGTAGTTTGGTGCTGTGCAGGTAGTGTACAATGGATTTATCTGCGCTTTTGTGCAAAACCAGCTGAAGAATTGGGTTGATGTGAGCAGGGAGACTGAAACAAAACAGTAACGTTGGGGTCAGTCAAGTGATAATTCTATGTTGGTCATTTGACCCATCGTTAAAGGCCCTTAAAACCTATATTCTCAAACATCTTAGTATGTGTTTATACCATTCAGAAACACAAAATTAGAAAACAGTTAGAAAAGCGATGAGTGAGAAATGAGAAAATGTCTCTTTGTCTGTGATTTGCTCACCGGTTGGAAGTGGGGGCTCAGTTGGAAAATGTGATGTCACTTACTTCCACACTCCAATCACGATTTAGCAAGATTAAAATCAAAATGTGATGACAGCGAGCGACAACCTCCCGGGCTGAAAAATGAAGCCAACGCGAAACTGACAAAAACTGCAGTTCCTCGAATGGCCACTTGAGGCTGGCTCCAAAAGTGAGTCAATCCCCATTAACCCCCATGTTAAAATGCCCAAATTCACAACAGAAATAAACATGTTTACACCCTGGTACAAAAAAATGTTTTGGTCTCCATAGCTAATTTCCCCATTCATGACAACTGTACGGGAGGTACATATTTAAATTATATTAAGGCTAAGTTATGCATAATTAAGGACGTGGCCACTTTGAGAGACAGGTGGGTGCCATCACAGGTGGCTGGTTTCAGAAACCAGGCTTCATGCGGCCCACCTCAGCTCCACCCACACTCCACAGCTTTGCCCATTTTTGGATTAGCCAGGAGCCAGTGGAGTCAGGCACTGCCAAGATGGTGTCGGCCGGAGCCACCACACCAAGCTTCACAATCGCTCTTTAGAAACCTGTGGGTGACGTCATGGAGACTACGCCTGTGGGTGACAGTTGTGGGGTTGTTTGCTAATGCTGCCAGCACTGTCAATCAAATCTGATCAAACCAAACCCACACAGTCCTAAGGAAGGAGATTAGTTTTTGAGTATTAAACTGAAAACATAAATAAAAACACCATGTTTTTAACATCAACTTGATGGTTGATTATTTTGTTGTGAATATTTATATGTTATAGAGAAATGCTTCTGTTTTGAAACCAAGTTTTCAGGGGCTTTAATAGAATTCAGGTTAGTGCAGCTTTAAGTTTTGAACTTTGGCACCTTTTTGACTTTTTTTTTCTAACAGCGACTATTTTGGTTCATTGGATGATCAAAACATTTTGTGACAAATCACACATACATACATATGTCTCATGATGCCAGGCTCAGTATAGCTCCCTCCCTCTGCTAACAGCCGGAGCTGTGGCAAATTCATATGCAAATTAGGATCTGAAGTCACAGTGGCAGCTTAGCTCCAGTTACCTGAACAAATCACAGATTTTGTGGCATTGTTTAAGAGATAAATTTGCAGTATGAGAGCAGTTACTGCTGGTCTAACCTGAAACAATA
The DNA here is from genome assembly GCF_020085105.1 of Siniperca chuatsi. Taxonomy (NCBI): domain Eukaryota; kingdom Metazoa; phylum Chordata; class Actinopteri; order Centrarchiformes; family Sinipercidae; genus Siniperca; species Siniperca chuatsi. The sequence goes on from NC_058061.1 coordinate 18,456,613, forward strand.
CTGCCCTAGTTGTGTCACTAGTTGTGGTTCCTAGAGTCTTCCAAAGTAGAATGGGAGCCAGAGTCTTCAGTCATCAAGCTCCTCTCCTGTGGAATCAGATCCCAGCTTGGGTTCGGGAGGCAGACACCATCTTCATCTTTAAGAGTAGGCTAAAGACTTTCCTCATTGATGAAGCTTATAGTTAGGGCTGGCTTGGGTGAGTCCTGAACCATCCCTTAGCTATGCTGCTAAAGGCCTAGACTGCCGGGAGACTTCCCACGATGCACCTCTTTCTTCTCTCCTCCTCTCCCTCTCCATCTGTATGCATTTTTATCCCATTACTGCATGTTACTAACTCAACATCTTCTCTCTCCCGTAGTTCTGTGCCTTCTCGTTTCTCTCCTCTCTCCTTCTATCATTTTCAGCAGGTATTTCTGCCTCCGGAGCTGCAGAGTCTGGATCTGTGGTTGTGGGCTACTTGCTGCCCCTGTGTTCCTGCTCGACAACTGCTACTACAGTTGTTGTTATCGGCTCTGTTACTAATACTGACATTATTTTTCCTATATCTGTCATTCCTATTATTATTAATTTATTAATATTAACACTACAATTACATTTATACTATTTTATAAATTCTAGGTGGTATTGCGTTTTCTCCAAATTCTGTTACCAACTCCCCAAGTATCCTACATCCTTTATATCTACATGACAAAATCATGTACCACCTTAAACATTGTTCCCAATCAGATATATCCAGGCAGTGCTGTTACCCTACGCTAATTAGCTTGTTGACATGTACCAGTAACATTAGCTTAGCCATGTTCTCCGGCAAAAATGTCAGAATGCACCAGCAGCAGATATCACAGATATCATGTCATTAGGGTTTGCTTTGCTACATTAGTCAATACAGCAGTGGTTCTCAAATCTAGGGGCATAACAGTCGCTAATAGGACTTTTGTTTATACATACTTTTTTGGTGTAGCTTTGTTACTGCTGCTGTGTGAGCCTGACAGCCAAGCAGAAGTAGCATTGCACGTCACACGTCCATGCCAAAAAAGGGCTGCAGCTGGACTGCACTATACAAGAGGACGTTATCGAGCACATCCACACACAGACAGCAGCAAGGGTTGGGGGTGGTCAGCATATTAAATTATTTACATTTCGTGATGATTATAGATTTTTTCCTCTGTCAGAAAGATTCGGGGCTAGTCAAAAAACATTCACGGCTAAAGCCCCGCAAGCCCGATGTTGACGATGCTGATGGATGCAGTCAAAAGTGACTCTTCTACATGTTGTTATGGCTCACATCAAACCATGAAAAACTAGAATCATTAATACAATTATCCACATACATACAAATGTCACAGTAATTCAGCAATGTTAAATGTCAGTGAAAAAACCATCAGGCTCCTCTTGAAACCACAATAGGCCCACTGCACTGTGGCCATCATGGCACTGGAGAGCAGTGCTCGGCCTACAAAACGACAGCATGGAGACTGACTGCTGAGATACATGGCACAGGGAACATGCCGGCTTTTGTCAGACTTCCACATGTGTTTCCAATGGGGGGTATTAGATTCCGAGCTGGTACTGAGTGTCGGCTACAGCTGAGGCGCATGTGTGCACGGGGCTTTGTCAGCACATAGACATACTATGCGTACACACAAAATATAGTACCAGATGTAGACGGGTTGTGATAGGAGTGTGGTGGCAGTGGGTCACCCTGAGTGAATATAAGTGTGTGTGTGTAGGCACAGGGTTCAGGTTACTGTGTGGCTGCTGAATGTCTAATGAGGGAGGATGTCAGTCTTGTTTGAGAAGCGGGTGTGACAGCAATGAGATTCAGAGGAAAATGAAACCTTAGCAGAAAAGATTATGTACACAGTAGACACATTTTAGAAGTTGTTGATTGTCCTGCTTTTAGCCTGCAGTGGCACTGCTGCATGGTCTTTTTTTAATGTTACAGGCTACATTAAGTAATCTGTGTATTGTAAGACAAAACTAAACTACATCACCAGGGCTGCCAACTCTCAGGCATTGATAAGACAGCTTTTTCTGATGTATATTTACCACTTTTCTGGCAGAATGATTAAACTAAGCATGATAGCCATCTTAACCATAATGTGTTGCTTTTAAGTAGCTGGGAATATGATAAAAGCATGTAGAAATGCAGAAAATGCTATTCAAATCCTTTTTTTCCTCTGGGAGGACCCCTAGACTCCTGACTTTTCAAACCCATGCTACGTCCTTGACGTAGCATTGTGAGTACCACAATTTGGAATGTATGTAATATATTATATATGTATGTAATATTTTAGTGTTTTTTTAATGTCTTGCCTTAAATGCTGTTTTATTAAACCTAATAAAAACTACCCCAGTTACCATCCAGCAGTGACTAATATTTACCTATGAAGGATAATGTAACTGACATTATTCAGCGTTTCACCACCTAAATTGTAATGTCATTCAACCAGCTTATTTCCATTGTGGTCCTTTTTGGGGGAGGCGGGGGGTAGGAGCATTTCACTCTCTGGGAAAAAGCGAATAAACGCATTTCCCCAAAATATTGAACTCCTTTACTTCATTGTTGTGTGGACAGCAGCAATAGCTTTGTAGTTTATTCAAAGATCAATAATTCTTGTGATACTACTACGGTGATACCATGTATAATTCCTGTAAACAAATATAGCTTCTTTAACAAAGGAGTAGTATGTTCAGTGATAGTACTTCTTCAGATTAAGACCACATCTCCCATAAATCCCTCTTATTTCCAGCTACATGCATACTTCTCTTTATCTACCCTGCTCTTTGGCATTTGATTTGAAGGCAAGAGGAGGATGTCCTGGATAATAGGGAATATAGATTTCTGTTATGTAACATTGACATAATAAACTCACTATCATCTTCTGACTTTGTGCCACAAAGTATCCATCAAATTTCCCATCAATGGAAATGAAACATTTTTGTTTATTTGCAGTCATGATGCATTATGTATCCATATTAACATGCTAATGATTTATTGGTGTTTGAATGTTTTATGTAATGCCTTTAAAAACAAGTGTCTGGATACAGGGTCTTAATCCGTGACAGGACAGAGAAGGAAAACTCAGGTCAAGAAATACAGACATGCCCACACACACACACACACACACACACACACACACACACACACACACACACAACCTCCTCCATGGAAAAAAGCTTACATTCTAATAACACAGAGCTAAGTAAAAGTTTATGTTTTCAGCGGCCAACAAAATAAATGAAACAGAGCAAATGTGAACATGGTATGCTGGCGTTTAGAGTTGTTTTTATCGAACCAATGTGGACTTGACTTGAGGAAGTGGAGAGAGCGGAGGGGTGGTGGAGCACCTGTATATTTGTACAGTCCTTAAGTCTCGTGATGTCATCTCTTGACAGTAAACATTTATCTGTGTTTTATAATGGCAATCCAGATCCAGGGTCATTAGCGAACACAGAGTGAATGAGGGAGACCACCATCTGAGGCCTGAAACTGGCCCGGGTTACAGTGTCTGGAGGTTCTGTTGCCGTGTTAAATTTATTGAAACTAGGACGGTTTATTCAAGGAATTTGTAATGAGTTGTTCTTGGTATCCTGTATTTGTTCTGTGTCAGAAGGTCAGGATGAGGACTCATCTTTGAAACTAGATGTTGAAGAAAAAACTAAATGTTGCTGTTGTTTACAAATTAAAATTGTACAGATATACAAACGTAAAACTTTCGTCCAGCTTAAGGCTTTATATATGTATATACCTTAATTAATCATGTATGTAGTACAAGTATGTATTTTACAGTGATTATGAGTTTGCTGCATGATATGAGGGCATTAGTTAAATCTCTTGAATAGTTGATAACAATGATGGTGATGATTTATCTCTAGAAAAAAACTACAAAAAATCCAGTGAATGGTCAGCTTGAACAATATCCATCATAGTCATTTACATTCATTTAGTATGGGATATGTGATTTTATGGGGAAAATATATTCTACATCCATTCAGGTGATGGATGTAGAATCCATTCAGTGTGCTGCATATCTACAAAGTTTGCATCTGCATCTATAAGTTAGAGTGCATGTGTGTGCTTTGGTTGCCAGAGACAACATGCAAACCTAAGACATGTATAATGTTTTTTGTTCAACTAAACCTTTTGGTGACTGTGTTACAATTTGCCCAAAGAACAGTAAACTTGAACCTTTAAATTTTACACCCGGAACTAAAATTTCAAAACAACCAAATTTGGCGGGTAAAACTCCAAGTGCCAGGTCACACCAGAAAGTGGTGACGTGCTTGTACGAGACACAGCTAATAATGATAGCTTCCTCTGTTGTGGACTCTCCGTGTTCTATGTTCAGTACTAATGTTCAGTATTCACTATGCTCAGCTCAGCACTTTTTAGACGATTTGCAATTGATCAACAGCACAGAAACTTGGGTGTCAGTGTTGACCAGAGTTGAACTCAATATGAAAGCATTTCACAAATTTACTTTGCCTACACAAATCCACTGATTGTGGTGATTCCATTGATTTTGGTCCATTGGGATTTCTCTGTTACAAATTCTGGTGTGACCAAGCCTTAAACCCTACAACTTTGACAGGTACTTCCACAGTGACTACTGGCTTCATTTTTACTTCAAGCTCAGTGTGATAGTGCAAACAAAAGGCCATGTAAGGTTTCCTTAATTAGCTAAATGCACAAGCTGGCTCCTGTAAGGCGCCACTGTTAAATATCCTAATACTCCGCCATTCTGTCCAATTGTCCAGTTAATAAGATGAATAAGATGCAACAAACATGAACTTAGGCATCCTGTTGGTATCTCTGTGTTTCAGATGGGTCGTAGCCAACTCTTTTCTAATTTTCTCTCAGTGCTATTTTCACACTGTCAACAGGATTTGACAAACCCAAAGTCTACTCGTAATGACTGGTCAAGGAACAAGACTTTTTTTCAGAGTGCAGCAGTATTTCAGCGAACATTCAGCAAGTGTGACAACTGCATCAGTTACATCTGTATACACTCATGGTGCTGCGGATAAAAGTATCTACCAATGTTACAGGCTTTTTACGTCTCATGAATGAGGAATTCTGGTTAGCAAGTCACCCAGATAATGGTGCGGAACCTGTCCATACAGCGGGAGGTGATATTGGTGTTGTTCACACTGCTGACAGTAGTTCCACGACCAGTCTCAGCGGGGGTCTGGCCCACACACAGCTTTAGTGTAGTCCAAGCATGGAGAAGGTAAACAGTGATGAAGCTCTTGCCTCCCCCACGCAGCGTGTCGTCTCACCACAGACTGAAAGAAAAACAATGAAACTGAAGTGATGATCCATGTGAAGGTTTGGACCAGACAACTGTTGCTGTAGGTCATGACAGGTAGCCAGTACAACGCTGTACTAGTCCCCATTTACTAGGCATCTGTTCTTGTTTCAAGAACATCATGCAATTTCTCTCACAACCAGTTAGGTACTATGTGATTTTCTGCAACTTCCAATAAAACATTGAATCTCAATACGTTTTGGTACTGACTAAAAAGTTTTAAGAGCTGTCCATTATTTAAATTCCCCATTGGATGCCTGCCTGTTTATTTGTTTTTAAGTCAGATAGTTGCTGATTTAAATCAAAATGTTTCCAATTTTTCCTACTTTTTAAATGCAGATCTTGTACAGCAGCTCATGCTTAGCCAATATTTAACATTTGAGGAGTTTTGGGGGGTACTGACAGAGTTTTGGGTATTATATTTATTGACAGTTGCCACTCTGTCATCACTCGACAGTCTAAAGAGGGATGACTGGGAATGAAGGGAAAGACATATGGGGAGCAACATACAACAAAGGTTGTTGAGGTTAATAGTGGGCGCTGAAAATACTAGGCGACTAGGGGTTTTGTAGAAAATGTGTATATTCCTCAAAGGTATCAGAAAAAGTATATTTTTGGTAACAGAAACTTGTACCTGTAATAGTATTAAACAATGCCCAGCCCTAATTTCCAACAACTGAGACACTTTCTGTGTGAAGATGGGTCTAAACAGCATCAAGAGGATACTTCACATTTTCAAATTCAGCACTCAAATGTTGTCGCTCTTATTGACCAACCTGGCCTGTCTGCCATTGTTTGATGTTCCTCTCCAGTGCTATCCTTCTGCAAGACCTAGTTTGTATCAGGGGCCACTGCTCGGACAGGAGACCTCCAGTCTGTGATCCTGATGTCCATGACGACAATGACCCCTGGGAGAATTCTGTGTTCTGGCTCATTGGGCTGCGTTCACTGAGAGACTGAGAAAGCAAGTTCAGAGAGAGAAAGGGGATTTGGAGTCAGGTTTGCACTGTCAACATCCATTTTCAACATCAGAGATACAAACATTATATTTGTAATGGGATGATACTTTTATCCAAAGTGTGCATTTTTGGCCTTCATGGTCCCAGCGGAAATTGAACCCCATGAGTCTTGCAGCTCTACCTTAAAGATATGACTCTAGATCCAGACATATAATTTTCTAGAATACTTGTTTCATATCATGTTATAATATGTAATATAGATAACCTTTGGTTTCTTTATGGATTTATTTGCAAATAAATCTCTTGGTGATCCATGTAATGTTGTATAGCTTCAAATCATGTGCACAGAAAGAAAATAATCTGGTCAGTTAAAAAACAAAACAACCCAAGGATTTAAATTACCCACCCCAAATTACTTTGAAAGGTCTAATTGGTAGACCTTATTTCTGATGTTTGTACCCTTTAATTAAGAGATATAGATCAACCAACAAGGTCAAGAGGGCAAAAAACAGGAAGTCACCCGACGCAGCACGTCACTCATGTATGCAGTGAGACTGTTTTGTTTCTTTGACACCTCCATAATTACATCTCATAAATTACACTGCTGTGCAGGCAGGCAAGAGTTAACCTGGAAGGAGAGTTTAGGGCAGGCCTATTCAGTTGGCGGCTTGCAGGCCACATCCGGCCCAGAGGCAACCTCTTCAACCATCTCTGTTTAGAGTTCCACATGCGCAGTACTGATCGGGCAGGATGTTTACGGATGTAGCGACACCGCCAATCATATCTTTCACAAATCAACATTTTCTCATGTGAGTTCTGACCACGCTTAGTAGCTTTTCAAAACATCTGGCTTTTGACAGTCACAAGTAGGGAAGTGCTCTACTGAAAATATGTCTCTGTATTTCTTTATTTTACCACCATCTCCGCTATTTTTTATTACATTCATTTGCATTTGTTTAAAATTTGTCATTACCAAAAAACAAAACAAAAAATGTTCTAAATAGGCTGCTAAAAATGTCTGGCCCGTCTACATTTCCTGGTTTTAAAATCTGGCCCAATTGAATTTGTAATTGAAGAGGCCCTGGTTTAGGGGATCTGTAGAGCACGGACGTGTGTGCACAACGTCGAGGAGGACACCAGCTGGTTGATGCCAGTTAAGTAGAGCTTAATGATCTCAACACCAAGATCAAAGGATGGAGAAGTGAAGAGAAAGAATGACAGACAGCGTTGATCGTCTTACCTGACATACTAGTAAAAGAGAGATATTGTAGATAAGGACAGATGCAGCTGAGGGGGAGTTGGCTTCACATGGCAGGATGATTGAACATAGGGCTTCTCGAACATGGCTCTTGCATGTCTGAGTAATTCTTGTCCTCTAAAAACAAACACTGAGAGAGATGGCGTTCTGGGCTTTATTTTATATGTTTACATATGTCAACTTTGTTGTAATGTGAAGAATATGAAGCTGTTCTGTTTGAGAGCCGAATGAGTGACTGCGTTGGTGTGTGGGAGCTTGTGGCTGTATAGGATTGAAATGAAAATGTGTGTGTGTGTGTTTTACATGAGATCATATGTATCTCTGCATGTCTGTTTGTGCATGTGTGTGTCGGAGGTTTCGGTTCAAATGAGAGGCAGTCAAGCAGAGTTTGTATACCTAGTCAAGGCATGAAAAATCTGGGTAGGACCAGACTTTGCTTCCCACAATACTTCCATATCTGTGTCTCTCCCTTTCTCTTTGTCATGCACACACAAACATAGAGGGAGCCCCCACGGACTGAAAGTCATTCCTATGATCTACGTTCAAGGGTAAAGACCTTAAATCTCATTCTTGACCCCCAGATTCCACACTTGTCCGTTTAATCCTGTCCCATCCCACCGACAACCCTGTTTCCTCCCTTCTCGCTGTCCCGGCATTTATCTGCAGATCAGACAGAAAAACATACATTGCTTCCACAAGCTGGACACACACACACTCACACACATCCCATTTTCTTACGACCCCTACCCCTTTCTTTGGATTCCCTCTTCCCTTTCTCATTCTCCCTCACCTGACCTTTCTCACCTTTTGTTCCTTGTTTGCTTGTGTGATCCTCCAACTTCTCACTCCCTGCTATTAACCCACTCCCCAACCTGTTGTTTGACCTTTGACCCCTTGTGTCATGTTTCAATTATTTTGTTTGAATAACTAAAGAAAAATGCAATTTTGGTAAGGTGCTGGCTCGCAGGTAGAATTTGAGATGGAAGTCACATTACTAACAATACTGATGCAATCTTTTTATTTCAAATTCGAGGGATCGACATTTTGGCACATCTTCTACCTATGAGTGCAGACTCTATATTTATATTCACACTGACTGCCTTGTGAATTTGACACCTGTACTAGACACTATATATGTAAGTCTGATGATTGTTGGCTTTTACCCTAAAGAACGCAAGATGTGCCAAAACTTCATAATCTCTACAATTTAAAATAAAAAGATTGCACTGAGTTATTAGTGTGCAGCGTTCCCTTCCCTGGTATTTCCCAGTTAAGTGTTGAGTGAACATTACTTAGCTTTACTTTAGCCACACAGGCTGCATGGCTCTATGGGTGGCATTAATGGTCAGTCTGTCCACCACTTTGGTCCAGACTTAAATATCTCAAGAAATATTTGATGGATTACCATGAACTTTTGAACAGACATTCATGGTCCTCAGAGGATGAATCCTAATGTCTTTGGTGAACCCCTGACTTTTCATCTAGAGCTACCAGCAGGTAAAAGTTTTGACTTATCCAGTGAAATATCACTATCAACATCTATTTGATGGATAGGCGGTAAATTTTGTACAGTGTCATGAAATTTGGTACAGACATTCACGTTCTTCGCAGACAGTTTTTAATAGCTTTGGTGATCTCCTGAGCAATCATCAGGTCAAAATTAAAATGTGTCCAATACTTTGGTTTATGACCAAATACCTGCAGAACTAATGACATTTTCTTTCATCAGCCTCAGTCAGCTGTACTGAGTTTAGTGCTAATTAGCAAATATTTGCTTGCTAACATATTAAACTGGCATGGTGAACGTGGTAAACATCAGGATGTTGCCATTGTGAGCATGTTAGCATGCTGATTTTAGTATGGAGCTTAAATCACTGCTGTGCCTAAGCACAGCCTCACAAAACATCAAGTGTGGCTGTGGCTGCATGTTTTTGTGCCAATCTATCAAAATTGCATGAAACATGACCTAAAGGCTAGCAGACAAGCTAACTACCTCACCTAGAATGCTATAGCCTAAAATGGCTAGTTTGAACTTGAAGGGTCAACTGGTTATAGTAGTAAGAAAGCCACAAAGCTTAATAATAGTAGCTCCTTCCTTTATGACTTTCTTCTTTTTTTACTGGTGTGAGTAAGAGTCAGGAAGGACAATACACTTTACTGCTCCAAGGCAATATTTGCTCTCTTTCAAGCATGAAAATGCATTTACTGCTCATTTTCTCAACTGAATTCACCAGCACAGGTTTCAATCTACCAACCGTACACTTAACATGCACACTTCTCTTCGCTATAGTACTACCACTGCCACTCATCTGATTTAGATGGGTTTGTTTGAGAAACACCAGCTGACCCCCTTTGAGATATCGAGTGGTCTGTAAACACTTAGGATGGATTAGGTCAGAGAATGTGGGAGATGAAGGCGGGGTAAGGAAGGAGGAGAGAGAGGAGGAGAAGGAGGAGGAGATGGTGGTGATACTAAGGGGCAGAGGGGTTAAGGAAAATAATAATGGAGACAGGAAGTTGAAGGTGTTAGATGAGGATCATTGTTACACACTGACTTCAACAAAGGGAGAACCTGATCTTGACCTTTCCAGGACCTTTTTAACAGACCACGTACAGTAGGAGCACAGCAAAAAAGAAACAGTGGACTAGAAGAGTTAGCTTGTATAATTTCCCAAATATGTCATAGTCATCCCACCATCTGCATAGTGACACTTTCCTTTTTCTATTTTGAGCAGTCACCATAGTAACAAATAAGAAAATGTGTAAGAAAAAGAGAAATTTTTTTTTTGAGCAAAAAATGAAAGGCTGCAAGTATAACAAGAAACCTAATGGGTACAGATTAATAGTAAGCTTCAAATCTGTGTTCCAGACTTAAGAAGCCAATTATGGATGTGGCAGCACAGTCCCAGATCCATTTATTTTAGATTCCATCTACATGCCTCTATAAGCAGGTCCTCAGTCGTGACCGGCTCATACCAGACCTTAACAGGGCCCATTTTGTCTTCTTACAGTGGTATTTGTGATCTGTGGTTTTCACGTCTTGTTCTGGACCGTTTCAATCATAAACCAGAGATGCAAGTTACGGCCTCACTGGGATCAAAACAGAACTAAAGAGTGGCCGAATAAGAATAAACATGCAACTAAACTCCCCTATTTTTGATCCCCAAAGCCTTTAATTGGTATAACAAGTCACAAACGAAGGGTAATACACGCCCTTTACAAGCCTGGTGTTCCTTTTACCAGCAGGTAGTTTTCTGCCCTCGTCCATCATCTGCTTCGTTTCCAAAAGCCAATGTTAAAGCTATGCATATAAAAGTCTTGGTTTCCAGCACGGTGCCAGAGTAAACTGGGTGGTATATGGTTTAGAAACATTTCCTTCTTCAAGAGTGAGGGTCCCAGGTCCCTGTTTGTGATGGAACAGTCCACCGCTTGCCAAGTGCCGGCCATTTCTTAGACCTCTTTGTGGCTCTGAGAAACACTTCGAAAACCGCAAGTTATCATTGGAGCAGGGGAGGCCTGTGGCGCGCAGGACGACCATCACCATCAACCTACACCCCATTATACTCTCCTTTACTGACCCAACACACCTTGCGCAAACCCAACCTCGCACTTTCCATCTGTCCGTCTGCAGCCAGTTTACACACCTTTCTCCTTCTCCTCTCCTCCACCCATCTGGCAGTGCCAGCCTCCGCACCTTCCGTCTTTCTTTCCTTCCTTCCCTCTGCGCCCATCCATCCACACTGTCAGCACTCCATCAGTCTTGTCCGGCTGAGTTGTCAGGATGAATGGCAGCGCTGCCCGCCAGGTACGTGCTGTTTTATAAACATGGCTGATAGCTTGGGTCTGCTGTGTGGCCTTTGCAATGGTTAAAATATGTAGTAAGAAAGCACAAAATGTTATTTAGCTGAGGGGAGTCGACACCACTGACTCAACAATTATTCGATAAGGTGCTGGCATTTTTGAAACTTTGCATGGTATACATTAACAATACATTTTCAGGTTAAATAAAACCAATGTTCTTGTAGCGATACATCTTCATTAGATGTCATTTGGATCTTTAACTGCCCCTATTTAGCACTTATAAGGAGCTAATAAACACTTAAAATTTGTTAGAACTTCTCCTATGAAGCATCTGTAACTGGTGTCTAAACAGTTAATGAATGACTGATAAGACAGATAACGATATATACACGAACAATGTGTTATAACTGTTATTTATTAATTGATCATTTATTTATTAACTGTTTATACGTGTACAAATCCTTCACAAGCTGGTTAAACTGTTAATCAAAACTCATGAGGACATGTTGAGCTTAAAGGTTCATTCTTGACTTTGGAAGCAGTAGTTTGACAAAAAAAGAATGCTAAGTAGAATGCTTAAATGCTAAGTAAGTGGTGTTAAAATAAAGTTATACCTTTTATTTTTATGAAATGTAACCTCCCTTTTGATACTATTTATGGTAATAGCCATTCAATGTATTTACACTCTGTAATTACCTCTCTATATAGTAGTTTGTGCTTTTGACGGAGTCCGCCACTCTTGCAAATTGCCTTCACAGGCACAGGAAACGATGCAGTATGTAATCCAGTGAGATTTGATCTCACAGCCTCACTGCTTACTGTTACTCTCTCTGCACTGTATCAGAGCTGTATTAAGTTACAACAAATGCAAACGGAACAGCCTACTGCTGCTGCTTCACATTAAAAACATTCAACTTGCAAAACACGTGGACTTTTATTGTTTTATTGGCAACAGGAAACACAATGTATTTGTAACTGCAGTTAGCAGTTAGTATTAGTAACAAGAAAGAACAGCCACACTGCGCTGTTACACAAAGAGTTGCAGACGGCAGGTAAACAGATACACCAGTTGCTCATCTGATGTATTTCTCCTTGAGCAGCTAGTGTTTGCTGTAGCATTAAATCACACTTGCTGTTTCCACGGTAACCAGGAGTGTCACCGAATCAATCAGGACTGAAATCTTAAGGATTATAACTTTAAAGAAAGTATTAAAATTATAAACTACAACTAATATAATTAATTAATATGTCATACTTTATATTCATATAAAATATGAAGACATTTTCTACTTCCCCATGGTACCTTACGCCTCCCAGTCTGACCTCCTGCTCCTCACTCCTACTCCATGTACTCACTTGATACAATATTTTCACGGGAAATGGAGTGAGGTCTTAAAAAAATACTTCTAAAAATCATCTTTGTCTATTTTCCTTGTGTCAGCCAGTCACACGTACAGTGCCCTGAGAAAATATTATGATTTGGTTTTGCAGTTATTTTTAGTTGCCTTTTCCTGGTTTCTTTTTATTTTTATTTTTTTTTTTACATGTATGGTGCACCTTGTTCCACAGAATAACTCTGATTTCTTTTCTGTAAATAATGAAAAAGCATGTTATTTTCTTCTGATGAATGTGGCCCTTTTTTCTCATTTTCTTTAGTGGAACATGCAAGACATTCAGGATAATTTTCATGACCTGGAGACTACACATTTAAAACGCCACAATTAGTAATAAGCTGTAAAACCTGCTCAGAAAAGCATGACATATGCAGTCATTCAGAAACAATATACAAGGCTGACACTATATAAAGTTTAGCTTAGAGAAATGATGATCCTCCTGTTGTTTTACACCCACTTACATCCCACTGTGTTTCATATGGTTATTAACAGACTTAACTATTGTGTCCAGTATATTGAGATTACCATTAAAAGAACATTGACATGAACTTGAATCTGAACTTTTATGCTTTACTCATAAGCAAATGGCAGCAATTATTGAAATTTAAATTTCCTCATTAATGAGTGTAGATGTAAGGGCACCATGAGTCATGAGGAGATTCCTCTGACCAAAACATCCCTTTCACTGGACTGCTGGCAGATGAAATATTAAAGCTAAGTGATCCAGAATATTCTCTCCTGATTAGACAGAGGTTGCTTTCACAGCAGGTCCCATGGTGCTACTGTAGAGAGAGTAAATATAACTACGATCTGCAGAGTCCCGGCCTGGCTCCCAGATTTTTACTGACAACTTCGTTCCGCTGGCAAGAAAAACTGATGATTAATACCCTTGCAACACTCGCTTACTAAGTCAGGAACATATAAACATTCAGAAACGGTCCAAGAGCACATAGTCCATGTTTATCTAAATAAAATGATTTACAGTTGCAGTTAGGCTAAGAGCTAGAATTAGACACAGAGTTCCGAAGGTGTTGTGTAACATGGCGATAATACCCAAGAGGCTGTGATTATGTGAACAGCTCTGATGTGGTTGTGTCCCGAAACAGCGACAGCACTGAAGTAACCATAATCATAGTAAAGAATGTCCACAAGGGGATGTAAAGAATGTCCACAAGGCCATTATGGCATTATGCATTGGTTGTGCACGTACACAAAGCCAGAAAGCGCTTGCTTCCTTCTAATTATTTTTCTAATATCACTTTAACCTTATCTTACCATTTATTTCACCAAAAAATATGAAACGAGTTTTTACTTGTGCACATCTAGCATAAGCATGTGGGAATGTCAATTTCTGCAATTTTAGCGACCAAAACCTTAAATGCTAATTAGAATAGACCAAAGCAGAGTGACTACATTATTAGTAAGAGGAAGTCGCAGTCAGCAGGTGGAGTTGGAGCTTCATTGCTCACCAATCACATCAGCTCTTCTCATCCTCTTTAAAAGCAGCAAGCAGTTTAATGAGTCAGTTCAGGGCAATTTATCACCCCCAGGTGAAAATATGTATTCAAACACTTAAAATGTGCCATTATGTCAAGCGCTCGTTTTTGTTCCAAATGCTCCACATCTGTCTGCTCTGGCCATTATTGGGCTGATATTGTGTAGTCCCGGAATGAATTCATCCCCCAAAGACTGGCACTGTTGCTCGACAGGCTTGCTCCCTCGCCGCAGGACTTCTCAACATCCTGCTACAGACTTGGCAGCTTGACTCCATCATCTGAGTGCATGAGTGTGTCTCTCCACCGTGTGAGCTCTACTGGGAGCCTGGAGGGGGGAAAGCAGCAGCCAGAGTGGTGGTCTGCTATATGGACTCATTGAGCAAGCCCACAGAGAGCTCTGTACCTGTTAAAGAGAGTAGCTGAGACCACTGTGGAACGAACCCCAGTCACACATGAAACCCGAGGTGCGCTGTGGATTATGCACAAGCGTGACTGCTTTTGCCATGAAAATGTAGGTTTTGGCCTGGACGTTCGAATGATTTTATTATTACTATTTTTTTAATCCCTGTGCTCCCCTCCGCTGTTTAAATCCCCAGCGTACACGGTGCTCGGATGCTATAAAAAGGCTTTGTGTATTCAATAATTGCTTAATAGTTATATAAAATGTCATTAACTGCTCTTGCTGGTTAGGTTACATCCACTCTAGCTACCAGAGGGACAGAGGCCTCTCACCCTACATCCCTCACTTCTCTGCCCTCCTTCCTCTATTTCCTTTTTGTCATCTCCTCATCTTTCTACCTTTTCTCCTCCTCTGTACCTCTTCAAATCCCTTTTCTTCAACCCTTTTTTTTTTTACTTCTCTTTCACAGTGCCTTTCTTTCTCCCATCCCTTCTTCCATCCGTCACCGTCCACCATGTTAGCGATCTGCCTCTTGACGGGTGGGACATCTGCAGCTCCCTCGCCTGTCAATCTGCGGTACATGGGTCAGTCAAAGTGCTCATGCAGCCCCGGTGCATACAGATCCAGACCCCGTCAGGCCCGCCTCATATCCCATCACCCATCACTCTCAGACACTGAAGGGGAAGAAGAAGGCCGCAGCTTCCTGTGTGAGGTCATCACTGCTCTGCTGCGTCCCACCCGCAGGCAATTTATGCCTTCCGCTGCTCACTAGCTCCTTGCGCCATTCTGTTTTTCAGCTCCATTAAAAATAATTGGTGTATCGCTCCAGAATAAATGTTGAGGGGGAAACCGCGGCTGGTCATTCCGGCTTAGTTCAACATATAAAGAGGATGGAGAGTATCGGCACATGGTGTAAAAGTTCACAATGTATTTATTTTTTCCCCCCTATCACTTCCAAATTGGCGGTCAATATTTGCTCTGGTGATGAGCGCTTCCAGTGGCTAATTTTCTGAAAAGGATATCTCTTTACCTTGGTGTCGAATGCTGCCAGCTCATAGCAGAGAGCACGTTGAAAGCATTATTCTCACCGCTGTATAGTTTCCCCTCTTAATCCACCACACTAATGACGTTAATGAAAAATAATTCTAATCTAATTAGCTCATCTCTCCAATCAGTCTCATTTCCCTCTTTGACCAATCTCTGAGGTATTGGCAAAGAGGTATTTGATTCTCTCCAAAAACATTGCTGCCCATTTTGCAGGAGCATTGTCAGGGTACGAATTAAAGTCTGAAAACAGACAGTGGGGTTGGTTGGATATGGATTTGCTTGTATTTTCCACTATTATTAACTAATGTTGCCACAAAAGTCAGTGAACAGTACTCCCTGTTTATCCCAGAATGTCCTACTTGTTGATGTGTTAAAGCTTCTGAAACAGCATTTAGATCATTGTGGACACTGTAAGTCTTTATTAAAAGCCATGAAATTCTTTAAGTGATGGTATTTCTTATTTTATTTACTTAATTGAAGGCCAACATTGACCTCATGTTTAGTCAGTAACTTTAAGGATATTTATCCTTAAAGAATCCTGAGACCTAAGAACTACAGCTTTGTCAAATAATGTGTCATTTAGCCTTTAGCCTTTTGCTTAAATGTCATTTAACCATACCATGTTCATCACCCCAAGATCTTCACTCCTTATTCTGTGCTTACATACCGTAAGCCGTTTTTCATTGTGATGGGTGGGTGAAGATAAATATGCTAATCATGGTTTTCGCTTTGCTTCATTTGATGATTCCAATATAAATCCAACTGTTGCATGATTAGTACTCATAAAGCCTTATTTGGTTACCGTCCAAAGCTGGTCTTTATCAAATAATTTCGGGATGTGTTGCCATAGATTCAAAGGAAACATACAGCTGTGTGGGAGTTAGCACACAGCTGAAAACTCTTAGAATAGAGGCAAAAAGAAGGGCAGGGCTGATCGTCAGCTGTTCAGCACTGTAGGATTTATGTATTTTTGTAATGTACTGTGTTGTGAAAATCTTTTAACTCTAATCAGGGTTGTTTTCATGTGTTTAAAAACTCCACTGTCCTTGGCAGGGATCCAACCTTTGAAAAGCCACCAAAGGCTGTCAGAAGGCTATTATCCGGATAGCTAAAACACCTATTGTGAAAAGTAAGGCAATTATCATCATTATAATCTTAGATTAATTATATTCTTCAATCCAGAGAGGTCCTATGCACTTGCCATCAGGACTATATGGTGTGTGATGCAGGAGGGTGGTGGGTACTTTGCTCTGTTAAATTAAGATCATTTGTAATATAAATATTCCTGTAATACGTAGAGTAAGTGTTTTCTTTCTTTCTTTTCACAAGTTAACATAAGAGTTTAGCGAAGAGGTGTAGTGGTGAAACATGGTTTGGGGTTGAGGAAATTAATATTGCAAGCATAGGTCCTCACAAGTTTAGTAATGAAAATGTGTGTGTGTGTGTGTGTGTGTATGTGCGTGAGACTTGTATGCCACATGCACTTCTACACTGGGTGTCCCATCTTCACAGCAGGATGATCTGCTGGCTCTAATTCCCTTCCATTAATCATTGGACTAATTTGTTTTCACAGCGCTGTGCTGACAGCCAGAGGTTCTTGTTACAGCACTGGGGCTCAAGGAGACTGTATGTACATGCATGTACATGTGTGTGCACACGTGTGTGTGCATATGTGTGTGACAGCGGAAAAGGGTGAGTTGGTCTCACATTCTCCTGCGTTCAAGTTGCCATGGATATTGGGTAGTTTTCATCAGCATAATTAGTTTTGAACACAAACAAATGTTTACTTTTTCGTGATTCTTACATTATAAATGAGGTCTCACATGACTTAAACTCAAGTCACTTTTATGTGCGTAAGACTTTAAATGATGTTTGAAAAAAAAGACATGACTTTGTTGAAATAAGTTTTCAAATTTGCGAACTTTGCCAAAGTATCTTGACATAAATTTTTTAAAACCTGAACTGATAGCAAGTGTTAGCCTATTAGTTATAAAACTCAACTTAAAAGTAAATATATTCTTTTCTGCTTCCATCATTCCTTGTAGAGGAATATCTTTTTTCAGTTACTGTACACAAAACACGTTAGACGAAGTGGTCTTGTCTCAAACTTTCTTGAGATGGGGATATGCTAAAGTTTTAGCTTTAGCATTTAGAGAATGTGGGCACCAGAGCTATGGGATCTGCATTATAGGTGTCAGGAAAAAAAATCTTTTCAAATTCCAATAACCTTCCAGTGACTGATTGAAGATATAAACTGAGGGGCTGTATAGCATCAATTAATTTCAGCTTCACAAAAGTTATAAAATATAAATTCTGTGCCACTTTGTAACAGTGAGCCACACTGTGTTGTGTGAACAATATCCATTGAATGCGACTGAGTTAATGCACCTAGATGATGTGTGGGTTTCCAGTTTCCAAACCAACTTCCTTTGAGTCATTGTGGCATCCTGTGTCGAAGCTGTAACAACAAGTCTGTCTGAGTAAAGTGGGATCTCAGGGAGGAGAGGCAGCATCCCACTTTGAACATTAAAGATGAACAGAGAACCAAAACATCTCATCAACCTCAGCTTTTGACCTCTAAAGGAGAGCAAATGTACACATGGCCAAGATAGAGTATATCTCTGAATCTATCACTATTCACCTGGAATCATGGGACAGTGGCAGATAAAGGATACATACAGACAAGACAATTTACAACAACACATGCATATGTGATGTGATCACATGGAATTTAGGATCAAGTTAATTGAACATGCTCACCTTGCTGACTTTCTGTATAGACTTTCTCTTGCTTTCCAGATTGTGTCCGTCTTAACGGTCCAATACTATCTCATACTACGCTTGCTGCAGTTCCTTCAATTTAAGCCATGCGCCAGTGACAGAGGAGACAACAAGTTTTCCCAGAAAACCTCATGCAGGACCACCCAGACGGCTTCAGCACTGGGCAGACAGCACCACTACTCTCCTTGAGGAGCTACAAACCACGAAGCCAATGCATTTCTGTGTCCAGTGGTTACAGTATATACTTGTGATAAAAACTGTCATTTTGTCGTGATTTATAAAACCAGTACCAAAGAAATGACTGAGGTTATTATTTCTGAGCTAACTATACTGCATTTAATTGGCACTGTAGTGGTTTTGGAGGAGAAAATGCGGAGAACAACTCGTGACAACTGACTCTGGTCAGACAGTTGGCCTGGACATGATGATTCAGCCTGGCATATCTTCTCTACTACATTCCTTGTTCAGTCAGCATTTTGTGCATTATGATTTTGCTAAAACACAGATGGGACGTCTAGCATATGATCCAGAGCCTCTTGCTTTTAATGGGCTGCCTCTTTGCCCACATTATATACAAGAGGATTAGTGCTCCCGTAACATTTAATGTTCCCAAGGAAGAAAATGGATCGTCAAGGAGGACAATGGATTGGAGATACTAAGAGAGCATTGTATATGAAGTACAGTGTAATGACAAGGTTTAGTTAGTACAACAAAAATTGGTAACAAACATGGGTATGTCCCAAAGTTGGAGATTGGTAACTTATTTAGCTATGCCATTTTAATAAATATGTTTAAATGAGAGAACCAATTCTCTACTTGCACAGTGTAGTGTGACATGTATATCTGTTTTACGAACTGCATGTCTGTTTACTTCCTGTCAAGTCTACAGTTACTATACCTTCGCCTCAAACCTTTGTGGTCACCTTATAGGGCTTTTTCATCCTTAAGTTAGTTACTTCACTTTTCACAGATAGCTTTGTTATTAGTATTTACCGTTTATGTATATAGCCTAACGTTTTTGATCTTTACATGTAGCCTATATACTTCCATTACTAAAAATAGACACACATCATAAGCAAGTTTGTGAAAAAAAAAGGTTCTGTGGCTATGACTTTGAGGGTGTGGAATGTTAAGGTTATAAAAAAAAAAAAAAAACTGATGGAGAGTTTGTAATTGTTATATATTTTGTTATGGGATGTAATTGTGAATCAGATTTTTTTTAAAATTACATCCATATTAATCTTTTTTAAATGTGATTTTGACACTGTCCCAGTTTAACAATACAAAAACTGCAAAGTGTATTACTGGCAAAATAGGAGAGCCATTCAAGTCATTCTAATTAGGTTCCCTTTTTATGTGTCCCTCATAAATTTTGCTAGCTGGCTAGATATTTCAACAAAGATTTGCTTTGCAAACTGCTTATATTGAGATAGCTTGCAATGCTAATCGCTAGCTAGTTAGTTAGCTTAAAAATAGAATAATAATGAAATTATCATCATAAGAAGAGATGTTCATGAAGTTTCCTCTTTTTAAAATTTAAATTTATATGAAATAATTAAATCCAATACAAAATATTGTGGGGTGGGAAGAGGTGAATCTGCTGTACCTGCACTCCTCCTTTAAAAAAAGTGGTTTATTATTATTATTATTATTATTATTGTTGATGTTTATATTTTTATGGTGTATTTAATTTATTAGGCCTACATTTGAATAGCAATTGAATGTGTTTTAAGTGTCCCAGTTTGCCAGTAAAGGTGTCCCAGTTTGACAGTAGCAACTGGAAAAATGTGGTTTTGCATCAATGTGTGTTTGTTTGTTTCTTTTTTCTTCTGTATAGTATAGTATAGCTTTTAAGCTATTTAGAATAGTATCATAGGAGTGGCGAAACAAGAAGAAGAAGGAGTCACAACAATAGGCAAAATGGATTCTCGTGGATTGCGTACACACGTACATACTGTCTGATGTCATCCAGCTGCTCAACTCTCTGTGATTTAAGGAGTTTCCTGATGGACAGATAGCTTTACTTGTTGCTAAAGTAACCGTCATAGACTGGTAACCGCTAACTTCTGCTAACTGGAGCTGTCGTTAGCTAGTTAGCTCAGTTAGCCATGCAGCTAGCGGTCCTATTAACGCTAGCTGACTCGGCCCGGACTGTTGCAACGTTTTTCAAACTCAAGAATGCAAAGAACGGACTTGTTCTTGGCTTAGAACGTTCTTGCTAGTTGTTCTTTGAAGAATGAACTCCGCAAAGTCATGAGCACATAGAACACTGTTGATAATTTGAGACAATGCGTTCTTGCTGGCATTGTGGTATACGAAATTAAAAATATGTTACAGTTGTGGGCCTGGCTTTCCTCTGCCGTTGTTGCCGAAGTCATCGGCTGTATTGGCTGCAGTGGTCTGTGTGACTGTGGGGCAAGAGTGGTCTGTGACTGGTCTGTGAGCATATGAAAATTGTTCTTTGTGAAATGCTTGGGCGACAAAAGATGACGTTTCACAAGGACACAAGAACACAAGTACAGACAAGAATGCAGCTTGAATAAGGCCCTAGGTGTTTACACAGCCCTGTTAGCACAGGAGCTTTGGACCGCTGGGAGGAGAGGGTTTTAAAAGGCTAATAAAGCTTTATTTAATTCATTTAAAGCGAATAGGACTGCTAGCTGCATGGCTTACTGAGCTAACTAGCTAACGGCAGCTACAGCTAGTGGTTACTTTAGCAATAAAAAAAGCTATCTGTCTATCATGAAACTCTGTAAATCATCGAGAGTTGAGGCAGAGCAGCTGGCGAACATCAGAGGGAAAACCAGAAAATATTTTCTCCATAAAATATGATCCAGTTTAACCAAAATCAGTGAATACAGTTTTTGTACAGTAATCAGTGAGGCCCCTGAAAACATTGTTTTTCCAACCTAATTTCTTGTCTCATTTGTGGCCTGGTCAGTAAATTCATCAAATTCAAACACATTTAGTCTTTGCAAATGGAAATTATGTACTTGTTTATTGCATATAGATCATGGAAGTGAGATCTGATCACAAGTGGTCACGTGACATGCATGTGGAGAGGCTATCTAATGCCAGGTGTGAACTGACGTACTTGGAGCTGTCCACTTGTGATCGAATCACCCAAGATGCATGTTAATGCCAGGTATAAACAGGGCCTGTGATCACTTGGTTCCCAACCTGGTGGTTAAAAGAAGACAGTGTCTCTCTTTATTATGGTTACAGCCAAAAAGGCAGTAAATCAGGTGTACTGGTTTTCACATTCTTTTGCTGAATTTCTAGTTTTCAAAGGGTTATGCAGCCTTCAAACTGTTTCTTCTTACTGTCACTTGGGACTGCCAAAGTGCAAAATTGTATGTAATGTAGCTTCAATCTTAAACACATACATCTATACCGTGTGTGTGTTTGCACTGTGCAGTACACGCGCGCAGCATGGCAGGCGTGTTTTCCTCCAAGTTTGTTTGATTATGTCTTTGTCCGTCATCAGGGGGCTTTTAAGTGCAGGAGCAGAACCCCCGATCCCATGGTGACATAATGTTAAGACCTAAACTCCACAGGTAATGTATGAGGCTGCACGGCTTTTAAATAAGCAAGACTTAGATGGGAACGGAACCAAAGAAAACACTTTATATCTAAAAGCCAGGACTATAAATTTGTTCATGTGGTGGTGGAGAAAGATAGAATGGGACTGCATACGAGGTACTAATTAGTAGATCACCGACAAAAAGAGAGAGGGACAGTAAGACTTCCAAAGGACTTTGTCAAGACAAGAATTTGCAAATAGCCAACATGCTGTGAAGGTTAGAGGTACTAAAGAGGTGGGAAATAAACAGCAAGGTACAGGTAAGGGGGGGCATGCCAACTGTACAACCTGTACCTACTGCTGATTAGTGTAAAACCAGCTGAATCATATAATAAAGTCTTTACTAACCTGTTTGTTATTTCTGCCTGTGACGCCATTAGCAATTAATTCCAATCAATATGAACTCTTAAGCCTTTCCTCATTTGTTTTGTTGATTTTATTTCCTCTCTCTGAGGGAGTGCGAGGCTTATCCAAAGTACACAAACAGGCCACAGCACACAGACACGTGGAACCTGAACCTGCGTCCTACTGGCGCTTCAATATCCTGCGATGAAAGCTGGCTTACTCGGATCACTTGCAAACTTTTCAGACTCTCTGCGTGTGTGATAATATGTTATTACCTGGTTACTTCCTCTTATGCCAATGTAATCACAAACAAAATGTTCTCAGTTATGCCAGTTGTTTCTGTGTGTTTGCAATTTCTGCATCTAAGCATAAAAATAATGAAGCTTACACCCTCATAGCTGCACTTTTTGGTTCCTATCCATGCTGACCAGTTCTGGAGCTCATCCTCATAATCAAAAGTCTATCATCCAGTGGTGAAAACAACCAACAACCACAAGTATATGTTACTCAAGAAATGTGTGGCAGTGCTTGCAAGAAGCATGAAAAAAAGATTTTCCTCCCAAAAAGAAGGGGGAAAGGCAATGGGTGGACACATTAAATCTTTAGACCTGAATTAACTGATTTATTGGCCACTTTAGGGCAATGCAACAAGCTGTAAACATAACATGACATCACCATGTTATATAGTTAATATGGTGAATGTGTAGCAAACAACTGCCTATTTACACATCCAGCAGATACAGATCAACATTAGCATTCATTTGGAGCCGTTTTTGTGTCAGTCCAATATTCACTCTGCTTTTAGCTCCATATTGGTCTCAACCAACTCCTTTTCAGACCAAACGTGAATAAATTGCATGTCAATTTAAAAATTTTAGCCCATCTATCTCTATGAGCCTTTCCACACTGAATCCGAAACTTTAGTATTTCGCCATTTTTGTTTTCCGCAGCTGTTTCGATTTTGGCGAATTTCGTATGCCGATAAAAACAAGCCAAACAATAAAATAATGACTTTTGCTCACGCAACAAATTGATTGTCTTGGACGTTATTGTCATACTTTCGTTCACACTTCACACAACAAGATGGATATTGATCGATTGATCCATTTGGTCTCACAACATAGTGTCCTCTTTCACAAACCAAATAAAGATTATAAAGACAAAATGTGGGACAGTATAGCAGTTGAACTGGCTTGTAACAGTGAGTAGCCTACAAAACGCATAGAGAACCATTCATTTTCAAGTGCATAAGATAACGTTGTGCTATGGACATTAGCTATACGTGTCAGAAATTAAATGTAGTCGTTGTAAAAGGTATACTTTATATATAATCTGTCCATATAGGACAAACAATAGCGTTACATCAATTATTTCTGTTGTATTTACACACGGAATACTTACTAATAGCTCGCCAGCTACCGGTATGCTAGCTAGCAGCGTACGTTACATCATTGGCTGTTGTTTTGATGGAATGTGCGTGCCGTGGTCTGCTTTACTGTTTAGTGGAAGAGGTCCAGAAAAGACAATAGACAAAAGACAAAAAAATTTACATTTGTTACAATAAAACTGCACACATTGGAACTTTCTACACAGTATTGGACACTTGGAATAACGAGCCCGTCTCTAGTGTGTGTGAGTTGAGTGTGGGTTTATTATAGTAAAAACATGTTTTTTTACATACCACTACAATTCATAACTTTTTGATTATTCCACCATTATGCCAGTTAATTCACTGCACTGCTAACACATTTTCTTCTAGGGCTCAGAGTTCTTCTGCTTGCACTCTTTCCTATCAATCACTGCACAATGACTCCCTTTAATCAAATAATTACTCCAGTGCCAGTCCTCCACTAGTGGTGAATTACAGTATCACGGCATAATAGAAAAATCCAGTATTACTATTCATCTGCATATTCCTGCATTACAATATGTATTCACATAACCAAAAATAGTAATAGTCAAGGGGGTACCTGTTAATGCCCATAATGTTTAAAAACACTCATATGTCTACAACAGGACATCCTGTAACTTGGATGGGGGAGAGAGAAAAGATGAAGAAAGAAAATCTGAGGCAGAATGTGATGACATTGAAGCAGAAGTGCATGTTGAAAGGGAAAAAAAAAAAACGTAAGGGAGTTGAGGCTAGTAGAAGACGCCGTAGTAACGTTAGATAAACGGGGCTTTTCATTTATTTTCTGTGCTAGCAAACAACACACAGCCTTTCAGTAACTATTATACTGCAACCTGAGCTTATCTACACACTTTATGGCTGGCCAAAGTAATGTAACTACCCCTCAGCGGCGACCAGCGGAAACACTGAAAACTCGAATATGATGATATGGTCATCTGCTATATCGCACATTAATTAATATTCGAACATATCAAATATATTCAACATATCGCCCAGCCCTATTTACAACTATTCATACTCCTTCAGCAGCTTCGTCATCCAGTAATGCAGTTCAGCTCACAGCTTTTCTATGTTTTGAATCCTTCATCGCAAACAAACAAACAAAAAAATAATGGTTACAACTGGACAACAATTTAATCAATGAAAAACAATCTACTAATAAAACATGAACTCATTAAATTAACTGATCAAAGTGATTAAATAAAGAACTGACTGGACAAGCAATTTACTAATGAAACATGAATTAATTTTAAATTATTAAAGTGATTCAATAATTAAATCAGTAAAGAACTGATCAATTAAATTGTGTGGGGGTAGGCACCTTTCTCTCTTCATAAAACAGGATTACTCTGGATGGGATTGTCTCCAGAGGTTCTGGAAACACTTTGGCCCACACCTCTGCCGGGATGACACGTTGGGTGTCACGACTGTCAAGTATCTCGGTGACCAAGCTGGGCAGTATTCTTACGCCCTTCACCTCAAGCTGTTTGCGTCCACAATCAACCTATAGGGATATGTGGCGCATTGAATATGTACAGTAGTGCTTCTCCCACTAGCCCCGCCCACGAGTTCCCGCTCGGCCTATAGACTTTACATTGTGATGACGTCACAGATTTTTAAATTGCTTTTTTTGGCTCAAGGAAAGTTTTACAAATGTAAAACCTCCATGGATCAAAAATTCATAATAGAAAGAGTCATAACAGTTTGAGCTGTCAACAGTTTACAGACATCCCTGTTATAATGGTGGCCTATGGGGAAAATGCTTTTTGGGCTGCAGGGGAATTTTTCGTTGCAATACCGCAAGTGGCCACTGGAAGAAATTCTATGCAAGGCTGAGTGGCGGTGCCGTATCCAGCTCCAATAATTCACGTCATGATTGACAGCTGAGCCCGGCTTGCGATTGAGTCAGCCAGGTGTATGGGCGGGACCTTGATTCCGCATCTCCAATTCCAATCACTACTGCGCAGACTATGGCTCCAAATTTCGTCAATAGCGCAAGATGGCTGCTCCCGTATCTGAGATATTTTGGCTTCATTACAGTCTATGGGGAGGAAGTAGAGACATGTCATCAACATCGATGACATGTTGTTTATATATACAGTATATCGTCAAACCCTTTAATGAACACACAGGAAGGTCTAAAATTAGTGCTCAGCATGCCTTTCATTCATAGTCAAGATGCAGCTAAACTGTCAGTTGTTTATTATTACTATAATGTGCAAAATGTGGTGCGAGTGAAAAATTATTTGTGTATCTGCCCTGTGAATCGGATCCGCTCCAAAATTATATGGGTTCTTCCTTGGTCCATGCTACATCCTTCCACCAAGTTTAATGAAAAATCGGGCCAGTAGTTATTCCGTAATCCTGCTGACAGACAAATAAACGGCACTGAAAACATTATTAATTCATAAATAATAATAAAACATAACTGAAATTGAACTCATTAGTCCTCTGTCCAATCAGCTTATGTTTAGTCAGCGTCAAAATCTGATCTGTCTAAAATACAACAATATATAAATTACAAAATAACAGCAAGTACCCTTTGTAGCCCGGTTCTTAAAGTTTAATATTGATAGATAGAGTACATTTGTTCAAAATGGTTTTTACCGAACCACAATAATGTTTCAAACCCCTCAGCTACAGAAGAGGGGCCACAGGGCCTGAGAATATTAAGAAAACCAAACAGACACACATTAGTTATGTTTAAGTGTAAATAAAGCTGGTACAGGAGATAAAGCAACTTTCACTATAGTACTGTTCTCGCAGCCCTAAAAATAATACTACTATTGGAATGTCTTTAGGGGAAAATAGCTTTTTTGCTAATTGTATTGCCATTTGGTTTTAAGAAAAGCAAACCTGATGGATGTTTCTACAAGTGAACCAAAGACAAATGGAAATGTACAGTTAGTACCTGGGAGACACAGCTTTCACATATTTAGCCAGAGGTAGTGAAAAATGTACATGAAACGGTCTTAATCCTATATTGGCTGGAGCAATAACCTTCTTTGGGGGGCTCTTGGCCGTTAGATTTATAGACAGAAAACAGGCCCTGTGTGACAAGAACCTGAATCTAAGAGCAAGCAAATTCACAATCCTTAATCACCAAATTGGGAGTTATAAATTCACTGCATTTTAATAGGCTGTCGAAACAGCAGAGTTTACCAGTGCAGTACATTTATATAATGCCATCTCATGTGGAGGCCCACATTTTGTGTATGACAGTGAGTGTCTTTATGTCTATGTGTGGATATGTTTTGTGTAATGCTTGCGTGCTCGCCATTACATTTTCGCCTGCACTCTCTTTCATGCCTCCATGTGCGTCTTTACATCTCTGTGCCTGTTAGTGTCTTTTTTCTTGTGTCTGTGTGAGCTGGTGCATTCGTTCATGTATGTGTGGCCCTGCAGTCAATAGCCCGTTGCATTTTCCCTCGATAGCCATGAAGGAGGGAAATGACCTTTAATATGCCCAGCCTTCTCCCCCAGTCCATATTAATGTTAATCTATCAGACTTGGAGTCTCCCTCGCCATACAACGCCGCCAATGTTCCCAGGGCCTTGGGGTGCAATCAGTGGTGTCGAACCAAGCAGTGCTCGCTGTAAGGGTGGGAGTAAAAAAAAAAACAACACACTGACCGCATGTCATGATCTCTTGCTGATTTTTTCATCTAAACAAGCTGACTCAAAACACCAAAGTTGTCACAGAAGACATCTGTGTGCTCGGAGAAGGATGAGAAGTGGGAGGAGGACAAGTCATGAGGAGTGGGAGGTTAGATATTAACCTGTGACCGGGCCAGTTGGGAAAAGTCAAACCTAAAAAGCTACGGGGGCAGCGTTGTGACAGCAAGAAAAATGAGTTGGATAAGTGGGCAAGAAACATTTTGTTGTCCCTAAACAAATGCTGTCAAGTTGTCTTTGAGCAAGGCACCTCACTCTCGATTGACTGTTTGCTAAGCCCCTACCCAGATAGCACACACACTCCTGGCCGATGTCGGCGTGAGATAGTAACGTTGGCATTCTATTCATAACGTCTGATAAGCATCGGCCCACAGGCTGATTTCTTCTAGTGTGCTCTATTTCAAAAGTCTCGGATTAGGTAGGCTTTGGGTCGGCCCACTGCCTTTGTCACTCATTAGTTGCTTGCAGCTCTCGAGAAGCAGAGACGCTGTCACTTGAAGTTAATTGACATAAAATAGCTATTTTGTTAATTCTGTGACATTTAATAAAGTAGATAAGGCGCAACCTGATGTGCCATATAGCACAGGTGACGAGCCCAGATGCTGGCTCATTACTTAATGTTAGCCAACTTTAGCCAGCTAGCTAGGTGTTGTTCCCTTTGGTGCAGAAAAACCTGTTCACTGGTGACGCATCGGCGTCGGGACCCCCGCTGAAATCTTGGCCGGATCACCGGGAACCAATGGGCACAACCCAGAAATTAAAACAGGTAGTAATAAGGCAGTTTCATGTTAGAAATCGGTGTTTTGCTCAACCTTTCTCTGATAACTTAAGATGTCCAATGACTAAAATCCTTCATCCAATAGTTAAATATAGTTAACCAAGATCTAAAAAGTGACGTGATCGTGACTTGAAACAGTAAGAAACTAGTCGGCTGGAAATGTTTTGTCAGCCGGCGCTTATGGAAAAATCCAGTAGAATGCAACAGTGCTTTTCATTTTTATTTATCAATAGGGCTGTGTTAGAATGCTGTTGCTTCACAGCTCTTGTAGCCTACTTGTGAACAACCTGGCGGTGTTTCTGAAAGTGATGTGCTCATGTGTTTTGTTTTTTCTCCCTCTCGCAGGCTGTCTGTAGCAGAGCCTGCTAGCAGAATCCAGCTGCTCCATTGTGTCTCCACAGAGTCCACACCTGTCGACCTGTAAAGTTAACATATTTCTGTTTCTCTGCTCCTTCTCTTCTCCGCGCTGGAGTTCTTTTAAGAGCTTGATGGCGACATATCCGGCCCAATATTAAATCTCTTGTAGCTATTTTTGGTGGTCAGGCATATTGTCTTTCATTGTCTGCTTTCCCATCAAATTTGATGTTTATACATGTTAATTTCGGTCACGGATAGTGAAATATTTGCTGACCTAAATAAATAAAGGTCATAGTTAAAAGAGGCCGTAGAGCAGCCTGGTGGTGCAACTTCGATTCATCGGCCAAACATTGTTGCTGATGTCTCTGCGATATATTGCCAATTAGCACACGCTCTTCATACTACGTCTTGCCGATTCAACTACATCTGCTAGACGTATGTGTGCTATCTGGGTAGTTACTGTTGCTACACCTGTCAAGCTTTCCATTCTCGCTTGGGCACATAATGCAGTTTACAATAATAATGGTGGCAGATATACCATTAAAATTCTTAGTAATTTTTTAAACAGTGGGTCCTTGAGAAGGTGAAAAAGCGGCTTCTCATTTTTAGCCAGCGACCATAATTTTGCCGGCTGAAATGACAGCTGTCTCTGGCATTTTATCAGTTGTGGCTAACTAGCTAATTAAGCCAACATAAACCCTGTTTGGGTGCTCTTACATACTTGTTTGTATTTGTAAACAGTATGTTTTCACTTTTAACATTACAAGAGAAAAGACTTTTAGGGTGAGGACTAACTGATTTGTTTATTAGAGTGTAAACTTCCCCAAATCCAATATAGAGCAGGACAGAACTGCTAACGTTAGCCTAAACTCTGATAGCTGCAGGATCAGCTTCCACACAGTGGGGAAGTACTATACAGTGGATGTGCTAGTTGAAAGTAGGGCTTTTTTTTAACGTAATCTTTAAACACACAAACTAATGTAGTTGTGCTTGGTTACTACTGTAGGTAGTAGGCTAGCTAGCTGTACATGCTAACATTTATAGCTTATGTTAGAGCAGATAAACATGCTGTTTAATTAATTCCCTATACTTTTGCTCTTGCATTTTTGGTTTTGGGAAGGCTAAAAAAAGACACCACCTTCCAAACTCTTTTAATGCTAAACTGTATCGTTCTTACTATCGCTTCAACATGTAAGGAATCCAAAGTAAGGCAGAAAGGCCTGCTGTAGCTAGTTACAGTTACTAAGCTATGATTGTACAATTGCTGTTCAGGGGAGGGGGTTAGTGAACGGTCAACTGTCCTAATAAAGCTGCTGGAGCACTGAGGTTACACTGGTCGGCTTCCATGGAAAAATGTGTTTACCTGTGTGAATATTTACCCCAGAATTGTATGCTTAAGAAATATTTAATTAGGGGCATGCAGGAATCTCCAAAAGCTTCCGGCCAAAATAAATATGTAAATAAATATGAATTCTACATTGACAAAGAACTAACAAGTACAGCCCGTTCCATTTTAAACGCCTGAGGTTTGTGGTCTTCAGTGGTTATTTAATTTGATTTGAGTAATCAGTTTAGAAATGTGCGTAATCTAGCTTCTCCATCTCTGACTGGCCTGATTGACTATGGATTCCTGTCCCACGGTTCACTGCTAAAACTAAAGCAAATCTAGGTTGTAAGATATAGTGGATGCAGCTTTAAACTTTAAGGTTTGTGGTAAGGTTTAAAGTTTGCAATTGTGACTGAGGCCAAATGACGACCAAATGCAAAGAGCCAGTGAAGAAAAAGTAAAGAGCAAAGAAAGCTAGAGAGTGAAAACTATTAACAGGCAAAGAAAAATGTCCCAGTCCCAAAAATATACAGTATGCAAGCACATATTGCCATTACTTGTCTAAAATTTAGACTAAATTCAAACAATTCTGAAGGAAAAGAAGGGAGAGAAAGGGATTGAGAAAAATTGAAAAGGGAAAGAAATTACTTCTGTAGCTGACAAAAATAAACTCTCAGTCCATTACAATTTGGATGGATGAGAGAAGAATCAAAGAAAGAAAGAGAAGAAAAACATGACTTGGGAGGTTATTAGGTGCCATTCAGTCAGCGCTGCAAGTCCAGTGGTGGAGTTACATTGGATGGGGGTAGAGGTGGTCGAAGAGGTGGAGAGAAAGGTTTCGGTCATTTGGGTAATCTTTTTGCAGATCTGGCCACTTACTTGGAAAGTCTATGCTAAGTGCAAGCTGGGAGTAGCAGTTTCGAAGGAGGTTTGTGGAAACAAACTGCTAATGTGTTTTTTATTTGTAGCAGGGAGATCTTATCAAGATGCGTGGCATAAACTGTTTGGACTGTTTAGAAATCTCGTTACATTTCATGTTCTACTTGCAGTCAAGTCTTTCCATTTCTCTGTCTCAGTTATGGTTCTTGTAGCCTTCATATACAATTCAAAGGCATTTCCATTTCCAACATAAATTTGTTTCTATGTTTTAATTTCCAACTATATTCTTGTCTCTTACTTCTGTTTTTAGCCCAAACTAGCTCTATGACTTACGAGTACTTGCGATGTCAGACAACTCAAGATGATTGTTTGATGGCAGAGCTAGTCGTGTGAGGTTCACTAGGCGTTGACAATATAGCACTATAGACATTGAATTTAGGTTTGATTACCTTGAAAGACAGACCTTGGCTGACATGAGGCATCCATATTTGCTTAGCTTTTAAACACTTCCATATTATCTAGTTGGATATTTTGGAACTTCTGAGTATATCTGAGTTTCATAGTTATAATACTTGGACGTTGGAGTGAACACTATTTAGTCAGGAACTGGAAATTACAGTAACTCCATTATGACATGAATGCGGCATTAAGTACAGAGCTAGACAGGATGCGGTTAGCCTAGCAATTAACCAAAGAATTGTTCCAGTATGAAACTCCCCTAAAACCACAAATTGTGGTTTTTACATTTCAATTTGTGTATGGATTAAACAAATGAGATACAACGTGTCAATTAGTGAGCTTTAGAGGTTTTAGTAGGTTATTTTAAACTTAGGAGCCTGGCTAGCTGTTTCCTCCTGCTCCTAGCCTCTATACTAAGCTAATCACCCCCTGGCTACAGCTCTGTACTGTATGCACAGACATGAGAAGGGTATCAATCTTTTTATCTAACTCCTAAAAACTTATCTAAAAAAAGTTTATAGGAATCTTGAAATGTTGAACAATGTCTTTAACAATTTGTTTTTGACTCCAGTGCTAAAACAACCTTCTAATGCAATACAAATTATGAAATATATTCAGATATATTCATGTGAACTTGCTATTGTAATTCCCTGATATGGCCTGATATCCCCAAAGAATTTATAAAGTTTCCTACATTTCCCTGTCTGGAATCCAACTCTTTGAATGAATTAATAATAGTGGCTGTTCAGAAGTTTGGGTCCCCTAAAAGCAGCTCAGCAACAGCTCTGACACAATAATCCATGGCATGTTCAAGGGCCCTTGTCTCGTCCCCCCAATAATTCCTCTGAATCACACATTGGATCCTGAATCTGTATCTATTGTTTCTGATTAAGTACTTTGTAACAGTCCTGTATGTTCATACAGCTGATGTATTTAACTTGAGTCAGCCTTGACACATCCTGACTCATACCATTACTAGAGGTCGTTTAAGATCGCACACACCTCTCCCTGCAGCCTATCATAACACTATTTCTTCATCTTTTGTCTCTTTTCTTATTTCATTCCTCATTCGTTTAATATTTGCCTTGCATGTTATTTTTCAGACCAAAATAGACATTCCCCTTCCCGAACAGGTGTTTCAATACATCAGCTCCCATCTGCCATCACTCCGCACCTCACCGCGGCTAATGTTGCTGTCTGGTTGTCATGGAAACCAGAACGGCAGGTCCCGTTTGTCCCCGCTTGCCGAAGCGGGGCCCTATGCACCATGTGCCTGCGACGGCCAGGAGCCAGTGGTTTGTTATGGCGTGTCGCCACTCTCGGCGAACCATATGGCCCCGTTTGTTTGAACAAGGCCCCCGATGCCCGACTGTTCTCTCGCTGTGGCGGAGAAAAATGAAATGTAAAAAGCTGTTGAAGCTCGGCTGTCACTGAGAGAAAATGGTAGGAGAGAGAAAGGAAAGAGGGTAAGAGCCTATTAGGAGAAAGTACAAGGAGGGAAAGGCAGCAAAGGGGATTGAACAAGAGAGTAAGGGATGAAGAAGGACATAAAATCCTGGGAAGGATAAAGGAATGGAGATTCAAATAGATGGACAGAGAAAGAGAGGAAGGAGGGAGTAAGGATGGACAGAGGCAGAGAGCTTGTAGCTGTAGTGCAGAGGAGGAGGATTGCGAATGTATGTCAGGAGGACAAGTAAGGTCTGTCACTACTGCTGCAGGGTGGGCCACTCCCGTTTCCATGACTAATTGAAATCTTCCACTGGACTGGTGAGGCCTCGCTTCTTTCCGACGCCACCCGTCTCTCTCTTTTTCTGCTTCTCTGTTATTTTCCCCCTGCCCTCTCTCAGTCACATCTTGTCTCCTCCAACATCACTGCACTGCACCCATATGTACTATATGTGTATGATGAGACGGAAATGTGGATTCATGGTTGGAGGTGACTCAGGTAATTTAAGCCAAATTTAGGCTTGCCTCAAATTGTACACACTTGCATGACAGACAGTTTCCTGATAGGTGTTGTGCACCCACATTTGTTTTTGTAAGGTCATAGAAGCTTTGATATGCATCACGTGGCTGCTGTTAGATATGGAATCATTAATTGAGAAAAGCCTACATGGAGGGAGAATTTATCTAAAACATTCACCAGATTGGGTGATTGACAAATGCAGTGCAGTAAATCTGTCATTTGCTGAGGTGAAAACAGTTCTATTTTGTGCTGATGAATCAGTTTCTTCCCAAACCAGGACCAAACAGCATTAGTCATATTATCAAAATACATTACCCATCAGTCATCCCTACTGTAACTTATACTGTTAGTAAGATTGGGCAATTTGACGATATACACCGTGAGACAGTATAAAGATTTGTCAAATTAGAATCAGAAAGACTTTATTGATCCCCGAGGGGAAACTCTTTCGTTAGAGCTGCTCACTGTCACGTCAATGCACACAGGAATAGAAGTACTAATAGAATAGAAATAATGATAAATAAGTCCGCAATGAGACAATTATTTCTAGTAAGAAATAAGAGATGTGCAAATCAAAATATAATACACTATAATACAGCTAAGATAAATTAAGTACAAAAGTGGATATAAAGTATAAAAGCTAAAATAAGTGTAAAGTACAAAAGTGGATTTAGAGGTTGATAAGTATGGTAATAATAATACAATGTAATAATATAAGTAATAAATAATAGTGCAATAATGAGTACTGTCGAGTTAAGTGTAGCAGATTAACCAGAATTTTAGACGGTGGATATTGCACAGCAGTAATATAAGTATTAATAAATGTCAATAAAGAGGGGATATTAAACTGAAAACAGAATAAATTGCACAGGAGTATTAAACAGAGAATATTGCACATGATAGATATTTCACTATACTGTTTGTACCAAGGTAGCTAATCGTTAAATATCTCTCTCTAATTTTAGTATGAGCATCTTGATTTTTTGGATTAGCCAAAAAGCACCCCTTGTCATCTGGTTATTTTAGCTATAAATTGTCTTTCAATTAAAGTTCCGGAATATATCAATATTACACAATAGAAGTACATGTCTTGTGATATAATATTTATCTATCTATCTATTTATTCATTATTATACGAAGATTGATACCATTCTCATGTCTGTACGGTAAATATGAAGCTTGAGCCAGCAGCAGATTGGCTTAGCTTAGCTGGAAGCAGGGGGAAACAGCTAGCCTGGCTCTGTCTAATGGAAAAAAATGGTATAATAGACCAGCACCTCTAAAGCTCACTAATGAACGTGGTGAATTTTTGTTTAGTACCTTCAGAGAGAGTCAGGCTTGCTATTTCCCCCTGCATCCATTTTTTTCCCCCTAAGCGAACCTAATCGGCTGTTGGCTGTAGCTTCATATTTAAAATACAGACATTAGGGTGTATGAATTTTGACAAGAAAGCCGATAAGATTTCCCAACAGGTTTAACTATTTCTTTCAGATGAATAAATGTATATTCTACAGTGCAGTGATGATACTGTATATGCAGGGTTGGTAGAGGCAAGGGGCTCCCAATCAACAGCACACCAAATAAAATCCATGCTGATATCTTTTTCCATCTAAAATTGACCATAAAATTTAACAAGATGTTCTGTGTGAGCGAGGGGCCACACATACATGTGTATTAGTGAGCTGGAGGGTGTGTGTGTCAACCCCACAGCACCCTGGTGCTATATGCTAACAGGCGGTAGAAGAGGGGTCCAGTAACGGGTCAGTAGCCTATACAGACACCGAGGGGTCTATGTAACACACACCCTGCAGAACACAAGTCCACTGGGGCACAGCTTGATCCTGACTCTGCCTGCTTGACTGACTAAGCCACATATTTATCACTTACCCCGGTGTGACCATGGCTGTTGCACCAAACATGTCAACCCTAGGGTGATTCATATCAACTGTATATATTTTGTCCAGAAATCAGTGATTAATTACCTTTTTAATCAGGCTATTAAAAGCCCTGTCAAAGCTATAAGAGCAGGCCCGCTTACTAAATTGAACGTGTGTGTGTGTGTGTGAGTGTGTGTGTGTTGGAGACCACTAGTGGACCGGGTCGAGTTTCTTCATGCAAGCACCCGCTCTCCATTTTTCTCGAGTTCAGCGGAGTGCTTGGAGGTTGAAACCCAAACACACATGATTTGAGAGAAGGCACAAGAGCATGAAACGCGATTAGGTTTCAACGTGCTACAACCAAAAGCTACTATTTTATTACATTGCCTGATCAAATTTATAAATTGAATTAGGTGTCTTTTATCAATCCAGACAGCTATTGATTTCATCTCAGAGGGGATACTCTGGGATGCGGTATGGGTTATGTGTGTGGGTGTGAGATGATGGAAAAATAGGAAAGTTTATGGGGTGTTTTGCTGCAGTATAGTGCTTCCATATGGATTTTACAGTAGTTTTGTTGTACGGGCGTGATGGGAGAGATGTATGAGAGACAGATATGCTTTACAGTCTGCGTCAGATTCATGCAACCTCAACTTTTACCATATCAGAACATCTCACACTTTTTCTGAGATCATGCCTGAGGATATTGAAAGTATCATATTCCATCAACAAAACACACACTTTTTTTCTGCAATTATAATGTATGTTTCAGAAAAAGACTTGATAGGACAGAGATGTCACAATGGGTGGGTCATGGGTGACATCATGATACCAGCAGGTCTTCAGTAGCGACTGCAAATACCCAGCTTCATGTGTTTACCCTGCATTTGTGTTGAATTATTAATGCAGGGAAGATGTTTTTTGTGTTTGTTGTAAAGTTTTATAGATTGCAAAAAAGGTTGTTTTTTGAATTGTTCATATCTGACTCCAGCTGGTCTTAATGCAAGCAAAATGTGTAGGTTCCATGAAGGTTAATAATTGACAGACACTTATGTATAGTCTCTTTTTAAGGCAGCAAGTAATAATTTTAGATTTTAGAGTTAGATGTTAATAGATGTGAATTTTATGATCACATAAGAAAACGTGACTTAAACCACTGATAACTGATTATCAAAATAGTTTCTGATTCATTCTCTGTCAATGAACTGATTGATTAATCAATGAATCATTTCAGCTCTAGTTCTTGTTATGCTTTGAAATAATAAAATCCTCATCTTCTCTCAGTTGGAGGCAGCTCGGTAAGTGAGTTTCTTTTTGTATTTCTGCAAAAAGCTTTTAAGGGGTGGTTTTGTTTTACTGTTTGAAATACAAGTGATGGAAAAACAATCTGCCTCTACAGACATGATTATATTATTTTCTTCCGGAGTGTGAAATTGAACAGAAGATTTTTGAAAAGGAGAGGAGAAGAAAGAGAAAGCAAAGATGCCAATGTCACCCCCACTTTACTAACTAACACCACAATATGCAAATGCACAGACACACATGCAAACTCACACTGAAAAACACATGGCAAACATAAGTTACTATACACCAGCACACACACACACACACACACACACACACACACACTTGAGCACTTCCCCCAGCCCTGTGTGGCACAGAGGGCCTCTCGACATTACTTGGGGAGCCACCTTGCTATCCCCTCTGAACTCTGATTGGTCAGCAACACGTGTGTGTGTGTGTGAGAGATAGAGAGAGAGAATGCTGCTTTAGTGTGTGGCAGTGCGTGAGTTGTCATGACGTGGTTTGCACAGCTCACTGCTCACATACTAAACTGTACCTGCCACGTTATAAATCTTTGGGGAGAGAGGCAGAGAAGGTAAATAAGAAAGGTAAAAATATGGCGGACTGGAGATGGAGTGAGGGTGTATGAGCGTTATTATGTGTTGCATTGGTTCTATGCAGAGGTGTATCATATTCTTGAATTATCCTGCAACAAGCAGGTGGAAGCTTTTTAGGCAAAGCGGTTTGGCCCCGTACCTGACCAAAGCAGACATCAGACTATGAATTCCAGAAGGAGCGAATGTCAGGGCTGCACGTTATTTTTTTATGTTTTATTTTCCTATGTTGCTCACTGGAAAGAATTCCTGTGTCTACCTGCCTCGCCTGCCGTGTAATGAGGTGAAATTATTCTTCGACCTGACTGACGACGGCATCATTTAGTCAGTCAGCATCGGGGATCTGGCGGCGTGCCTGGGAGACGCTCAGCCTCTGCTAGCCGCGCACTCACGACTTCGCCTGTGTTTTCACTCAAAATATTTTTAAAAAAGCAGAAATTGGGCTCTCCAATTAATTGCCATTTACATATTCCTGGCTAGAGTTTCCAGATGGGATATAGGGGTGGAGTTAGGGCGGAGGGCGTTGGCAAGGAAATGAGACGCCATTTCAGTCGCCACGTCGATTATTTGTTTAGGTCATTAATAACTCCAGAGGTGCCGCGATTCATTTTGAAATTAGCCAAACGAGTGGAACTGCAGGGAGTTGTAAGGAGGGAGGTGGGGAGGGTAGAGGTGTTCTCACCATGGCTATGACACACACACACAGAGACACACACACACACACATTTACGTTTCCGCTGTGGTGACATTTACTGGTAAACAGTCCCCAGATTAGTTGCAGTTTGTTTGCCTTCAGATGACTAATGCCGTCACTTTGGACCCTAGCTCCTTGGATAACCTGCTTTACACTGTGTCACCTGCTCCACAGAGGGAGAGGGAGAGGGAAAAGTGAGACATACAGAAAAAGAGGAGAGGGGTGGAGGGATGGGATAACAGGGCCAGAGACAAAGAGGACGAATGAAATGGACAAAGGGAGAGGAGGAGGTAGGAGCCATTTCCTCCCAACCTGGTTTTGGGTTAAACCTGGTTAAGGTGATGCCCGGATTACTGCTATATTACACTTTTAACTGTGTTGCTCTGGCATCAAAATGTCATAATTTTGCTTTAGTATTGGTCATATGAGCCAAATAAATAAATGTTAACAAACAACATGGCGGATAAGCACTGCTTACTTCCAGGATCATTGTGCCCTTCGCCTGTGGTAACCTCCTGCTCAGTTAAAGATGGGAGGTGATGGCTGCTGCTTTTTCAAACTTTTTTAGCTGGCGGGCCGTTCTATCTGTGATTTATTTATTTATGGCAACAGGGTTAGATTCAATCCCCAGGGTATCAACAGTGCATGTAAATAACTAAATCCAAATAAGACCTTAACTGGAGTGTGGCCAGAAGCTGGCCTTCTCTCTGCACGTAAACTAGAGAGAGAAAGAGCGATGTTGTCATAGAACATGGAGTCAATGAGAACCAGAATGAGGAGGAGGAGGAGGTGAGCAAAACATGAAGTCATGGCCCTCACAGTGAGATCCCAGTTCTCAGCTCCAGGTTTGATTCCTGTGGGAGCAGAAGACAGCGACTCTCCGGCTCCACGGCTGACTACCGTACAGTGACTGTGATGTTCCACATGTGGCGGCAGACCTTGTCTCCCAGCCGCCACTGCCACTGTCGGTCAGTGAGAGCCACACTTACAAGGTAGACATACAGGGACACAGTCACAGCAAAGAGAAGCAACTGTGGAGGTGCTGACAACCAAAATGATAGTTTCTATTTCGGCTCTACTACTGTAGGTGAGATTGCATTTTATTGGCAGGGAATAAGGTTAGAGTAGATATTTCCATCCCGTATTTGTTTGTCCTAAGTAGCCCCATCTGAGAAGATGATGTAATACTTTTACATAACCATCTTTCTGCTGGTAGGGTGGCAGGACACTGAAAAGTATGATCAATATACTCATCTTTGCACACCCTTTAATGCTAATTTCAACAGTATACTGCTGTGTAATGCCGCTAATGAGTCACTTCACTGACATTAGGAGTCTTCTCCACTTGCGTTGTGCTATGTTTTAGCATGTCACAGAGCTGAATCATTTTAAACATTATGATGAATTTATCGCAACGGTAAAAACAACGAGTAAACATGCAGTATCTCGTTAAAAGACATGTTTGTTACCTGCTTTTGGTCCCATTGCACATGCTCTGTCAGTCCACCTAATGATGATGCCATAAAGTTACTGACTTGAGTTTGGGGATATGTAGGGAAATTCAATGTGCCCTTATGTTGTAATTATCGCTTGTGGCCAAAAAAGTGACAAAATGTGTGACTAGTAAGGGAGAAATGGCTGTGGTGAAGAGCTGTATTTCACGCAAGAAGGAGGAATAGGAGTTAGTCCAGTATGTTTGTTGTGGCTCAGATTAGCCTTTTATTAACATTACAATATGTCACATGTCTGGTATTATGGTGAAGTTATATTTCTGTGAGATTTGGCACAGTTTATTTATCAGTTGAATACTTGTACTGGTGTCAGCCTTTAAAAACTACTATCAGTCAGTCCCTGTTGAGAGTAGCAGTAGTAGTGGCGGTCATTACTTTCCACTTCCACAAAAGCACTCAGAAATTAAGTGCCTACTCAAGTGCAGCTCTAACTGAATTGAAGTGTGTTTAGGGCAAAATGAATGTAGTCAGTGCACAGAAACACACTCTCGTACTGAGTCATCTGCTTCCCCGAGAGGCCGTGCCATTGCTCTTGGCCGACCACCAGGGAAGCTGGCTAGGTTAAAGCTGCGAGACCCTAAGAGCACTGCTGTGAACCTTAAAAACACACGGCCCTGTTCTCCCTCACCTCTGCTCAGACGTGAGTGCGTGAGACTAGGCCCCTCCATCGCCCCATTTAGGTGACTGATAGCTGGGCAGATTTTCTTAAAACAGCCACCAATTATCAGATGCAGTTAAGGCCCTCTGCACAATTACAACTCCCCTCCGAGTGTGTGTCGGAGTGTGTTTCACTGTTCCCCCCCAGCCAAATGACTTGTAGAATTGGGGAATGATGAAGGATGATTGTGAGCCTTGATGCTGACTATATTTGTGATGAAGTCAAGTAGGGTGGGCTCTCATTTATGATTAGGGTTTGATACAGTTCAGCAACTTTGAGTTTGATATTAAATACAAAAAAAAGTGTGTTCTTTGGCTGGAATAAGGGTCCATGCGAAGCAAAAAAACAGATGTTACATTGCACTTGGTGATGGTGTGCTCTGTTCTTAGCAAATTTAGCATTTCACCATGTCATCTATGTAGTGGATGGCTGCTTTAATGTGGACCAAATTATGTGTCTTGTTTTTTTTCCTGTCACATAAAGTATTTTTAATGGGTTTACATATTTTGCTGGCAAGCGCCTTTTAGGCTGCATTAATTTAAAACACAAGCAAACACAAGTTATGTTTACATTCAGTTTTTCTGACCAAAATGCATTATGTGTATCCTTGATGTCTAACAAACATGTTAACTGAATTTCCTTTCTTTTCATTCCTCATGAGACATTTACAAAGATGAATGATGAATATTTTTATATTAAACCATGCATTGTTTCCATCCATGTTTCCATCCATGTTTATTAGCAGTCTTCCACTTCACTGCCTTTGTTAGCTCATTGCTACGCTTCTTGCCATCAACTGTCCATCCAAACAAAACAGAACAGGGTCTCACTCTGAAAAACAATGCAATACTAATGGAAAAAAAAACTCCACAGGGTATCTTTAACAGAACACATTGTTTAGTTTACACTGACCCATGAAGCTATGTGGTTTCTGGAGTCTTTCACATTACAAATCTGAAAAGCTGTGGACGGATGACATCAACTGCTCATTCATTTTGTACTTATCAGACTGTTCATGAAAGAAAATCACATCACTTTCTAGTTTTTCAGTGGATTTCAAGGTTTCTGTGGTCAACAAGCTTGCTGACTGCCCATCATCGACTGGTCACTCAGCTTTTTAGCGGCTTTGCAGTCAGTTCCTGATGTGAACATAGGGATAGCTGTTAGCATGTAGCAGAGAAAAGGTTAGCTCTAATGTTTTTGCCACTATCTCCTCATTAGGTGTCGGCGTTGTAGCTTCTCCTCTGAGTAAAATCATTATAAAGTCCAAGACATCTGTTTGTGGGTAAACCCTGTCTCACTGCAGCATGCGATACAGCCTTTGTTTTTGTTTTTTCACTTTAATGCTTTGCCAACTTTTTTTCCACAAGTGTTTTAATTTCCTATGCTTGTTGATTTACGGAGATGCAAGGTCACAACAGAGTTTTTTTTCTGTCCGTTCTTTATCAACAGTATTGTTTTGCCTTTTTTCTCTCTCGCTCTCTCAGTCTCATAAGGCCCCTGTGCTCTCTTTTCTCTCTCTGATTCATCACACTGGTCTTCTTTCCTCTCCCTTAATCTCTTTTTGCCCTATTGCTAAACCTTAGTCTGGTACAGGGATTGGCATCGTCTGGCGCTATGCTGACACTGGAAGCCCAGTTTGATTAAGGACCGCAGGTAAATACAGAGATGAAGCAAAGAGATGCGTCATGAAGATATTTATTTTTGTCCTACTTACAGAGGATGGAAAGACAAATACAGGTGATGGGAATGATGTTTAGCAATCACTCTGAATAACGCGCTCTAATGATTCACTCACTAAGGAGGAACATTCGGTGCTCTATAAAGCTCATGTCATGAAACTGAATTAATGCATTCAAATTGTGTTTCCACATATGAGAAAAAACTGAATCTATTACTCTTTTTGAATGTGCAGTATAACATGAAACTCTGCTCAAGACTCGACTGAATTCTTACAGTGGAAACACGGACAAACTCCAACTTGTTGAATGAAACAGTTTAACTGAGCTCCACAAGAGGGGGCAAAACCCCCATGGGGAGTCACATCACTGGGGCAGCAGCTCTAATGAGACAGGCTTTTTAAATCAGCCCAGTTGCTTCTATTGTTTGAATCACAACAATGATCCCGTTCAGTCCACACAGGATCACATGCCACTGATGCTATTGTATTTTGCAGTTGGATGTTTTTATCATTCAATCTCTTTATTTCTCTTTCTGCCTTTTATCA
This sequence comes from Siniperca chuatsi, assembly GCF_020085105.1. Taxonomy (NCBI): domain Eukaryota; kingdom Metazoa; phylum Chordata; class Actinopteri; order Centrarchiformes; family Sinipercidae; genus Siniperca; species Siniperca chuatsi. The sequence continues at coordinate 18,498,705 of NC_058061.1, forward strand.
CACACAGCCCTAAAATTACCCCCCTCCCCCCCGCCTGCACAGGCTGGTGTGTGTTTCATGTAATTCTCTTTAATGAGGCTCATTTCACTGTCAGGACTCTAATGATGCCAATTAATTAATCCGCCCACCCGTGGTAAAGAAAAGTCTGTCATCCAGATCCTGCCTTAAAGATAACATACAGTATCTGTTATGGTTGAGGAAATAAATCACATTGTTTAAAAGGAGTGTTTTTAGATACCATCAGTCTCCATGTTGCATGTGGCTGCAGGCTTTGTGTTGTACATTTACATGAAAGCATTTAACTGACTCTAGCTTAGATTCTGAGCTACAGGGAGTGTAACTGTAGAGTAAACTTAAACAAATGTTAGCAGGGTCTGAGGTTAACCCAAAGGTCAACTGTAACTTATGTGCATGTCTCGAGTAAATCTTGGAATAGTTCGAGGTCTGCATGTGTTTAGGTCTTGATTAGAAGAATTAGATGCTACTGGTTAAAAAACAAGTGGAAAATATTTTAAAAAGAACAATGTTTGCATAATCCAGACTTGCTTAGATCAAGATATAAGGACTTGCCAGAATTGAAATATAAATGTTGTGCATTTAAGTCCCAGTCTGTGATTGGTGTATTGCACCATTCATGCCCAAATGTTCACATGGTCCACTGGTGACCCATGTAGTGGAGTGTACATGATCCGTGTCTGTCTGTGGACGTTCTTTGATAAGAAACCATGCACATGTTGACAAATAGTACCAGATAATGTTTTCTCAAACAGCCGTTACAGCTGCAATCTACCAACATCTAATAGCTATAAATACTGGCAATGCAAAACTGCAAAAACTAAAAATCTGAATTTCCTTTAAACACAATGACAACTTCAACAATTTTTCTTAGCCCTTTTCAGACACTGAATATGTAACACTGCTGGCCTTCATCAAGCTCTTGAAGTGATGGCTTTTTATCATTCAGATGTAGGTGTCGTTTATGTTAATGTTCCTTATGGCTTTATTCAGACATGCCAGGACATTTAAGATTCACATGTATATTTAGCACCTGGTGCGCAAGAGGAGCGGTTCCCCTGCTAGACGACAGCGGCGGGTTGAAATTTGATGATATGAAGGACGAAGAGAGTTTTTCCGTTTTCTCACAGGCTGCATCACTGAAGGCTTTGAAGACGCTTGCCCCGCTTCTCTCATCTCACAGAAACCTGTCTCCGAGCGATTTCCTTTCCGATCAACAGGACTACAAACAACAAGCACTAAAGAATGCAAGCGCAGAGCGATAACACTCTATCAGCAAAACAAATGACTGCTCCAATCCGAGAAAGAGAATGTGAGAGATAAAGACGTGGAGGGAAAAGCTGTAGGACATTATAGTACTTTGAGCTTTCTATACCTGTAATGTGCAGTTGAGCAGATTCTCTCTAAAGATATATAACTTTTCTAGGCTTACCTGGTTATCAATAACTAATACGTCTGTATTCTTCTTGCATTACATGAATGTTTGATACCACTCACACAGACATCACAGGCATGGATCTACAGTACAGATGCTGAGTAATGCAGAGGAAAATCCTTGCCATTCTCACTTACATCCACAAACCTCAGAACATCAAACGCCAGTCAATATGATGCAATGATGAATGAGTCAGACTTTTTCTTCCCCCACTGTTTATTTTTGGTAATCAGGGTAGACCAGCACTCCTCTGCAGGTTCAAATGTGACACATCTAAATAAAGCTTGATGAACTGCTTTGCTCCGTGACTGGTCACAAGATTTATACATGATTGGGAAATGTCAAAAAAAAAAAAAAGACATGATACGTAATATTCCATGTTTAGTGTTAATACAAACCTTGTACGTGATGTTGGCTGGTTTACTTTTTTTTGGAATAAATAAAGGTAACTCAAGAAGAAGAGGGAGGGACTGTGTGTGTGTGTGTGTGTGTGTTAGAGAGCGAGAAAGAGAGAGAGTGGTTGGACAAATCCTACCACACATTGTTCTTGTTTGCACAGACCTTAGCAATTTGTTTGACTCTACTGCTATTGAGGCGAGACATGCTCGCAATCTCTGCATCAGTGTGCGTCTATGCATGTGTGCACGCATGAGTGTGTGTGCATGTATCCGTGAGTGTGTGTTTGGGCGGGGAGCGCTCATGTCAAACATCTCCTACTGTAAGCCCTGGGACAACGTTATGTGGTTTGATTTGTGAGTGCCGGAGAAGGCCGACTGCCCGAGCTCTGTGTTATTCCTCCGTTCTGATTTCCTCTGCCTTCAGACCTTATTTAGACCCAGTTTGTTTCTTTTCATTGCCTCTCATTTGTTCTCAGGCAGGAGAGGGAGGAACAGCGTGCTTAGCAAAAAAAAAAAGAAAAACTCCTCCAAACCTCCTGTCAGAGATCGGATTTATTGACAAGAACAGCAATGAAAAATCTGTCCTTTCGTGTTTTTTTGTCTTCGTTTTTTTTTTTTTTTTTTAGGGAATTCATTTTTTTGCCCTCTGTGGTTTCTTTGCCAAATATCTGAGACCTGTCGCTTGCCTGAGAGATTTCTTTCTTTCTTTTCTGTCTTTCTTTTTTTCTTTCTCTCTCGTTCTTTTCCTGCCAAGCAGTGACAGCTGCAGAGAAAGGCCAGGGTGGCACGGACTCGGCGGTTTCAGTGGCACACAAGTTGCATTTGATTGGCGCCTGGCTCATGGACCGCAGCCCCGGCGTGAGTCAGCGACACCGGGCGCAAGCATGCATGCGCATCCACCGGACTGCAACATCGTCATGGCAACGGAGGCTAAATGAATGGTGGGCTATGTGTTTTGTTTCCTGAACATTATTCCAAATTTCTTGCCAAAATCGAGGGTTGAAAGTTTTGGAAATTTACAGATGAACTCTTTCTGATGAGATGGAAGAAAAACAGGGCAACTACGCACTAATGTGGCTTAAATTATCACTAAAATGTCAGTCTGCTCACCTGAACATTATGTTGTGAGAGCAGTTTGATGGAAAATGTAATGCAGGGGGGGGTTTTGTGCAGCATCAGAGCATACAGTATGTATTAGGAATGAGCTTTGTAAACAAATGACACCCTCTTGGCAGATAATCCTCAACGCTATCCAAGCAAATGTAAGCGGTGCTGCTTACATCATGGATCTGTCAGTCACTCAGAAAATTACTATATTTGCAGAGGCTGACACTGAAAAAGGTAAGAACTGTGATGGTGACATCACTCCAACTGGATTAGTCTCCACTGGCCCTTCATGGAAAAACGACTCAGATCCTCTGGCTTTGCTTTCGAGTCCGCCGAACATGTTTGGTGCCTAAAGAAGACACTGAGGAAAATAAGTGGAGCAGAGGCACGTACACCTGTTTTTCCTGTGCGTCAGCCGCCATGCCTTGTCAGCAAAAACACAAACATGACGCAATACAGGTTGCTGCGTAAATAGCAAAATGGCGCCACGAGGAGTTCCATCCCAACATAAACACAGACAAGTCTCGGACTAAGAGGGCACTCTCTCTAACACACACACACACACACACACACACACACACACACAAGCAAATAAGTACATAAACCACTGGCATTGCTGCCACTGAGTCTGTGTTTCCAGAATTCTGCTGAATCATTATGTCAAAAATTGACCGCACAACACTGCTGAGAAAGAAATGTGTCAAGTTACAACACATCACATTTTGCTATCAGACAGGAAATTGTATTGTTAGGAGTTCAGTGTGGGGCGGCTGCTCTGCAGGTGCACTGAACTGACACTAACAAGTCAGGGCGCGAAATATATATTTCTCATATTTGTATGTAACCTGTACTGAAGATAAGACATCAGTAATATATAGCCTAATATCACTAATCACAAATTTGCCTCAAGGGCTTTTACAATCTTTACTCAACTCCGCTTTATTTCTATAGCACCTTTCATACAAACATGTAGCCCAAAGTGCTTTACATAGTAAAGTTATGCAAAACAAACAACAACAAAAACAAAACAAAACAAAAACATTTTGTGAGACTAAAATTTACAACAAAACAATAAAGTGTTAAAAGTCAATACATAGAACTCAATACAAAATAAGTCTTTCATTTCTTTTCGTTGCCTTTCTAACATCCGTGAGTTCCACAGTTTAGAGGCGTAAGAACAGAAGGCACTTTCACCGATACTTTTATGGGCCACATAAGGAACATCTAAAAGAAAAGCAGTGGAGGACCTTAGTGATCTGGCTGGAACAGAGAAAGTCTCTGATGTAGGGAGGAACAAGCTCATTTAAAGCTTTATAAACAAGTAAAAGAACTTTCAAATCAATTCTAAAAGATACAGGTAGCCACGGCAGTGTCTTAAATACTGGACTGATGTCATCCATTTTCTTTGAGTTAAGACTCTGGCAGCAGCATTCTGAACTAGCTGTAGTTTTCTTACAGACTTTATGGGTAATCCAGTAGAGTGAATTACAGTAGTCCAAACGGCTCATAGTAAAAGCATGAGTGAGTATCTCAGCATCTTTCTGAGTTAAAAAAGGTCTGACTTTGGCAACTTTTCCAAGATGGAAAAAAAAGATGTTTTAATGACCTTGTTAAAATGAGAAATAAAATTTCAATCAGAATCTAAAATCCCTCCCAGGTTTGTGATGTTAGATTTAACCTGTATGCTAAGACCACCAAGCACTGAGTGCAGTTTTTCTCGTGCAGCTTTTGGTTTTGGTTTTTATTACTAGAATCCCTGTTTTTTCCCCATTTAGCTTTAGTTGTACAGCATACAACCCCATCTATCCTTAGACCCTCGATTCAGATAAGGAAAAAATGGAAGACACCTCAGGACAGCAACAGTGACATGACGTTAAAAGGGACTTAGGGAGTTCAAGTGCATTCATTTAATTATCATAAACCTAGTGGGAACTGAGCGGTGGAGTGCCTTGCCTTACCCACTGAGCTTCACTCAGATTCAAACTCCTAACCCTGGCAGTGTTAGTGTCGTGGCAGAGTCTTCACTTACTGCTGATGCCTGACATCAATCTCAGCTGATCCTGCAATCCAGCCCTGGATGAGAGTCAGCAGCGTCCTGTAAGTGCTGTTGTTTCACCACTCCAGTAATCACCGCTGTCAAACACAAGTCACCAAATACCCACCATTAACGTCTCTATTATAGTTTCTTCCATTCTGTCCATCTCACTTTTTCCCTCATTCACAGGAATCATAGTTTCATAGCAGCACTAAATCATTCTTGTATTGGGGCATCTGTATTGTTTGGAAAGGGTCATAAATCTGGAACTGAAGATGGAAACTGTGTATAGGGATTTAATTGGGCTGCAGTCAGCTACAGTACTTCAGTACAGGGGAAGTTCACATATTCAAAACCCTCTACTACTTTCATTGGACAGAATTTTAACTTAAGTTAGATGTTCATCCAAAAATGCAGTTTCATAAGCATTTCATTTGTTTGCAATTTCAAACTATTTTGATATGATAGTAATTTAAAAAACCTGAGATCACAATGTAATGGATAAGTTAGGACTATGTCTAAGAATGTAAATGTGTACGAATGAGGCTGTTTACCCACATGTGTGAAGGTGCACACCTCTCTGCGCTCTGATCTGCAAATGGAAGCGTTTACATTTTATCGCCTGCTTACTTTGACGACATGGTAATTTCAGTGGTCTAAGAAAATAACTGACCAATTGCAGATAATTGTTGGAGATGGCAGCTATGTTGGATGCGGGGTTAAAGGTCGCTGGCGACGGGCTGCTAACCAGCTGTGGATGGGTCAAGAGGCATTACGTTTGAGGGATGGTCAACAGTAATATGAGATGTTTAAAACAGGAATGATAAGGCTTTGGTTAACATGATCACATTCCACAGTGGTAATCATCAATTAATCATTTATCTGAGTGTAAGTGAATAAAAAAACTATAAAATAAGATCATGAAGATCCTTGCAAACCATAAACACTAGTTAGATATTTTCATGGTTTCCTTTTGTCCCCTTTCAAGCGGTGGGATCTAAACTTTGCATTGATGTTTTTGATAAACAAATACAGAGATTGGCCTTGCCTGGATTTGTCCTGACTTTCTGAGGGAAACTTTTTGAGACTTGGGGACTAGAATTTCTCTTTGTTCTTGTTTTCTGGGTGAGACAAATGATTGGACTGCTTGTCTTTCGATTGAAGGTTTACAATAGTCAGAAGCAAACAGCATTCTAAAGCAGAGAAGCTTAAAAACAACTGAAAATATTTTGTATTGTCAAACTGATAACAGATGGAAAGTAATATGTTTCCAGGCTTTTAAATAGAAACATTTTGTTTGCACCTGAGTGATAGGGGCCTTAAAGTGGGGCCTGCTTTTTTGAGGCCATGACCTGAAGAGGGTCTAAATTGAATGAATGAATCAAATTACCACCCAGTAAACCTGGGGCGAGTATTCCAGCATAGGAATACCATACAAAACACGGGATTAATAAGAACCCAGCAGTTCGTTTTTGCCTTGAGGCCTCCTAGAAGGCATGCCTTTATTGAGTGCTAAACAGTAGAACCAAATGAATATGTTGTAAAACAAAACGCTTCAATCTCCAAACCATTTTGCTCTGACAGACCTTGGTTAGATTCCTTGTAACATTAACTGGCTGAAAAAAGCTTGATTTTTCAATCATTTTCCTCTTAGAGCATCATTTCAACAAGTGATGTAGGCAGTAAACATTGAGAGCTTCAATGGCAAACTTTGCTTCAAACTGTGGTTTATAAAGTACCAGTTATAACACTACACTGCACCATATACACATTTTGAAGACAACTGGAGAGGACAAAACTGAAAAAAGTACATATGACAACAAAACCACCCTGGAAAAGAAAACTCCCTTTCTCTCTCTATTACTGTTTGAACGTCGGCCACCTCCGACCAGCATGTGGTTATAAGAATAATCCCACACTGTGCAACACTGTAATCAGTGTTTCCATCAATGCTGAGGCAGAGATGAGTGTGAAGAAGATTTTAGCATCCCTTAAAGTCCTGCATGGTTGACAGTAGATTTGGCATAAGTGTATAAACAACACAATGGGAGCTCGCCGCACTATAGCATCAACATTTCATGGGATTCCCACAGTGAAATGGAATCCCTGATTATCTGAGGGTTGTTTTACATAAAAAGGCAGAAACTGTAAATTCTCTCCATTGGTATTTGAGTGTCAGTCAACTCTGACCACTGAGTCTGTGAGGCCAGGCCCACAGCGAGCTGCAGAGTGTAATCAGTGCTTTGATTTTCCTCTGGCGGCGCAGCGTAATCACAGACTACGGCACCACTGCGCGGTCGCCTCTCCATCTCCTGCTGATGGCTCTGTGACAGCTAAATACCCAGGTCCGTGTATTCCCATTAGTCTCTTTCTGATTGGCTGGCTTGGTGCGGTTAAGCTGCTTAATTCCAAATCATGTCTGGGTGGTTGGCCTGGCTCTTGCCGCTCCCTGTCATGAGGTTGGCAGTGTAGGCATTAGAAACAACAAACAAACACACCAACACCAGCTTAAAGTACAAACTGCTACGCTTTGAATGAAAAGTACCCAATTTCCTGTACAGGGACTGAGTTTCTCTTACATTGCTTGATATAATCCATCTGTAACATTCAATGCATTCATAGAAGTGTGAACGCATTGCATTTAGCTGTGGATTAGTTTCCCTTACTGAAAGCACAATCTGCCTTGTTGCTGCCTGGCATTCTGGTCTATATTTTCCTCTACTGTGGAGGTAGAAATTGTTCTCTCGGCCTGTCCTACAAGCGACAAGTTCTCCTTGTCTGTTGGTTGAAGGTCAGTACAAAACGATGGGACTAGAGAGAAGCCCTTACTTTTGTGTTTTGAGGACAAAGACTGATGCCATTTTCATTATGTGTATCATGTTATCAACAGAAATATGAAAAATATGTCTAAGAAATGCTAGGTTAATTGCCAGTACCTGTTTCTAACACACAGATGCATTCGGGCACAGTATGTTATGTAGCTCATCCATGTTTTGGCATTACTCCGAACCCTGAATACACGATCATTGTAGTTATGTGCGTAAAATGGATGAAAATGTACTTTAAGCGTTAAAAGACGCTTCAGATCGAGGTTACACGCGAAAAGCACAACTTAAACTCGAGCGGTTATGTAGTCAGTGTAGATAGCAATATTGATTAATATGACAGCATATCCTCTGTCAGACGTGCATGATGACTGAAAAATGGGACTAAAACGCCCTCTGAGTAGACACGGCATAAAACAGTATTAATGGTTGTAGGGTTTTTTTGGCCACCTGGAGGCAATGGATAAAGCTGTAAACACAACATTGATATATTATCACCTTAGAAAGTTGATATGCCATGTTATGCTATTGGTTGCCTATTTACACATTCAGCAGATATGGAGCAACGCCAGCTTACTTTTAGAGTCCTGTTTCTGGCCACCTGACGAATGCAAGTCCAATAAATAAATAACTATAATAAATAAAATATCTAACTCTTTAACTGCTAAATGCTCCACCATGTTCACCAGCTAGTCTAAAACTTTGTCTGTCAGCTGTTTGGTGTTGATCAGGTAGCAGACAGGTTTATCTGAGCTTTTTTTTTTTTTTACTAAAAACAGCTGCCTGCTGCTGTTGGAAAGGAGTTAATAAGAGCAGTAAGAGTGAACCAAAAAAGTGCTAAAGTTGCTAAAACCAAAATGATGAGTTAAAAGGTGCTACATCACTGTGTGCAGCTGCGGGGAACTGTAGAGTTTGTAATAATTCTCTGTGAGTTAGTCACTACAAGTGACTAACTCACATTATAAGTAGTCATTGTCAATATAAAATTATTGATTATTGCAGCTTTAAAGCCAGTGTGAAAATAGCTCCTTCTACAAGCAGGTGTGAATCAGAGTAACATGACTCATGAAACAATCTTTCTCTGCTGGTTTTGTGGTCAATGCTGAGAGTGAACAAGTGAAACCCAACAGACAACAAGTGCCTGCTCCATAGTTTTCATTCTTGCTACTTTTAAATGTCCTCTAAGAATTGTGCGCCATGCAGACTGCAGTACCATGGCTACAAGTATAATTCTTTACCTCGGTCTAATTGTGGAGTCGAAGTGGAGCTGTTGTCTCCTCATGAAAAAAGAATGAAAAGTCAATAGCCGACTCCTCAGTCTGACTGACGACAGGCTGCTGTTAACACCACGAGAAGCTTTTCCCACATTTATACATGAGGTTTTGTCAGATTTGTTGCCAGTGGATTGGTATCCACAATGTTTTATTGATTTTGGTAGAAATCACAAGTCCATCATATCTGTCTACACACGGCAAATTTTTTGGGCAACAATTTACCTAAAATTACAGTATAGACTCCTACTTCCATGTTTAGGCCCTCCACACTTGATCTCTAAGCTTGTGAGTCCAAGCCCCGAGGAGACACCCGGCCCAGACGAGGCAGCCTCTTGGCACTCACTCCCCATTCTGGGTGCCTTGAGGACTGGGTAGCTCCCAAACATTTGGCCCCTGTGGCTCCAAGGCTTCCAGGTTCGTGTCAGGATCCAGAAAAGGAACAAAACTACCCCACCCTCCGTCTCTCAGACAGAAAAGAGTGGCTTATGTTTCTGGGACAGCAGAGAACAGAGGGGAATAGATAGAATTACTCCTGTGCTACACACCATGCCTGCTGGCCCTCATGCCATAGATGTAGACGCTTGATAGTGGTTTAGTCTCGCTGGTTAGTCACGGCCTGACTCACCTTGCTGACAGGGAAATCATGAAGCAGCTTGACCGCTGCTGTTGTCAGGTTGCAATGTCACGGCTTCTGACATGTAATTCTAACTCTAAATTGGTCTCAATGCTCAACTATGAGACTTCAAGTCTGGGAAAACATTAATTCAATGTATCTCTTGCATTATGCCATGACAAGTCATTAGCTATTCTAGATGGGTTATGAGTCATATCTCCTGTCTCCATGGCTTTGTTATGAAAATGCTTGTTACTTAGTGTAACATTTACCGGAGTTAGCTTTTTATGCTGTAATATTTGGAGACCTTGGAAAGAACAATAATCTCTGAAGTAGCAGTTTGATGACATGTTGTTTTTAACAGTGCCAGCATGGCTTAATTGAAGTGCATGGCAAAAGCTTTGGAGGAAAGATTCTCATATTTTACTGATCCACTTTCCCCACAGTGGTGCACCTCTATTACTCACCACTCTTCAAAACCCATTTCCCCCTTGAAGGAAAATTGGATGCGTCCAATTACTAACTCCCCAATTATTGTGTTCTGTGTTTTTCATGTCAACAGTTTGATTCACTCTCTGTGCTGCGCTACTTCCCTGTCCACCGCCCACAGTTATGACACCATCACTTTGTTCTCATCCATGTTGCATTTTCATTGCATCCCCATTCTAAAGTCATCTTTTCTGTACTCTCCTATCAAAGATACATTATCATCACAAAGCCAATGATTTTGGGTAGGAATTTTATCTGCAGCCCCATTTTACACTTGTCATTTCAAGTGCCTCATACTGAGCTAAAAACCACATGCGATTCAGTACACTTTTGTTTACACTTAACCACATGAATACATCTCTCTTAGCAAAGATCACAAATCTGAAGGCATTTGTCTTGCTTTTCCCAGGCTAAATACAAATCATGGTGGGCTCTTCTCCAGCCCCGAGTAGGGTGGTAATGCACTTAAATCTGTTCGGTAACTGCCAAAAACACCAGAACAAGAATGTCTTGTGCATATTAGCAGTTTGGCTACAACAATAACAGCTTAGCTAGGCAGCTAACAACTATCCATAAACTAGCACAATTACATAAATAACTCGCAAGGAAAACCACCTTGGGCAATCAGTCCATCTGTAAAGCTTTTTGGTTGCATTTACACTTTTTATAAGTTATCAGACAGCAATCCAATCCTCCCATGATGCATGAATTGGCTAGGCGTCTACTTTTGTCCTCGGGACTTAATCTGACCTAAAAGTTTACAACATTTTGTAACATTCTATATAGTTTTTGCGAGCTATCATTTGACCTGTTCATTAGGACAAAGGTGTTCTTGTCCACTTGTGCATTATTCCTTTTCCTAGCTCATTTCCAGCCTTGTTGAGTCACACTAACAGTATTTTCTTCCATGTGTTATTATTGAGACAATGTGGACAGATGTGGCAGAAAGGCTGCTGTACAAAAATTGATGATTGTGCCTTTAAGAATAACTTTTGTTTTTCCTTTTTTTTCTCTTGAGGTAGGACTTACTGGTAGTGATGTTTTTGCAGCTTTGTTTGGTTAAGTTTAGTATTTCCCCTATTATCCCAGGCGCTTTCACATTCATTGTTCTTTTTAAACAGGACCTTCTTGACCCTTCACAAATTCTTGGCTTATTGTATTCTGGGAATACATCTTTGCATTTTTTTTTAATTTAACTTTATATTAGTGTCTTTGTCATTGGTTGCTACAATCTATGTCATTATAATATACACTCAAATAAGGGTCAATACGATTTTGAGCTTGTGAAATGATTTAAGTTACTAGTACAAATGTTGTCCCTGATTAGGATGGGGCAAAATTCAAATTTGTAACTTCATGTGTGTGTGCATGAGTAACTTCAGTACCACACAGCGTGGGGACTTTGAGTACTGCGTTTCACGATTCACAATTTTCTGCTTTGAATCTTTACTCAAATGTTTACAAAAGCAGTTTTTTTTTGTCAAAGTCTTAGATTAACCTTACCGTTGATATCATTTTCGCACACATTTTATTGACAAAGTCTTTTGTACACATTCACAAACTTGAATTTCTTAGGCAGAGTTCTTGCACATATTTATAAAAGGATGATATAAAACCACAGGCTTTCAAATGATTTCTCAACATCATTTTACAAGCTCAAAATCTTATTGACCCTTACTGATGACCTGGAGAGTGTCCCGTTATCTTCTAAATCCGTGGTTCCCAACCTGTGGGTTGGTATCCTCCAAGTGGTAAATTAATAAAAAATAAATCTTAATTAATAAATTGGAGGGGTCACCAGATGATTAACGGGACAAGAACATAAAAAAGATAGGCCTCTAAAAATAAATTCAGATAACCAAAATCCAAGAAGGAAAAATCACTCTTAGGTAGAACTACTCACAACTCATGTCTACACTAAGGCCATCACCTGTGATGAGGGGTCAAAAGTATACATTGCTTCATTTTTAAGGGGTCACAAGTCCAAAGGGAACCACTAGTCTGACTGATGATAATCATCAAGGTGAACAAAAACCTATGGGGAAACGCTGAATGTATTCATTAAAGGACTTTTTGGGGGGGATATTAGAAAGATCAGATTTAAAGATCAGGTGACTTCATTCTAAAAAAATATCTGTATTGGCCTTTAACAACCTATATCAGTCAAGCTGTATCACACATATAGCAGCACCTGCTTTAAAGGAGACAGAACTCAGCTGACCAGCTGGCAGGTGTGCAATAGAGAAACCAGACAAATTGCAGAAGAACACTGCCATCTGAATGGCACATGAAGAATACTGATAATTCCTCACACTGTGAGTCACAATGAGAACACCATTATCTGCTCTTGAAACGTGACAACTTCTCCTCCGTTAACACTTTCTTTTAATAAGCCCCCGCTCAACATTAACAGCAGTTTTGGATGACAAAGTGAGTGCTTGAGACAGATGTAGGAAAATTAGAATAGGGGTGAAAAAAAATCACTTCAGTGACCCCAGTGGGCCAATGTTTTCCTGATCTACCGGCACACTGCTTTGATATGTTTTACCCATGATGGGAGAGAGAGAGAGAGAGACCCCACAATGTGAGGGAAAATGTTTTTCCCAGAAGCCAGACATGCAGAGTGCTCCACTGGAACAGCTGTTGGAAGCATCAGGAGTTGTGGATGCTTGTGGGGCTACTTTTCGAGGTTGTCCCTCAGGTACCCTCAAAAATGCCCCACAGTGTGCTACCCTGCTTTAGTTTATATCCAATCCAGCATGCCTGCTTTACTCTCCTCCTCTTTCAGCCTTCTTTATCACTCAATGAGTATCTGTCATCCTCATCTTTTGCCAGCTTTTCCTCCTACAGCTCCTTTCCAACGTATGCCCCCCTTTTGGAGAACTTTGCCCTTCTTCATTCTCTCTACCTTTTACCCCCATCCATCCACCTCTCTCGTCTACCTCTCACCCATACCTCGCCATCTCCCCCCTACTCCCTCTCCACAGGGGTGAGGAGGAGGAGGCAGCCAGGGAAGCTTAATGCATCTACCATGCCAGGAGTTGGATCAGGATGTCTGGCTGTTAGCAATGACTTTTTCATGACTGGTGTTTAGTGCAGTCTGGGGACAACAGGACACATTTAGCTAAAAATTGTATTTGTCACACTGACAAATGATGCTGGGGAGAAGGATGGTGGGGTGGGGGGTGGGGGGTGAGAGAGAAATGGATGAAGAGATGGAGAGCTCCTGGTGATACTCAACTGTAAACGTTTATTTTTCTTCAAAGACTGTAAAAGCGTTTTAGACATCTGAGTATACACAATTCTATATAAATTATTATTATTATATGTAAATGAACAACCCAACAGTTATGGTAGGTACACCAATAAAGACAAATTACATTTCTTTCTCATTTTTATACAAAAAAATGTTATTTATACAGAATTTTTCGACTTTCTTAAATTACATACAAATTTACGTAAAATGACAATAATTATCTGTAATTAAATATGAAGCTCATTATATAAATGTTTATGTCCATACTAACAATTTAATGTTTTTCTTTGTAATTTTAAGGTAAATATTAAATTAGTTTTATAATTATGTGTAATTTTAAATTCAAACTGTAATTTTATTCATACACTGCAATGAAAACACAATTTGACCAATTAATTAAATATAACAGCCTACAAATGAAACGAAATACACACATTTCTTTTCTTTCTTTTAAAACAAGTCCTCTTTTCCTATAGCTGCTATGTTATCATGCTGAAACAATTGCTATTGGCTGTCTTTTGGTTTGCCAACATGTGTGTTAAACCACAACTTGTGTGAAAGGTGCTGGTACCTTTGGAAAAAGCCAGGATAGCATTTTCACCTCTGCTTCCACTTATTATGCTAAGCTAAGCTAAGCTAACCATACCATCTCCTGGCTCCAACTTCATATTTAATGGATAGATATGAAAGTGGTATCGATCTTCTAATCTAAGCCTCGGCAAGAAAGAGAAAACGTGTTTCCAAAAATGTTTAACTTTTCCTTCAATTAAATGCAGAATTATTAAAGCTTTCGATCTTTAATTCCTTAAAGCAAAATTCTCAGCTCTTTGACAATTAATTTCATTTTCATGTTTCCTGACAAACTCTGCCATCTTATTGTCTAACACTGAACTATCTAGCTATTAAATAAGTACTGAAAGATCATATCCTACATGATAACTGAAGTTTATGGCCCAAACTGCTCTCTTCTGCCCCAAACGTCCTTGTAAAGTTAGAGTTACTAATATTTGTCAACTGACATGACAAGTCATTTCACAGTTTATTGTGTTACGGTTATGAACTGAAAGATGCTAAATGCAACACAACTGTTCTCTTGTGAGTTCATTTCTGCAACATCAGAGAGCTTAAAAATGTGCTTTGATTGAAATAGCCGAGTGTCCAGGCTTCTTCAAGAACAATATACTGTATATATTTTCCCCTCTCTGTAAAAGAGATACTTTAAATTCAGTCGTCATGGCCAATTGATGGGACCATTCTGTCCGTGTCTATCTGTCTGTTGGCAAAGATTTGTGGGATTCTCTTTCCTGGAGATGAAATTTACCTCAGCGAGGCAGATTTGGGTCAAAGAAAGAAAAACTCTTTACTACCCCTACAGAAACTCATCTGTAGGCACATAAAATTTCACAACCTTACATTCCTTTGTCAATATTTCCTAAACAGATTGTTTTATTCCTCTGAAACCTTCCTTTTGGATGCCTGAAGAAATTCTTGTTATTTCTGCCTTTGTGGAATGATTTAAGTACAATAGGAGCAGCAGGTCAATAGAAGCCTGCATGCTGTCACTCCCCCTTACACTGCTGTGAACTAGTAGCTCATGTAGTTGCAGAGGTATTAGGCAATGTGTATTTGTTCAATTCTGGTATTCTGCTACATTCCAAAGATGGTTGGAAAGACAGAAATACTAACTTTTTTCAAAGGAAAAAAACAATGGAACAAGAAAATTGGTTTTCCAAGAAGGAAATGATGATAGCTGATCAGTTAACCCCAAGGTTTCTAACACAGCTGCTTTAGCTGAAGCTTTAGAACAATCCTTAAGAAACCTATGGATGCCAAGAAACTCTAGTCTATGGGTGTGAAGGAAGAGGAAAATTATTTTAATTTCAATTAGACCAAATGGTGCAAGACACCATTGTAAAATAAAGATTAAAATCATAACTGTAGTATGTTAGTACATCTTCAAGATGCATTACATTAGATTCTGCAAGTAAGTTTAATTAATGTCCTCTTTAATTTGACATTTGATATCAGGGTAAATGTTGATGTAATCTCTCAGCGTATCAACCTTTTTGGCCTGAGACTTTGAGGTGACAGGAGGCTGAAGGCATGAGGTTAGGAGGAGGTAGTTTTTTTTTTTTTTTCTTTCTTGGCTTTTATGGGATCTCAATGAATCAAACATGGCACAAGCTACATCAGTTCCCGGGACACTGTGGATATCGAATTACATCGCACCTAATAAACCTGCCAGTCAGTTGCCACCAAAAAAATCTTATCCACTACCTTCACCCAATAATATGCAGCCCGTTTGCCAAAAGCCTCTCTGGAATTGTGTGTTTCAGATATCAAATGATCAGATTGCACTATTGTCTGGAAGGCCTGAGTATATTGTGTTGCAGCATTTGTCAAAATAAACTTCTTTTATAGCTTTCATTGAATTAGTTTGGTTTCCTTTGACAGTATAACTCAAAGCTCAGAAAGAGAATTTGATATGAACTGTATACACCCTGTGTTAAAGCAATAAGTCTTTTGGCCAAACCTATGAAGATGTCATGGCAGGTAGAGCTGACATATAAAGCTGTCATGTTGCCTTGGGTATACCACGCGTCTGGTTTTAAGAGGGTGACATCACTTTCTTGGTCAGGTGGAGTCATATGGACACACAGTACGCTGAAATGCATGTACGCACACAAACTAATACCATTTAATTTGGGAGTGCTGCTTTTGTGCATATTTGTAGTTTCTGCTGAATTTCTCTTTGAGTTCTTGTTATCTTCACAACGACCGCAGGTTAAACACTAGAAATATGATGTTTATGTTACAAAGTAAACTATCTGGAATGAGCACTAGTATGTATTTGATTGGCCAATGGAGCGCCTTGCCGGACGACGCCGTATTGCGTTCAGGCAGAAGTTGAGCCAGGTAAAACTATTCTGCCGGACGACCCTGCGTTTTTTTGCCCAAAGCCCTCTGTGTTGGCAGCCCTGGTGTGTCAACGTAGTGCTCTCATTCAAATGAAGGCCTAAAGTCAGTCTGAACGAAATGAGCTTAAATGTACTAAAAGGAGTTGAGGTGTCCGTGTATTAGCTGATCAAAGAACAAACAGTTCATCTGTTATTAAAAGTGAATAAATCTATAAACTAACAGCCAAACAATCTCACATTCTAGACTACTGTACCTTCTCTTCCAGAGTTTGAGATATATGAAACTGCTTACCTGCTGGGCAAAACTGTGTGAACTGCGGAATCCTTTCAACCCACGGACAAGCGAAAACGCCCACATCACCCACTGCTCCTCTCAGCATTTACATTTATGATATAATGCCTCTAACAGCATGTCTGCCTGCCTGTCCTCCAACACTACATTAACAATCACACCACTATCTCACTGGTGATCCATCAGTAAAAAAAAGAGAACAGAAACAGTTTCTGTTCAATATGCTTACAGAACTTAACAATGTGACTTTGTTTTTTAAACTATGGACAAATTGTTGGACATGATGGACAAAGGGCAAAGACAGACTTGAAAGGGCAACAATTACTGAATCATATGCTTGTCTACCACCCTTTTGTTGAATGGCTCAGGGGAATAATCCCTCTCTTTCCATCTAGTCAAGCATGTTTTGGTATAACATCTTGACAAGTCCTTGGGCATGTGCACCAAAACCAATGTGAGCTGCACAAGTCTGTAACTGTAAGTGCCAAATCAGCATACAGAAGAAGACACGAATACAACATTTTTATTGGCATACAAGCAACCGAAATGTAATAGTGTGACTGACTCCATAAGTCTGTCGGTGTGGACGAAGAACTGTGCAAATATACTGACGTGCCAAGACCCCAGTATAGCAGTGAAGGCATGTGTAGTCTTTGGACAATCCTTGATAACAACCTGAAATGTATCTCTCCTTCCATGTGCAAAATAACGTACCCACAGCAGACTCAGCTTACTGGTGCGTTTTATGAGCAGGGGCGAGCTTTTATTTCAAGTTGCGTGAAATCAAATCTATGGGAATACGAGCACATCTGTCTCTGAATTATTGAGCAAATATTTTGAAATAAAACAGCTTTTGCGCTGTCAAACATGGTATGTCAAACGAGGCACTGGCCTGAGATGGGTGTTAGAGTGTGAAACTGAATGGGGAAAGTCAGCAGTGAGCTTGCACCAGTCGTTCAATCAGTTTGAATTTAGCTGAATTAATAGGCTGTTTAAACTGGCCTCAACGTTGCTCTATGACCACAGGAAGCTGTGTCATCAACTTGTGACTTTGCTTTTATGATGTTGAAGCATCTCATACAATAAATCCCAAGAGATGTATGTGAGCTCCCTCCTGCATTTACATGTGGGAGTAAATGTATATTTGTCCTTTCCATAGGGATTAAAAGTAGAGCATTGTAAATAGATAGTGGCCCCATAAACCTTTTCCTGTGCCCTGTTTCAGTCTGCTTCTGCCTTCTCTCTACAGAAAGGCTAATGTAAATCTATAGGCCCAGGGAGAGAAAGGGGGAGTGGAGGGGTTCAGATGTAAATCAATAGGCTCAGTAGACTTCCACTTAGCTAGCATAACCATGTACTCACAACTACTGAGAACAACAGTTGAAGGGGTAAGACTCTGTGCAGACAGGCAGGTAATATCTGAAAGTAATAGTAATAATTGTTTTGGGAAATATGCTTATTTGCTTTCTTGCTGAGAGTTAGATGAGAAGATATTACTCTCATCTCTATATGCTATAAAGGAAGCTACAGCTAGCGGCTGATAGGGTTAGCTAAGCATAAAGACTGGAAGCAGGGGGACACAGCTGGCCTTGCTCTGTCGTGGATTGAGTTTGAAGTTGGCTGCAGTTCATTAAGGTTAACAAACAGACGGACAGAAACTAAACCAAAGATACCTCAGGGATGAGGGTTATGATTCATTGTCCATCAGCAAAAGACACTCTCCTCCCTTCTTCCTCTACTTTCTTGTGTCTGCCCTCTAACAGGCTCATCTTAAATAAGACCCGCCTTCTTGAAGCTTGGCAACTAATAAAAATAACAAATGAGAACCTGTGACAGTACTGTTTGAATACACCTTTGCTTGTGTCCCCACCTCCAATAAAACAGCGCACAACCACTTCCATACGTTTTGCAATAGGATGCATCCGGAACTGTCTTCCACAAAATCGATGACACAGTCTCAGACAGGGCTAGGTTTGGGTCAAGGTTTGAGGTTAGATAAAGGTGAGGGCTAAGTAATGATTGCCATTAAGGAAGTTCCTCACAAGCAATGTAATGCATACAACTGTAAGCGCGTTCTTCTATATGTCTCCCTGAGTACATGAATGTGTATTAGCACAAGTGAGGACAGTTTCAAGAGAATCTTGGCACCAACATTCCTCTGAATTTTAATGTCCATATCCATCTTCGGATACAGTAGCATTATTAAGCTGACACAGCTTTCTATGAGAGGCTGCTTTCCTCCTGCAGACATCCTGTTAGGAAAGACAATACTTGGGTTTCACATTTACATTTAAGGCATTTAGCTGATGTTTTTTATTCAGAGTGAGTTACAATGAAGGAAACTATATCGATTTCTAGATCAACGACTCTAAAAGCAACAACGTGCATGGAGTCATTTTTTTTTGTTTTGTGATGAGTATTAAACTCTTTGAAATTGTATTTAGACCATCACAGGACAAAACTCCATTGAGATATGTGGCTGATTTCATGATGAAAATTCTCAAATTTAACCTTCAATCTAACCTTGTTTTGGCTCTGTTTGTCAAATGATTCCTGGATGTATGTGCAGGTTACATACTGACCTTTACCCTTTGCATACAACAAACAAAAGACACTTTCAGACAGGAGGGAGGACTTTGTTCATTCCAAACTCCTGCAATTCCCAGCAGCATTTTCACTCTGTGTTTGTAATAGATAGGTTACAAGCACACACACACTCACCGCAAGTTCTCAAGAAGGTCAAATTGGCCATGCAACCAACACATTTAAGTTGTTCCGTGGACGCCTGAGCACACGTCTGCTGGAGACTCGAGTAAACACCTTCCACCACAAGTGTTTATGTAGCACCGAGATTCACTGAAGGACACCTACACAGGTCTGCTGTTCTCTCTAACGATTAAACACAAGGCAAAATGTTTGCTTGGACATGCCAAATATTTGTTCATTGGGCTTTACCTACCACTAAGCTCTTAAAATATGCAGTAACTGATACTATAGCACAGGAGGTCCTAAACATTAAATATATATATAAAGGAGACTAGATGTGCATTAAATCATGATTGTTAGCTGTTAGGTTTGGTACAAATTTAATCATGACTGTATACAATTAATCAGGTGAGACAAAGATAACATCTGGCACATTGGGTTCTAAATATGTGGGGGTCAAGACATTCATTATAGTTCATTTAGTTTTGAATGTACAAGTGGTGTTTGGATGGTTTCTTTGCCTGGAAGGTCTCTGTGGATATACCTGAAGACTGAGTGAAAACCAAACATCTCTAGCAAAAACAATACCCAAAGCTGCCTCTTTGCAAAAGTATATGCAAGACTATGTAACTTTTGCTGAATAGCAGCCACAGTGGCCAAAAGTAACAATTATGGGATATTGATAAAACACAGTGTAGCAGTAGCACAAGTACAGAGAAATCATCATGTCAGGGAAATGACTTGGTCCATTACAAAGCAAAGTCCATCAAAAGTTTGTTATCATGACGTAACATTGGCCACCAGAATCTACAGGTCATGTCAGACCAAGTCAGGTTGTATCAGCAGAAGCCCACAGTGTGTTTCATTTGTAAGAGGAAGAACGTGTCATTTCTTGTTTCAAAAGTTACATCGTGTCACTTTAAAATGCTATGATGTTTGATGACTTGATGATGATCACAATGGCGCAACATATTGGCCCAATAGTGCAATTTAGCAGTCTTTAAATTGGTTCTTGCCATGTGAAATATTAGTATTTTAATTTCTGCAGGGGTTTGGACTTTGTTTTCTGACCACATCTTGGATATGTTCTGAATTTATTCTGACAAAGTTACTCCTCATTTTGTGGGGATGCTCATGAACCCTCTTCCAAACCAAGCAACTACCGTTAGAGCAATAATACTGGCGGATACTACATTCTTAATGAAAACCAGATATCAGCCAGCCAGTGCCATTCATTGTCATTATGATGGAGGGGAAGACTTTACTTTTATTTTATTTTCAATCAGCTACTAACTTACCTTGACGTTTGTTAGGAGTTTCAACTGAGAGTTTTAGTGTCCCATGATGGTTTGAATTCTGTTTCAGAGGGTTTTCCAACATGATTAGAATATAATTCTTCAAGAGACACTCAATCCTTGTGATGTTATTGTAATTTTTGGCAGACAAATGATCAAATTTAAATAAACAAAAACTAAATGTTGGATATTAGCATCTTTAATACTTAACTATCAGCATCAAGTGGGCTTCTTTCCTTAGCATCCATATCTAACCCTTGTATGACCCCATTCTGGGGACCTTTGTCCTAGTATTTTATGCTTTTCATGATCACTGGGGAACCTTTGCCCAATATTCATGAGTAAAAAAAATATATTTATTGAAATTTATCAGCCCAATTAATATCCCTTTAGAATACAACCACAATGTTCTGTTTTGTGTTTTACAAGCTTGCCTAATCATGCAGATGGAGCGTTCAGCTCTAATGAAGGGACTAAAATGTTTAATGTTTGGCTGTTGTGCAAAAAAACAAGCTTAGCAGAGTTGGTACAATCAGAAAGCTGGATTGTGAATATTAAAGATTCCCATGACTGTTGAAAGCAAATATTCCAGCTCTTCTTGTTCATGACGCGTGCAGCGTTGTGGTCTGGGAACCATGACGCAAACGTATGCAGTCCGCAACTTAAACCCCGACGACTCTCTGCACCATCGCAAAGCATTTTCCTCCACTTCATCTCAGAAAATTAGACGGAATTATTTGGAACGCGTTGCAAGTGCTGATGAGTTTACATGCAAGCAGGCATGTTTACTTCAACATAATTTCCCTCGTTGTCTAAATCCTTGTGTTGTTGGCAAACGGCTCAGACAAATTAGCTTTGACGGATCTAGGAACACTGCCTTCCTGCATTTCTGTGTGTTTCTTCTAAACAGAGACAGTGTGTGTGTGTGTGTGTGTGTGTGTGTGTGGAGAGAGAGAGAGAGAAAGAGAAGAGAGCGAGAGAAGACCAACACTGAGAGGTACTGAGACTGCTGGGTATGAACCCAGGTTGTCCATCATGGCTGGACCGAATATAGAAGTGGTCACTCCTGACAGCTCAACAATCTTGAAATTTTCCAGTCTATTTGAGATGAAGAGGGATCACAGGGGGTGTTAGCCTGCTTGGTAGCTAATGGTGGCAAAAACCAGAGTTATCGGCACTGAAAGATTCATCCATCTTCTCGTCACTCCAGTGGTGAAAAGCAAACACACGGAACAAGACGCCCATACAGCATCCAGCTCTCACACTCTTGGCCAAACACACCTAACAGAGATAACAAGACGCTTAAGAGGCTGGGGAGGGCTGGGAGTTACCCACAGGGCTGAAATATAAATAAATCCTGCTAGGTGAATAAAAATAGTTATAAGCAGAGATTCACTTGCCATATTTAGTCATTTTAGGTGTCATTTTTTATGCTACAAATATATGGAAAAGGATTTCTAAAGATGTATCACAGTGTACTTCATATACATATTAAGGATTTGTCTTTATATGGTCATTAACTAAACCTTCCTGTCATTTATCACGCAGAAATACTAAATGCGCCAGATTCAGATTCAGATATATTAATATTAGTATGAAACCCTCAGTTGGGTTTTTTACGGATGGTAGTCAGACTAAGTAGTAGTAGGCAAGTTGTACCATGTCAGTTTTAGCATCTTAGACCAGTGGTTTCCAACCTTTTTGGCTTGAGACCCCTCGTTAGTGTGGATATGAGAGTGATTTGACTTTTTCCCCCCAGATTATTTAATTTGATGGATTTTTATTAGCCTGAAGAGGTGAAAAATCACAAGAAATATGGGGGCGTGTTGGATCCGATCCAGGTTTCTTAAGGAGAGGCTGGATACAGGCCTGTTTAAAATGCCAGATCTAAGAGACTCATTGATAATGTTAATAAGCCAGGGGGCGATGACTCCAAAAACCTCTTTAAACAGCTTGGAAGGAAGAATGTCAGAATTACAATTAGAGAGATTGGTATTAGATACAACGTCAACCAAATCCCTAAGGGTAATGGGGGTAAACTTATCTAACAGCGTGGAGGAGGCCGAGGGCTCAGGTGAAGGGAGAAGTGACAGCAGGAGTAACTGAAGCGTTGATGTTTTCTCTATTTTACAATCAAATACTTTACAATCATTATTAATGTGAAGTGATAATATTTATTTGCCCTTTTCAGGTTATTATACTGCACTGCAAGATTAAAAACATGTTAAAATCTACTTTCTTTTATTCAATAAATCATTTCACAGCCCCCCTGGGTGAATGATGGCCTCAGGAGAGAGGGAAGGTCATTCTGTAGTTGCAGTTCACTGCCAGAGGTTGTACAGTCCCTCCATACTTTCCAGCCACAGACAGATCCTCTCATCGAGGAACGTGCCATTTTCTTAACTGCCCCATATCAGGACCCACAGCAAAGATTCCGATTGACGATGATTATTTAATCGCCGTCTTTCAGCTGAGCGGACCACCAGAGGCACACAGACGTCCAGACCAATATGCACAGGAGTATTTCAGCAACAAGGTTTAAGAGCTATAACTGTGATATATTCCACCAGGGATTGTTCTAATGGTTCTCCCCAGTAAGCGGGAGGATTTGGAGGGTCAACACGTTATATTGTGCTGACCCACAGTTGGTGCTTTTGGCACTAAGCCTGATATAGCAGGACATCTCTTATAGGTTGCTGTATGCAGACCATTTGAATATGGGTTAAACAAAGAGTCAGTCAGTGCAGGAAGAGTTTTGTGAAGTAAGGCATAGAAAATAAAAAAAGTATTTCAACTGAATTTGTGTGTCTTCTGAAATGCAAGTTAAAATAATTATGTGTTTTTTATGGAAATATACTGTATGTCAATTTATCGCTACTGCCAGTTCAACACTAGTTTTTGAAAGCTTTTCCATTTACTGTTCTAAATTTCCTTCTGTGCCAAGACCTACAGATCTAAATTGATAATAATTACACATGAAGGGATGAAACAAATGAATAGCACCAGCAAACAGTCCTCCTTAGTTTTCAGCCTTTCTACCATTGATGGAAAATTACATTTCTCTAAGCTTTATTCATAAGCCGTAAGCCGATATCATCTGAGGTCAGGTTTTGTCTAAACAGGCATTTCCCAGTGCCATTGTTGTTGCTATATTTAGCAGCAGAGACACACGTGCCACTCATGCAGGGGCATACAGGGCCTCTGTTTAACAAGCCACAGTCACAACAGGCTAGTGTGCTGCTGCTGCACAGAGGACTCTGTGTCCCACTGACACCATTACCATACAGGACAGCAGGTCACCGACACGTACGGTGAACCACTAGGGAACTCCTGCCTATGACTGGTACCAATAAATAGGATCTAATAGATTGTTTTTCAGACTTCAGATTGTGTAACAGACATTGTAAAGGTGCAACAAATACCACAAAATGACCCTGATATACAGGATTTGGTTGATACTGCAGGACTGTTGATCAGGAAAAACTATTATGTGGCCAGGTGCTGAGGTTTCTGGGATTCAAAACTTTTGGGATCACGCTCTGTTTTGGAGCAAAACTTCTGTATCCAATGTAGACCCAGTGCCAATGCCAACCTTTACATGCCAAAAGGAATAGTATTGACATATTGACTTTCCTACCAAGAGTTAGATGAGAAGATCGATTCCAATCTCATGTCTGTACCAAGCGGCAACCTCCGGGGCTGGAAAATGAAGCCAATGCGGAAGTGCCAAAGTTCTTCGAATGGCCACTTGAGGCTGGCTCCAAAATTAAAACAAATCCCCATAGAGCCCCATGTTAAAATGCCCAACTTTACAGCAGAAATAAACCTGTTTACAGCCTGGCAGAATATATAGCTCTATAGCTAATTTCCAAATACATTTTTTTATAACTTGCCCATTTCAATTAAATTAAGGCTTAAAGTTACACATAATTAAGAACATGGCCGCTTTGAGTGACAGGTGGGTGCACTCTCAGGTGGCTGGCTGCTAGGTGGTTCAGTAACCAGGCATCATCCAGCCCACCTCGGCTCCACCTCTTTGCCCATTTTTGGATTAGCTGGAGCCATGCACTGCCAAGATGGCAATGGCCGGAGCCGCCGGGAGCCGCCCACTTTGAGCTTCACAACGGCTCTTCAGAAAACTATGGGCGATGTCACGAACACTATGTCCATGTTTGTCTATGGTCTGTACGCGAAATATGAAGCTAGAGCCAGCAGGCAATTAGCTTAGCTTATCATAAAGACTAGAGGCAGGGGGAGACAGCTAGCCTGGCTCTGTGCAAAGTTTAAAAAAATCTGCCTACCAGCAAATCTAAATTTGACTAATTAACATCTGATCTGATCACATACAGAAATTTGAGTTGATATTATTTTTACATGCCACATATCCTAAAATAAATTTGTGTTTAATCAAGTTGTCGCAAACTAAGTAATACTGAGTGACAGTGAGTTAACCGAGCATTTAGCATGAATAATATATTACATCATCATGTGTTTCCTGAATCCCTGCTCGAACTAGCTACTACTATTAGTAATCTCTGTTATGACAATACCACTTTATAATTTGTATCAATTAGCCTCAAGTTATCTATATTTTATCCATCTCAATGGGCAAACAATTCTGGATTTCTGAGCTAGCATACTTCTTAGTTTCACAGTGTTTGGCAGTGGTGTTTTGTGACCAAAAGATTGCCAGTTCAATCTAACTTGGTTCCAGACCTTTGGATCGCCTCCCACATATCTGATTTATTTATTTATTTATTCAAACAGGTCTGGTGTTGGCTGTTTTTCCTGATTGGAGAAACAGCAGAAATACAGTAACAGCTCTTAAATTGGCAAATTTGTTTGATTGTTGTGAGAAACATTAGGTTAAGTGCGGCCTCCGTGTCGACTGAAAATGCTGTTGGAGGGATCAATTTGTCAATTGCTACTGACTGATTAGGACCCCCCCCTTCACAACACGAAATCGGCTAACATTAACACAATGTCAGGCTGAATGAATGAAGTGAAACGAAGTGGGTATTCAGTCTGATTCTGAGGCTAGGTTCCCCGACTGGCAGGATACATCTGGTTGGGTAAAGTAAAAGAGTGCTTGCCCTTCTCTCATTACCACCTCTGAGGTGCCCTTGAGCAAGGCCCTTAACCCCTGCAGCAGTGGAACCGCTCGGTGACCTACAGATAGGACTGTGGTTGTACTGGGCCGCTTCGAGGTGTGTGAGCTTTGTGAGTGTGAACAGGGTGTTCCTAGAAAAGAGAGCATTGCTCTCAGTAAAAACTTCCCTGGATGGGAAATGTTCTTGAAATCTCGAAAATATATGTAGTTTTTGACCCACTTTAGTGCACACATAGTGTCATGGCTGGGGTGTTTTAACTGTGCTTCCTAAACTTTTGGAATAACACTGGTGAGTTTTTTTTTGAATATTCAAAATAATTAATTATTCATTATTTATTTTGCTCTTTGAATACAGAAATCATTTTAGACTGGACTGGAGTATGGTGTACAAAGAACATGCGCAAACATAGACTAAAAATCTGTGACTGAATAGAGTATTATATTTAATACGAGTTCCCCCTGCCTGGATACAGACAACCATGCTAATAGCTACATGATTAATTTGGTATATTTTCTGTACTAGGAGGTGTTTCCGTGAAAATCCATAAGGCCTTAAAATGTTACAACCCAGTTTTTAGTAGCTTACAACAATTTTCCATCCATGTCTGCAGTCTAAAAATGGTTCTCCGACTCTCATACGCACCTCTAAAATAGTGGTTGTGCCGTAAAAATGTCCCCTTATCTTTCCTGTGTGTGTAAATCCTGGCTTGTCTAATCCAAGCTATATAACCCAAATAGAGAATGGCTGTGGTGAGACAGTAAGGATAAGTGGGGGGGAAAGTGAAGTGACGAAAAAGTTTTTTTTAGCTTTGGCTGATTCTGCTCTGATTTGTACAATGAGTTTAGCATGCTTAGCATTGGATTCAAACTCACTGCACTCTGCATTTGGACACCAGACATGTCATCTGCTGCAACACTAACAGGTTTTAGTAATAAAATAGGAGACAAAGCCTGATAGCCAACTCAGAAACACTTTAAATGACATATGGCGTTGCTAAGAAGTGTATTTATACTAGGTATGGAATATGGGAGAGAGTCAAAAAATGAAAACTAGGGTCAGAGAAACAGGTAAAGAGAGGCAGGCACCAAATCACTCATCCAAACTATGTAAACATGGATGGATGAAAGATATATGGACTTGACCTTCCATAGATGATGATGATGTTAGTGTTGATGATGGTGACGGCGGCGGACGGCTGGCGGTGACGCTGACGTCTTGCTCCCTTGGGTGTCCTTCAGATGCCAGGACAGGAAAAGGTGGGCTGACTTTTCGCCGGCCGGTGCACCCCTGCCCATGACATCAGAAGTGAGAACATTCGTTTTTTACAACCTCAGGTGCATTTTCTCCGACCACTGACTCCCCCTCTGCTGACCACACTTTGTTGTGGCCATTGTACGTTTTCCACCCTTTTTTGCTGTGTGGTCATCATCGATGCATTAGTGTAGTAGACAGTGCTCGTTTTAATCTTACATGGTTGAACTAAATGATACTGTCACACAACTCTTATGCTTCTTATCAAACTTCTCATCAGGTCATTAGCTAGATGTTACTGATGGTGGAAAACAGAGAGGCTTGAGTTATCCAAACTGTTCCTCTTAGAGATTTTTACATGGCTGACATCTGTACCTGACTAAATCTACCTCTCCTCATATTGCCCTCCTTAATCTTTCACCATATAACATTATGCTCTATCATTATCAGAGGACAGCTTTGTTGTTGGGGTGCCGGAGAACAGTGTTTTGCACTGAAGTAGAAAATATTTGTTTGTTTCCCACTTTCTGACTGGGCAGTGATGATTTTACTATCAATGTGCGTGATGAATTTCTTTGGTAATGTGGCTTGTTAGCTATTATATATACTGTATACTACTATACTGTATATACCATAACCAATATTCAGCTTCAATTTCAACTTTACTACTATTCCAAAGGAAACTGAAATTGGAATTGCAGACAGGCAACACAGATCACAGGAATACACTACAATCTTGTGTAGCCACTTCATGTGTTGTCAAGTTTACAGAGGTCCAGGGGAAAAGAGGGTTAATAAGACCTTTAAATTATAAAAATCCACCTTATACCATATCTGTTTGTCTTTCTCTTTGGATACAAACATGAGCACTGGGACAGACACAAAGCAGTCACAGACATCTCAAAACCCTAAAATGTACAGCTTCCATAAAATGAACATGAACTCCTGTTTCTAAACATTTAAACTCCTCTGTGCCTGGATAAAGTATCCCGCAGTAAGTTGTGCTACTACCAGGCCAACTTTGCCTGATATTTACATCATGTGGCAAGTTGCCTGGGCATCTCTTGATTCAATTGTGCAGATTTCCCTGACACATTCTTGAACCAATGTAAACATCCCTTCAATGCAAAACATCCCTCACATACTCGTGAAATTAGCTCTGTCATTTTAAGATGTTTCCAGTAGTCTACATTTGCAAACAATTATACTTTACCAGATTAATCATTGTAGTCTTAATATTACTTTATACAACTTACAACTGTTTTTGATTACAACTGATTTGATTGCAAGCCTCTGTATACCATGGGGTTGGTCACAGTGTATCTTTACACTTTTATGAAATATAACATTAAGCTATGGTGGCATTCAATTTGATGTGAGGCAGAAGGAATGTTTCTATATTTTTTTCTTCAGTTTTTATGTTTTATTTTCCCAGTATTTTAAATCTCACAAAAATGACCACATGCAACATCTAATATCTATTTGTTTCTATGATAAATAGGTAGCGTAAACTCCGCTTGGTAGGCTGTGGTAGTACGCCTTGTGTACAGGCTGTGATCCGCATTTTATCCTAGAAGAAGAACGTGTTTATCCAGCTTGCGATTTGAGGGCTGCAGCAGGGGGAAAGGAAAACACCAAGAACACGACGCTGCGAGCAAGCAATGCAGACTCAGCCATGGACAAATTCAATAAGAAGTTCCAGAGATTCGTACGAGGTGCGATGATTTGTCGCAAAACATTCAAACTTGGGATAATTGTAAGCATGGATTCTCACATGAAAGCACAAGCGCTATGCTAGCACTCGAAAAAGTACTATGCCCATTGAGTCGTACACTGCTACTGCAAGTTTGGCTGTACGTACTACAGATGATTTGTCTACTGCGAATATGTCCGCTCTGCAGTGGTGGAATGTAAATAAGTACATTTAGGCTACTCAGGTATTGTACTTAAGTACAATTAGGTACTTCTACTTCACTTGAGTCTTTTCTTTTCATGCTGCTTTCTACTTCTACTCCACTAACATTCCATCTCAGCGTCAAATATTGTATTTTTTACTCCACTACATTTGTCTGACAGCTTTAGTTACTATTTTTCATATGCCAGTTTTTCATACCCATTCTATCCAGTGTAAAACCATGTATCTCCAAATGTGGTGATTTTGAAGTACATTTAGCTGATAATACTTATAACTTAAGTAAGGTTTTGAATGCAGGACTTTTACTTGTAGTTGAGTATTTTCACAGTGTGGTATTACTTTTTTACTTAAAGGATCTGAATACTTCTTCCACCACTGCTGCTCTGGCAAAACCTTCCCCTCTACCATTCATCAAACTACCGCTATACAGTTTTATTTTCGTTAATGAGAAGGTAGTTATGTTAGCTAATATATTTCAGTTATTCAAATTTAATTCAAAACGGTGTATACTGTAGTGTAGTTTGTCGATTTCTTTTGCTACGGTAATGGTATTATTTTTTTCCCTTTTAGAGGTATTAAAAAGGTCTTAAAATGATTAAATTTGTACTTTAAAAATGTGCAGATACCCTGACAGGGCTCTGTTTCCATCACCCAACACCCAGCATGAGAGTTTTTCTGTGTGTCCCCAAACCAGGGGCGACACACACATTCACACACTGTCTCAGTCTTAATGCAGTCGCATACTGGGGACATGAAGCAGGGCTTTTTGTGTGAGTGACTGGGGGAACTGCAGCGATGACATGGTACTGCTCGTGACCCTCAGGGTGAAAAGGCAGACACCCAAAATTTGTTTCCACTGCAGGCTCTATTCCAAAGTTATAAATCCAGACTTCACCTCTAAATCAGGAGGGGGGCTGAGATAAAGAGTGGAGGGAGAGCTGGACATACAGTAATGTGCATTAAAATGTAGGTGCCAAGGATTCACCAACATGAACAAGAACCTGTTTTGAAGTTTTTTACCTCCAGATCATTCTGTATGATGTGCATATAGGTGCTACAAGTATGTGTCAGCCATTGTGAGCACTAGAGATGGTATTTAACTGCAGTTCTGATGGAAATGTGCGCTCATTTAGTCCAAGTAAAGCTAATGAGCAACTTGAACAGGTCAAAGCAGTTGGTTACTACTCAGTAAGTGTCTCCCTCTGTCGCACAATGGAAATATGTTTTATAATACTGTTTTTTTCCATCCCTATATACTGCTGTTGAATAATTTCCAAAGCCAAGTGGAGGCAGGGAAGCCCTTAGCAGGCAATATTGCATATGTGGATAGGAATAGCTCAGTCCAGCACTAGGCATGATGGGAAATGTGGGCCGTCACGTCAGTATTTAAGTATGAAGCCTCGTTTTGATCCACTCCCATTTGCCGTTGGTCTAGCTAGGCGCTAAAATGCTGTTTGTTGAGTGGGACACAAACATTGCCAAAGACGAAATGGTTGATAGGTTTGCCACCATGAAGGAGAGGAGTATGAAGTTTTACAATGACAAACTATTGATAATTGTAACTCATTTTCCATGTGAGAGCTTCAGCAGCCACTGCCTTGCCTAGCATTGTAGCATTGTGTGTGCACGCTATATGCGGTGTGGAAAAACGGTGCAGTTTCCCCTTTGCTTTAAAATTAGATAAGATAGAACTTAACTGATCCCGAGGGAAATTGTTGTGTAGCAGTTGCAATACAAAGTTGGAAGAATGCAAATATATATGTATAATATGTGTGTTTGTGGATGCACTGGCTGTGGAGTTTATTCCTTTATTTAAATCTTGAGGAATCATTGAGAGCATGTCCTCATTTTCAATGAGGCCGCTGAACCATTCGTTAATCAATGCATGTAGAGCGCTGCATACTGTCTTTGGTGCTGACACAAAGTGGCTTCACTGTATGTTTTAGACATAGGCTTGCTTGGCTCGATAAGTGCCAATTTGTGTTTATGGATAGGATGGGATCCACCAGTCTGCAACCTGTATCAAACCTGAATTGTTATCAATACCTGTGCGTTTCCTACTGTGACATGTCAAAATGTCTTCCGTGAAAAAGGCCTATTTAAGGAGTCCTGTAGCAAGCCCATACTGTCTCACTGAAATGGCTCACACCCAAATGAAATGGAGCTGTCATTTAAGTTTGTAATTACACTTGTGCTTTCACTGCTGTGAAAAGTAAAAATGTCTGCTGTGAAAATGGTCTATAAGACTACCTGTACTAGCAAAGCATTGGTAATAGAGCCTGACAAACTGTTGCACTGCTCAAGTTGAATCGAGACTACTAGCTTGTAAGCTAGTTAGGTAGCTTGCCTTCCAAGATAATCAACTAGGTAACTGATACTTTCATATTTACATTCATATTTGGGTCACTATTTTCTGTTTGTCTGTGCATACATGCACCCCTTATTCAAAAAAACAGCTGTAATAAAACAGTGGAACATAAGCTTCAGAGACACATTGCTGCTTTTGCACTGGAAAAATCTGGACAATTTCTTGTGTCTCTCAATCAGAAAAACAGAGGCATATCACACACACCTCATGGCGAGCCCTCACGTTTTCCCACATTTTGGCAGTTATCATCGATAGCAAAGTATTATATCAACAGTCTTCTTTAAATATATTTAATATTCATGGTTATTTCCCTCCATGCATTTCCTGCAGACGCTCCAGACAAATTTTTTGTGTGTTTTACACTTGAGCCAATGTATGCTGAAATAGAAAAACTAATTTTTAGCTGACGAAGTACTAGAGTGAGTGTTGATGGCTGAAAAGGCAGCAAAGGTTGATTTTTCCACCAGTTTGTCTTGTGGACTTTGAATAACATTAGCAGTATTTCAAATGCAAAATGCTGAGTGACAGCTGACAGAGTTAGTCACCTGGGATATACTGAGCTATTGGCTGTATTTTGTTTTTCACACTGTCTGCATTCATTATTTTGGTAGCCTACTTGAATTTGTAGCAAATAAAAATTTAAAACAACATACAAACAAGATAATGATATACAAACATAAATGTTGTCCAAAAGCCGCTTTTGCACTCTGCTGCAAGTTTGACTGCTAATCAGGCGAGACAGGCTAAGTTTTATTTTCATCAACTCTCTATTTTCTCTTTGAGTCATCAGGTTTTGACATTATTCTTGGAGAGCTGCTATGATGCAAGTATCTTGTTCGCTCCAGATAAAACAAAGACTTGAGCGCTTTCCCTCTCCCTCCTCTCTGCTCTCACTGTCTGAAATTGGACTCCCTCCATCACCGATTGTATCATGTTCAGCCTGTCCTCTCCCTCTCCTCTCTTTCGTTTCTTGGCATACGGTTCACCGCATGAGGTCCTGGCCTGGGAGGCCTCAGGTTGTAGTAATGACAATGTTTTCACTAAACTGCCCTCTCAAGGCAGACGCAGCCCATATCAGGTTTCATACCATGGTCCATTAGGCTGGTGACTCAGAGCTACCCTGAATGTTTAGTTTTTCCCTCTGTTCATAGCTACAACATCTGGGGAAGCTGTGGCCAAAGGACAAGAGGACAAGAGCACCACTCCTTGAGTGTGTGTGGTGCTAAGCTGAGGTTATCATCTATGAGGAACATGGACACTAGCGACTAGAGATCTTGGTGAGTCTATCAGTCACTTTAGTCGCTTTAGATATTTGTTACAAGGTGCTTTCAATGAAATTTTTTAAATGAAAAGCCTGTTAAAGGGATTTTAAATATGCAGATGATGGCATGCATGGTATAATGCTAAAAGACTGAGGTTAAAGCTGTTAACCATGTTAACAGAAGTTTTTCTGGAGCTGCTATTGTAAGTCGTATCGTAACTAGGTAAGCTAGTTAGCATTTGCAGCTTACGTCAGAGTAGATAAACACACAATTGAATCCATTCCTTACTATAAAGCTTGTGTATTTCGTTTTGGAAAATTAATAAAAAAACAACACCACAATCTAAACTCTTTCTAAAGGCCCTTGCACACTCCTTCAAATCAAATCTAGTTTATTGTCACATACACAATCATACACAGTACAACGCAGAGTGAAATCCATTCTCTGCATTTAACCCATCCTAAGTATTAGGAGCTGTGTGAAGCCACTGTGCAGCACCTGGGGACCAACTCCAGTTCTAAGCCAGTACCTTGGTCAAGGGCACTGACAGGAGACTTAACCTTTGTTTTTGATGGTGGGGCAAACCGCGCAACCATGGAGAGAACATGCAAACTCCACACAGAAAGGCCTAAGAACTTCTAGCTGTGAGGCGACAGTGCTAAGCACTGAGCCACCGTGCTGCCGATGTGGACATGTGGAGATTAAAATCTAAAGCTTGACAGACCCACTGTGCCTAGTTACGGTTGTTAAGATATGATTGGACAATTGCCGTCCAGGGGAAGGGTTTGGCAAAAGGTCAATTCATTTAACAAATTCATACAAATCTGTATTAGCCAGAATAACTCACCTCCCATAATTGTCCATGCTGTACAATACAAATAACTCCACCCTGCCCAACATCAACCAATCAGCAGAGTACTATTCAGCAATATCCAAGAGACAACATAAAAATATTTTCACATAATTTCACCCTCAGTTTTCTGCTCAGTGTGTCAGAAGGCAAGATCGACACAAAACACTCAGCGATAAATTGTGATCAAAAGGCAACAAGAGGCAGTGGGAGCATAACTCATGCTCGGTGGGATCACACATGTGGTGATCTTCTATAACTCACGCAGGGCTGCTGCTCTCTGTTGCCAGTAACTGTCACAGTGGCTTAAAGTTTTGGCTGAGTGGTCCAACAAGCAGCTCTGAGCAGGAACATCCTGGACAGAACAAAGAGATGAGCTGTGGCCTAATGGGCAGAGAGTCAAGCCTGTGGCTGGAGAGTTGCTAGTTTGAGTCCATGCTGGAAAAATCTTTTCGGGGAAAGCGAAAGTGACATACTCTGACCTCGAGCATCCCTAAACTGGATAGATTAAAGTTGACAAAATGGACAAAGCAACATCTGTTATTGATTAGCTCTTCAAACAGTTTTCTACTGAAAGACAGAATTAAGGATCAAGTCTTAGTCAAGTAAAATGTGTTTTCACAGCTTAGTGATGCAAATGATCTCATAGCTTCTCTTGTCAGTAAGGAGATGAACTGTCAAAGCATCCTGAACGTTTTAAACAAACAGCCAGGCCAATACAGCATCATTGCAAGCCAGTGCACAAGCTTGCAAATAAAAGTGAACATTATTAATACATGTAAGTGAAGTGGTTTATATGTGCATGAAAGTGTCTGCTGTGCAGTCTGTAAGCAGTTTGATGTAATGTAGTTTTGGCATTGCATGGAACTTGACAAATAAGGAATAATTCATACAGTGTCCTCGCGCTGAGCTGCTCCAGACTATGCAGCAACACCTGCTTTACTAGGTTCTTCTGTTTTTTGCACCAATTTTTGTTTTAAGGATAATATGTAACAATTCTTAAAACTCCTGACAGCTGAAAAGAATTTAACTTTAACATTTGTAAAAAAAAAAAAAAAGTTTCTGAGGTGGAGAAGTTCTAAAGACGATGGTTGCAAAGAACTGCTTTTTTTCTGAGTAATGCCAGAATGAAGCCTAATGAAGGAAAAGAGACAAGAAGACTGTTGACATTGTTAACATTAGGTTGTATGTTATAAGTTGACATTGTCTTGTTGAGAAAAACTATGTAAGTTAGCTACCTTAGCCTGTTAGCTTAGCTGACTGTGTGACAGTAAAGTAGCAATAATAATATGCATATTGGTTTTTAATAATAGTATGTGCATAGCTTTTATCATTTATATCATTGTAATGAATTAAAAGTCAAGTGATCCATTAATTTTGACCGCTAAACTGAAGCAACCATTTGGCTCTGATCCTTACGGTTTAACCAATGAACTTATTTCTGCCCTCAGAGCAGCTCTGGGTCTGAGAAATATTTGTATAAATTCATCTTTCAATCCACAATCTCCTTCCCCAAAATAATTCTTCTTGAGTATTGAGCCAAAGTACAGCGGTGGCTCAGTAAGCATGCAATAAAAAGTGATGGTTACAGCTACATTGTATGTCTCTCAAGGCCTACTGTGCACCTATCCAAACAGTATCAGTGGATCCAGTTCAAGTTCATAGGATGACCTCAGTTATTCCCTTCCAAATCAAGCTTATTGATATCAGAGCCAGAACCAAATCAAAGAGCATGGAGGAACATGAGGATGAGAGCAGCGGGGGTGAAGATTCAGTCCTAATGTTTTCAAGATCCCAGGAAGTGATACAGAAAATATAAATGCAACAGTAAAAGTGAAGAGTTGCACTGATACTAGGATGATATCAGCCTTTATTAAACCATAAGTCAGTTGGTCAGTCAGTGTCCACGGTGACATAAAAACAGTAAAATGATGCAATGATATTCTATTTTCATTGGCCCTTTTTATTAATAATTTATTTGACTACACCTAATCCTAGTAAAGTAGTTCCTTTCCTGCTGTGACCACCCATGCTAATCTAAGCACTGAAAGATGGCTTGGATAGACAATGTGAAAGCAGCATGTCATATAATTCTCTGACTTTTTCCATAATGTAGCAACCCCTAAATCTGAATATATCTAAGCATTTTTGGGAGAAAAAAGGTAAGCAACTTCTTGTACAAAACCAATAACTTGCTTCACCACCTACTGCACATGTATACATCTAGGCTAGCATGATGCTTGTACACACTATACTGGCTGGGGCTGTGGAAAGATGATCAACAGGAGGGACACACACTCGCTTGCTCAGATGCTCAAAGACACAGGGGAGTGAATTATTGCTGGTTATCGTAGCAAATATGTCAACGCTCTCAGAATGAATAGAGCTCATCATCATCATCAACTTTCCTCTCTGATTCAGGCCATGTTTCCTGGGCCAATGAGCCAGAACGGCAGGCAAAAAGATAAAAAAAAAAAGAAGGGAGGAGAGGAGAGGAGGACTTTTCATTAAAGTGTGCTTAACCTTGGAGACAATATCAATCAAAAGACAGTCCAGCTTTCCCAGTGTGTGTTCTTGTTTTTCAGCTGCAGACAGTAAGATATGTTTGATATGTGGCAGGTCATATGTTTGGTTTTGGGCTGGCGATTCATGCTGCAGACCTTTGCATTGTGAAGAGGACAAGTCATAAAAAGTCTCAGTCACCTCATTTCAGATTTCCTCTGTTTCTGTTTATTGCCAGCGCGGTATCCCATAATGCACAGGAACTACCGATATATCTCGCCTACTTGTGGTTAGTGGGGGCACAAACCAGACATTCTACCAAAGCAACCCTTCTTTCTCTCTCTCGGCTGGTTTGTGTCTGGTTTTCACTTACACAAGCGCGCGCCCACACACACGCAGACAGACTGAACCAGATACAGTTGGAGAATATGTAACTATGCCAATTAGTCCTTGGCAGTATTATATGCGACTATAGAGAAAAAAAGCCAGTAGAACAACGCAAGGAAGAACACTACGACCCCATGTAATAAAACTAAGTGGGGGAGCTGCTGCGGTCAGCACACGTGCACGTCCAGACACCCCAGAGAGGTCTTATGGTGAAAAATGTTTCTCAGCATTTCTACTTTACCCATCAGGATCAAGTTAGCTTAACTCTGCCGAGAATGCAGAATACGCCAGTGATTGGCAACAAAATGATCTTTTCTTATGTGTGTGTCAGTTCTACACTTACATAATTTTCAGTTCACGTTCGATATTATATAATATAATGTTAATTAATGTGATATCATCATATCAAAATCACCAAATTCCCAATAAAAACGCGCCTCATGAAGGGCTTGTCTGTGACAGTTTCCTGATGCTTAGTCACCAGCGTGACCTTATAAACCGTCTGCTGACGCCCTGGCACAATTTTCAGCGTGGAGTTTTTCCTGTTTTATGATGTTTTCAAAGCGGTGAATGGACCTTTGGGATGTCTGACGGAGGGTGTATTGGGGGGAGGTGTGGGTTTGAGAGAGCTGACGGTGAAGAGCTATTGACAGTTATCATGGTTACATGTAAACAAGCAGAGTGAATGGAGAACATGGACACCATGGTCAGAGACTGTGCACGTGTCTGCACCTCAAAGGGGCCTTGTTTCAGTGTATTTAAATACATATGAAAGAGATTCATATTGTATTTGGGTGATTGCGTGGAAGGTAAATTTATTAATTGAATCATCCACGTGTCCCCGGATTATCATTTGCACCAGCAATCCATGCTAACGTGTTAAAAGCTTAAGCACAAATTTATAAACAGGCTTCATATTAGTTCCTGCACATTGTTTACTGTGACAGACCTCGAAAGGATTCAAAATAGCAACTGGCTTAGAGGTGCACTTCCCCTCAAAATGTCTTCACTAAACCTCACAGGGTGGAAAACTCTGCAAGACATAGTAAGAAAATAAATAAAACTGAGCAATAAAAGTAAATTCAGCATCTCTAAAACAGCTGCGTGGGCCAACAGAGAGGGACAGAAACCGGAAAGCGAACACATGTCTGCGTTTCCCCGTGCATCTGTTGTTTAGACACCACCACCCACGCTAAACAGCTCACTGTTTTCACTAGTCTTGTCCTGCCTCCCATGTAAAAATATCCTCAAATTTCAGGCCTTTGTAGAAACAAATCTTCATACTGTTTAGTATGTAACTTGAGGGTTAAATAAAATTCTTTAAAACATTAATATTGTGGAAATAGACATCACTATCTGAAACCAAAGAAAGGTAATAATAAATATGATAACAATCTATTTCTGCTTTTCACTGACATCCTTATTTTACTGCTCCAACACAGCAGTGATCCAGCTTCAAATCCACTTCATGAAAGCAACATGCATCCGCTGTGCTCTATATAAACAGAGGCATAACTGGGTTGATAGCATGAGCAGTGGTAGCTATCATGGATGACCACCAAAAAAAATAATAATAATTACACAAACTACCACCTGTTCACACCTACACACTCATAGAGCAGAAAAACACAGAGCGACAGTAATTTTGAATTAAACCACAGTAGTCATACAGTCACCAAGAAGATTTAAAATGCGGCCAGTGGCCCTACATGGAGGACTTGAGAAACTATCAACTTTATGCAAGTGGCCTTTAATACATGGGAGTAGCAACCAATAGTGTTCATTTTGATTTACTAGCAACATCACTCCCTATCCAGCTGGTGGTACTCTCCCAGTCTGCAAAATATGGATACACATTTGCTCTAAATTTTGTCTTACTCCTAATCTCAGAAGTATGTGTATTACATGCTCAACGCTAAGCACTCCCAAGACACACACAGAACACGGGATTACAGATACACTCAAACTTCTCTTACATTGCCAAACATTTCACCTAGGCATGCAATTGGAACACGGCTCTCCACATGGGGACAGCTTGGTATTTTTTGGCCATTAAATTGTACATGTAGCAACAATCTGAGTCTAATATGAGCATTGTCTGCGTGTTGTTATTCTACACGAGCTCCATGTTGGGATCTGGAGTCCGGCCTTGCCTCGGCTTCATCAATCACGCCCGCGACAGTGAATGGCAGAATAATATTGTTGCTGGTGGTTGATTGGGAAGTCTCCCCTGTGACTGTGTGTACATGTGAGACAGAGATTGAGTATGAATGTGTGTACTTGTATGTTAATATGTACCTTCTTGACTGTGCATGAGTGGGCGATTTTGTTTTGTTTTTTTGGTGTTCATGTGTGCGTGAGAGGGTCCATATCTTTTCATCAGGTATTTGTGCATATGTGCAGCTGATCTGATCTGTGTGTCACACACTGTACACACACACACACACACACACACACACACACACACACACACACACACACACACAGTAGGTGTGCTTTAACTCCTTGGCGCCTGGGTCTTCCTGTAGTGCTGGAGCTGGGCTGTGCACTGCTGGACAGGCTCTTCCCGTTAAGGGCCCTGTGGTTACGGAGGGACCATGTGCCCATTCACCACTGTTTGTTTTCTATGTCATTATGAGTCCAGCACTCCTTCACTGACCGGCCCCATCGAAATAGTCTCCTTTGTTAGACACACTCTTTCCCCCGTCATGGAACCATATAAAAACATTTGGCTAGATACACTTAGGTGTGCTTAGAGGTGTATGTCCAAATCACACATACACACACTCTCTCAGCTCCTCTAATCCCCATGCATGCACATCCACACACACACACATACTCACAGCTTTCCATTCAGCTCTCCTCTCATAATGTTTCTTTACTTAACATTTAAAGTTCCTGAAATAGGAATGTTCCTGAATCAAAACTGTTTCTCCAAAGGAGCACTCGCTGAAACGCAGATACCGTTTTGCTACCTGCAGTGCATTTTGGGTTATTTTGTTTGGGCAGCCACGCAGCGTCTCCTGTGCACAGCAAGTCATTAGTGAAATGATTTGATTTGATTATGATGTGGTGGCACGCAGGTCGCACAGGACAGAAGATATTTTGTCTATTTTGCACCCTGGCAGCATCTTCCCGCCACTTCTTTTCCCTGCAGTGAAATTGGAGTCTTGTTTTTTGAGAGAAAACCATTTCAAAGCCAGCAGGTAAATCTGGGCAAATGTTGTGCTCAGGATATGAGATGGGGAACGAGGGATAGACACTAGTAATTACACAGATCCTGACAAATATCAGGTAGGTGGAGGAACTCTTGGGTTTGGGTTTACAGGTGGAAATAGGCCATAATATCCTCTAAATCTGCAAATGGAAAAAGAATATACCCTCACTAACCTGTCCTCTGTGGTCTAGACAGACCAACACATGCATACTTCAGGGTGAAACTAAAGAGAGAAACAAAGAGCAGTCAAGTAGAATGTGTAAGAAAGCATTTTATGAGAGCTGAAGTTTAGAAACTTAGCAGTGGGTAGAATATTTTAGGAAGATACGTGGGTGCAAAAATCCTGTTTCTTTCTCTTTTTGTTTACTCTTTTATAAAGCACTGACATGTGTGTTTAAAAAAGAAATTAAACAAAACCACAGAGAAAATTATTATAACACCTTACATATTGCATTGTTTAACACTATGCTATGCCACCAGGAAAATAACTTTTTATTTACATATGTATTATTACTTAATTATTTACAGAAATGTACATAAGAATTAAAGAAAAGAGAGAAAATCATGAAATATATTGTATTTAGCAAATGACAAACCAAAAGATTACTGAAGTTTATCAGCCGGTCGTGGCTTGTACTTTGAATTTTACATTGTTCTTTCACGTTGGATTTAGAGGAAAAGCTTCTGGATGGCTTTAAAACACCAGACAAGGAAGAGGGCGCTGTTCTTCCAGAGCAAATGCACCTAAAACCTTTTGGTAACAGCAGATGGCGGGAAAACTGAAAGATCAATGGAAAAATCAATTCCAACCATATCCTCTTCAGGACAGAGGTTGCTAGGTGGTTGCTAGCATATTCTGTGCAAATGCTAAGGAAGTAATAGGCCATTGCTAGTGCATTCCAGGTGGCTGCTATGGTGTTTCTAAATAATTGCTGGGTGGTTGCTAAAGAGTTTCTGGCAGTTGCTAGGGCAGAAGCAGGTGGTTGCTAGGATATTATATTTGGTTGCTAATGTGTTACGAGGTGGTTGCTAGGTAATCTCCTGAAGAGGACAAATGAAAGAGAAAAACTGAAGAAGAAAATGCTGCATTCCAGACAACAAATTTGCACATCATTTGAAAATATTAATATCTTTAAAAAATCTTGTATCTTACAACTTTAATATGACTAACTAAATGTGTGTTCATACTGAACACAAAGCGAATTTTAGAGGCAGTGCAATTGCACATAAAGTCAATGCAAAGAGGTGAGTAGATGTGAAGAGACATACATTTGCCCTCGACAGGGTGAATTGGGGTAAAGACATGCCAGCTCAAGTTGAAAATGTTAACTTAAATGTTTATTCTATGTCTTTATGACTCCAATTCCTATAGAGACACAGACAAGAAGAAAAGGAGAGAAAACTAGAGTTCCTGGCAGGTTTCTAGATCGGTCAGAGTCTGAGCTGTCACACAGACACAGCAAAATGACACAGCAAAATGAACATACCAAAAGAATGCAACCTGTTGATGGGAGCGAGTCAATATGAAAATCAATATGAAAAAATGGCGTGTGTGTACTCAAACACACACAGACACACACTTTGGGGAGTAGCCTTTTCCGGCAACAACCACAGGCGCCCTGACCTGTCTGCCTTGTCACCATTTGATGATGTCATCTGGAAGGTTCCAGCTCAGTAGCTGCCACACAGCGGCATGACTGGGCAGAGAGGGCAGGTGCTCCACATCACAGTCAGTCTTTAAACACACACATGCACACACACACACACACACTCTTAAGTAAACATAAACATGCATTACACTGGCAAGCAGACAGCAAGGCAGCGCCGGCGCTGTGGTCGGCACGCACACTGTGGACGTACAGGATGCAGAAATATGAATAAACATGCTCATACTGTACGTGAGACATACACATACATACACACTGGTTCAACCACAAGGGTGCCCACGTATCAAACCCCACCCGGGACGGCCTCATTGTCCCTGGCAGCATTCACTGTTTCAAAGTAATGTTTTCCCCCAAAAAAACATCAACTCGATATCCACCAATTACAAAAGCCACATAATTGTAATAATCACAGACTCGGAGGATAAATCAAGAGATCTGCAAATTAAAAACCCAAAAGACTCCATCTAAATGACAAGAATGAACCGCACTTCTATGAGAAATCAATTAAAACTCAATCAGAAGCAAAGAAACACTAAGGAGCCGCTGGCTTTTATACGTCACAAGAAGCCATAAACTCACCACAGCCTGAGGTACTCCAGCTTGTGGTTCCTGTAGTGTATATTGGTTGGCTTGAGTGTGTGTCACTAGTGTCATTTTGATTCGCCTCCCTCCAATAATCTCTTCATGTTTTCCATAAAGATCAGCACATCAACTCGACATATAAATATACAAGACAGTGGGAGGTTCACTGTCAAATAGTTTCAAAAGAGGGATGCACTTGTTTTTTTTGTTTTTTTAATGAAGTCTAAAGATGCAGCTATTGTGGAGATCCAATATTTTTGCTTCATGCTCAAGAGGAATCATTTGGGAAGAAGATCAGGTTTTATTCCACAACTATAATTAAGTGACAATTAAAGTTGGTTGAGAGACATTTGACCTGTTGTATTATATTCAGAAGAATTGTTGATTCCAGTTGTTGAAACAAAAACAGATCAAGACCAATAACATCGCTAAAGTAAGTAAGTTGCATCGTATAGCACGTTCAAAAACCTGGGCACCAAGAGCTTCACAACAAGTTGCAAATACTTGTATAGATACATAAAAAGGAGGAGTTGGACACTTTGGGAAATACATTTGTTCACTTTCATGCTGAGAGTTAGATGAAAAGATTGATACCACATTCATGTCTGTACAATAAATATGATGCAGCCAGTTAGCTTTGCTTAGCATAAAGGCTGGAAACAGGAGGAAACAGCTAGCCTGGCTCTGTCCAAAAGTAACAAAATCCACCCAACAGCACCT
Organism: Siniperca chuatsi; assembly: GCF_020085105.1. NCBI lineage: Eukaryota > Metazoa > Chordata > Actinopteri > Centrarchiformes > Sinipercidae > Siniperca > Siniperca chuatsi. The sequence goes on from NC_058061.1 coordinate 18,541,195, forward strand.
CACTAATTAATACAAAAACCCAAATTGTAAAACAATAGTTTCTGGGTTTATGGTGGGGTATGTTCCAGACATTTCTTGGACAGGCGCAGTAACTTTCCTGCGTTTCCACTGACAAAAAAACTCCACAAAGTTACTTCCCTTGGCCAAGAAATGGTCTGGCACATAACACCTGTAAAACCAAAAACTATTGTTTTTACACATTTTTGTTCAGATTAAACAAAGATATGTGTTAGTGAGCTTTAGAGGTGATGGTAGACAGATTTTGTCACCTTCAGACAGAGCCAGGCTAGCTGTTTCCCCCTGTTTCCAGTCTGTATGCTAAGCTAAGCTAACTGACTGCTGGCAGTAGCTTTATATATATATATCCTACAGGCACGAGGGTGGTTTCAATCTTCTCATCTAACTATTGGCAAGAGACTGAATAAGTGTATTTTCAAAAATGTTAAAGCATTCCTTTAAGTATTTAGGCAGAGTACAAATAGTCATTGGAACAATATTTACATAAAGAAGAAGAAGAAGAAATGCAGCATGTAGAGGACTTGAATGAATCCCTGTCCAGTATGAGAGGCAAAACAGAAAAAAGAAAAAAAGGGGATCACATGCAATGAGTGTGTGATGGATTTAAATGCATGATATCCATTAACAAGATACACACATCAGCTAACTATGCTCTAACATTCAGTTTATAAATAAATAAATAAATAAATAAATAATAATAAATAAATATATATATATATATATATATATATATATATATACTGTATTAATACACAGTGATAAAAAAGACGATAAAAAACAATCAAATTTCAGATTCCGGTAAAGATACTGGATATAAATATAATCTTCATCAACTTTCTTCAATAAAAAAAAAAAAAAAATTGAAATAAAACCCCACTGTCATTTGCCCGTGTATGTCTCCTACCAGCAGGGTTTTGTAAACAAACATCCACATATGTGCATTGCTCAATGTGTGCGGCGGTCCTGTTAACTGATGTGGGCATGAGTGACGAAACACTTGACCCTGCTCTCGCAACAATAGCAGTGTGGCACAGGGCAGCTGCTCCGACACACACACACACACCCACACACCCCTCTGGATGCAATTATAAATGTTTAGGGAGAAAATAAAAAACAAATTATGAACACTCAATGGTGGCTAATTTCTTCACCAGAGAAATATTTTCTCAAAAAATCATGTGACCTCTTCTTGTTTGGTTTGCTGCGGTAGTATTTACCCAAAATAGCTTGGTAATAATTTGATTATTCCATGAAGGTATGCAAAATATAATTACTGTCATATTATATTTCCATGTAGTGTGACACAGCAGTATGGATGTTGTGGTTTCAGCCACTGGCTGTGTAGAGTAGTTGCAGGGGCACTGCACTCTGTTTGCTGCTCAGCTCCTTTAGTAAGGAAACAGTCCACATGATCCATGCATCCGTGCTCTATTACTCTCCTCTGTTACTTATTTCAGTCAAAATGAACTGTACGACTTATTAACAAGCTCTGAATGTTAATTTATGCTTGCGCTGTGTAATTAGGGTTAAAGATTTTAACAGCTTTGCCAGCTGATATGTCAAATCTTTACTGCTCTATATCTCAGCACTGCAGACTCACAATTTATGACCCACTTACAAAGCTGTAATTGGGCAGGTTTGAATGTAATTCCTCATTCAATGGTCTATGTCTAGTTAAAAAAAAGATTTTAATGCTTAAAATCAACAGCTTGAGCCATAATGTCCAATTAGTTTTCCCTTCTAGTTTCAGTTTGTTAACAATAATCCATGTTTGACAACATCATGCAAACAGTATATTCTAATATCATTCTGTACATACTCTATACTGGTTCATGTTCATATTATACAAACTGTATCATAGTTATATCCCTTTTGTATTTTGCTTATTGTCAACAAATCCCATTAAAAGACCAAAACCAACCCTGCGTTAATCTGTCTCTCAGTACTTTATGACTTCCCCAGCCTGTCTGTGGCTCTCACCCCTAAACCCATACTATCCTAATGAAGACTTAAAAGTTTTAATAAGGGGTCACAAATATGAGCTTTTATTTAAAATGGTTAAATAATGTTCTAAAATAGCTGAGCATTGTACTTTTTAGGAAAGGTTAGTCAAACAGTAGTAAATACTGCATGCAGAGTATTTTACATTTTACATTGTTGGTGTTTGATCTTTTCATGGGATTTGAAAAAATATAAAATATCACCAGAGTGATCCTTTAACGACTGACCTGCCAAATGGCTAATGGGACTGAAGAATGCACGTTTCTCTAGAGAGAATTTGAGTAAAACATTTTCAGGATTAATTGGATAAAGCAATCGAGCCAAAAACAAGGCTGTTTTTCCCAGTTCCTGTAAACTTAAGCTGAAACATTTTAACAGCCAACAATAATACTGTATATACAGTAGAATATAGTATTTTTCTCTGTCAGTCCAGCTCAGCAGTAGGTGTAAGTGAGCGCCTCAGCACTTTGGTAACTAATCCTCCCACCGAACCCAGAGTGCACACCACAGTCTTCACTAATCATTCCAACATTTCCATCTTATTAGGTAAGACAATACATTAATTGCAATGGCATGCTGAGGCCTCCTGCTATGCAACGTTACCCCTCTCGGGTCTGCCACCGAAACCCAGCAGGCGCACTGTTGAAGCTGACACAGGGAGTTCACGGCTTCCACTCTGCGTGCCGTGCAACTTTTCAGCAGCCACGGGAGCAGATTAGAGACATCCGCTGTGCATTCCTCGCCTAATGATTAAATATCAGCCCGTTTATTGTGAGTGTCACTGATTGCGGCCCCGAGATGTGGCTCTTGGCAGGCTGCGAAGGCTGCGACGCCACTTTGGAGATCTTTTCCCTCCCCTGCTAATTGAGAGATACTTTCACAAAATGATTTAGCGAGTGTAGGGGAACATGTTGGATGTTAAAAGCACATTTTTGATTCCACTGCAAGGAATTATTTCTTTATAGATATCTCCTAAATGTATCTAGTGGTGTTAAAACTGATCCAAATGTCACTTTTTGGTAAACTGTGACTGTAATAACAAAGGATTAGCTTCAAAATTCCTCTGCATGGAATGCTTAACATTTAATTTACTCAAAGTATGACTATCCTGATGAATAAATAGACATGTTGACATTTAGATATGTTGTCCACCAGCTAAATTTGCTGGATTTAACTGCCATTTTAACTGCTATTTTCACTACTTTAATCAGCCCAGTGGATATTTAGATATGTTAAATCACAGGTTGCTACCTCCCACAGTTTGTTAACTCTTTTTACTTGACTGACAGAAGGTACAGTATCCTTTAAAACAAATTTCTGTAAAATATATATTTACCCTAAAATCTTTTTTGTTTTTTCTCGGCTTGTTTCTGTATTGGCGGCAGTGCCAGACATATTTTGATTAAATGGTCCCCTCTGGCTCGTAGTTTAGCCAGAGGTATTGGGTTTCACCTAAAATTAGCCATCAGACTCAATTTATTACCTCAATTGAGCGGCTCGAAAAGTGCCCGTAACAGCACCCCGGCTAACACGGACTAACCTTGGCCAAGCCATATAATGTTGCATTTTAATTCAGCTGCAGGAATTGCCAGCGAGGCCAAGCCCATTATAAGTTACACCTTTTTTTCCTCTCTAACCCAGAGTGGAGGAGCATGCTCGAATATTAAATGGGTACAAGAGTGTTAGGCAAACACTAAAATCCAAGATCATTTTATTGAGGTAAGAAAACTGCTTTTCCCTGTCAGCCAGATGACATTTTAAACCTATTTTAGGGGCAGGGTGATGTTATGAAAGTGGGGACATAAGACACACATGCACAAATGCATTAAAATCTTTACAACCACAAATACACACACACTCACACATACAGTGGTTAAACTATGCAGTGTGAAAGTCTTCCAAGTCTTCAACACACCCCTCTGTAATGCAAGGATCAAATTAGTTTGGGAACATCCAGACAGAAACATGTTAAACGGCAGAGATGCCTGTTAAATGTCAGCAGCTCTTGAATAATATCGACCGCAGCAGCCTGAAAGAGGGCCACAAATGTGTTGCAACTATGTGTCTAAAGGAATGTAAGGAGTTTGTCAAAGCTGCTCATTTGTGACAGAGCTTACACAGTCTCTCTGTGGGCTCAGGAGCTATGCTTATCTGTTAATAGTTGGTAATAGATGGTGTTTTTTTGGACTGTTTTTTGCATCTGTGCATCATTTCAAATCTAATCCTTAACATAACCCATTTAGAGACTGTTCACACAATATCTTTGCCCAACACCACAATAAGAGAGTCAGATGTTTAGCGCAAATCTGAAAGCAGCCACTACAGAAACAAGACTGAGAGTCTACAGCCAAGCCAGCAGCTCTGTGAGGCTGTACTGCTTTGAGCTAAATGCTAACCTGCTAACATGCTCACAATGACAATGCTAATATGCAACATCGGCATGGTATAATGCTTACCATGTTCACCAACTTAGTTTAGCTAATTAGGTACCTGCTAAATGAATTTGCACGTATTTGGTTGTTGAAAGTAGTGGTCAAATTAAAATTTTGACTTGATGATGGTGCTAGAGGAAAAGTCAGGGGATCATTCAAGTCTGTGGGTTGCGTCCTCTGGGGACCATGAATGTCTGTGCAAAATTTCATGACAATCTATCCAAGTGTTACTGAGATATTTCAGTTTGGGCCAAAGTGGTGGACTGACGGACTGACCAACTTGCCATCCACAGAGCCCCATCGCTAGCTTGGCTAAAAAACATGACACTAAGAACACTTCTCAAGATAAATCTTTAAAGATCCCCTCCAGACATGTATTAAAACACATATACAAATTGTCTGCTTGGAACAATAATGTGTGTCTTCTGCAAAAAAAAAGTACAATTCCCACATTACAATCATTAAAAAGGCATCTACTCCTTCTAGCTCATAAAAAAAAAAAATCCAGAATCTATGAATATGCAAATTTTGTTCATTTTTAAAGTTTTCCTGCTGGACACATGATGTCTCCTACTTCTTCCATTCTCAGTGTATGCGTACAAGTTGCAAATTGGACCAGGATTGGCTTCCAAACTATTTGTGATGTCACAATCATGCTCGTAGGCCCCACCCCTTAAAATCAGATCTTCTATGAGCACAGAGAAACTTTCCACTTTCAGCAGATGAATGTGAAAACAGCCTCTATTTATTTATTTTTTTGACATTCTGGATTTCTGTTAGATTTCAAAAGCTACAACAAATGGTCTGTGTGCGCTGTGGTACAGTGCAAATGTTATTACAGATAACAGGCAGTAAGAATAGTAAAGGGAGACTCCAGTGTGCACCTGCATCTCTGCTCCATCTCATGACTTAAGAAAATATCTGGGAAATTGCATTCAAATGTCAATACTCAGCAATTCAACAGCATTGCTTTAGACTAATGACTTTGCAGAAAGGGAATGTGGGCAAAATAATTCTTATTCCACAAAATTATAGACAATGACTGTATTACGATCGATAAGTCCAACTTTTTGATTGTAAATATCCTGCATAAAAGATTCTAATGAAAACTGCCAAAAAGTAATAACTCTAATTTATCGCATTAATATATCCATGCGTTTTTACTCCCATTGCATGTACTGCCAGCAACATTTGGTGTCTGCTGGTCTCTCCCGGGTTAAACATGTCATGTGGTGTCTGCGGAGTGATGCCGTTTCCACCTCAAGCAGCAGCACCCGCTGCTTTGAGAGTTGCATGTAAGGTTTCATTTGCTCCATGTTTGCTGCAGCACCTGCGCAGGACTGATGGATGATGGTGGATTTTGTTGATGACCTTCATTGTATTTTCCTCATTTGTTTGAGCACATGTTTGATGGACCATTACACATTTGGATTTTAAGGAAATTTCACAAAAATGTAAAAAAAAAAAATCAAAATGAATAATTGTTTCCCTGCAGAAGTAATAAGGCAGCTGTAAGTTATGTTTACTGAAGGTGTTGATTTTATAACCCTCCCACTTGGCTTTCCTGTTTTCTCCTCTCCTTCTCCCTCACTTGCTTTTTCTTCTCTTCCCTTCTCTCCTTGCTTGCTCCTCTCCTCGCTCTCTACTTCTCCTATCTACAGTGGAATCATCCAAGGACTCTGCTCTTTCCAGCCTATTCTTAGCTTAAGCTGCGGCCGCTCCAGTAATATTTTTAAAGATTATTATAGTATTCACCAACCCTTTTTTCCCCATAGGCGCCCTTCCAGAGTTTCTTTTTCTCCCTCCTGATCCCTCCCTCCCTCGCAACTCTCTCTTTCTTTTCCTCCCCTTCTACCTTTCTCTCGACAGCGATCTTTGGTTGTAAAATAATAGAGCATCAGCCAGCAATAATTTGCAGTCCAAACAGAGCCGACGCTGGCTGACGTTTATTGAAACCTCATCCCCCCGCGAGCCGGTTTCCCTTTCCCTCCCAACTCCGTCGCTGCGTGTTTGTACAGACAGGGCCTGAGTCCTGGCCATTGCTTTTAATAATGAGGCCTACGGCCGGCCTTTGCTTTGGCTGGGCAGGGGGAGAACAGGAGGGAAAGGGGGGGAGAGGAGGGGGGCTGCTTTCATTGGCTCTCATTAAGCCTGAATAGCAGCGGTGGAGGAGACGCTGTCAGACAGTCAGATGGATCGTACCTACAGGCAGACAGACAGGTAATGAGGCTCCAAGCTGGATCAGTCTGGGGGGAGGGGGGTGTCTTGAGTGTATTTGGACTAATCCTTCACGGGTCAGACAGGTGATGACTAGACAGCCCCCTCCCCCACAGCATTTTTGGTATATTTTGATATAGAGACAAAAACATACTACCATGACACAATCAAAAGACATGGCCACGATAGGAGACAATCCACTAATTTTACACGCAGCTACATTACATACAACGTCAATGGAAATACATTAGTGGACATGAATGGGCGCAAGTTTGCTCAAGGCAGAAGAAAACATATTTTTGTGAGTAAAAAATGTTTGAAGTTGAACGAAAAAAATCTGCGTTGATACTGGGGCTTTATGAATCTACTTCATAAATGTACAGAGAAGAGAGGAAAAAGAAGAGAGACTGGAGGGAAATAACAGAGAACCAGAGTTCCCGGTGAGTTCTGAGTTCAGTCTGAGATGTCGAATAAACACACATTCTCACCGTTAGCTAGAAACGTCGTATGTTGCTAGCTAGCTACAGCTAACGTCTGTGCAGCTGGTTGTTTGGGATGAATAAACAGTCTATTCTTTCGCGTGACTACTACTTCGTTTTAAGGATTATGTTTAAAGATTTTGTTAAACACTGATTCCAAATCAGAGAAAGCCAAAGCTATGTTATGTTTGTAACGGCTTTCCTTTTCAGCCTATTCAAATGTATTGTGATGGGCTGGTCTAAGTAATGGAAAGGGTTCACATGTATTATTGAAAATGTCCTTATGTTTACAAATTTTACATCTGAGATTACTTTAAACCGAACCGACTAAAAGTGATTATCGAGAGAAGAGGGCAGTGTGTACTCATACTCATGTTTGAGCCTCTTGATGACCTTTACAGTGTGCTCTCTTTGGATCAGTGTTAGTTATTTGGACTTAAATGTGAGAAAATTAATTTGAGAGAGTGATTTGACTTATTTTTGACTTCTCTATCTTTATGTGTCAGCTGATGGCAACAAGCTGGGGACAGTGCAGTGATCAGCATCTGTTTATAGATCTGGTGAAGAAGAAGTTGCAGCTGAATGCAGACGAGCGTATTAAACCCACTGATGTTCCGTGACACTCGAATGATTCTCTGGTTGATTGTTTTCCGTTGTCCTGTCCACAAACAAAACCCTGATGTTAAACACTGAGGAGGCTGAGCCAGAAGTCACCAAAACTCCATATATGAAAAAGCAGGACCAGGGAACAGTTTTGGACATTGCTGTTGAACCTATAGCTGCCTACCTGGGTGAAGAAAATGGCTGTGCAAAATTGGAGGATGAAGACCCAAAAGAGGCAGACACCTAGCCTTGTTAATTACATGTCTAAAGCTCTCATGAGCTATTTGTGTAAATTATGCCACAGTTGTTTTTATATTCAGATGTGGTGGCTAAGACTGATGTTAAAAACGAGGGCTGTTTGAAGAACATTATCAGGAGGAAGGCTATCTACCTCTACTGTTCCATTAATGACAGTTTCATCATCTAAATCATCATCATCATCCTCACATTTATGATTTCTCATTTATTATTAATTAATTATTCATTCATTCATTCATTATTTATACATATCGTTTAGCAATACATTATCATCATTCATTTCAGTTTCCCACAGTTATCTTCTTTCTTTTTTACGTTATATTTAAAAGTTGTTAAAGAACTCTTGATGTACTGAGATAAGACAGAAACAGTCAAACAGTCTGTAATTGTGTTCTCTCATTACTGTAAGAAACTGAAGCCAAATACTGTACTTTCTTTTATTTAGGACTCAATCAAGGAGCATAATTAACCAAAGAAAAGTAAAACCAAAAAAGACTGTAGGGTCCAGCCAATACAGGTTACTTAGTGTTTATAGACACAGACACTGACAGTGCAGTGCTAAGTGTTGCACGATTCACCCATTGCATTGATACTTCTGCAATAATGCTGGAAAAATTATTAACACAAAAAAGTGCAACATTAATTCAGCCATAATGCAACATTATGTGTGACTGAAATCACTGCAGCTCAGAGCCCATTTACACCTGGTATTAACATGCAATCTGTATCTGGCTATCTTATCGGGATAAGAAAAAATGCAAAGTTAATGCAAGGTGTAAATGCAGGTACAGTAGAAGGCATTTCAATCGGAGTGGTATCAAATCCACATCTGGAGGTGGTCTGGATTACATTGTGATTGGATCTCAGCCGGTATAAATTACAATTTGCCATATGATTAACAAGATAAATATGCCCAACAAGTTGAAAGTTCACCATCTCTTGTGATCTTAAGCAAGCTCGGCCCAAAGCTATGAACGACCCCCAACTCAGCAAAGGCAAAGTAAGTAGAGCCACAGCAGCATCGCTTCCTTTGGGACATGCGACCCCCATGTTTTGTTGAAAGTGCAGGCAGAATCACGATGACAACGCTTATTAATACCTAGTGTAAATTCAAAGGCCCATGATCAGATGTCATCATCCAGACAACATATATTTCAACCAAGTAGTTCCAGGTCAGAAATAATCATGTTGTTCTTTGTATTTACTGATGTGCGACTCTGATGTTTGAGTAAATGTAGGTGAGTGAAAGAAAAGGAGACATGCAAGGGTAGATAAGAAAACTACAGAGCACCTGCAAAGCAGATGATCTGCTGAGTGTGTGACGGTCATTTCTCTGCACTTTAGTTCATAACCGCGATGGAACAATCAGTGAATCAAGTTAAATTTTCTTGTTGATTTTTCCTCTGAGCTCTCAGCTTGTTCACACACACAGACGCATACACAACTTTGTTTTAAATTCTAATGAACATGAAGAAATGTCCATTCCTTTTCCTGAAATTAATAAATTGTGGCACCCAATACCACCTCATCTGAAGCAGCCAAGGCGTCTGTGTTTGACCAATCAGCGTCGTCTAGCCCTGCACACCCTGGTCTGATAGTTCTGGAATTGGGAACCATGCCATTGGGAAGTACTACCACCGAAGCAGGGACTTTTTTGGCACCTGGAACTATCGTACAGGAGGAATATTTTGTCCCTGGTTCCTCCGGTCAAAACACAGGTAAAGCTCCTGAGTTCTTCAAAATGTTCTTGGTTCCCTGGGAAAGTTCCTGCAGTGGAAACACCTTAATATCCAGATACAGATCACGTGTTTATTCTAGGTGTAAACAAAATGCAAGAAAAGCATGTAAAAAATGCATTAATAGCATAAAAATACGAGATGCTTGAAGGATTTTAGGGCCTGAGCAATCCCCGACTGTGAGACAGGTAGAGAGAGAGAGAAGGAAAGAATACATTTGGGCAGAGAGACAGGTGGTTCACAGTGAAATTAGAAACTAATCTTCTCCTCAGTGTCTAAAGCCCCACTTACTGGAACTGTTGTGGATTCCTCTGGTCAGCGGTTAACTAAGACAAACCAATCATCACTTTCTATGGACTGAGGTCTGACCACAACGCTGCCCAGGACAAGGCCTAGCAGACTGAAAAACACCGAGCCCAGGTTCATTTTCCACCGTCGTCACCATCGCTAACACTGGCCAAAACCCTCTTAAAACATGAAATATTGTATCAATAATAAAAGTTAAGCAATTAGATACATTTCCTTGTCACGATGTGAGTGCGCAAAACTGTTGCAATTGCGTCCTATAAAGTGGAGTTTTAATTAAATAATATTTGGCATGCTGCACGACTTCAGCCGTAGACGAGGGGGATCCATACATTTCAGCAGACACAAAGCGGTATAGAGGTGGGCTTGTGTTTCCTCCTACAGGGCTTCTGTGGCCAAAAACAATCTTGAGGAGCACAGCTGAATGTTTTCATTGTGTTTCTTCTGCTGAATTGGGCATAAGAGTGGGTTTCTGCTACTCAGCGCAGGCAGAGGCGGGTTCTCTAACTCACACCCACACACTAGATATATAAAAAGATGATACACATAACCAGACCCCCACCCGCCAAGCGCTTCATGCCAGTAAAAATTGTTTTCAGTGGATAAATCAATAATGGTCACCTGCCATACTGGCTACTAACTTTTTTTCAGTTGAATGTAAACTGAATCTGTTTAGATTACTTACCTCTTTTTTTACCTGTTCTCAAATGTTCTCTCTGCACACTGTCTGACTGAGCACCATTCAAATCAAACAAATTAATGGCTCTGTATCACTTGGGTTCCTGGGCGCTGCCTGTCACCCTGCTACACTCAGACTGGCAGCATTTGAATTTCAGTTTCTCTGCTGAAATGGTGCAGAACATTGACATGCTTCTACAAAAATGTAAATAAATTGTATATTTCAGACTCTGCATGCAGAAGTAGTAATTTGAATAAGAAAATGCTTAAGATCCATATAACGGCCATATGCATGCCATCAAATCCGAAAAAGAAGTCGAATCTAATTGTGTTGAACATTTTGAGTAGATTTATGTATTACATTGTTTAAGCACTTCATTTTGGGTATTAATTAATTATAATATACACATATTATGTATACATCCATGGACTTAGCTGCATACAGTCTGTGCTGTACTTACATAAACAGGTAAGCATGGACTAACTCAAATAATCATTTGAGAGTAACGTAAAGTGCGCAAGCATCACAGCATTGCATTACAACAACCAGATGCGACAATACAAAAACCAGAACTTTTGCCAACCTCATTAACAATTCAGATGGAGCTACTGTACAGTTGCAGTGGCTGAGAAATCTCAATGCATTGCAACATAAGGAAACAGAAGCAAATAGACAAAACACTAGCTAATGAAGAGAATATTTTGACCAATTCAAACTGTACACCTAGCTTTAGCCTTTTACTAATTCCTATTATGTTCATCAGTTTTTAGAAACTCATTTTGTTGTAACTCCTGTAAAACTTTAATCCACCCATGGGTTTTTAATTTGCTTGCGTTTAGTTGCAGGTTTTTTTTTTTTTAATAAACGTGATATGTGTTGTCAAAGGTGTTTTCTTATGTTACAGTGCATTGAGCTCTCTCGACCACCGTCTGTAGTAATGACCCAGTGAAATCCACTTCGATAACATTGGTAATGAATACTGCAGCAAATTTTAAAAAATGCATGAAAATGGGACCTTACAGTAGCTCCCTATTCAGCTCTATAACCAAATCACAACACAAGCCAAAACACCAGCAATGCAACATCAGTGAGAACAAACTTTTACTCTCAGTGGTATTTCATTCTAATTAAGTAGTAATTTTTAAAAATGTATTTAGCTGGGTCTATTTAATTGTATCATAAATGAATTAGCTAATCATATATTATTGTTATTCTTAACTTAATTAAAAGCAAACGGTAGTAGTTTTGTCACAGGAGAAACACTAAAGATTTTAGCCTTTTTCCACACAAAAAAAAAAAACCCAACCCACTAACGATTTCCTGGCTTTTATTTTGATAATTCCAGGAGGTCTGTGGGACCAGTCCTTGAGAGTCCAATTTCAGCACTACAACATTACTACAGTGCTTAAGTTGCATATTTTAGCCCTCCTTCCAGTTATAATGGCAATCCTGGACGCCCCCATACTGCATCTCCCTTACGTCTCTCTTTCTTCTACAAAACACACACAAATACTAATCCGTGCACACACTCCTGTAAATAGGAAGTCCCTGTCTGCTTTTCTAAATGTCTATCAGCTAACATGGAGCTGCTGCCGGTGATTTTCCCTCTGACCGCTCTCTGTCCTTCCTCCACCTCCTGATCATCGGGGGGACGGGGAAATTAGACGGGACACTTCATTAATGTGCAGAGATTAAAAGCTTCAGTGAATGTCAGACTGGTGTGATTGCAAAGCACCGAGAAATCATCTCTGGGAGCCTTTTGACATGTACTCTGTATGTGTGTGAGGTTGTTTCATCATGAGGAGTGTGAGCGATCTCCAGGGGCATCGCGGGGCCACACGTCTCACGTCACATTATAGAGATCTTGTAATCCTCCCTGTCCCTGGGATAAGAGGGGACGGATGGAGGGAGGAATGGAAGGGGAAAAAGAAGGAGGGGCGTACAATAAAACAAAAGGAATAGAGTCAGTGTCTTGGGATTGAGCGTTTTCATAACAGTCCGTCTCTAAGAGCCTTTTTGAGGCTCAAAAGGACAAATTTTACAGCAGGTTTTAAAGAAATGTGATATAACCCTTTTTTGTCTTATTTTGCTATAAATAGCAGTAAAAGAGCATGCTAGCTGTTTGTGTTTGTAGAATGCACTGATTATTGCTGTGAAGCATGAAATTTAGACAGGACTCCATCTAAATATATAATTAGGTGATAATGACCTGTTCGTGAACATTCCTTTTGTTAGCGGCTGACCTGTGCAGTTTCAGGACTGGATTAGAGCTGGTTTAGTTTTGGTAACTTTGAAAATGCTATGTTGGGTGGTTATTAATTTTTTAAAATTATTTTTATGTAAATAAAACTGTCCAGAAGTTGCCAAAAATTGAACATTTTTGCTTGAATTCTTTCGATCACAAGATTGCAAATTCCTGGAGGAAACATTGACCTGTCCATGGTCCTGATGTTAATTCCGTTACGTAGACAAAATAATTTTTTTCTTTTCAGAAAATAAAAAAAAATATTATTATAGTACCTATAATTAGGTTTGTCATTTTAAATAAGATGTTACAGCTTTTTGCATTATTGACAGGTGGCTCAGCCTATTACTTTCATCACTGGTGTTTAGACATGCTCGTCCCACCTCAGCTCCACCTCACTGAATCAGGAATTAAATCGGAGACAATGGCAGTGAGAGATATATTTAAATCCAAGTTTTAAAGCGGCCTCAGTGTTAGCAGTCAAAGAATGCAAATCAACTTGAGAAACATGGAAAGTGAATATCTGCTGCAGTCCAACTTGATTTTGTGTGGACCCATGCCTGCAATTCCTCCAAATCACGTGAATGCAGAATTGGTCAGAGTGACTGAAACAGAATAACTGGTAAGTAGGGGGTAGAGAGAGAGAGAGTGTGTGTGTGTGTGTGTGTGTGGGTATTTAGATACAGAGGGAGTTAAAACAGTTGTAGGAGGCGGAGGTGGAGTGAGAGGTGGGAGGGGGCTCAGAGAGAGAAAGCGAGAGAGATGGATGAACCCAATTATCCCCCTATTTTCCTTCACGCCGCTGCACCTCAGTCAAAGCAGAGAGCATAAAAAGAAGGAAAATAATAGAAATGTGTCGAATGATGGAGGGAGATAATTAAAAAGGCCTGCATTTCTACACCCGCCGATAGTGGTGTAATTAACCCATTACAGTTCCCCCTCTAATTTTTTCCCCCCTGTAATGATTACAATAAGTGTGAGGGTGAGGGCTTTGGCAGGGGAGCGTTTACATGCACACTCCATTTGGTTCACTCAGACAAGTCACAGCGATCATTAATCATGGGCAGTTTTTTAACTTCCAAATGGTTGGCTGTGCAGGCCCGGGGTTTTGGCTTGTTAGCAGAAAGTAATAAAAAATGACCTGCCGTTTCATGGTAGTTTCTATGTAGGAGGAATACCAGTTTAATGTATATGAGTTTAAAGTTTGTGGCATCGGCAGGGGACAGAGGCATACTCAGAGTCACTGTGAGTCTGTGCAGTGTATGTGTGGGTTGCTGCAACCAGTGGCCCCACAATGATTCATCACTACATCAGCTGTTGTAAACAAATACGAGAAGTGGTTTAAGGTGTACACTATTTAAAAAAAAATAATAAAAAATTAATTGCAGTGAACTGACCCTTTAATATAGGACCTTAAAATGAATAGAATGTAGAATAAATGCAGCTGTGGGCTGTTCTTATGACATTATAGTGTAACACGGAATCTCTGTAGATAGATGTAGATCTTGACGTGTATTTTCTTACATTTCCAGAGATTTAACATTTTTAGTCAAATGTTTCTTTAAAAATGCAACCTTTTGAATGATTGTCTACTTTTCAGTAAAGAAAGGGGCATTATGCAATTACTTTTACTAGTTACCACAAAGAACCAGCGCTGGGAGAAAGGGGATTTTGTTCTGTTCCCACTCTGCTCCGTGAAGCTAGCCCATACCATTTTGTGCTAGACTTTAGACTTTATTGTCCACGAGTGGAAATTCCTTTCCACAGCACTGTACACATCAGACAACAACTTCACACAGTAACAACATACAGTGACAACAGTACACACTCTGGCCAGCTAATTATACATATACAATGGGTTTCCTTGTGATTTATAAAGGTGGTTGCAGGAATTAAACAGGTTCTCCAGGGATTAAGCAGACTTCACTAACCCGTGTGGTTGTCAAACATCTTGACATTTTATGGTAAAATAAATAAAATGGTGACTCAGAACCGGTTGATATAGAAAATTGTACGTTTTTAGCAAATGCAAACGTTGTGTACAGCAACGTTTCTTTTTTGTGACTATGTTACCACAAAAAGAAAGAAAGCCTTACATTTCAAAGGAATGTGGCTGGATCTTAAAAGGAACTGGGATGGAGTTTAAAGCGAAGAATAGCTTGAAATATCTGTAACTGAGTGAAACGAATGTAAAAGATGGAAACCATTCTCCAACAGTGAATGTACTCTTGTCATCGCCAACTGCCTTTGTTTTGTGAACATTTGTCTCTGCCATTTGTCAGAGCCTACTGCACAGTTTGAGCTTCTTATTTTTGTATGATAACATTATTTTTCTTCATTAAATGAGCTGCAACGTTGTACCTGCAACCCAACACCACCCTTCACCCTCAATCACCCCTCAGTCACTAACAGAGTCGGGACAAATGCGGACTTTTCTTCAAGCTTTATATAAAGAGACTCAAATTTAAACAGCCCGCTGACATGAACAAGCACAGCATGATTTATTTCTGCCATTATAAACCTTTGCTGCTCTTCTCCCCACCTCCATGTCTGCAAAGTATGTTATGGTTACACCATCAATTTATTTTCTTTTATTTTCCCTCCTGCTTTTGTCACGGCGGCCAATTGTTCTTGGATTGAGGGATTCAAACTACTCAAGGGGAGAGATGGAAAAGGAGGGAGACTTAAAATATTGTTTAACCAAATCCCTTTTTCTGAAAATGGCGTGGACGACATGACCTACAAGAAGAGAAGCAGAATTTCAGTGGACTATGAGGGGTTGGGAGATTGGGGGTAACACTTGAGCAAAGATAAAAGGCAGATAAATATTTAGAATTTTCTTAGCGTTGGTCAAGAGGAAGGGAGATAAGAGAAGAGAAAATGAGATGAGGGGAAGAGAAGAGAAGCAAGAGGAAGATAGAAGAACAAACGACAGATAGGAATCTGGGGAGATGCCAGAGGAAGGTCACAGACACCATGCAGACATGGTGTTACAGCCACAGAAGAAGAAAGTATCACTGAGGGAAGAGAACTAAAACAGATTAGATACAACCTGTTTTTTTTTTTTTGCTCTCTGCAGCCTAACCTGTTTTCCAGACTTTAGAGAACACATAACAAAAGTAAGGAACTGAATTTAAACTTACAATTTCCAGAAAATCATCAAAAGAAAATGTGAATGAATGCGCGCTTCCATCCACTACTGTTATGCAAACATTATGAGTTGAGCGTATCGAGAAAAACAGCTGGTGGCGATAATTATCCAGTCAGGTGCCATTAAACCACTGCTGAAGAAGAGGGCGCAACAAGATTACATAATTAAATGAGTGCCAGTCAATGGGTGGAAAACCATGTAGAAAACATGATGACATGGGCATTTATGTTTGTTTCATGTATTCATTTGAGGAAGGTTACAGTCTTCTAATTGCTAAACACAGATCTGATGTTTTCTTCTGCCGCTATATTTTGGCTCTTCAGTGGAGCAGACACTTGAGTGAAGTTTAAGTCACATGCTTCATGTATGACATGATTTATTTGCTAAGTCTGTTTGCATCACAGTTTGTCGCATTTTGTTTTTTTAGATACACAACTTTCCTACCTCAGTCAAGCATAAGCGAATGTCTGCCGTTTTCACACAGTTTTTTATGCACAAATTGAAAATAGGTGGATGGAAACAAACTAATAGTTGATTTATAATATTCCTTGATTTCCTATTGGAAAGTTTTGATTTGAGTACATGATAGTCATTCTTAAAGAATCATTCCAGTTTTATTACAACTTGGGTTCTATTTTAGTAGTTTTAGAAAACAGCTTATTTTCCACTGGGGACAGGGAAAGCACGTCACCTTCACATTTGAAAATCCTCTGTCCCCCTCAAGTCTGTCTTTTAGAAATTACATTTATATTGTACTAATTAGCAACAGCAAATACATTTTGCAAGGAACATAAAGCCACCCGGATTACATTTTTTATCAATATGATTAGGAAATGTTAATTAACTTATCTGGCATATCGCAAAATGTTGAACAAATTGTTCACTGACAATGTATTAGATTTGTTTTCCCTCCAATATCCGCTCTTGCAATATAAAATCTGCTCGCAGGAACTAAAGCATGATGAAACTTTATCATGGTTATGTTTAGGCACTTGGTTAAGGTAAGGGAAAGTTGGTGTTTTGATTAAATATTGAAAAAGTCAACAGTGATCTGAAGCATGAGACACAACATGTTTACTTAAAGCTGCTGGAATCGATATTGTGAACATGGTGGAACAGTTAGCAGTTAAAGAGACAGATATTTCCCTCAGAAGTTGGTAGAGACCAAAACAGAGCTAAAATAGAGTAAATATTGGACTTAATTTGGACTCCAAATGAATAATGCTAATGATTTGCAACAGCTGGGTGTGTAAATAAGCAACTGTTTGCTAACAAGTTCGCATTAAAAGCTTGGATGCTCTCTCTCTCTCAACCCAATCGGCCGAGTCTGGTTCTGCTCGATGTTTCTGCCTCTTAAAAGGAAGTTTTTCCTTGCCACTGTCGCCGA
The DNA here is from genome assembly GCF_020085105.1 of Siniperca chuatsi. Lineage (NCBI taxonomy): Eukaryota > Metazoa > Chordata > Actinopteri > Centrarchiformes > Sinipercidae > Siniperca > Siniperca chuatsi. Next base: position 18,558,707 of record NC_058061.1, read on the forward strand.
GTGCTTGCTCTTGGTGGGATTTGTTGGGTCTCTGTAAATAATATCAAAGATTACGGTCTAGACCTGCTCTATAGGAAAAGTGCAATCAGATAACTTCTGTTATGAATTGGTGCTATATAAATAAAATTGTGATTGATAACTTGTTTCCACTGCCCCCAAGTGGTTTAATTAACATTTAACCGAAACTGCAATCTTTTGCTAACCTTAAATAGCAACTTAACACCCCTTGTAAGCTTGAACTGACACACATGACCAACCACCTCCCTACAAACATCATGCATTAAGTAAATGTAACACGTAATGTGTATTTGGCAATACAAATGAGTTACTATATAAATTATAAGTATAAGTATATGAACAAAATTGGTAGGATTGGTGCCTGTTATAGTTTCTGTTTGATTTACTTTAATAAAAAGTCAGTAAATCTAGTAGTAGCTTGAGTTTACACATTCAGGGGATTTCCCAAATAAGCTAACACAACCATCGTCAACCACACTAACCATCACAATTCAGCCAGTGCAGTCTGCACAAGCCAGCAACTTCTCTACAACTAACCACTAGCTAGCTACATTTTTTTTCACTTTCTGTTTGCAGAAAGTTAGCTTCAGTGTAGTGAAGCTTCATTTAATGTAGAGTAAGTGGTATCTTAACTCTGTACACACTCACTCTTTGATCATCTGAGTCACCTTCATTTACCGTACACTCACAGCAATAAGCTTTATGAGCAGAAGCAGCCTGCAAGAGAACCTGTCGGAACAAGTCAGGGCTAGAAAAGTGACTCCCACCTACTGTGCTTGTTTTTCAGGTTAAAAACTGAATTTGAGCTATATTTTTTTATTTAATTTAATTGAAATAAAATGTATATTCTCCTTAAAAGATGCTAGAATTTAACATCAATCAAAGATAAGACAGTGAAGGACAGTGTTCATTAAATAGTTACGTAAGATGCAAATACATTGTCTGTATAGGTATCAGGTCTCTATCAAGGGAAATAAACATGATTTTAAGTAGGGTTGGTGTTGATTGATATTACCCAAGACATCCATCAGTTTACAGACGGACTGCTGCAGTTGTGCACAAACATAGCTGAAAGAAATGATGGCCAATACTATGTAAATAAGACCTAAATTGTAATATTGGAATTACCCTTTAAAGATATAGCACAAACTCAGCGGCTTACACAGTAAAGGCTTTCCTCAGTAGAAACGTCAGTGTGTGTGTGAGACAGCTCGTCCTACGGAGCCCATTCAGAGCTTGTTATTGAGGGAGACAACTTCCCCGGGACAACAGTCACATGCGATTCTGCTGATCAAACCTGGTCTCGAGTGCTGCTGTCGCCATTAGCTGGACAGCTGTGATTAATGCCTGTGAACCTGCGACCTCCACCCCTGAGGTGTTTGCTTTATGACCTGTTCCCAGCCTTTATCATTCATTCTTGGGTTTGAATCCTACGGTACTTACTGAACTTCTTTCGTACTTTGTTTTTCCGATTGAAGATGCTAAAAAAAACAAGTCAGTTAAGTAAAGCTTCCTGCGCTAGCTAGACTGGGAAATTGCCACTCCACTCGCAGCCATCCTGCTTAATTTTTGTTATTTTTAACCATGTGACGTAAGTATAGAGCAACAGATTTGACTAATTACCACAAATTTAACCAAATCAGGGGGACTTAATCATGGATACCAGCTGTTCTGTTGTTAGATTGGAATGAAAACCAAGGGTTAGATGAGAGGAATGATATCAGTCTTCTCATCTACCTATTGAAAGCAAATAAGTGTATTTCCCTTGTAACTATTCCTTTAAATACATTTGTTAATAGCATTATAATCGCATTTGGCTCATTAGCCTGTTAGCTAAAAAGCACAGTTTTCTTAGATGTGTATTTTACATATTACCATTGTTTCAACAGTATTTAAACGTTTTTAAGGCAATGACTATATATGACATATCCCAGTTCAAAAGGGCTTTTTGACCTGTATCACCATGCTTATTGGGATGTCCAACCGATGCTGTCCAACCCGTTGGCTTTTGTATTTATTCTTTATCTTTTGTATCATTTTACGTTTATATATATATACGCCATATTTTCTTCCTCTCCTCTCTCTTTATTTACCTCCATCTCATGACCAATTTCCTTGACTGAGGTGGGATTCTTTCGATGCCGTGTGCACCCCTAAACTGAGGTGTTTATTTTGCCCCGAGTCAGCCTGCTTGGGAAAATATTTTCCCCCCAATCTCCAAAATGGTATCTGCGTTGCCATGGACTAGAGGCAGGGTCCTGGCAGAGTAAACATCAACAACCAGAGCTGTAGGCCTCGGCTATTTGGCTTAGCGAGCCATTCTGGGAGTTGAGCGTGAGGGGGAACCTGCAGGAGCCTTGCAGAGTGACGGGTAAACAACGGTAAACACTGACCCCCTTCCTCAGAGTTGGCCCCAGGGACTCAGTCAAGTGTCCGTTAGGCTAAGTGAAGGTGAAGCACATCGCCGTCAGTTCTACTCAATCACCGCATTGTTTGGGGAGTTGCTGAAGCCCCATGGTTCACAAGTTCATTAGCCTGTTAGCAGCTGTAGGGCTGACGTGCTTGGGTCTGGTCTTGAAACTTGGCTTGTCTGGATAGTCTTGGAGATTGACATGACTTTCTTCTGCCAACAGTTTTGTGGATGTTTTTTTCTTTTTTGTTCCCTGGATCTGGTCTCCTTTGTCAATTTCTCCCCACCCTAACAAGCAAATTTAGGAGTTACACATTTTTATACTATGAAAAAGTCCACACCCTTTTACGTACTTACCTTAATTTTTGCTGCCTATCTAAAAATACATTTATACATAATTCATTTTTATTTATGTTTCCTTGATTTTATTCCCAATAATAAAAAATCTAGCCCAAATCAGTTAGTCCACATGGTATGTGTGGGAGCTTAAAGGGATTTCATCAGGAACAATTGCATATAACAGAAATAAATGTTCTGCGTCTTAACAAGTCAGAAATATTGATACATTAACTCACTATTAATCTTAAAGCTGCACTAATAATATATTTTTTTTATAATAACAATGGATCAAATGTGTAATGTAATAGGTATCACTAGTAGTGATGAAGCCACATGGAATTATCATTTGACTCGACAGCTCCTCTATGGAGTGTTTTAGCGTCTTTCAGCTCATTGTTTTGGTTTTACCCACAACGTTATTGTTTTGGTTCACTCTCAGTGTTCTCATCAAACCCATTTCCAGCCATCGCAGGCTGTTGTTTTTTGGCAGCCAGAAACACGACTCCAGATGAATTGTAATGTTGCTCTTTTTTGCTGGATGTGTGAATAGGCAACTGTTAGCCATAACAACTTTAAAAGGCCATAATACGTCAAACTTGGGTGCTAAGGTCAGCAAACAAGAACACAAAAAAAAGAAGAAAAAGACTAAAAACAAAACAATGCAAAAAATATTGATTCTTTAAAGTGGGTGTTATATCATTGTTCATACATTAAGTTTGAACACTGCTTATTGTCTACTGGTTGTTGACTTGAATAGACCAAATCTACCTAATTACTTTTCATGTTAGCAAATACGTCCATAAGACCTTTGTCAAAAATTCTTATTCTCTGAATCTCCCACAATTATTGATGGTGACAGATACTCATCCTCTTATGTGAGACAGATGGACGGAAGTACAGCAGGCAAAGCAGGAGGAAAAAGTATGAGACAAAATAAAAGCATCACTGTATCATTAATTTAGAGTGGGCTCCAACCTCTCCTGTTGCCGTCATGCTACGCCATCCCAAGGGCACACACACACACACACACACACACACAATATGGCATCCCAAGGGCACAGACAGACTGGCGCAGTGCCCAGTAAGACCCTCAAAAGTCCTTTTATAGAACTGTTTGGCATCTTACACCAATATCAACAGTTCTGCTTTTCACCATGTAGGTGCACGACACACACACACACGTACACACAGACGCACATGGAGTGTAATTTGGGAGCCAGAGTTGAATAGGCCGCTTTTCTGAGGGAGAGGTAATATCAAAACGTTTGCGTGCAATAAAAGTTTTGCTAGTTTGTTTAATTTCCAAGCTTATTATTGTTTTTCTGTGGATGTTGATGCTCTCCAACTTCAGGCAGTGAGGGATTGGAATAACACAAACTGTTTTAATGGATGTGTTTCAGGGCTACCTGGGCCCTTGGCATCTATGTTCTGGATAAAATAAATATATATATATTGAATGCGCAAATTCTTCATTTTGGGGGGGGGCATTGCTGCCTTAATGTCAAATCATTATAAGACACGCAGACTTGGCTATATTTTAATGTCCTCATATAGAATGAATAAGTAACTGTACTTTATGTATGTACTGTCTTTGGGGTACATAATGATGGCCTTTAGGCAATGATGCCTTGTTTGTTCTAAATGGATATAAATTGTTTTGTAACAGAAAAATCCACAAATGTTCTTTAATCAGTTTCAGTGACCTCATCTATTCCCTTTCATCCACTTCCACTCGCTCCTACTTTAATGCAGCCTGCTTTTTATCAATGGGCTCTCCTGGACTGGACCTATGAATAGGAGTTGCTGTGCGGCTCTTTGGCGCTCACTCTCACCAAGCATTTTAAGAGTTTCATTCCAAAACACTCCACATTCATTATAGAGAAGTATTGCTACCTGAAACACATCAGCAGATATTTTATACAGGTAAGTGATTTTACTTTGAAATATAAAACTACTCCCTAAGCAATGGTTTTAAGGTAATGAATCATTTTGAGCCATAACGTGCTCCTCATCTCATTGACAGGGTGGACGGGGTTAGCAAAACACACAACATGAAAGACTACATTATAAGGCCCCCGTGTCTGTGGGTTTTACACAATCAGGGAAGTGGATGTAAAGTACAGTGACGCAATCTCAGCAGGAAAGGTTAATGCTAACTGCAGAAACTGCACATTTAGCACATTTATGGGAAACAAGATGGCTCAGAAAACCGAAGAGAGTGTTTGCACCGTGAGCATGTGTGTCGTTTGACCTGCTCTTACATGCATGGCTTCAGTGGACACTAACCCCTCCTATAAATACACTATTTACACTGTAACTGCAATATCTTAAATTTACAGGCTAAAGAACATTAAAAAGTGTCAGAAAGCTTTAAATGATATGAGGGTAAGATTTCAAAGGAAGAAAGCACTGATGGACTTTAACATGCTGATGATGATGTACCTTGCTTTTCTGCCCACAACTAGCTTTGCTGTGTATACCTCCACATATAAGCACATTCACACTGAATGGAACTAGTGTGTGTTAATGTTGTGTTGGAAATATATTGGAAATGTGTGGAGTTTTTTCTGTTTTTAGTAAGGTTACATCATTGACTATAAAATCATATATACTGAGTTGTGACTTTGCAGTAATATTTCATGCAAGCTACTTTTCACATGGTTTTCTGGCCATTATGTTGCTGCAGTTCTCTAGCTAAACAGCAGATCTGATTTTACTACATACCCTGAGAGGTGCTGTATATTTCAGTCTCAGCAAGGTCTGTGCACCAGCAACAACAAAACTGTATCTATCTTGAACTCATAATTATAATTATAACTTCATATTGTTACAAACATGAGTAGGGCCACATGAATGCAGAGAACCCTCTTGCATGTTGTCTGCAATCTACTGAAAGGCATGTTGGGAAATGTAGGAAAGTTGTGGAGAAATGGCAATAAAATATTGTGTATAAAGGCTGGTCCAGACTTCACTGAATCACTTCTTCCTGTCTTTTTTGTAAATGCCTAATATGCCTTTTTTAACACTGCTGAAACCTCCGATGCATACATGTGCCAAGACTGGAGAGTTGTGCCCATGCACTTGAGGAGAGCTAAGACTCGATAAAGGACGTCTTTAGCCATAGCAGAGCTGTGTACTGCAGACCGAGGATCCATGATTGCCGACAGAGAGCTCTCTGAGTTCCTGTCTGATGGCCTGCCAACATCAACCCCATTACATCTCCTTGAACAGAGGCTCAGGGTTCACAAGGAGGGCTCAAGCAAGCAGGGAAACACTACCACACTGCTTAATATCAATGTGTGTGTCACTGGAAGAAAAGATTTTTCCCCCCAAAGTGAAATATTTGACAGTTGCAACAAGTGATAATTACTGTAACAAAGTGATTGCAAATATAGCAATTAGAGATTCTGTATTATTCCATGTACAATCAGTTACCCGTTTATTTGAATGTGATGCAGACAAGCCCAAGTGCATACAGTACTAATTCTGTTGTTGAAGCGTGGTGTAGGTTTACACTGGAAAAATGACTAAATGACCATACTAATAAAAAGAACAAATAATTCCCTTATATGTTCTTCTGTGAATCGACTTTAACAGATATTTCAGGCTCTCTAATATCAAAACAGTAATATTTTATAGCATCTGTGTTTAAATGTCAAGGAGGTAAAAAAAGCAGCATTTGGATACATTTGGTCTCTCATCACGTGACAGAGACGATGCTTAATCCTGCGGACGTCTTGGAAACAGCCTCTTTCAGCATAAGAAATCCGGTATGATATCATAGAGCTGGAGCTTGTTTGGCGTCAGTGTGGCATAGCCCTGTTTGGTCTGTTGTCATGGTGACGAGGAGACAGGAAGGAGGGATGCAGGAGCCAGAGTGAGGTGAGCTATAGCAGGTGATCCTGCTTGTCTCCCTTTATATCCCTCCGCTCATGTCGCTGTGAATGATGAAAGCTACTGTGAACAGACATTGGCAAGCACTTCTCTGCGTGTGTGTGTGTGTGTGTGTGTAAGGTTGTTTTGAAGCAAATACTAATGTTTGTATTTTTAAACTGAAATCACAAGTGGCTGATACTTTGTATTAATATACTGACTCAAAACTAGAACATTTAATTTAATTTTTTTTTCATGCCAGCATATATATATATATACTATATAATTAAAACCCAATAACAATCTCTGGGTGTGTATACAGTATGCATATACACTTATACACTGTGTGTGTGTGTGTGTGTGTGTGTGTGTGTGGGGGGGGGGTTAAGCTGCAGGTAAGGCAAAAGCAGCCCTGGAGTATAACAAGAAAAACTCCAGCAAATCATTCTCACCTGCTGCCATCCTCTCTTCAGCCCCTCACAATATCTTGTCATCCCCTCAAATTGCTCTGGCTTGTCTCAAATTCCCCTTTCCACTGATCCTTCCAATTACAGTGTGTGTCTGCGCACAGTGCAGCGACCGCACCGTACATCTCCCCGCTCTAACTATGTTTTTACAGGGACCAGAAGCAGACGTTGAGGTATTTGGGTTATTCTTTTGGTTAGATCTACAGCGCAACTGAAAATCCCACAAAATCGAACGCTAATCGAGCGTCGGATTGAGACTGAGGGGTGTGTGTGTGGGGGGGAGGGGTCTAGACTGAAGTCCATGACCCTTCTCTCTCAACGTCAATGTACCGTAAAGTCATACTTTACACACTAAACAGGAGAGAGAGGAGGAGGAACATCAGTCTTTCCACCCATCTGCTGGTTCATATGAAAATAAAACTCAGAATTTATTAGGAAACATGAAGCACAGAAAAAAAAAATCATAAAGTAAATCCAATAACGAGGTTTCAAAAAAAGCTATATTGTGGTGTAGTGGGGCCATTTGACTACTCTGGGTCTTGATCACCCCCAACACGCACTCATTATACAAACTGCGTCTTCCATACCCACAATCTCATTTTCCCTGCATTTCTCAAAGGTGTTTATGGAAAGCCTTTGGCCATTTTGACATGAAAGAAATAAGAAAAAAAATCCAAATGTAGAGTTTGTCCTAATCAGATGCGAGCAGCCAGAACGCTTAAACTGAACTGTTATTCTTTGTGGTTTTGAGGGCAGCGGGCTTGTCGTTTTTGCTGTGTTTATATTTCAGATTTTAAGCAATACATATATAACAAATTATGCACATCACCTTCTCATATTAGACAGAGTCTGGACGCTGGCATGTAGCTGTAGTGGGTAAAGGTCTGCCAAGGCCAAAAACCACTGGAAAAAGTGTGTGGGCTGAGCAGTGGATTCAGTCAGGTCTTTGTAACATGTGCAGGAGATTTTTCTAGAACATGCCTTAAAGAATGCAGCTACATTAAGTAGATTTACCAAAGGAGTAGCCTTTACCTGTCCAAGGAGTATTAATAAGGCTCGGAATGAAATTAAATCAACAATAACAACTCATCACATTAAATGCTGCACCTTGGCAGGGCTTTCCCTCTTACAATATTGAAGTGTGACTTAAAAAGTAAGCCGAGGCAGTGAGTGTACAGTCGAGTGAGGAAGCATTCAGGGACGCCCCAGCCACAGAGATTATTGAGAAATGACTGGAGTTTAGCTCTTCATGTGTTTCACATTTCCCTTTCTGTTTGAAGTGCAATGGACTGTTTCTCCACATTTCCCCCAAAGTTGATCAAACTGTGGTTGGAATCTCTGCTATTATCTAAACAAGGGTAAACGGTGCCGCTGCAATTAGAAAGCAAAGACACTGGGAGCCAAATTCAACCAAGGGATTAGTAGAAGCTATTGATGTGTCTCAATATCCAGTGATGCTCAGATAGTAACAGCTCTTAGTTCAACAACAGAGATTGATAAAAGACTTGATTCTATTAAATCCTTAGAGAATAATTCTGGTTAATTACAACTTGAGAGTTATTTTTGTAGTTTGGCCATCATTTCTGTTGGTTATGATAATAAACTCACGCATGAAATTGCTGAGATCTGGGAACATATCGCTGCAGTGTTGTCCGATGGAGCAAGAAATGATAAATTAGATGATCAGACAGATTGCAAACAAGCCAACAGTTTAGACAGATTATCTAAACCACTTTATTTGGAGGTAAAAACATTTGTTCAGTGATTCATATGGGTCCAGTGTTGTGCTTATTGACGGCCATTTTCCATTTGCTAGAGAGATTTTTAACCAATCACAGGTTTGTAGGCAGGATTAAAGAAAGGGAACATCATCTTTCAGAGCTAGCTCGCTACATCAAAAATGGCGACACGTGTTGTTGAGATTGACACAGCTATACATATTGTTAGAATTGACTTACATGTACAGAAATAATAACTCTTAAATCAGCATATTTCTTCCATTGTTGTAAAAAATGTTGACAGCCCCTAGCTAACATAGCTTCCATGTCAACTGAGGATTGATGCTCGCTACTGATTGGTTAGGGTATACAAAATAAAATAACCTGATCTACCTAAGGAGAAATTGGTAATTGTGAACATAGTTTCAGGCTGAATGACAAAAGAAGAACGGTAGGTCAAAGGTGCAGAAGTTTGGTCTCTAAACTGTGATGGATGTTTAGGTCATAGTTTTATCGTTTGCCTTCATTTTCTCTTCAGATAAGTTTTGCTAAACTGGAAATTTCTTTAAATGAATAGTTCAACATTTTAGGAAATACCCCTATTCACTTTTTTGACAAGATTATGATCACTCTCATATCTGTCCATAAATATTGCGCTACAGCCAGGAGGTGGTTAGCTTAGCTTAGCATAAAGACTGGAAGCAGGGGGAAACAGCTAGAATAGCTCTGTCCAAAAGTTAAAAAAAAACAAAAAAACAACCTACTGGTCTTTCAGGACTCTCCATTGGTTGCCTTGCAACTTCACAAGAAATAGTCCCACACGTATCCCCCCATCAAACGATAACTAGCCTATTTCACACTTTGTTTTTTGTACAGACTAAATAGTCTTTAAGCTATGATAACCAGCTGCTGGCTGCAGCGTCATATTTAACAGATAAGAGTGGTAACAAACTTCCCACCTAACTCGACAAGAAAGTGTATAAGAGTATTTCCCAAAATGTCAGTCTATAACCTGTAAGAACCTGCCTTGTTGACAGCTTGTGTTTCTTGCTTAATTTGACTTCTTTTTAGCAATGTCACTGTGTCGCATCAATTTACTTAGTGAGTACAATGTTTTTATCATCAATGGGAATAATGCCCCCAAACTATGCAACCGAAATGACCCCCTAACCTGAAAAGATGCATCTTCTAGGAACATCACTGCTAGCATACAGAAATGGACTATAAATGCCAGTGTTTGATTTAAGTTTTATCTTGAACAGTGTAAACAGAAATTAGCAAGAGATCGAATGCACCACAGCCGTTAACATGTGAGGATAAAGCATCAGTCGACAGCGTGCATTCAGATGACTTGACTCATGCTGTTCTATGCATCCCACTGGAATATATGAGGTAAAGAAACAAGTTTAAAGGAAAAACACATCATCCCAAGCCATTGAGAAACCCTGCTTATTTTCAACTGCAAATTAAGCATGATAATTACAAGCTTACGAGGTGCGCAATTTGAGTTACTGGACAAAAACTCGCTTGTTTATTTGTCTGTGTAAGTTTGACCATGATTTGGTGCCGTGCTCTGAAATTAGCTTATTACCTTCGCGGTGTAAAACAAATCCCCTTTCTTTTAAAATCTCCTAAATCAGACCTAATTAAAGACTTAATCTCCTCACTCCGAATAAACTAACTTTAAAGCCCTGTAGTTTCACCTTTGCTTTTAGCCAAGTCAACCTGACGCCCATTCATCTCAAACCAAATTGAGGTATTTTATATGTGTATGTTTCTCTTAAAGGCAGTTGAATGGGGGAGAAGGAACATTTCACAGAACTGCAGGGACTTTTAACCATTGTGTTGATTCCAGTGGAATAATTATCATGCAGCATAGTGCGTATAATTCTACTTATATGTGTGGTCACAACAAGCCAAATTAGTTTGTGCACACAAAGTGCAGGAGAGATGCAGAGTAGATGCATGAGGAGGGACTGTGTGTAACTCTGATGATGGAAAGATTTGAAAAGCAAACAGATCTAAGGTCAGACACACATGGGTCTGGATCTGACTACCGTGTGTTGTCCTCCTTGTCCTTCGCAGCGCTGTCCAATGAGTGACCTACTTAATATGTCCCGCAATGTCCTTGAAATGTCACTTTGACCAGAACGGATAAGTGAAGTAATAGTGACATAGTTACTAAGTACAGTGGTAGGTATTGTGTAAGTACTTACCCGATTTTCCTAATGGGATTATAAAGTATCTTCTCTCTTGAACTGAGGCCTCTTCCCAGAAGGACTTGTAATGAGTGGAACTGTAGAGTAAATATTTTTTGTTTTTCCACTGACAACAGTACACACAGTTCCCAACCATTTTGACTTGTGACCCTTTAAAATGAAGACATGTCCTCCTGTGAGCCCTGTTACAGGTTGCATTGGTCTGTGTTGAGAGTAGTGCAGCCAAAGAGTGTATCAGATTGTATTATTTGAGTAATCATAAAGATCTCAAGAGGTGAAACTATCCAGTATACCACAATAAACGACAGCACAGATTGACAGCGTGCATAAACATGTTTTCATCTTGTTATCATCTTGCGACCACTCAAATTTAGCGGCTAACCCTTATGCTCCACACAATGCATGTAAAATGTATTCCTCTACATCCAAATATTTAATGTGTATATACATAAGTGTTATTAAGTGACATGAAAATAAAAGGAGGCTTATGAAAGAGATAGGAAGTTATTTTACCTATTTTTTTAGACACTTAAGCTACTATAAACATGCTTTGAGCTCTAGTTCAATATGCTGATACCTACCCCTGAATGAAGTTTTAAAAAATGCTATGGATACAGAATGGGGGTTTCTCTTGTGGTTAACATTGTAGCAAAGTGTGACTTTTATTATAAATGGATTTGACAGCCTGAATAAGATTTGCAATACTGAAAAACAACAACCAATATTTTCCTTTCCGAACTTCATTCGGTATTTGCATGCTTTGCTATTTCCTGCAATAACAGTGTCATTTTGCTCATTAGCATGCTAGGAAATGCCATGTGATACTGTGGAAGTTGTTACATATTTTCCTGTATTGATTTTGTTGTCAAATTCAGGCCTCAATAGATGTGATCAACAGGATTGCCAGCTTTCCCTTGAAGTTTCCCACCCACGGTCACGATAGGTGTCAAAGTTAGTTTGGGAAGGCAACATAAACATAGAGATTGATGGCAAAAGTGGTTTCATTTATGTATTTTAGTCTTATTATGGCAGGCTATTCAGCAGGGGCGGGAAAGCTGGAAAAATCTGCTCAATCAAACATCCAGTAGAAAAAAAAAACGTTTGTGACCAGCAACAACCAAATGCAGAGAAAACCACAACTAGTCCCGGGTTTGTATGGGCCATTTGGTGGGTAATTTCATAAAATAAGTTGTGTTTCTGCAGCCCAGCCCGTCTGCAGAATGTTTGCCGATGGAAATGTTAAACGAGCAGTGTCAACGTCAATGGAGAACAAGAAGGAAATAAATATTATGCTAACTGTTTGATAGGAATGCATGCAGACCAGTGTGAGGTCTTAAATTGTGATTTGCTTTTTCTTCTTTGACCCGCAATTGCATGGCAGAGAGTAAGTCAACACACATCAAGGCCTACATTTCTCAAAGACCAGTTCTACGTCAGAGGCACAGCTCCCAGCCATAATTCCCATGAGAATTCATTTATTCCACTGTTTAGTATTGATCTGCATTTTAGAAACATTTACCGCCTGGCAACTCTGTTTAGTGTGTAAACTGCAGGGCAAACAAACCCAACCACATAACATGATGCCCTTTAATGAGGCCTGGGTTGTGCTGAATACTAACAGCCTATAATCTACGTTAACTGTCTGTCAAGCAACATTCCCATCAAAATTAACTGCAGAGGTCAGTGTATAATCATCACTGGGTTTTTTAAGGAACTGCACTATTTGAAATCTTTTAAACTTTAAAACCATTCATGATTTATTTATTTATTGGTCTATCCAAAAATGCAATATTGTCCCTGATATTTAATTTTGTTTCAAATGCTGCATATGTTTATGCTGACTGTTTTACTTTAATTCTGTTTTTGATGTAATTCCTGTATTTTTTTATCATCTGTTTTATGTGAAGCACTTTGTGAAACTGGTTTTGAGAGCTGCTAAACAAATACACTTTATTATTTATTGTTATTATTATTGCATAAGTGGGTTATTTAGTGATGCAGTAGTTGAATGCATGTTTGGGGTGTGCTGAATTAGTGGACACTTAACTGTGGATTATCCTGCACATCACATACATGTCCATGTAGCATTTGTGAATATCTTCATATTAAAGGGATACTCCAGTTATTTTTGTATTGCACGTGCATACTGTTGGGGGGCTTGCAAGAAACATTAAAAACAGAATGGTCAAAATCAAGGCCGAGATATCCTGGCTTTTAGTCCCTAGAATGGGTCAAGATCCCAAAATGCTGAATCCTACACTTCCCATAATGCTATTTGATAGCACCTTTAAAGATCTTCCCTGCCTGGTAAATGCCAATGTCTTCCAAACTTCAAACCCTCAATCTGCAACACAGGCTTTATGTTCAAAATAGGAATTTTCATTTAAAATACATTTTGTTTTTAGCTAGTCTTATTCTATTATCTTGTCCTATTTGTGGTATTTGTGTTTTTACTATGTTATGTTTTATTATATTATTAATATTTAGTAGTATGCTATTTTGAATGTTGCCCCGCCTGTCCTCCTGCACGATGAGCTCGCCTAGGCAGGTCCTTGACTATTGTTGTGATGTCAGCAAACTCAACTAAATAGTTTTGGAATCTCAGTCTTTTGATAAGTAATGTAATGTAACTTCAGTTTGCCTGTTTGTTTCTCCACTCATTACAACGCTCTTCAAGTTTAGTAAAAAAATTCCTGCTCAAGCAACCGTGCAACCAGAGGTAAAGAGCTTACTGTAAAGTAAATTAAATAGAGTGGTGATGAGATGCAACATACTCAGCATGTAAAAACAGTTCTATAATTTCTTATGTAGCTCTAGAGAAGCTTTCTAAAGTCTGAGAAAACAACCTGGATGATGTCATCAGGGTTATCTTGGACTGGGGTGGGAGACTACAATTTTTTTATTGAAAGCATAGCATTACAAACTAGAGGTGTGGAGTTTGAAAGATGTTGGTGATGTAGGTAATGCTGCTATTAAGTTGCATTATGGGATTTGCAGGACCCTGCATTTTTGTAGCATGACCCATACCAGTTAGTAAAAGTCAGGATATCTCATCCTCTGCTGCATTGATCTGTCATGAATTATCATATTTGACACGTTTAACCATTCTAGATTTTCTTGAGATTGACGTTTTTGCGCCTTGTGTTTCCTCTCAGCTTTGCTAATGTTCAAGCCAATGCAGCAAATTTCCTGCCCTATCCTGTTTTTCCCCCTACCACCGCATGCTTCTCCCCATCCATCTGTCCTCCTCCCCTGCCCACTTTGCCTCCTCCTATCTCGTCCCTTCCCAAAGGTAACTCAGCTCGTTGCCCCATAGTCACACCAGCTCACCCCACCTGCCCCACCCAGCTCAATCCTCCCCACCTCATTTGGCTCCTCGCATCTCAGTCCCCCCCCCCTTCCTCCTCTCTTTCCTACACTCTACCCAACCTTTACCTTACCCTGCCCATGGCTACAGCTTGGCTGGGCCCGTTGCCCTGTGGTGTCCGGTGATAAATGAGAGCTTTCACACTCAGGGTTTGTCCTGGCTGCCAGGTCGGTGGGGAGCAGTTGGCACTGCAGAATTCCTGATGAGCATTTGCAGAGTTACAGCCACCTGAGATGAAGATGGGGGAAGGAAGGAGGGATGTAGGAATAAAGGAAAGAAGGTAGGAAGAAATGTCGGAAGAGAAGAGGGAGAAAACGAGAAATGGCGAAAAGTACTGTATTGGCCTAAGACTTTTTTTCTTGAAATTCATTTAGATAAAGTGGGGGGGGTCATATCATATTCGAGGACTAGACATTTATGTATTCACAACATCAGATATTCTTTTGAGTGAGAGAGCCAGTGTAACACCAGCTGCTACAGAAGGTGTTGCATTATGGGTTGTTTGCAGCCTTAATGTTGCTAGGCTAGCGAGTTGCTTCAAGTCTGTTTATAGTGTGTCCGTTAAGAGTTATTCAGCGCTAAAAGTAAGTTAAACTACGGGAGTTTCTGATGGCTCAACATGTTTTGCTGCCGACTAGTGAAAAGGAGACGAAATCCTCTCGCAACATCTTTACTGCAGCAAGCGGCAAAACATACCTTGGGGTCACAGTATTGAATGGTGAGGAGCTCAAAAAGGCAGTTTGAAAAATAACACCCATAGAACATCATCAGACCCCCTCCAAGAGCCTGTCAGGAAAGTGTCTATGTTGTGGAATATGTATGGAAGTGTTCAATATTAAATAAATAAAAAAGATATTATGAAATAAGGAGTCATATGAATAAATTGTATAAAATGTATAAATGAACCATACATAACAATTGTTGAAATAAAGCTTAGCTCATTATCATGAGTCTTGTCGTTTCCAACAAGACTAAGAGTCTACAGCCATGCTAGCAGCTCTAGGAGGCTGTACTTCGGTACAGCAGTGCTTTAAGTTAAATGCTAATGTTTGCATGCTAACATCCTGACGTTTAGCAGGTGTAACGTTAACCATGTTCACCACCTTTGTTTAGCCTGTTACATGCTAACATTTGCTAATTACCACTAAACACGTAGCACAGCTGAGACTGATGGGAATGTGATTCGTTTTGCAGGTATTTGCTCATAAACCAAAGTATTGGACACATTGAAATGTTGACTTGATGATGGCGCTAAAGGAAACGTTAAGGGATCAGAAAAGTTGTTACAGTTCATCCTGAGGGGGACGTATCTGTGCCAAATTTCATGACAATCCATCCAATAGTTGTCGAAATATTTTACTCCTCACTACAACCGTCAACTTCATGGTGGTGCTAGAGGGAAAGTCAGGGGGTCATCACGGTTTGTAGGATTCATCCTCTGGGGACCATGAATGTCTGTACAAAATTGTAAGGCAATCCATCCAATAGTTATTAAGATATTTCAGTCTGGACTGACATTGCCATCCGTAAAGCGTGGCTAAAAACAAAGGGAAGTTAGTTTAGGATTAGTGTTGTCTTATAAATGGGGACAGTAAGCTAAAAGAAAAAAAGGAGGAAGAGAGGAGGTAGAAAGACTTGATAGGGAGGGGAGAAACAGGAAAAGAGGACAAAGAGAGTAAAGGGAATGCAGAAAGTAGTAGGAGGAAGAAGGGAGTGATAGAGGAAAAGGCAGAGAGGAATAAATTGTGACAGCTAAGGAGAGGTAAAGAGGCAGAAACAGAATAAAAAATTACATAAAAGAAGTGGACTTAACAAAGCAGATCAGGAGAAAAAAACCTAAAGGATGATGAAGAGAAGTAGAGAGACAGAGATCAGGAACCAGCCAATTGAGTTTTATGTCGTTGGGCTGTTTGTCTGGTCCATTTGTGGTTCTGTTCAGCATTCCTCAACAGACCACTTCAGGCCACATAAAGCACAGCGGCACCAAGTCACAGGAGAGAGCAGGTGTGTGTGTGTGTGTGTCCGATGGTCTTTATTTCAACAGGACATGTTTATGCACCCGTCTCTGCTCCATCTCACTGCACTTTCACTGTGCACAGCGTGAAGTGGATTTATGGATGCTCTCAGTGCTTATGCACAACTAGTTCACTTCAGCAGCCATTCTATTCCAACCACCCATTTCAGTTCTTCAGCAGATTCAAGGCACATCCCATACAGAAGGTGGTCACAGTGGTCACACAGGACTGCAGGCACACAGGCAGAGGAAAACCAAAAAGAAAACTTGTCCTGTAGAAAAGCTCACAGCCAGGAAACACATGATAATAAACCTTCCACAGTGTTACAACAGTGTGTCTTTTTCTGTCTACATGTGTGTGCAGATGTGTTTGAGTGTGTGTGGCTGCATCACTGAGCCTCCTGGCCTGTTATTCTTGCCTTCAGGCCTAACTGACGTGATCTTCCACTAGCCAGTCAGCCCTGGTGCCAGTGTGGATGCATGTGAGTGTGTGTGCGTGTGTGTGTTGGATGTGTGTGTCACCAGTGTGTGGAGTTGCTCTTTAAGCTGTCGCCACTGTGCCATCCCACCGGTGACCGCTGGCAAAAACACATGGCATAACACAAACACTGAGGTTGTAATCAGGCTAGCAGACTAGTGTAGGATCTTATAGGAGATACAGTATATACCATGCTGTGTGAGTGTGTGCCCCATCCAAGTACTATGGAAATAGATGTCTATACATCTGGTTGCGATGGGAAACGGTGGCTTTCCACCGCTATAGCGGCTTGGCGAGTGGCTTCCTGAAGCTGGAAGGAAAATGGGAGTGTGTGGGAAATGTAGCATTGGAATGGAAACACTCATAATTCATGGCAATGCAAAGCTGCTGGCAATAATGTTTCATAATGATGATGATAATCATTATTCATCTAAATCTGTTAATCTGGTCATCCAATAATTATTATTACCTTAGAATGGATCTCTAGTATTACAGCAGCTCATATTCCTGTATTATAACATGGCTATACACACATACATACATACATACATACATATATACATACATACATACCTGTGTATAAATATTTTTATATAGTTATTTTCAGTAGTATTCTAGGCCAATGTAGCACCTTCTGAGTTTCCTTCGCAGCATGGCTGGGCTCACAATTAAGCCGTGGGGATACTTCAGCCTAAGTGCTTGTTGGATGCAGCGTATCTGCACAAGTACAAATTTAATGACTTTTAAGACCTTTTTAATACCTCTAAAAGGAAAAAAATAATACCATTACCGTAGCAAAAGAAATCGACAAACTACACTACAGTATACACCGTTTTGAATTAAATTTGAATAACTGAAATATTCAGTGCACATTAGCTAACATAACTACCTTCTCATTAACGAAAATAAAACTGTATAGCAGCAGTTTGATGAATGGTAGCGGGGCCTGAAGGTTTTGCCAGAGCAGCAGTGGTGGAAGAAGTAATCCTTTAAGTAAAAAAGTACTAATACCACACTGTCAAAATACTCAACTACAAGTAAAAGTCCTGCATTCAAAACCTTACTTAAGTTCTAAGTATTATCAGCTAAATGTACTTAAAAGTTTCAAAAGTAAAAGTACTCATTCTGCAGTAAAATGCTCTCTGTCAGTGTTTTGCTATTATATCTGATGCTGCTGCATTAATGTGTATGTTAAATTTAACTGCTGTAGTTGTTTAAGGCTGAGCTAATTTTAACTCCGTGAGAATCCGTGCTTACCATTATCTCAAGTCTGAATGTTTTGTTCAAATCGCACCTCGTACGAATCTCTGGAACTTCTTATTGAATTTGTCTGTGGCTGAGTCTGCATTGCTTGCTCGCAGCGTCGTGTTCTTGGTGTTTTCCTTTCCCCCTGCTGCAGCCCTCAAATCGCAAGCTGGATAAACACGTTCTTCTTCTAGGATAAAATGCGGATCACAGCCTGTACACAAGGCGTACTACCACAACCAAGCGGAGTTTACGCTACCTATTTAACAAAGAAACAAATAGATATTAGACGTTGTAGAAATGGTCATTGCTGTGAGATATAAAATGCCGGCAAAATAAAACATAAAAACTGAAGAAAAAAATATAGAAACACTCATTCATTCTGCCTCACATCAAATTTACTGCCTCCCCTCCTACAATTCCAGACATTTAAGACATTTTTAGACCTTGAATATCAAAAACTAGATTTAAGATGTTTTAAGGATCCGCGGGGACCCTGGGATGGTTGAATAGCATCTAAAACCCCCTCCCGCCACACCATTCTGACATCAGAACTAGGGAACTTCTGGAAGGAGCTTGTGGTAGAACGACTGTTCCTTAACACTGAGAGGAGTCAGCTGAGGTGACGCTGGAAGGAATTATATGTCCCATCTAGCTTGGGAACACCCAGAAATTCCCCAGGAAGAGCTGAGGAACATGGCGGGTAAAGGAATGTCTTCTAGTTTAAAGATTTTAGTCTATTATTTACATTTCATTATTTGTTGTTTTTTGATTGATGTGACTTGGCTTATGTAACAATTTTCCTATATTGGCATTAATAAAGTACTCTATCTATTGTCATGGTTACATGGTTGTTAATTGTCCTCATGGATTGACTGCCAAACACCAAGAAGGCAGGTCTTGTGGCTTGCCTGGTGGAGCGTGCGCCCCATGTCCGGGGTTGCCTTCCCACGGCCCTTCGCTTTGTGTCGTTCCCATTCTCTCTCTCTCACGTTTCCCGTCTCTCTTTGGCTGTTCCTATCGGGTGAAGGCAAAAAGCCCAAAAAATAATCTTAAAAAAAAAAGAAGGCAGGTCTTATCAGTTATGAGCCTGACAGCGGAAAACACCAAGGAGAAAAAGAGAGGGAAAAAGAGGAAGGAAAAGGAAAAAAAGTTGGCGCGCTGCCGTGTAGTGAGAAACTCCTTTTGTTGAGACCACGATGGACAATAAATAATAACCCTCATCCTTGCAGTAGTTTGGTGTAGTTTCTGTATGAGTTTACATGTTAATCTAAATGAAACCAAGGCAGAGCATTTAATGATAAAGTTTATAAAGAAAAAGAGGACTAATATAATTGCTGTAATAAGAAGAAAATATATAGATAACGTGAATACAGTAAATGCCAATAAAACAAAAATGCCAACGCTTGATATACATGCTCGGTCAACACTGATTCCCTCTTTGTTGGCACCTCTGTGATTTATTAAGGAAGGTGTCTGCAGCTTGAGTTATTATCCCCACTTTTATTGCTGAGTTCAAGTTCACACTTTTCAAGCTGGAATTTCTTCCACTATTCTCTACTCCATTCATCCACCCATCCCTCCTTCTTTCTTGTCCTGACCCCGACACTTCCTGTCCCTCTCCTTCTTCTTCACGCCGTCCTACACATCCGACATTTGACCTCTCCAAGTTGCATTTTGAATTGCGGGGCCATCATCGCCCACCCGTTTTGGGAGAGCCCAATAAAAGACTGGCAGGGAGAGTGGATGAAAGAGGCCTTGTCCTGGGTGAAGATAAATTGAAGTGGACAATGGAACAGGACCTCCCCTTTCTTTGCCTCCATTCATGAGCAGAGTCACAGGTCGCTGTTAGATGTGTCGCTCCGTAGAGTTAAATGGCTGCTATATAGCCAGTAGCAGAGGATCATGTGTGGGTAGGAATTACAATTCTCATAAATCAATAGTTTGGAGGAGTCAGGGTGAGTGTGATTCATTCATTCACATGGAAATGGCCTGAGAATCTCTCTCTCTCACATGCCCATAGTGTTATGATTTTATTTTCTGTATCAAAAACATTTTGTTTGTACATATGTATTTATAATTTAATTTTACAGCATTTATTCACTGTGTATTTTTTTCAGATACTTTTAAAATCTATTTTATTTTATTTTACTTTTTAATTAATGCCTGTTTAAACCACCCTGTGTTCAGCTATTTTCATTGTCATTCCAGTTGGTAGTGGGAATGAGCCAAGAAATGTAACAATGAGTCAAAGGAAGAGGAAGACTGCTAGCTGGCAAACATGGATATAAACAATGCAGGTTTTAAAATGTTAAAAAAAACAGTGCATTTTGGTGAGAAACGAATATAAACGCAAAGTTGTTTGTTCACAAGAAAACTTCATAAGGTACCTTTCATTTCTACTAGGGGTCGTGAGCAAGTGTCCTTGAGCAAGACACACTGTAGGTTCAAGTCTCAGTTTTATGCCTCTGCTAACTCTGCTATATGCTTCCGCTGTATAGTAACAAAAAAATTACCTCTCCCACATACAATGTCTTAATAACTTAGTCTTTTTACATCTTTCTCTTTTGTGTTTAAGCATAATTTCTTATTGCAGTACTTCAAAAGCAGCCTCTCCCTGCTTGGACACTTTTCATGTAGACAATTATGTAGAGTCAGTATAGGGTTTGATTCGCCACTCGTGACTACTCAGAGGAAAAATATCCGCCTCTGCTGTTCGCCCATTTGCAGCTAATTAGACGGCATGTGACTGATTCAGGCCTGTTGTAAACACTATCGCATCTGACTCCCATTACAAAGCACAAATGAAATAAGCAAGGACGAGAGTGGGAACCAGCAGTAGCTGAAGCAGTGGTCACACAGGCCCACAATGCTTTGTTACAATGCAATGCTGATATGCCATGCTACATCAGGAAGTACTTTACAGCCACTAATTAACACACACAGGCGCTTTGGTTTCTGCCTCAGAAAATATACAAATTAGAAAAACATTTCTACTTGTGCTGAGGCAAGAGTCGCCTGATGGGAACAGCCTCACAAATCACTTGTAAGGCTGTTAGAGGCGACTAGCACACTCCGCCAGCTCGAGCTGTGCCTGCTGTGTGCCTAGAGATCCTCAAATGTAATACACATGAATGCACACACCTCTAGACCCATTTCTAAACCCTCATATTGAGATAAACAATCAACTGGCGAACAAACACTGTCATGTACTGTAGTCAGTCAATGAACACTGCCATTCCTAAGACAACTCGACCAAAACCAAATACACTGGAAACAAAGCAGACACACACCGCCACACTCTTTTTCACAGTTCCAGTTGCTCCACTCCCAGACACATCATTTATTCTCTCTTTCAAGCTGACCACTGAGCAGCTGTTATGCGTAACGCTACATAGCACTGAGCTCCTGGCTGCAAAAAAAAAACAAAAAACAGCGCTGATTCGCTAAATGAACAGATGACTAATTAAAAACACAGTAAAGTGTGTTTAATTAATGAGTCCATTAGGTCTAGGTCATCTCAGGGATCCAGTATTAACAAACTGTGAGAAGGCTGGAGTGGAGGTGATGAACAGTGTGGCCACATTGGCTCTAATTAACTACACAACCACAGTCACAACCAGATTCAGTGAGCATATGTCAGTGTTTTGAGTTTAGTTTTTTTGAGGATCTCACGGTCGAAAAAGATGCCACAGACTTTGTGAGATGTGAAAACTGCAACGCGATGCATGGCTGTATCTTTTAAGCCCATGGAATTGGATGGAAGAAAGTCAGTGAATCAGTGAAGTTAGTGTGGTGTAACACAAATATCTGCCGTCTCTCAACTACCAGGCCATTCTTTGCATCATATGACACCAGTAAAAAAGAGCAAAACTCAGTTTTTCCACATAATTCATGTAAAATAACATGTTCTAGACTTACATAACAGACCTTTATAATGGCTACCTTTGTAAGACAGTTAACTAAATAAATAATTCAGTCAATATTTTATATCACTTCTGATGAATGATTGATTTTAAGAAAAGAAAATTAATGAATGCACCCAAAAATCAAACTCTCACAACAAAAATGATTAAAATGGACCGCAGTACAAAATTTAGGATAGTTTGTTCTGGTATACAGCCCCAGAGACCTGTCAGCGTGTGCTCTTGAATTCATTCCCCATGGAGGTGGTTTTATCTTATTACAACCATCTGCCAGGTCTGCTCCTGTTTTGTCTGTAGAGATTGGAGAGAAGATAACGTGGGCCAAAAACACCTCACAGCATAAAGAAGTCTGCCTCCTGCTGCCTGGAGAGCTGCTTTCATCTCTGCAGCTCATTATACAGCACTTCCCTGGCTCAGGACCCAGGTATGATGCAAAGACAGTGGGTAGGAGACTTAATGAATTCCTTTTGTTTACCTTACGTCAGTGTGTGTGTGCGTGCATGCATTTGCTTGTTGTCCAGTGTCTATGTACGCATTCAGAAATTGTAGAAATTCCACTTTTCACTTCATGCTAGCTTTTTGTGTTTGGCTAAAAGTTTTACTCTCTTTTGGTTAATTAACTAAGACACAGTGGATTACATGGTTATTAGTTGAAAGTAATTAGACTTTCTGTACAAAAAGTACAGCTCTTCTTTTCAAATTTTCTAATGTAAAAAAAAGATCTGGGAATTTATTGGTGTTTGTTTGATTATTAAAAAAGGCTGAAAATCAGGGCTGGTATTTAAAACTAAGTCTAAGTGTGATTCCTGAATGCAGTGACTCCAAAAAACAAAGCCTACTATACATTTACATATATTGCCCGCCCTCAAGCATTAAATCAGCCAATAGCAGGCTTTCAAAGCTTATATGTCAGCTTCATACACACCTTGTCATGATTGAGATTACCCATCATTTATAATATCCAGCAATAGAAAAGAAAAGGAAAGATGAAATAAGATATAGTAATGTTAACAATATCAATATATGCTCAAAAATAACCTTAAATGAGTTAAAGAACCATGTATTATTGTATGTGATAATCATCTGTGGAGGCCTATACAATGTTTGTATGTGAGTAAACTACACTCTTTCCATAACAGAAAACACAAGGATCAACCTAACAATAAAGCATTTCCATAAAGTTTACTGGTATTTACACATTTAAATGTGTCCTTGCTATGATCACAGCTCAGCTAATGTAATAATTATTGCACATTTTATAATTGATAGAGGTGGGTTTAATGTTACAGTTAGAAGAATCACACTAACATGCTGAATCCAACATGTCATGTCATGAACTTTTTCATGCTGTATAGGCAGTGTGTGGGTATTGAGACAGACCAGATTCTGCATCCCCTGAGGTCCTCACCGCGGCAGCCTAATCGCACTACCCCCATTCAAATGAATGGGAGGACTGGCGTTTTCACCGCAACGCCTGACTTGGTCTGAATACAGCCTTAGAGTCTCAGAGACTCTGGTGCATAATCAGCAGCTCATCTGCAATTTTTATTCTCCAGTTTTCTGGTTAGAAATGTCTTTTTCTATCAGTAGCAGCATATGCTGGGCTGTGTTTGTCCCAAGAAAACCTTGTTTATTGCAAACTGTGGAATACAGGTATTCTTGCAACAGAAAACTAAACTTTTGGAGGCTTTGCGACATTAAACCTAGGTGAAAATCTGCTTCTTTTGAAGAATCTCAGTGCTTTAGAGTAAAAGAGAACTTTCATAAACCTCCATGTGCTTGACTGAATATTCATATACACATGTATGTTTGCACATGCATATCATCTACCCATTCTCCTCATGGGAGAGACATGGAGTGTCAGTCTACAGGGCTGTCAATGCCTGCTCACTGACAGCCTATAAGTTCCCCTGGTTCCCTTTTGGAATAACAACCACCCCCTTATTGAATAACCTCTGTTTCACCTAACCCCTCAGTGCGCCCCTCGTCTCCCTCCAAAAACCAAATCTAAGATTAATATGAGCCCGGCTAGCCGCGTTATTGATAAATCCACGTTCCTTACCCCAGCCGCTACAAATTACCATATTATAGGGCTTACAGGTATTAGTTTTGGGAGGCCCTGACCCAAATCAAACGAGGGATACCTGAATTGCTTTTGTATGTCTTGCCAGGCAGTGATGGAGACACTGGCTGGATCAGGAAAATAGATATGGGGAGGACCAAACAGAGAGGTGGAGGTGGCGTCATCTGTAGTCACAACTGATCAATCTCAGAGGATTGCAAGAGGACTGCGGGCCAGACTGTTGACAACAATTCACTCATAGTGTTACTGACCTACTATATAATTGCATTTGAAGATTTACTCCTACAAAAATTAAAAGGCAGATGAGACAGGAACAAATCTCAACCTGTTTAGCTTATGACCCTTTAAAATGAAAAAACATCACACGAGGCTGAAGACTGAGGTTGGAGTGATGAGTTTGCCAAAATAAGGAATCAGCAGAACGATCTTTTCTCGACTATCAACACTTCAATCTCCCACAGAGGGATGGCAGGCAGAGGGGAAGCGAACGGTAAATACTTTCAGAAGATGAGAGACAGATGGCTCGGCTACTGTAGGGAAGAACAGACTGATAAACTCGTGTTCACTAAAGCACTGAGTAAATTACAAATTTTCCCAAACCAGCAAACATGAAGCCTTCAAATGTTGGACATTTTGGGAAATATGCTTATTTGCTTTCTTGCCAAGAGTTTGTTGAGACGATCCATACCACTCTCATGTCTATGTGCTCAGTATGGAGCTGGGACAGGAGGCAGTTTGCTAAGCTTAGCATAAAGACTGGAAGCAGGGGAAGTAACTAGCCTGGCTCTTTGTAAAGTTAAAAAATACACCTACCAGAACCTTTACAGCTTAGTAATTAATATGTTAAATTTCGTTGAACAGAAATGTAAAAATGACAAGTTGTGGTTTTACAGGAAGTTACATGCTGATGTTTGAAAGAAATACATCCTGTAACTTCCTGTAAAATCACGACTTGTGGTATTTAGATTTCTGTTTGTGTAAAGATTGAACCAAGATGCAGCAGGAACTTATTGGAACTTTAGAAAGAACTCCTTATGCTAGGCTAGGCTAATCTCTTACCTCTTGTAATCTCATATCTCATATGGCCTTGCATATTACACAGGGCTGTATGATAACAGGCGTGCACATAACATGCATTGTTAGCATGCCGAAGCGTAAATGAAATGTCCGTATGTGTCAACTTTCAAATTTCTCCTATAAAAGCAGCCGATTACGACAGAGAGGAGCAGGAAAGCAGACTGACAGCCGGAGCAATGTGAAACTGGAAATAAAAATAAAAAGATTAGGATAGAGACAAGTGAAAGATTCAAGCAGACAGTAAAATGATAGATAGTGTTGATGAGGAGGTAAAGGAGAGGACGAAGAGAAGAAAGGGGTATGCCTACATTGTAACTGTGAAAGTTACAACCAACCTTCCACTCACTCTGTTATCCAAAAACGATCTTGACAGTGTTGATATTTTACAGCTTGTTTTAACCCAGAATATGTACGTCTCCTCTGCTCCAGAGACACATGCCTACCGTCCACACAGCATGTCGAGGGTCAGAGGGCAACAGGTAGGAATGCAGCACCATGGGAGCGAACATAATGAAGTCATCAAACTCAGTGGCTGTAAAATAATGGGGTCATCACTGCAGTCATCTTGCCTATTTGGATCTCATTCACTGTCAAGTTCAATAATGTACTTTTGCACGTTTTTGACAATTTGTTACTTATCAGTTTCAGGTTTGTTACTATTCCATTATAACTTTGCAAACAAAGAGACAAAACAATCTTCCTTCCAATATCTGCTGCTTCAAATACCCATAAGACCTGGTCACACCAGTATAAGGCCATATTTCACATCAAAATTAATTCATTCCAATGGAATCAACTTTTACGATTGGTGGGTTTGCTTGCAGGGATGAAGTAAATCCTCTCAACTTTGAGTTAGATAAATTTTGACTTGTAAATTATCATCGTTGACCAATAGCAAGCCCACAGTGCTGACCTTTGAAGGAGCAGACAGCCAGAGAGTCCAAAATGCAGGAAGCTATCATGGCTTCTTAGCTGTGTGTCGCAGTGAGTATGAACTGGTTCACATATGGTTTGCAGACAGCTATGAGACAGGAGTCGATGGTACAAATATGTCTTTTGAATAAACTGTGTAACATATTGTCCCATTAGCGACTGAGCTGACCAAGTAGTTAGCAAGCTTGTTAGTTCGGAGAGCTTTTTTCCCTTGTAATAAAAATCTTTGTTGAATGAAATGATGTGCAATTCCGAGAGCAAAATGCCAAGGGGGAGTAAACGGCCCAAGAAAGAAAGAAGCTTTGGAGCTATTGATGACTGCTAGCATGCTACTGGTTAGCTCACCAGCTTTCTAAACAACTGTGTTTTCGAAAGCAGTCTTTTGAATTAACATATTGTTCTGTTAGCAACTCAAGCTGATAAGCTTGGTAACTGTAATTTAGCAAGCAGTTAGCAAGTCCCAATGGTGTACAATCCAGAGAACAAAATGTAAACATCACAGTACAGAGAAAATAGAAAGAAACATAGGGACCTTTAACTAGCGCTAGCATGTCCCAGCTGGCTAGTGGTTAGCTTGCCAGCTACAGTAGTTCATCAACTAACCCTGTGAGTAGTCACTATGTTACTAAGCTTCTAGAACCAAATATTTTGCGAAGATTAATTTTGCTGTGCCACTTTGTAGTGCACTGGGCCATTATGGCCAAAACTCGTACAGTACAATGGTGACTCACAACAATCACACATATCAAATAGTGTGACATGTATAATGATGGTCAGAAGGTCAGCGTCAGCCTCTCCACTGCTGCCCAAAATGCCCATTGACAGTTTATGGAGCAGCCGTTTTCTTTGTGGTGACGTCGCCCTGACTCAGGCCTGTGATGACTCAGCGTTCAATGTGAAGGTCTCATTAATTTAGACCACTTAAGGTGATTTTCCAGTTAGGCTTGTTTTCTAATGAGGCAGGGCAGGGCAATTAGGTGATTAGGGTTGTGGCAGCAGCGTGCTTTTTTAGGCATACAGGAGTGGACAGAATCTAACCCACTGTCTAAACTGTGAAGGAGTCATTAGATAAATAGATGACAACAAACCGAACAGAGTCAAGCTTCGCACTTAAAGGGACGGTTAATGTTTTATTTCTACATACCCTGTCTTACTAAACGTGTGGCCACAATCATCAGTTTAATTATACTTTAGGCTAATAAGGTGGCATAAAAACCTGTCAAATGTGAACCGTTGCCTCATTGAAACTGCCGAAAGGAAGTGAAGAAAGACTGAGCGAGGAATTCCAGCAGGCTCCAAAAGGGGAGGAAAAACTAAAAAGAAAGACTTGTGAAAGAATAGAAAAGCAGCAGCAGGTTCTCCTTCAGTGTCTTAGCAACCTATATTTGTTACCCCCCTGTGTAAACCTAATTTCTGTGGTCAGTACAACCAATCACCTTGCAGCTGGCTCTTGCTTTTCAGCACCTTGCACGCATGTCTAGACCCAAAAGGTGTTAGCAATGGGTTCAGTGAGTGTCTCTGTGTGTGTGTGCCTCTAGCCAATGATTCATCTTGCCATTATTGTACCACA
Source organism: Siniperca chuatsi (assembly GCF_020085105.1). NCBI lineage: Eukaryota > Metazoa > Chordata > Actinopteri > Centrarchiformes > Sinipercidae > Siniperca > Siniperca chuatsi. The sequence continues at coordinate 18,586,444 of NC_058061.1, forward strand.
TGGAACCATGGTGCTGAAAGGCACTGGCTGGGTCTCGGCTGACAAGTCGACCCCGGAGTGGTGCACTGAGGCTGACCCTGCAGCCACTTGTATGAATCCCAGGGGAAGTCCACTTCACATCACTACATCAGATAGTCTATATTTTGCAATGTTGATGCAACTGATGGACAACTGATGGACAACAACATACAGGGCTCTAAACAGGGCACTGAAGTTCAGAATCAGAATCAGAAATGCTTTATTGATCCCTGAGTGGAAACTCTTTCATTATAGCTGCTCGCTATCACGTCAATGCACACTTGAGAATAGAAGGAATAGAAGTAAATCAAAATATAATACACTATAATACAGGTAAGATAAATTAAGTACAAAGTGGATGTAAGTATAAAAGCTAAAATAAGTGTAAGTACCAAAGTAGATTTAGAGGTTGATAAGTATGTACGGTATAATACAATGTAATAATATAAGTAATAAGTAATAGTGCAATAATGAGTACTGTCAAGAGTAGCTTATTAAGATGATTATGAGACGGTGGATATTGCACAGCAGTAACAGAAGTATGAATAAATATCAATAAATAGGGAATTTAAAACTGAAAACAGAGTATATTGCACTGGAGTATTAAACAGAGAATATTGCACAATTATTTCAAGTATTGCAATCATGTTAATGATCCAATGTCCAGTTTAGTGACTTAGGGTCATACAGACTGACACTTAGAGGGAGGAGTTAAAGAGTCTGATGGCCACAGGCAGGAAGGACTTCCTGTGGCGCTCTGTGGTGCATTTTGGGGGGATGAGTCTTCAGCTGAAGGTGCTTCTTTGCTTGACCAGCACATCATGGAGTGGGTGGGAGACACTGTCCAAGATGGCATGTAGTTTGGCCAGCATCCTCCTCTCTGACACCACCGACAGAGAGTCCAGCTCCACCAGTTTGTTGAGCCTGTTAGCGTCCGCTACCCTCAACCTGCTGCCCCAGCATGCAACAGCATACAGGATAGCACTGGCCACCACAGACTCATAAAACATCCTCAGCATTGTCCGGCAGATGTTGAAGGACCTCAGCCTCCTCTGAAAATAGAGGCAGCTCTGGCCCTTCCTGTAAAGCGCTTGAGTGTTCTTAGCCCAGTCCAGTTTATTGTCCATGTGTAATCCTCTACAATGTCCACACTGACCCCCTGGATGGAAACCGGGGTCACTGGTGCCTTGGCCCTTGGTAGGTCTACAACCAGCTCCTTAGACTTTGTCGCATTGAGCTACAGATGGTTCTGCTCACACCATGAGACAAAGTTACCCACCACAGCCCTGTACTGGGTGGGTAACTTTGTCTCATGGTGTGAGACACCATCAATCGCAAAAGATTCACTATATGTCTTTGAGACTATGCAAAAAATTCTGCAAAAAACAGCTAGATAGAAGCAGTCAGTGGTGGGTAGAGTATTGAAAATCTTTACTCAAGTAAAAGTACAATTACTCTCATAAAAAATTGCTCAAGTAAAAGTAAAAATTACCATTTGACAAACCTACTTAAGTAAAAGTATAAAAGTACTTGCTCAATAAACTACTCAAAGTACAAGTTATTGTGTTTTGTGTTTTAATATTGTTTAGTGTGTGTGGGCCAGAGATCTTCACAAGTCATTTTATTCAAGTCCAAGTCAAGTCGATAGTCTGAGTCAAGTCTCTTTTTTGGAATAATAAATTCCAAACATCCGCTGTGCATCAGGTTAGAAATAGCCACTGTGCAACATGGTTATTTATTTCTAGGGAATGCACTTTGCTTTGCATGTTGATTATTTCTAATTTAGCTATTTCAATTCAATACAATTATTTTACTTTGTTTTTTAATTTACATGAAGGTAACAATATGATCACTTTAAAATATCATACTTGCTAGCTGCCTAGCCTACTATACTTTCTGCCTTCATAACTAGTTGATTAGATTACTGTGATTCCTTGCTCTCTGGCATCAGTAAAAAAATCCCTTTCCCGTCTCCAGCTCATCCAAAACTCGGCTGCCAGGATTTTGCCTCGGACTAAGAAATATGATCACATCACCGATACTGGCTTCCTTACATTGGCTACCTGTTGCTTTTAGAATTGATTTTAAGATATTATCAGTAGGCGATTTGAGGGGGGACGAGGGGGGATGCCATTACCATTAGCAAAATTACCAAAATCCGTTCCCCTTGTTAACCTGCTCAAAAGATGCTCTGAGCTTTGTCTCGTCTTTGGCGCTTCACACTGCCGCTTTTAATAATCGTCACAATCTCGGAACATATAAGACATACAGGTTTTGAACTGCCTGTGGGACGATTAAACATGTAAGAGTCTGTCCAGTCTTGATTAAAAGCTCTGTTTCCGCTCTCTACTTTTCTCTTTTTAGAGCACGGCATGTGAAATTTGCAGTTCTCTCTCCCTGTGTGTGTGTACCTCACTCACTGACTTGACTCGTGGGCCGCTAAACCAGTGGTGTAAAGGCTAGAAAAGTTGCACCGGTTAAAATAGAAAAAAATCTAAATTGCGCTCCCTTTGGGCCATCCCCCCTGTTACAAATTAACAAATCGCCTACTGGATATTATTGATTATTTACAAAGCCCTGAGAGGCCGTGCCCCAAATTATTTAGTAGATCTGTTAGTGCCCTATGTCCCTTCCCGCACCCTGAGATCTTGTGATGCTTCGTTGCTGAATGTTCCACGGTCCACATCAATACTCAAAGGTGATACAGCCTTTGCAATTAGGGTTTCTGAGATTGTGGAATGATCTGCCTGAGGAGATCAGGGCAACACTGTTGCCCCTTTTAAATCACTTGTAAAAACCCACTTTTTTAAAGTGGCTTTTTGTAGACTTCAATTGTTTTATGACATTGTGTTCTATAATGTGCTTAGTTTTTATGACTTTTTAGTTGGTGTTATTCTCTTTGTGTTTTAAATGTGCTCTGTTTTTATTGTAAAACATTTTGTAACTGTGTTTTGAAAGGTGCTATACAAATAAAGTTTATTATTATTATTATTACTGTCGTTGTTGCCTGTATCTGTTGTTATCTTGATATGGACATGTAGCCAACCAAACCACTTGCTTTGATATGAAGGGAGCTGCATATGATTTGCCTTCTCCAGTAGCACAGGCACCCAATACAATTATTCCTAAATCATGTATGAACATTGACAACATAAAGAATTATTGTGGCTGGGCGCCCCAGTAGCTCACCTGGTAGAGCGCGTACCATGTATCAAGGCTGAGTCCTTACCACAGTGGCCCGGGTTCGAATACGGCCTGGGCCCTTTGTGGCATGCCATCCCCTCTCTCTGTCCCCTGCCTTTTCTGTCTCTCTCTACTGTGACTATCAAATAAAGCAGAAATACCAAAAAAAATCTTAAAATTAAAGAAAAAGAATTACTGTGGCAATAACACAGGAGCAGCCCATTGTTGAATGAAGTAGGGTAAGCCTATATATAGAGAGAGACCTGTGTGTCACATATATAGCCCAACAAGACTGTTTTATCCACACATATTTGCTAGTTCCCTATTATTCTTACAAATGATTGTTTCCTGAATAAATAACAACTACTGAGTGAAAGCCAAGATCAGTTTCACCGGTGATATTCTATTTAATGAATTCACCGTCAAGCATTGCTATAAATAGTGGACAACTAGTTGTAACGAGGGTATAAATAACTGGCAAATGTAGCAAAGGTAAAAGTAGATCACAGGCCCAAAAAATACTTAAGTAAAAAGTAAAAGTACAGTTTTAAAAAGGAACGTAAAAAGTTACCGTTCCTAAAAAAAACGTTTTTTACTCAGTTGCGTTGCTTGTAACGAGTTACTACACACCCCTGGAAACTGTTGCAAACTGTGTACCTAGGGCATAAGAAAGCACTGCTTACCTACCTACCATGTGTAAGCAGTGCTCGCAAATCACTTTTATGGTGGCAAATGGTGGCACCATCACGTTTCACAAATGATTGTTGCTCCAAAATTGCAGATACATCTGAGAGTCCTACAGGCCTCTCGCATTCTCATGCATAGGTTGCAAGTATGGTGTTTGCATGAAATTATCTCTATATAAAGATTTTTTTGCCAGTTGCATGAAACAATGCAGGCAGGAGGATCAGAGAATGACTCAACTTTCTTTACTCAGTGGAATCATGCTCATCTTCAACACTAGTGGATGTCATAGCAGCAGCTATTCAGTAGCATGTGCACTGGGTGAACAAAGGAGATCATTATGCTCCAAATGAGTTTATGCTGTGACAAAACTCTACTGTCTGTCAACTAGAGTGAAAAATTCGAGTTATAAATTAGACTTTTCCATGCAGTTCCGACAGGCTGATGAAGGCAACACTGGTGCAGAAAATGTACAGGATAAAGTGCCACTGGAATTAGATATATACATACTGAGTAAAAACTGACTGGCCTGCAACTAAAAGATCACGTCATGTATCCTGTCAAATTGCCCTAGAGCAAAACACTGAATCTCTACAAGCATATCCATTCATTGAAAGAAACCCTGGCGTATGGAGATAAATGCATAAATCTATACGGTATTTGAACTTAAAGCTAGGGTGGGTAACGTTGGAGAAATTAGCAAGAGACAGCTAGTTTTGAAAGTATCCAACCAAAAAAATCCCACCCACTCCCTGCAGGCCTCCCTCTGAAGCCACTCCCCCAAAACACAACATGCACAATGAGTGCAAGGGCAGAGGGCGCGCAGGGAGGCAGGGAGGCAGGGAGGCAGGCCAGCCCAAATGAAATGATTGGATGGGCTTATTACAGGCCTGCGACAGCCACAGATACTAGATCTCGGTTTTTTTATTGATTGCTGTTGGGATGTAAATAGAATTTCAACAAATATGACAAGAAATGCTTCTGAAATACATTACCTACCCTAGCTTTAATATACTACAATGTAGTTTCAGTAGTTGCATAAGTATTTCTTGGGCAAAGAAGTGTAGTTTGAGTTGGCTTGGTGGATGGTGGGGCAGTCAAACACCATAACACAGTCCTGCCCCTGATAGCCCTGACAGAGTCGTTTTGTCTCACTGTTACCGTCACAGAAAATTCAGGTAAGGGATTTACTAAACAAAATAGTGTCTGAAAATGAGACTGAGGGAAAGAAAAAGAGAGTGAAAGAAACATTACGAGACCTCTCCCTGTGTTTACCTTTGCAATTTTGTCCAATTTGTCTAAATTGCTTAGCTGACCTCTTAGAAAAAAAAAGCATATGCTTAATGTCAAAAAGCAGCAAAATATGACTGATCACCTTCATTTTGTCCATTTGGCTCCTTGGCGCAAGACTCTAAATTGTGTATTCTTTCCATGGCGCCAAACCACCCGCCCTGCATTTAATTAATTTCCTCTTATTTATATGGCTAAAACCTTACAGCAGTTTTTCTTTAGGTAACGTAGACTTTTCTGTCTTTGGAAGACCCAGACTGTTGGAGCTTTGGTTAATCATCATTTACAGTCACTTAAACTATCTCATTTTGTCCGTCTCAGTTTTTTGTCACAGCTGAATTGACGGGGGCAGAGGGGGGGGGGTTCTTTTGGCATGAAAAAATGGAGCAGAAATTCATTTGTCAGGATCAGATTGTTAGAAGATGAAATTACTGCCATCAGTACCAATCGGAGAGTAATGTTGGTGAACGTTCCTCGTGGCAGGGTAATGAGCAAAATTGCTTTTATACCGCATTCGGGAGGGCAAAGATCTAGCCCAATTTCCTTGTTGATTTGGCTTCCCATGGATCATTTCTTAGTAGGCCAACCGGAGGACAGAAAAATGTCACCACTATCAAGAATCCAAGGGTATTTCTAAAAGGTATCATTCATGTTTGAAGTGCTGCGTCAAGTTGCAGATACAATCTTAATGTAATCTGCTAATTTGGAAAAGCAATTAGAACACGAATAACCAAGTCACATTTACTTTACTTAGAGATGAGAATTGGCCTGAGTGAGACTCCTGAACATGTACTCTTTTTTTAACACAGCTTCAGGTTTTAATGCATACAGCATAAACCACATTCCTGTCTCCTTTTCCCTACGTTCTAGCCAAAAAGGTAGAACATGTTTTCTTTCTCTCCTTCATATTTAATACAGCTCTGCACTTGTTTACCTGAAGGCCCGGCCTTTCCCGTAAGTGAGCCGTCAATCCATCATCTCCATAGTGGGTAACCAGACCAGGTCTGTTTCCACTGGGGTGGAAGCCCCTCTGTGGAGGGACCTGGGTGGGCATGGAGTGCAGAGGCAGAGGCTGGGGGGCTGAGAGCAGATCTGTATGGCTGGGGGAAGGAGAGCTGGGGACTGAGCTACATGTAGTCATGTGATGGAGGGAAGAAAGTCCTATAGGAGACTGAATGGTGCTGTAAGGTAAGAGGAGCCATATAAGAGGTTAGCCGATTCGCTGATTCTTGTCAGCAGACATGCTTTTTGATTGCGTTATGAGTATGACGAGCTCTTTAAGTGTCCAGGGCTACGGTCATTCCCCGACATTACGTTTGCATGTGTGTGAGTGCGGATGAAAGCCCTGATGACGCAAACAAAAGGATAAAAAGTGTGCATATTTACTTGAGTGTGCTGTTAATGTACAGTACATTCCCACAATGCATTGCACAAGGGAAATTGTGGAGCTACTCAGAGCAGCAAAACATTAGAATCAATTGCAAATGGTGGCGAAACAGCTCCGGAAAGATCTTAAAAACATGCAAACAAACCAAAGGGTATTAAATCTTCTGATCTTGCTTTCTCTTTGTGAAGTTTTAATGGGAGTAGCTTTCCAACAATGTTGGTAAAAAACAGTTAAGTTAATGTGTTGTATACTAACTGCAAAAACAGTATGTTACTGTATACTGATGAGTATATAGTTCATAGTGTACACAATTAGTAGTAGTAGTATATGGATAAGCCACACCTACTACCAGCCTGCCAAACATAAAGAAGGAATTCAATAATAATCTGGACAACAACAGAATAATACATTATAGAAAGTGCTGAAAAATAATAATAATGCCTCTGCTTTTATCACATTGCCTGTAATTTAAAGTTATGTTTACATTCAGTGTTACTCACTGTGTATCCTTGAGGTCTAACAAACGTGTTGAGTGCATTTCCCTCCTCATTAAAAAATTTGCAACGATGATTTTTTAAGTATTCTAAATCCAGCATTGGGACCCACTCAGAAAAACAGCTCTCTAGCGCTACTAGAGGTTTAAAAGTCCACAGGGAACCTTTAAAAATGGTCAGATGATGTGGCATTCATCAGATCACTTGACCATTTTTACACGCGTGACAGACGAAATCTGCAAAACTTCATCAACTTAAATAATAATAATAAATAATTGGATCCTCATAATTCCAGAGCACGTTTCTCCTGAGATGAAACTGAATACTGAGGTGAGCAAAGAGTGAGAGAGTGACACAGAGAGAGAGAGAGAGAGAGAGAGAGAGAGAGAGAGAGAGAGAGAGAGAGTATTCAGTCAGTCAGACAAGGATTTAATGGTGGAGTCTGAATCTGCTTTATCTGTCTGTCTGTCTGTCTGTGTTTCAGTGTGTGACAGGAGGCAGAAACAAGCTCAGCACCACACGCAAGGGAACATCTGATCGCTGCCCCAGCTGTGCCTCGCAGCCCTGTATTATTCCAGTGACCCAACCTGAAATAGCACTACTGTGGCAGTTCATTTATTATAGTCAAGCCTCTTGTTTCTAGCTGTGTGTGAGTGTGACACACACATGGGAGGAGGTGTTTCCCACCCCTTTAAATACAAACGTCAGGATTCCTTGTTCTATTTTGGGCTGTGCTCTGACCTGCGCTCTGTGCCTGGACTCTGCTTTAGGTTTTAGTTTTGTCCCACAAGCAGATCCTCTCACAAGCCACAGATTCCTACTGAATGAGTGTTGCCTCCTCCTTCCATCATCAGGGTTGCCTACAGGGTTCTGTAGCAGAAGTGGGCCACCTCACCTGAAACCACCTCTGCTAACATCATAAACCTTAGTACATTTAGATGAGATTTTAGGGAAAAGAAGTGGAGGTGCTTTTTCGAACAGAAAATGTCGTATATTCATTTAGTAAGCCTATTTTGTAGGCTCTCATCTACTAATTAAATTCATCATGAGAAAAGATCTTTTCCAGGGGAAACCCTACACATACAAACCCCCTCAATCATTCTCCTGTATTACTGATGCAGCTGCTGTTGTAGACAATTCTTTACATCTATATTTAAGTTATGTAGCTCATCCAGAACAGCTCATTGTGAATAGGGAATACTATATTTGCAACATCTATGATGTATCGTCAATTTACTAAAAATACTTAATTAGATGAGAAGATCAATGCTACTCTCGTCTGTTTAATATGAAGCGACAGTCAGGATGGTGAGATTAACCTAGCATGAGGAAAAACTAAATCTGCCAAGCAGCCTCTCTAAAGCTCACTAATTAAAGTTTATAAAGGACATGTTGCAGTTTTACACGTTGTTATGGGTCAGACTATTCAGTGACTCTCTGAAGTCTCCAGGCCAAGAAATAATCTGGCACATTTTACCACCCGTAAAACAGCAACTTCTTGGTTTTTTTAAGGATTAAACAAATGAGACATAACATGTTTACTGGTTAGCTTTAGAGGGGCTTAATGCTAAGTTAAAATAACCGACTGTGTGGCTGTAGCTACATATTGAACAGACAGACATGAGAGTGGTATCTTTGTCCTCATTAAACGCTTGGAATGACAGTGAATAAGCATATTTCCTATGATAATGAGAATTTATTGACATGTGATCCTCCCATATTACTGGATATTTTTTAGGGCAGCAACTAGTGATTAATGTGTTAATTATTTTTTTCAATTAATTGATTTATTTGTTCATAATAAAATAAAGAAAAATGCCCATTACAGTTTCCCAGAGCCCAAAGTGACATCGTCACATAGCTTGTGTTGTCTGGCCAACAGTCTAAAACCCAAAATAATTCAATTTACAATAATCTAAAACAGAGAGAAGCAGCAGATCTTCACGTCTAAGAAGCTGGAAACAGTGGATGTGCATTTTTGCTTGATAAATGAGCTAAACAATTTACATTTATCAAACTTTTCCGTCGATCAACTAATTGATTAACAGACTAATTGTTTCTGCGCTAATAATATATTACATTGTGCTTTTCAATACATGTCCATATATGTATTCCATGAGAAGACAAAGAATCTTACAGAACCCACCCTCGCTCTCTCTCTCTATCTGGGAGTCCCTGCAGGCTCGTGGGGTAACTGTTCCAGTGATTTGTTTAATGAAGTGCCAAAGTGCAGTTGGTCATGCTTCCTGTCAGCACAGATACACAGTGACACACGGGATATGCTTGGGTTCATCTCAGGAAGGCCTGGACTGTGTGGAGCCATCGCGGGAATAACAACCTGATTCTCAGCAAAAATATTTACAACGCAACTGCACTGAGTTCGCAGAAAGCGTAATTATCCATATTGATGAAGGGTTGGCGGTGCGATGCATCATCCCTTTGGCAACAGGTTTGTGTAACATCCAAGGCGAAAAAGAAAATATCCAAATGTACATTTGTTTGCTTTTCTGGCAAGGAAATGTGGATGGTCATGCACGCAGGCTACACTACACAGGACAGCCTGTGAAAGTTTGTCCCTGTTGTTGTTTTTTTCTCTCTCTCTTTTATGACTCCCATATTATGTGATAAATCACAGCATCAGAGTGGGGACAGTTTCATGAAATCATTCACGCTACATTTCCAACCGTGTGCCAGTTTTTGATTAGGGCTGTAAATCTCCTTCACCTTTCTCTGTCTACCACTCTCTCTCTCTCACACACACACACACACACACACACACACACACAATGTGACACACACACTGAAATGTTCCTTGATGTAAAGCTTGAATTGTTCTATGTCTGTCTACGCAGATCTATATGTAGGCTAACAGTAGTTTCCTTATGGGGTGGGACTGTGCTGCTGGTTATATTACCAAGCTTAAATTATATTTAAAGTGGGGCCACCGTGTCAGCAGGCTTCAACTACAGCATGATAGCAAAGTACTGAATTTTACTTCATCTGCCCATATTCTCCTTGTGTCAGTTGTTCTAAATACATCATCATTAGGCGACCTGACAGATAGTGAGTAGAATGAGACTACAAGGAGGGAACAACAAACGTCAATGTCTGCTAGCGAGGTATGGTGTGTTAGCTTCTTGTTTTACTTTTGTGATGAAACCAGTGAAATATTTGTGATAAAATGTAGCATAACAGTCACAAAATTAAAGAAAAGTCAGGGTGAAGACCCACATGTTATGTGTGATTGTCTGTTTTCCATGACTTTCAGAGACTTTGTTTCCTGCATTCCGGTGACTTTTAAAGAATGAAAATAACAAAATAATTAGTACACTGCAACAGCATTTCTATGTTAAATACTTTTAATTCTCAGGACAGAATACAGAATAATTCACCCCTCTGGCGTGAATCTCTGGCATAAACTAATATTCATCAGTTTTCATTCAATAATTCATTCCATTTCTCTCTCCATCTCTCACTCACTGAAGAGAACGAGACGTGAGCAGCCCTCTTCAGTGTCACGACTGTACGGTGCCAGAAACAGGTTGTGATCGGGAAAAGGAAAAAAGGGTGTGCAAATTTGTCATAAATCGGGAGAAATTCGGGAGAACTGTGACCCCGGGAGGAAACCAGGAGAGGGCAATGAAAAACAGGAGTCTCCTGGGAAAATCGGGAGGGTTGGCAAGTATTACCAGGGACCATGTTGGAAAATAAGTGTTTTACACTTTACATGTTATCCCTTGGATTGTTTGTCTACTATATGCATAAATAAATATCAATCAATTAGTCATCGAATGCAACGAGAAACAAGTTCACCCCTATACGTTTTCTATGCCTCCTAGTATTGTGGGATAGCAGGCGACGTGACGTGCAACACGAGAAAAGGGAGGAAAAGTTTAAATATTTTAACTTCATCAAAATGAGAGCGAAATTCCCCTCAAATCTCTCTACTGACTTGCTGAAAAACTGATAAAGGAAAAGTGATGCAGTGGTGAGCTAGGAAGGGTGTGGATAAATGGCTTTGAAGGAGAAGATATCCCTTTGCAAGAACCCTCTTTTCTATGTGCCTTGCCTCCAAGACCACGTATACAAACATAAATTAAGTAAGTCATATAAATAGCTGGAGAGAGTCATAGGCTAAAATTTACAGTTCTTGCTAACAAAGAAGCTACTTGCTAGCTTGTTAGCACTGAAATGCACACAGCAACAAACAAGAATCAGCAGTGGCATGTCACACAACTTTTTTTTGGCTTCATGTAGGTCCTTGCCGTCATAAAGTAAGCAAACTGACTCAGTAATGTCAGTTACATAGCTATATTTACCTAACTTAGCTAATATTAGTTAGCAGTATCAAACATTTAAGCTACTGGTCATACCAGACCAAATAAGGCACGCAGCAAAGCCCTTGAGTGTATAAAATTAAGCAAGGATGTGTTTTATTGCTAAAGAACTCAACTTTACTTTTGTACAAGGGAGATTGTGTTACTTCTTCTTCAGAAGTTACATCAAAGACTCAAAACAAATGTGAATGCTGTGCCATGATTGTTGAAATGTTGTGCACTTTAAAATGTGCTGTGGTATTTGAGTTTGGCCTTGATGGTCTCGATCTTGAGTCTGGTTTTAATACCACATCTTGGATTTTTCTCCATCTTGCACCTATTTTGATTCAAACCTGTCTCGGTCTTGGCGACTATTGTTGAATAGCTGAACTCTGCTAACAATTAAGGGACTTAAACTTTTCAATTTGTTCCTTTTCTATTCATCTGCCTGATGCATACAGAATACCTACGAGTCTCTGTGGTTGTATATGAACTCTGCTCTTTGACTGAACTTGACCTCAAGCATGTCAAGACAAAGTTGAATTTCCCTAAAGGGATCAATAATTGCATTTCATTCTTCCTGCATTAAAGTACAATTGCTATAAATAGTGTTACCCAAGTAATTTTATATTGCACTGATTATAATAAATGATTAACAGAAAATCTGTGGTGAAAATAACTGGAAACAGAAAAACTCAAAAATTAATTGGTTCATCAAGAAAAGGTATTTGAGAACACTGAGTCTAAATTCAAGCCAGTGTTTTCTTTCTAGGCCGCCACTGTAACTAACCACTCAAACTAAAATACATCACAACCAACAGCCAAATCCGATCGCTTAGGTCACCTCTTGGACGTGGAGTTCTGTATCCAAGTGCACCAGACAGAGAAATTGAATTAAATTTGTAACAAAACTTCATGGTTTCCTTCCAAACTGGAGTCATGAAGTCCGTAAACACTGTTGTTTTATAACTGGCTTATTATTTCCACACTGTACAGTCCTCAGCGGCGTTTGAGATTTGCAGGAAGCTTTATTAGTCGAAAAGAGAGCGAGCAGTGCTTGACTTATTTAGGGGTTGACACTGTGGTGTTAGAGGGTAGCGCGCTATGAAATCATTTCATCATTACACTGTCAAGGAGTGTGGAATTTTCCTGCGTCTTTCATGTCGGAGGAGTGAGGGACAGAGGAGAATGAATTAATATACAGCCCACATGAGACACTGGTATGTGGTTAAAATGTACGAAATTGCTAAAAATGCTACACTCACCACATCATGGCCACAACCAAATGTTTGTGCACAGAATACATTTACACTCCTCTCGCTATAACATTCATTAAAAGTTTCCCCTATGTTACAAAAATGACTGTGAAACTTATAATTCACCTAATTATGGTTATGCCTCCATATTACCCCTGCCCTGTTTTCTCCCTCTCTCATTACTCTTACAAAAACACATAAATCAGAAAAGTATACACTGTACCCCTGCAACACAATGCACTGGGGGATACCCCTTAACTATCCTAACACGTCTCAAATTCAAATTTCTACTGACATTCCAGTTCCCCAATCCTCAGCTCGGGTGTCAGAAAATAACCATGAGGAACTCTCGCCCTGCTCTCCCCTGCATTATTCCCGGTTTAAAAGGTAAACAGAGCAAGGAGCAGGTGGTTGTGGGGGATTTTTGCAGAGACTTCGATGTAATGTCTGGTGGCAATTAGGTGTAATACAGGATGTCAAAGCCCACAGCCACTAGCCTCAGATATCTGCTGCCTAATGTTAGCTTTACAGATTCACTCTGGCATATGGCTTTGACTGCGCAGCCCAGGGCCAAATTAGTGAACGCTATTACCCCCTTTCCCTCTGTGGCAAAGGGCACAGCGAAGAAGAGGAAAAAAAGGGTAAAACATACTGAGGGAAAGTCTTGCACAACTTGAAGAAATTTAGACACTGCCTGAATTAGATTTAACTTAGAAATAACTTGTTTTTGGTACAGTGTTTTTCTTTGTCATACCTCGGATGCATACTCAGGAATTAGTCATTGTTGTGAACAAAAACATACCTCCATGCATAGTGGATTGAAGTATCTCTCCAAGGCGTTATCTTAAGGTCAGCTAGCCGAGCGCAGAGAGTTGCCTCGCTGGGCAGCAAGTTGATCTCCAATGAAGGGAGTGGCATTGCTTGTGCAGTAACCAGATCTGTGATATCCTTAGGAAGGGCACAATAGTCCGGGCCGGTTGAATGCAACACAGATGGAGAAGGGTGGAATACACAATTTGACCGTCCTTGAGAAGTACCGAGGTGGGCAACAAAGTGCTGAGTGGGAAGAAGAGAATAACATGTTGGGATATTGTGCAGAGGAAGTAAAAAAAAAAAAAAAAAAGCAGCAAAGTATATTCTGGTGACACTCAGCTTGTTATTTGACTGGTTAGATTGGTTGGATGTTCTCTGAACAATGATGCAGCTAAATGCATAAAAAAACCCTCTTGCACTGTGGATGGTGGCTTGTCTGAATGTGGTGTCCAGGGGACTTTTAAGCGCAGACCTTGCGCACAAAAGATTATATATTGATAGTAACTTGTTATAGAGGTCATGAGTGCATATATGAATGGATCTTTAACAACAAATCTTTAAACTGAACTGACTACTGTATACTGACTCACTATTGTCACTGACTGAATCAGTAGCTTTTAGCAGTGCAGCTCCCCTCACTGGTGACTGAGAGCACCGTTGTCAGCTCGCCGTGATACACATCACATTCCTCATTAAAAGCTTCTTAAAAAACCACGGAAGCCACAGAAACCATTATAACCTGATAACTCTGTCATAAATAATAAGCTGCTGAGCTATTAAACAGTGCTTGTATATGCTAGTTTTTTCACTGACTGAATGAACGGTGATGTGCTCACTTACTGTTATACACACCAAAGTACATTTGAACAGTAATGTTGTACGTTCTAAAGTGCCTTTGAACTGCGATGCAAACACTTAGCTTAGGAAAAAAAAGTGAATTAGTGAACTACAAAGTCAGTGACTACGAATCTTTGAACTGAACTGAACAAATTTCATCACCTTTTGACCTGTGGTTTAGAATCAATGGAAATTAATGAAAATTGTGGTCTAACTACTTGTGACATAATATCATTAATTCTCACAAACTGAAAACACAAATTACAACCTCAGGTATTTTGAAATAGAAGATTATCATCAGTTATGTTACCCTAAATGTTTTTTTTTCTTGTTTTTTCCCCCTGGTTTTTATAGGTTACATGAGCTTGTTTGTGTACAGCCAATACACCCATGGACCTCCAGGCATAATTTCTGGGAGACCAATGCCTTCACATACAAGTATTGTGTTTTCTTATTCAAACACTGGTTTATGAAATGTCAGCCATCATCACCACGTGAGGATTTTACACTGTAAATCTATTTCTGTCATCAAAGTGGGTGTCCTTGAACATTTAGCCTGCAAATTCAAGTAACAGTGAAAAAGTGCAGCTCCTGCATGCACAACTGCACGAGTCATGCTGAAACAGCACGTGCATGCTCACCAAATCTTCTATAAAAGGATTTTAAGAAAAATCAACTATGCAAGCGATGAATCATACCTAAATTCTCCTTTAGTTCCTCCACCTACACTCTATCATTTTGTGATATAAATAGTTGGACTACAATTTTCATCAAATTCCATAGATTCTAAACCACAGGTCAAAAGAAAACAGTCGAGCACAGAGGCTTCTGCAACACAGGAAGTGTTCTAACATTAAATCTGACGGGCAAGTAGCGGTCAACCTTTAATCCACAGCTTCACGCCCGCCAATATCTTAACAAGCCTCTTCAAGCCCTCACGGATTGAAGGATGAAATAGTACATTTTAAGGATGAAATAGTAAGTGTCCATTTACACACACAGACTGACTTTGTAAAATAACACATTACGCCGCTTCAGAAAAAGACTATTCACTAATATTACTCTCCACACTGAAGGTTTTCAGTTGTTAATGGTATCGTATTACATCCGTGCAATGAAGAACGTTAGTGTGTTTTAAGAAAGTTGTCAGTTAGCCAACAGCACATTTTACGTTTACCTTATTTAGCAGTTACCATATCATGTAATACAGATACCTGCTGGGAACATTTTATTAAAGCTGCTGCAAACAGTATTTTTTGTTACGCAGTCTACCCATGATTTGAGTGGTCCACCATGCAACTTCAAGGACAACTAGAATTGTTGAGAAAATGACATTTTCTTCCCTGTCTCATTACTTAAAGCGGCTATAATCCATAATTTCATAATAATAATGTATCAATGTTACTGTTAAATCATCAATTTTGGTCAGTAAAAAAGCTGTAAAAACCCACTGTACACTACCTGCTCAGCACCAAACAGCAGACAGGCACAGTTAGCAACCAGCTGGTGAACACAGTGGAGCATTTAGCAGCTAAAGAGTCTGATATTTCCCTCAGGAGTTGATGGAGATACTACTGGACTTACATTCGTCAGACACAAACACAGCCAAATGAATGATAATGTTACTCCATAACTGCTGGATGTGTAAATAAGCAACTGTTTGCTAACAACTTAAAATGTGATGATATGTCAATGTTTTGTTCACAAGTTATTTCAGCTGCCCCAAAGACGTCAAACAAATCAGTTCTTGTAGGTTTAAGCAAATTCTGCTCTTTCCCACTCTTTACCCTTTTATTTGAGTTTACGGTCATGCGGGACTACAACCCATTCCCTAAGGTATTAGGCTGAAGGCAGTCTGATAGACAACACTTTGGACAGGTTGCCTATAAGATAGACCACTGGTTCCCAACCACCCCAAAAGGGTTGCAACATAAATTTGAGGTGTTGCAAGAAGCGTAACAGGATAGAAAAGAGAAAACGCATTTCTGAATACACAAAATTAGGTTTATATTTTCAGACTTTTCTTCGAATTACTGCATAATTTTAACTCCAGGCCTCTATTCAAATCACACAAAATGAGAAGCAATAAACATATTCAGTCTGTGATGAGGGGTTCCAAGAAGACGTAGCTTTGTTTTAAGGAGTCACAAGGTTGGGAACCACCGATAGATAATCACACAACTTATACCTATGGTAAACTTTCTCCGTTCAACCCCACTGACTTTTGTTGCGTCTGAGTAGACACGAGGGTCCGCATGATGCAAATTTAAGATGACCGGTGCAACTAAACATGTATAACTGTGCAGAGTGTACATGCAGATTGCACATTTCGTAAACACATGAACACATCCACATATGCAAACACAATGTTGTATAAACTCTCGATGTCCATTTTGTAGTATATCCGGCCCTTTAATGTTAAAACCCTGTGTTGCTGTCATACAATACCTCTGATCTTCATCAACATGTGGATCCCTTATATTTCTTGTTTTCTATGTGTTTATTGTTTGAATAAATTAAGGTTTGTGAATAAGAAATTTAATTTATGCTTAAACAAAAGAAAAATATGTGATTCCTAAGTGCCCTTTTCTGTCTTGTAATATATTGTATATGTTTATACAATGTATGGTAGTGTACATTCATGGGCCAGTGTGCTCTCAAATGATCTCCAGAAACCTTTACTGTTATAGTTTCCTCTGGATTATGAATGACCTATATGTCACATATAAAGAGCCATTTGAAAAACATGCTGATTAACTGTACACATATAGGCATGACTTACATACAGATCCACACTGTGCGCATCTACTGGTTGGGCTTACAAAGGCTCCATAGCTCCAGACAGATGGCAATCTGATCTCAAATAAACACTGCTCTAAATCCATTCAGAGTCCAGCCAAACAGCCACCAGCAGCACAACAAGGCCACTGAACCCAAACCTTCACGAGTTACAGCGCAAAATCAACCAAAACATCTGTGTGGCACTGGAAGGTAATGGAAAGATGTTTGGGGAGCAACCCAAACCGCAGGAGGAAGTTGCATGTCGATGTTCTCTCATACGTGAAAACGCCGGAGCGTTTGCCAGGTGTCAGCACCAATTGATGTGAACGCCGGCCGCGGAGCGTGGCTCGATGGGTTTCGCATGATCCGCCACTCCCCAGAACCCGCCGCGTGAAAGTGATTCGACACACCAGCAGGTACGGTAGGAAGGCATCGGCGCAAACTCACGCGAGCTGCTGACTGTGTGCTCAGATGTCTGGTTGGCCTTCTGTATGTGCGTCTCTGTATGATAAACTCAGATTACAGGTCACCTGTTCTCCATTGAATACCACCACGCGGTATTTACTCTTTACCAGGCACAGTTCATTATTGCAAACATATGCACCACTGAGGGGGAAGGTGTGTGTGTGTATGTGTGTGTTAGTGTGGTCTCCTCGTTATTCCAGCTATTCATAGAAATAGATGGCTACATAAAGCTGCTGCTGCATAGAATCCAGAAATAAAAATGTCTACTGGAGCTAAAGAACACAAGACAATGGCTTTAATTGGGCATCTATTATATAACTTACATTATATAACTTATAATGATATCGCTTTAAATTAGCTGTGATGATATACTGTATATGTAGATATATCAATCATAAATACATAGACTGCCAATATAACTAGAAGAGTGCACTCAGTAGAGTGCAGATCTTTGCTTTTCGCGTGTCATTTCGCGTGCCATTTAGTCGCTACGGACTTATATTGTGCAGAGACAGGTGTGTCATTTTACGCACGAATGTGATAGAGAAAAAAACGTCAGGTGACGTAGTATAAAGAGTCCGTGTGCGGAGGAGGTTGGGGTTGATGGATGGATGGGTCAAACAAACACAGGACTTTCACCCAGGAGGCCGCTGTTTGTGTCCCGTGTGAACCCAAATGTCAATGTTATTTTAACTTACGTACGTAAGTTAACTTACATAGTGTATTTAACTTAAATCACATACATAATGTAACTTAACTTACGAACATAACTTAACTGACGTAACTAACGTACTTATTTTAACCTAAACGATGATCTTTTCCTAAACATAACCAAGTGGTTTTGGTGCCCAAACCTAACCGAATGCGACCGTTTCATAACCACGTGTTTATTATTGTTACCATGACGACAAAGGTCACCTGACTATTGTTACCATGACGATGAAGGTCACCTGACTTCGTCCTTTCCTGCACCTCCAAAACTCATAAAATGCGGCATCTCTAACAGCGTTAAATGACACGCTAAAAGCTTAAAATGTGTAGACATGACACACAAAATGTCTTTAAAAGTGCCGTGCTATTTATACGCCATCCCATGATATCACGTTGGTCTGGGGTCATGTGGGTGGGGAACAGGGAGTGCAGGGCAAGCTGTGTGTCCAGCGTGTATGCATGAGTGGAAGTAGTGAAGGGGAGACAATATATATGGAGACAAACCTCGGACAATTACGAAACACCAGCGAGAGAATCTGCCACGTATGTTGTCCCTAGCGGAAACAAGATTACAGACTGAAGCAGTTGTTGATGAATTGTGGCCCCTACCCAACGGCTAAGAGGAGGGACTAGTCAGCAGTCAATGTCGGTATAAAACAGAGCAGTCAATAAAATAGGTTTTTCAAAAATTGTGAATCACCGCAACCACGAGAGGTCCTTGACTATACAGTCATACATGTGCACAAAAAAGACTGCTGGGTCCAGTAATATGCAAGATTAGCTACTGAAAGATACAAACATGACCAAACGCATGATCCCTTCCAGGCTTATGCCTGGCAGAGGTAATAACTTTGTACTCAAGTTAAGCAACAATGCTGAAAATAAGTCAGATGGGGGGAAGAAACACCAGCAGTTAAAGGATCAGACGGGCTTTAAACAAACTTATTCGGAAAAGATAAGGGAACGCAAAAGTGACATTTATTACCCACATTCTCAGTTGTACCTAAAAATTTGCAGACTGTGTTTCCTGGTTCAACTTTGACCTACCGTAATTGCCAGTTTTCCTGCACAATGAGGCATTATTACAGATATTTCAGGTGCGCTTACCTTCAGTTTTACCTTCAAATAAAGTGGTTGAGATAATCTTGCTAAACCGTTTGTTATATGCTCATCTGAACTCTTGAGCTTCTTTCCCTGTCTGACGTTATTTTAGCAATGTTGTCACATTTCAATATGTCAGCAATTAGTTTGGTGAGTACAGGAATGTTGGGGCATTTCCTCTATGCATTGTACAAATGAACCAAGGACACTTTTGGCCTGGACAGGAGTCATGTTCAGACGAGCGTTAAGTCGAAAACAAACAAGAGCTGGAGTCTGGAACAGGGCATTGTGGATGTTGGCACTGTGACACCCGAATCATGCACATGTACGAACATATGTATGCAGGTGCTCACACATTTGCACAGAAATAAATGGGAATATGTATGCCTGCATAGACACAGACGCTTCTCCATACACAGAGAAAAGTGACGACACAGGAAGGAGGATCTAATTTTACAGCAGCCAGAGCCCACAGAGGCGAGCCATGCTGCAGCAGGTGTGAGAGGAGACGCTCAGTATTTGTTTATCCTCTCACCACCCCGTCTATAGTGCTGACCTTTCCTGTAAAATAAGTCCTGAATGCCTTTACATATACTAACCATATCTTTAGTGCAGTTCTATTTTATATGAGTTTATGTACATTTGTGTATTTATTTTTCAGGCTGCATAGCTGTGCCTATGCAGAAAGCTTAATCCCATCAGCCTTTAAGGTATCAGAGGACTGAGACAGGCAAAACCCACTTATATGGCTGTTTTGTGCAAAGAAGCAGTAAAATGTTACAGATTACACCTTTAAAAGAATGGTTCCAAATTTTGGGAAATACTTTCTTGCAGAGAGTTAGGGGAGAAGATCGATACCACTCTCATTTGTGCGTCAAATACAGAGCTAGAGCCAGGAGATTAGCTTAGCATAATAACTGGAAGCAGGGATAAACCTGTCCCTGTTTCCCTGTCTTTATGCTAAGCTAAGCTAAATGCCTCCTGGCTCCAGCTTCATACTTAACACACTGACATGAGAGTGGTACTGTATCAGTCTTCTTATCTAACTCTTGGCAAGAAAGTGAAGTAGTTTTCCTGATATATTTAGCTACTGCAGTAATGGCAATAAAGTAATTCACAGTTTTTTTAAACACAGTGCATACGTGTACATTAAAGAGCTGCTAACACTTACAAATCCTCCTCCCCGTGGTTTCAGCAGAGGGTTTTAGTGCCCTATGATGGTGTAAATGCTGTTCCAGGGGCTTTAACACCCTAACAAGAACAAAATCCAAAACCTGAGAAACGCTTGACCTTACACCCAAACTGTGTGTCTTCTAATGTGTGTACACAGGGTACAGTTTTTAAGAAAACCAAGACCCATGTGCTTTAAATATACCTCTCTAGTAAAATAGAGACAAATTGTATACCTTAACCTAAAAATGGAAACAAATTGTATGCTTTTTTTCCCCTAAAACTTGAGACAAATTGAGTGAAGGCAGAGCAGAGCAACTTTTACTGCTTTATTTCTTTAAAACATATAGAGAGTGCCATTAATGCGAGACCGCATCATGAAAATGGATGGAATAGAAAAGGGTTTCTATGCCCACTTGCCTGTGTCTGTATTATGAGACCAGACAGAGGGTATTTCAAATAAATACAGGATGCCACAGAAATGTACACTTCCCTCTAGAGAACCAGGGGCCAGGACTGGATCTGCACACCTAAACACTATATTCATTATGCCTTGGCCTCATAAAGTGATTACATTCGAGCTTGATGATTGGGACGAATTTGCTGCCAGGGAGAACTTTCCAAACAGAAATGGTTAGGCTTAATGGATCGCCTGCTCTCTCTTTCTATTTTATCACTCTCAAACACCCAATTTCATTGTCAGTGTTGCTCTTTTACTAAAACACTCACTTTCCATCACTCTGTCTCCATTAACAAAGTGCCAAGGTGCAGAGGTAGGCTAGCAAGCGCTATGACGTTTGCCCAGGTGACACATGGAAGGTCAAATAATGCAGTTTAAAGGAAAAATCGCCCCTTGGATATGCTTATAATGTTAGTTCTTGTTAATCTGTGATGTTTGGAGTGTTCCAACAATTATTTTGTGATGAAGTGTTGTAATTTACCTTTTCGGTGTAGCAGCTTTCCATCAACTTGCCTCGTCCACTTGTGTTTATCTTTCACACATCTGGGTGAGAGAGCAACTTTCAGCAGTAAATGAGGAGGTGGAGGAAGCGCAGTGAGTAAATGTTGCACTCAGTCGTACTGTATCATTTTGGATTGCATTTTAGTTCCAACCCAAAAAAGGAATTGCTTGGAAAATATGACGTTTTGCTTTTAACTATTGGAAATTTCAAGGTACAGTTGGTAAAGACATTCATTTTGTTTTATGCCATAGTAATTTTGTTCTTCTGCATTACTGTGTAACATTCAAGAAATAGTAGTCTGGAGTTGTAAAAGCATGACAGGTGCACTATAAATGCTCAAAGAGACACTAATACCATGGCTACTGCTATATGGCCATTAAGGTATGCTCTAAAATGGATTCTGACATTTTTAATTTTACCTACTGCCATCTAAAAACTACTTGCTTTGACAAAAACCCCGCAACTTATTGCAAACTATAAATTAACAAAATATTTTTTTTCACAAAAATGAGGATTGATTAATTTATTGGGGTTTTTTTTCCGCAGCCTTGGCATCAACTTTAACTTTTTACATCCCCTACTGTTCTCCTTCAGAGGTTGCTAACGATAACCAGGCCTCAGCTCTAATGGCTGTGAAGGACAGAACCCTGACATGTAAAACTATCATCATTACACAACAGTGAGGGGAAAGACCTCATATATATATATATATATATACACACATATATGTATATATATAAAATATATTTTATGCTACTGTGCTTTGTGTTCTTGTGTGCATGTGTGATCACTGCTACTATTACAGGAATTACTCAATACTGGCCTGAAGCTGTGTGGTAAAACACAGTAACATTTTTCATCTTGCTGGGATACATGCAGCGCTCTGCTAACAAATATTAACCGGGATTTAACACGATAATACAAATTTACCCTGCTGAAAAATCACAACGAAAATCACAAAACTGAAATCACTGAGTAGAATTCAACTCTCTGCCGATAGTGGGCATTTTTCTCACTCATTTTCTTCTATGAACACCAGACAAATAAATTACAAACTGCAAGGCCGAATAAAGTTTTGAGGTGCACATTCTCATGCCACATGAGACAAATGTTGTTTGCAGTTGTTTTACCAAGGTTTGGAACAAAACAAAGTTAAATTTGAATGAAATAATATAAGATTTAAAACGAATTTGGTTAAAATTAAAGCACAATTGTCTGTCCCCCGTGTTCCCACACTGTCCAAATAAAACAGAAGAAACTTTCAGTCTTCACACACAATCTGAAAACTCTTCAGCTTTCGAGTTGGACTTAAACCCCCCTTATCTGCACACACACACTCCACACAAACATGCAGCTGTCTGACTATCATCTGTGCCCACTATAAAGAGCTTGTTGTGTGGAGGTTAGTGATGGAGACGGGTGGGGGTTCTGGCCTGATGCTCGCTGTGACAGCTCCTTTGTTTTTTGCTTGACCCACGTCCATCCCAAGAAAGGACAGATAAAGAAAAGACAGAAATAGATTAGGTACAATTTGGGTGTGGGTGCAGGGCGTGAGCTATTATGTCATTAATTCCGGTGCCAAAAATTCATCACACAATAATGACTTTGCTACCGATTATATAAAGTTGTACAAGGTCATTATTTGTGAACTCTACTACAAATTTTGACCACAACGGTTGATGCTCAACAGTGAAGCAACAAACACGAGGGCCACATTCTGTGACTTCTGATAAGGTGGGAGAGGGGGTGCACTTTGTGTTGTCATGACAACCATTCATCATGTCTCATGGGCACGAAGCTTGAATACGAGTGCAGAGTGAATGCTGTGCAGCTGGGGCTCTGCTGAATGACAGTGTCATCCCACAGCAGGGATATAAGGCCTTCTTTGTTTGCCACAGGTGTCTGCCTGCTAAAAATGCATGGATGGCCATGCCCACACATGCATGCATGCATGGTGATATGCATGCGCACACACGCTCACACAAAGCCTCCCACATATATCCTGCTAGAACTCCTGCGCGAATACAGAGTGACAGTCAAAGTTATGACTTTGCTGCCAGGTCAGGGAGGAATAAATTAAGACGTGGGAGAAGTGAGAAGTGTTTTCACTTGATATTGTCCAGGTCACGGAAGTTGCTTCATGTCACATTTGTGCCAAGTTAGATTTTAAATCTTAGAGGAAGGTAAGTTCAAAAAAAAGATTAAAAAACGGAAAAAATGAAGGGCAAAAAAAGTTGCTGACTAGATCATTCCACCACTGCACCCCCCACCAATCCCCAAAAACGAATAGGTGGTTCAAGAAAAAAAACAAAAAATGTTTGCTAAAAAACTTTTTTGGCTCCCCTGTTTTTGCTCTACGGTCCTCATATCGTCGTTTTAGTTTTTCTCGAGCAGCGTGCCAGACCTGTCGCCACCCGCAGCCTTGAATGGCTTCTTTCATAGTCCAAGTGAGCTGACCAGGGAGGCATTTCTGTTGAATTTGACTCCTCCCTGATGCACCCTGATTTTATTTTATTTTTTAAATACACCACATAAGATATATTACCCGCCTGTAAAAAACCCCAAGTCCAGCTTAAGCTTCAAACTTCTCTCCTCCTGTTTACATGCACCTTTACTGCTTTATCCATAATATCTCACATGTCATACACACACATATCTTGCATCCCTTTCCACCTCAGACGTTCCTCCCTCCCCTCCATTTGTCCACCTCAGGTTAGGAGCCGCATTTACGGTTCCTGGTTCGCAGCCAGGACTGAAAAGGGCGTAGCATCCCTCTCCTCGGACAGGTTTGGATTTCAAACGGATGCCAGCACGGCCCTGGTGCGAGGTGGGACCACAGTCGGACCACCAGGGCCCCAGCTAAAAGCCTTGTCTGTTTACCGAGGGAGGTCGGTGTGTGTGCGTACCGTGGGTGGTGCCGCCACTACTTGAGTTTATATTTAATTTGGTTTTGATGCAGAATGCTATTTTGATCAGGAATGACGACGGCTAATGAGGGATACTCTCCTCTGCTGAGATTTTTTCATGACACCCGGGGTGACACGCGGAGCCTGAGCGTCGGTGGCTCGCGGTGGGAAACGAAATGCGTCGAGAGAGGGCAGAAAACAAGAGGAGTTTTTGTTTCGTAATGATTCGTCATGGGAGGGGGGTTGTTGCTCCTAGGTGGCCTGTGGATGGAAGCGGAGTGGTCAGTTGATTTGTTGTCCCAAAAGTTTGTTGAAGTTTGCTGAAGGTGGAAGCAAAATGATTGCAATTTTTCATCGGGAAACACCAGTAATTGCCACGGCCCCGCTGCCAAATACGACCACGGTTTCTTCAGATGCAAAGCTGGTGTAAATATGTCGTCTTTGGAGTCCATAATTATGCTAAGTGTAAATCTCTGAAACCACAGTGTCTCTGAGGGTAGCATTTAAACCCAGGCTTGAACCAGCGATGCACCAAGTAGAGGCAGGCAGCCCACTACCTAAACTAAATAGACCACATTCACTCAGGTAGCTGTCCTGTCTCCTTTTTCAAACATACATGTCACCTCCCGTCTTTTCCTCCCCACCCATATCCATCCCTGCCTTCGTCCTTTTACATACTGTGAACAGGGCTGTAGCTGTTCAACATCCGAGGCTACAACCCTGCTGTTGCTGGGGAAGTCTGGTAGGAACAGTACCAGCTATAACTATACATCTCTGCCTCCTTGCCAGGCCAGGAAGAGTCACGGGCCATTTAACTCGGGTATTAATGACCAACAAGAGCCCTCTGCCTCTAAAACTACAGTATACGGACCTTGCAGAGGGCAAGGTGCCAAGGCAAAGAGAAATGAGGTGTGGGAAGGCGAGGTAGAGAAAAAAACAAAACAGGAGGAGTAGATAAAGATTGAGTGATTTGAAAAGACGTGTGCTGTACAGTATCATGAGCCAAGGAAATAAACAAATGTCAAAAAGTACACTCACCAGGGACCTGGGGTGCAAATGGCCACATGGAAACACAAGGCAAAATAAAGATAACATGAAAAAAAACTCCACAATGATTATAATTTCACTGGCAAACAGTGAAATTATAATACAGAATGAGAAATCACTGTGCAACAAAATCAGCACCTTCAACAGAGCCAGGAAAGCCCGTTTCCCCATTTCCAGTCTTTATGCTAAACTAAGCTAAACTGTTTCTGGCATTAGCTTCATATTTAATGCACATACATGGTATGTGCATTAAATATGCACATACCATGGTGGTGTTGATCTTCTCATCTAACGCCACATGACAAAGCAATTGTTTAATGTTTGATATCAATATAATATCACTTCTTGACGATAGAAGTCAGACAGGCTGTAATGCATGACTTCACTCTATTCTCTTTCACAGCATATCACTTTGCCAGGTTAAGGAATTACTAACACTACAGGTAATGTGTGCAGTGTTATGTAGCTCCTATCTAAACACACACAAAAAAAATCAATTATGTTCATCATCACAGTAAACATCAGTAAAGGAAGTTAATCTGGGTGCCCTGGCGGCTTGTGGGTTAAGGGCTGCCATGAGCTGCGAAATCTCTAATCCCATCTCTACTATCGGCTAACTAATAAAGGTGAGTCATCGCAGACGCCACATTTTATGTGACACTAATTTGACATTTCAGTGATATTTAAGTCAAAATAACAGCACTATGTATTATATATTGTAGAAGACTAACAGACGAAAAAAAGTACTAACATGCAAATTAAACTAATTTGAAATAATTTTCAAAACTGTTTCAATAATTTTTAATAATGTTCTTTTTCTTTCTTATGTTGACTCATGATTTCTATTTCACTCTTATGAGGAAAAATTGAGGTAGTAAGGGAATCCTTGGATTTTTTAAAGCCTTTTCTGGTGTTTGACTAGTTGACTAGTTACAAAGTAATGAGTTGGAATGTAATGGTTTTTCTCAGTTGCATTTGGGAGTCCTTTGATTTTGCAGAAGTTCATTCTCCCATGCAGATACAGACAGGATATACAGTATATATCAAAGGAGAGACCTGGATAAAACAGCAGGGAAACATGATGAGTACAGATGGTTCCTTACGGGGCTCGAGTGATCGCTGAATGGTTTGATGAGTATAAATACGATGTGAATCATATGCTATGGCTTTCACAATCACCAGATCTCAATTCAGCTGAGCACCTTTTACATCACACAGAGGTTGTTGGGGGGTAATTCATGTGGACAGTCAGAGTTATTGTGAGGAATAATGAGAGTCTAATGTTGTGCTGAAACAGTGTGGATTTTGTTTAACTTCTGCCTGATGCAATGCAGAAATAAACAGTGTTGTAGGCGTGGGCGGATCAGTGACTATGTGCGAGTGTCGGGCTCCCATCTCAGCTTTCAGACTTCTTCTCTTGATGTCCAGCTGAGAGGTCAGGATCAGAGAGAGATGAAGGCACCGTCTAATCAGCGTCTCGCTGCTGGAGTGCTGACTGTTGACCTCTGACCTCTCCCACATGACCCCGCCCTCCAGCAGTTGGCACTGTTCACAGCAGATTCAAAGGGCTGCTGGGTGGATCATCAGGGGCTTCGTGAAGACCTGAGGGGTCGACGGGGGCACCGGGACACATCAGGGGTGTGACGGCTCCCCGCTGGGCTGAGCTCGTCCCCTCAGGTGCATCACAGACAGCCCTGCACCACGTCAGCATCTAGACATGGATTCTCTGCTGTATTCACATCGCAGGTTAAATGCTGAATACTGAATTGCTGATTATATTATTTACATGTTATTATTTATTACTGTCTTTCTTTGAATGATTGTGGATATTTATTGTAGGATGTGACTCGTGTGAAAGGAATAAAAGCTGAGTAGTGACGAAAAGATGTGTCCACACATGAGAAATGACATCAGGTTTGCTTCATAATAAAGCTAATGTCAAGTCAATATGTGCCTTTGAGTTGTAACTGAATTGCAGTAGCTCCAGGTATCTGTCAAGTTGATAAATTTGGCTTTTTTGAATTTTTGTGTCTCATTTTTTAGCTGCTCATAGGCGCTGAATTTATTATTTTCAGGGTGTGTCCGATATATCTGGCCCACACGCGCAAAATACATGAGCAGAACAGTGCAGTATGGGAGCCATACGCTGTTGTAAATCATGACTGCACCATAACATTATGGCAGCCAAACTAAATGACAATACGCTATGAAAACGATGGAGCTCAGAAATGTACTTTAGTAATCGGTAATCAGCACAGAATCAACACTCATGCCGAACTTCATTTGAGTATTTAGTTCGTGCTGGAGAGGCTGCCTAAATCTGGTCCAAACCTTCCTGCCACAACACATGCAAAGCACTATGGGAAAAAATCCAAAACATCATGGGAAATCATCAGGAAAGCTAGAGCTGCTTGCAATAAAAAATAAATACATAAGTATAACGCGACAGAAAAATAAGGTACTTGCAACAACAACATATCTGCTTTTTAAAAGATGTAGGGGCGACTGTGGCAACTGGTATAAACACATGACCCAACCCAACCAACAGTTCAAATATGAATACACACATCTATAAATACAGACATAAGCCCACACACACAGGAGCTGTGCACACACACAAATGTGCTCCAGCACGTACTCAATCATAGCTTCCTGTTTTGCCTCTGAGCTGAAGCGGAGCCCCATCGGCCGTGATGTCACTGGTGAGGTCACAGCTTAGGTCAGCAGCAGCACTCTGATGGTCCCCTGAGAGCGGCTGGTAATTATGAAGTCACGGATCAACACACACACACACACACATGCACACCTCATCTATTTGCAGCCCCAGCTGGTTCCTGGGTCATCTTACAGAGCTCTCCGTCAGCAGCGGCAGCGGCAGCCTGAGAAAACTTCACACCGTGCTCCCGCGTTTGGATGGAGTGTCAGATGAAAAAGCACCACAGGCCCAAACCTGGATACTCCTGTACCTCAGCATAAGGGAAGACAAGGATCTCAGAAATACAGAGAGGACAAAGTTTCCAGAAGCTTGTGCAGTTCACCAACTTGTCTACATAAAAAAATTATTAATTACAGTAAATTCATCTAAATGTATAACGCAATTAAATATCATGGCTATACGACAAATGCTACCTATATTTGTAAGGGTTATAATGTTAAATTTATGTTAGAACTCAGTTTGTTGTAGCGTTTTATTGAATGGCATTATACTGTACTGCACTGTACTGTACACTGTACATATACAATGCAACCACACACTGTATAATATGTTGGGTGAAAATAGCATAAACATCTTATGGAAATGACACAAAAAGATAACAATTTATGTTTTGAGCAACATATCACTAAGCTTGTCCAATCATGTTTTTATCACCTCAGAAACATTGCAAAAATCCAATCTATTTTAAATCTTAGTGATGCAGAAACTGTTGTGCAGGCTTTTATCTCCTCACGCCTTGATTATTGTAACAGCCTGTTCACTCGTCTTCAAATCAAAAAACTTTACAGACTGTACAGCACTCAGCTGCTCGGCTATTAACCAGGAGTACGACCACATCACACCTGTTTCAGCCTCTTTACATCGGCTCCCTGTTGGTTTTAGGATTGATTTTAAGATCTTGTTGATTACTTTTAAGGCTCTTCATGGCCTGGCTCCAGACTATATTATAGACCTTGTAATCCTGCATGAACCTTCATGTAGTTTGAGATCTTCGGGCAGGGGTCTCCTGTCTGTTCCTGAGTCCAGGATGAAAACTAAGGGCGACAGAGCTTTTGCTATCAGGGCCCCGAGGCTCTGGAACAACTTGCCCGAAGAAATTTGGTTGTCTGAGTCAGTGTCTTCGTTTAAGTCTCTTCTCAAAACACATTTTTATCTGAAAGCATATCCTGATTTTACCTGAACTGGCTGTTTATTTTATTGCTTTTGTGTATTTTATTTCTTTATATTTCGTCATTCACTGTGGTATTTTATTTCTCTTGTTGTGAAGCACTTTGTACTTTGTTTTGATAAGTGCTCTATAAATTAAATTATTATTATTATAAAATGTCTCAGACCCAAGTGCAGTGCACTTGCAGAGCTATTGTATCCTATTATCATACTATATTTAGTGCAGTTTGGAGGTACTTGAGTTTTATTTTCTGCTACTATCTACCTTCTACTCAACTATCTTTCAGAGGGAAATGTTGTTTTAGACACAACACATATGATCATCTTTATTATGTCTTGTGATAGATTTAACAACCACATTTTTAATGCCGGACTTTTACTTGTCATGTAATATTTCTTGCAGTATTATTCCAACTTTTACTTAAATAAAGGAATCGGAAGAATTGTTCCACCACAGCAGGTATTCATAATAATGTGTCAGCATGACTAATTGTTGATGGCCATATGCTGCAATTTTAGTCTTTTTGATGATAGAAAAAAAGAGAAAAGACGGTTTATTCAGCTGCACTGAAACAATTCCTTATTTGAGAATGTTTGCTAATATAAAAGTTGTAAATATTCAACGTGGCAATATGTTCCTGAAATCACATTATTAACCAAAGACAGTGGCAGAGCGAACAATAAATCGCAATAACCAGACAGTAAGTAGAAGATCTGATCTAAGAACAGTGTTTGGATCCTGTATCAGATCTCCGTCAGGTCACAGCTATTGTTTCTTCACTGTGCAGAGTGATGTGTGTGCAGAGTTTGTCACTAGAAAGATGATTTTACATTCATCTGCTGAAGAAAGTTTCTCTGCGCTCACATTCAGTAATCAAGCAGTGACTTTCAAAATGAAGTCAAACCTGATAAAAAGATAATAATTGCATTCAAGCTCACTGTGTTGTTGACTTGGCATTTCAGACACTAACCTGCCAGCTTGCCATTGATATCAAATGACTGATAATACTCAGAAACAACTCATTTAAAGAGGATAACAAAGGCAAAGGACTGTTTTTTCGAGGTCTAAATCCGTTGGTACTTCATCCAGTCATTCTTTCATTAAAGCTTAACAGCCTTCCTGCATCACAGGACCTTAGATTTATACTGCATTTTGTCTTTTGGTTCACACTGCTTCATTGTGAAGAATACCCAATCCCTTTTTGACCCAGTGCAGCAGTCCTAGCTGATTTGTCTTAATCTGGCTTTTGGTGCAGCAAAGCCAGCTCTGGACACAACCCTGGGCGACACAGGACCACCAGTGTACTCGTGTCTGGCCAACACACCACCTCGTCGCCCTCTCGGCAGCAGCTCCTCTGTGTGGCCGAGCGCGAACCTGAGGGAGCCACATATGAAAATGGCCTCTGCATGTAATCAGGCTGCGATCTCAAGTAATGGACTTTACATTAAGCTACCCCACACTGCATCCTAATTGCACACAGGAGGCTGTGGACTGTGAGTGTCTGTGTGTGTGTGTGTGTGTGTGTGTGTGTGTGCGCGCACTTATGTGCATGCATGTGTGTATGACATCATGGTTAATCACAGATTAGACTTCTCAATGAGCGTAAAGCACAGTGGAAGCATAACATGTTCGCATGCACACAAAGACAGGATTGTGATGAGAAAACACATTTGTTTGCCCTTTCTTTGTGCCCCCCACCCACACACACACAACACACACACTTGCCACGATCTTTATGCAGTTATCTGATCATCTTTCTGCACTTACAATAAAGTACCTTGGAGAGATTTTAAGGTGTGTCTGCACAACCATACACACAGAAACAAATCCAACACAAAGACACAAATGCTTTTTCTTTCTTTTTTTTTTTTTTTTTTTTTACATACATGTATAATTGAACTGTTGTATCTCCAGTGATTTTGTTCTTTCCAGATTACATGTAAAGATTATACGTGTGTGTCCCTGCCGTATGTTTTGTGCCCTTCCACCTGTGTGTGTGTAACTGTGTGTGTTCTGCGAATAACTGTGTGTGAGCAAAGTGGTTATGGAGCAGATCTGGCAGCCATCCCACTCAGGACATTTGACCTTGGAGAGACTTTTTTTTTTCTCCACAAGTTTTCTTTTTTTTCAGCCCCTCTCTCCTTTTCCCCTAGCAGAGGCTAAAAGGCTCAAAAGGGTGGAAAGCAAAATATTTTCTTTAGTCTACTGGACGCCAGGTTGCATAAAAGGTTCCAAAGCCGTTTGCATCAAACCTCGACCGTCGAAACCACAAATTCTGTTTTTCTAGCCATAAAACTCCCCCCGCCAAAAAGAGGAGGGGAAAAAAAAAGAAAAAAGATTTCCATTCAGTTGATTCTTATAAATTTAAATGAACTGAAAAAATTGGTTTACTCCCCAAAGGAAAACATGGAGTTAAATATATGGTATGTGTCCGTGCTTGTGAAACAGGAGCAGATAAAGACACGGTATGCTTGATCAATATAATTGATTTACAGCTGACTAAGTGGAATGAAAGTCAGACTTGTCAACCATCAAAATTGTGATTTAGTCATCTTTCTAATCAACTTCACTTTGCAAAACAGATGATGGCTATTACAATCAAAATACAAGTGTATTGGTAGTGTTTTGAATGTGCTACAGCTTGAAATGACTGATTCATGAAACAAGATTACTAACGTCACAGCAATTGTAATAAAGTACTTTAGTAATTTTACAAAATAGTCATGTATAGTCTTTACTACACTTATAAGGAAAAACTAAACTAAGATGAGGAACTGTGCATATAATGTTATATGTCTCTTAGGTCGGCAGGTCAGGGCGTGCAGTAGGAAGACAATGGAGGGTCAGCACTGATGGGGTATCTGATGAGCCACAGATGCAACACACATGGGGGAGGACAGGAGAGCAACAGTGGAGATGTTGTGACAATCCTGCATTGTGAATTGCTTTTTTTAAGTGGTTTTGGGGCATTTTATGCCTTCATTAGAGAGTTAACAGAGGAGTGATGGCAGGAAACGATGGGAGAGAGCGATGGGGAATGTCCCCGACCGGACTCGAACCAGGGATGTTGCAGGTCATGGTTGGTGCCCTAAACCCCTAGGCCACAAGGGCGCCCCAGCTTAACACTAGAATCGCCAAGGGGTCATTTTTTACCCCCCTCGCGTTTTCAAATGGATGTAACTGTTAAAATAAAACCCCTAAAATCCTAAAATGGGTTTTCTTAATCATCTCGTGAATTATGGTGCGGGTGGGATAAAAAGAAAAATCATTTATACTCCAAACCACCCCCTTCATAGAAACCGTTGTATAATGCCGGTTGCCTAGCAATACCCATTGTTTAGTCAAGATGTATGTTTGACTGCGAGACTGCACGTAGCCTACGCTTACAGTAGCCTATACCTAGCTTACAAAAAGATTGCAAAAGCAAGAAATGGCCCGTAACATAAGAAACATTCATTTCCAAGAGGCACTGGTAATGCTTCAGGACATGAGTGAGGGAGAATCTGATGGGGGAGAGACCTGACGAATCGTCTTCATCTGAGGAGTACGAGCCTCCACCCCGTCAAAGAAAAAGGCCTAGGCTTCTGGTGACAGGTGGGCTCCTACAACTTCAAAATGCGTGACTCTAGCTATGGCATAAACCAAAAATCACAATCTAATGTAGCCTATAATTACTCTCAAAAGAGCAACCACCCACCTTGCCCATATCGCCTCTAACATAAGTAGTTTATTACTGACTTCTTCTGTCTGCAGTTCAATAAAGCACAACTGTGAAATTAATAAACTGAATTTTGCTCTTTGCGGTGGTGTGGTGCTGCAGTCCAGTTAGGTTTCCCTGCAGTAGTCAGTGGTCCAGTACTCCAGGACACTATTAGTGATTATAAGTTTTTTCACAAGCTTCTATTTTTCTTATTCTCAAAAAAGGTAAAAATCCACAAGATTGCAGCAATTATTGGTGTCTGGACCCTTGCTTACCTGGCATAATCTTGGAGGACCAAAGTGGATTCATCGATCAGTACCCTAGATCTAATGCAACAGTGTGTGTGTGTGTGTGTGTGTGTGTGTGTGTCTCTGTGTGTCTTCAGTGTCTTAATAATGAGAAAGATGAAGAGAGCATATTTGTTGTGTAAGTGTACAACAACACACAACCAATGAACTGCATACACAAGCTGTATGCACAGATGCTGTTTATGTGTGTATGTTGTGTATCGTGCATGCTTGTTGAGGATTTTTCTAACACTGACATGTTTACAGAAGGACCACACATAAGTAAAGGACTTATGCCAAGCCTGTGAAATATCCAGCTACAAGCCTGTCAACATGCATGCACAAACACACACACACACACACACACACACGCACGCAGTGTATGCATGTATGTGTTGAAAAGCCACAGAAATGTACCTGGCAACGTGCTATATTTTGCATTAAGTGCCTCCCCCATCCATATGTTTGTCAATATAAACTATTTCAGCAAATATTCCCTGACATTGGTATTGCTGTGATCGCTGTCAGATTTATGGCCTCCAGGTATGTTGTGTGTTTCTTGCTGGTGCTGCTGGAAAGCTGCCAAGATCTTCAAAAATAATAAATTATACAACATAAACACTTTTTAATATTTTCAACAAGGAGCTGTTTTTTTCCCTCTCTTTAGCAAAGCTAAGGTTATATCACTGATTATAAAAACAAATGTTAAAACGCTGCACTTTTGCCCTTGTATAGAGGTTAAGAAATGTACCTTTGCTGGTGGATTAATTTATAGGTAAAATAGCATAGTGTAAGTGGCAAACTAACATCTCTGTAATGTATTAACTATGAAATAACACATTGTACTGTAAATTGTATTGTAATGGGAGCAACACAGTGTGAACAAAATATCATTAAGTGGTGTTTAGTATATTAACAATACAATTCTATAGGATAATCAATATGGGCCAATATGCTAGTTAAAGCACAACAATGAAGTTAAAGTGCAACCATGCCCTTTCAACACCAATAGGTTCTGTTGACTTAATATTTTTATCCAGTCATGCTTCAACTTTATGCATAACATCTTTTTTTCATTATAGTTAGTGCTAGCTCTAGCCTAGCTGGCACTGAAGGCCTGACTGACAACTTCACACTTTATAGAGAGACTGAAACTCCTGTCAGCATTGCTGTCTGTTGGCTGTCTTTTTCTTCATTAGTTGATTAAAAAGCCTACATGTAGTTAGTCATACTGCTACTGTATATCCTGTACTGAAAGAAAACATACATACAACTGAGAGTTCCCTGCATTAATCCTGCATGAACAACAGAAGTTTTTTGATTATGCAGAGGAAATGGGGTTTGGAGATTTGCTTAAAGCTGCTATGATGAATATTTTAAATTACTATACGTATGCGAAAGGGGTCGCACGCTATATAGGACATAAATAGCGTGTCCTTTAAACAGAGCTTAAAGGAGAGTGGACTTTTATTCTGTCAGGTGGACAGAAACATGTCTCCAAATGAATAGTAACTTTGCTCCACATCTTTCGGATATATAAATAGGCAAAAGGTAAAAAAGTTGGCAATACTCGCTATGCCATTAGTTACCAGTGCCACATTGAAGGTACACACACTGCGCAAAGAATGCATTATACATGCAGTGCATCGGCAAAATTAGAGACTGCACATGTAACACATACTTCTGTTACTGTATGATGGCTACCATCTGGCTGACTGAAAATGCATAACTTTATGTTCTGCCTTAAAAGCTTTAGGTTGTTTTTATTGTTGACGGGTTTTTTAACTGCAACTTTGAATAGGTCTAAAGTATGTATGTGCCTTGGTCAACAAACCATGGTTGTGAGAGGTGACCTGATCAGGCGGCAGGCACGAGAACATAATCTGGTGACAACAAATTATGCCAGCAGCCTGCTGTGATTACAGTTTATTGTTTAATTATATTTCATTTCATTTTTTTCTCTGTTCTGCCATGTCTATGTTCTATTCAATTAGTGTTTTTTGTCTTGGTTATATGTTTTATTTGTATTCTTTTTGTTTATTTGGGCAATTGTGTTTATATTGTTTTATAACAGAATAAAATAAATCAATTAAAAGTAGGATTTTACACTGATAAGAATGTTTGGGTCGAGTCATCTGTACTTTTTGAAGTTGGGCTGATGATGGTCCTGTGACCAAAACATTCACTTTTTTGTCACTTTTGTACTTGAAATAAAAGTGATACTTTGCCAGTGTGCGGACATTTTTGAAATTTTTTTATTAGATGTTGATCTTGGCTACATGCACCTGGCGCTGCTGCTTGAAAAGCCTGGTTTCAAGAGCGCCGACCCTTTCATTTGTTCATATGCACCTTTAACATTTACATAATAAGTTTAAAACGGAATATTCTAACCAGGATACTTACTACACTAACATCCATCCAGTCGCATTTCCCTGAGCCAGCGATGAAGCAGGTTTACATCACAGCACACGTCAGGTTCCTGCCTACACTCTGACCTCTCTGACAGTTTAATGGCGGTCAAACTCTGACCTCTCGCTGTCGTCACCCATCGTCTCCCCGACCTCTGAAATCAAAAGACACGATGAAGGATGGAGGGAGGCGGGCAGAGCTGGCTGTTATGCTGATGTGTTGACACTGAGGGATTGTCAGTACGACAGCTGCTGTTGTAAAACACCCACGTGTGTGATTTCCAGTGGTGAGGAGCAACTACTCTGTGCTGATTTAACATTGGTGATATCACACAGCATGGTGACTCATGGCTCAAATAACTTTCCATTTGCTACTCGAAATGTATCCTTTTTATGTAGTCCGTTAGATAAGATGCAGGCTCTTCTTTGCCGAGTGAAGAGTTACAGCAGTTACTGTGTTTCTGTGACCGAGACAATAGCTGAACTCCCTTTTTTAGCATCAGTCCCTGTAATGTTTGGAGTTAATTTAAAGCAGGTTTACTTCTCCAGACATTTTTTTGAATCAGGGCTGCTCTGGAGGAAGAAATAATCTCATTGCTTATGTTAAATCTCACTAAGAGCAGCGAAAAGACAGGTTTTTGGAGCGCAAATTGGCAAACTGGAGAAACCATGGTCAAAATATTGTTTAAATGAACAATATAAATGGTAATGACACTCTAATCTTGGCATTCGTGACCTTGAAAGGTCAGCTGAGCCAAATAACAAAGATGCATGTTTTCTATTACTAGTAAATACGTGAGGCTACATAATATGAGCTTCCTTTTTGCTTGGCCCTTGTGTTTTTGACTGAGCTCCAAGTAATTGACCAGAAAAGCAGTTTTGGCTCCACCCACTGAGGTTTAAATCAACCAACAGGATTATTTCTGTCACTGGGAAACGCTAATCAGTGAGTGACACGTTTGATATTACATGCTGTGGCACCATACTGTAAACTCCATAATTTTTAAGCAGCAGATAATACAGTGGTTACTTAGCTTCCAATGGGCCAGCGGTGATGCTGACCTGAAGTCAGCTGTCTGGGCCAGATGGAAAAAACACAAAAGCATGGTCTTCATTCAAGCATTATGACACCAACCACAGAAACCTCAACAGAGACAGTTATCAATCTAGCCATGGACGTTTAGTAGAAATCCATAAAATCTGCACTGGTAGAAGAAGATAATGACTGGAAAAGGATTCTGTCCAGACTGGCTGTTCTCCAGCATGAAGCTCGTCCTCCCTGCAGAGGACTGAATTCCACCCACTAATCATCCATTAGAGAACTAAAGAACTTGGATGAATACAGAAACTCAAACATCCTCCCTGTTCTATGTACTTGGCTTTGGCTTTTCGTCTGTGTCTACCTGGTCGACTGCTTGAAAGAAAGTCAGCTTTATGCATGAAGCTTTTTAACAAAACAACAACCTGGAATTAATGCCCCTGAGACAGTTCAGCACATAACAGCAGGGTGTAAGATGCAGGCAGGAACAGCGCACATGGAACGCCATAACCAAGTGGCTGGCATATTGTACAGGATCATCTGCCACAAGTATGGGCTGGAAGTCCCATGGACAAAACGGAAGACACCTCCTAAGGTAGCTGAGAATGACCGAGCTAAGATACTGTGGGACCTCCAGATCCATACTGACAAACTGGTGATGGCTAACCAACCAGACATCATGTTGATCAACAAACAGCAGAAGGAGGCAGTGGTGACAGATGTAGCAATCCCAAGAGACAGCAACATCAAGAAGAAGGAACACGAGAAGCTTGAAAAATACCAAGAGCTGAAAGAGGAGCTAGAAAAGTTGTGAAGAGTAAAAGCAACAGTGGTGCCAGTGGTTATCGGAGCACTCGGGGCGGTGATATATATATATATATATATATATATATATATAATATACTACATGGAATCTTGATTTGAGTGTTTAACCCACAATCTTTGAGCATATCTGTAATAATCTAGTCAATCCAGTATGAAAATGAACAGAAAAAGCATTGCAGTAATCTCATATTGCATAACACTGAATTGGATAAATAATACCAGAAGATTTTTGTTTGCTCCAAATGACCTCAGAGAATAAATATATTGTAGTACCTTGCCGCAGATGTAATCTGTATCCAACTTTAATATGTGTATCATAATAACTGATGGTATTCTTGTGTTTTGTGTGGCTGTAATATACACACAATCTTTGTGTGTGAGTATATTATATTAGTATACATATATATTATATATGTATATTTGAGTGCTTTGCATGCCTGCATGCACTTTTATGAGTACATATGAATCTATAAGACCTATAAGTGTGCCTCTCTCTAGCCTGTGTATGTGTTTGTGTGTGTGGACTCAGCTGGAGGTGACTACATGGCCTTTCACTGCCCTGTTTCCTGCTGTAACTATAGCTCAACATGAACCCGGCCACCCCCCTCCCATTACCATAAAGCAACACAGCGAGCACAATTAAAGATAATTTAAGACTTAAGCAATTAAGGTCACATCTCCTCTGGAAACACACGCCCACTGAGGTCCTGGTATCTGTCTAGCACAGGATGAATTTGGACAGGTTTGGTAGTGTGTGTTTATGTGTGTGTGTCGTATGGCTTTGTAATTGCAGCCAAGGTGCAGGGTCAAGCAGGCTCTATGGGGGGCTGTTTTTGGCTGAATTGCCCAGGAGGAGATTAGAACAAAATGACACACTCTGTGCCTACCTGCACTCCAATTACAACTGGGTAAACACGGACACACACATCCACACACAGTAAAAAAAAAAAAACAGTCAGATTATGCTGTTTGCATGCACATGCGGTAAGAATAATCCCAACTCCGTGCAGACCTAAAACACCATGGATTAATGACTACAGGCCACCGAGGAGCTCTGTCTTAAAGGCCTGAATGTTGAGTGAAAGTAGAGTTGGCTCCATTTACTGATGTTATATCAACAGTATTTTATTGAGTGGAAATCAAGTGGGATTTTCTGAAGGGAGAAAAGTGTTAAGAACAGCTTTGGTCCAGAGCTTTCACACAGCCTGCACTATGTGGTGTTAAATTATGTTCGATACGCTGTTAAAGGTTTACAGCTCCCACTGAGCACTGTCTACTGATCTTAGAGCCATCATCATAAACCTACAAACACACACACAGAGTCTATTCCCCCTGAACCACACACTGCTGACTCATCATATCCAGCAGCCAGGGAGGACGGAGTCATCCTACTGCTGGTGCTTTCCCTATCGCTCTTCTCTGTACCGATCTCCCTGTGTGGTCCCCTCAGCACTGCAGCCACTGCGACTGCCACCTAAGGCAATATTGTGGTGGGAGGGAAGTGGTATTGTGTGTGTGGCAGGAAGACAGTGTCCCCCAGCTGGGACTGAGATAAAATGGAGGAGGTGACATCCAGCTGTAGAAATTATCCAGGCTACAATTATGTGGGTCAGTTTTGTCAATGCACGTATGATTTTTCCCAGATTTCTTTTAATTTATTGCAAACACAGATTATGTAAGTGTGATCTGATCAATGGGCCGGTTTTACAAAATGAACAACTTGGTGGAACTGACAAAAATAAGCCTTGTAGGTAGAACAGTAGGCAGAACTCTTGGGCAAGATGACGAAAACAGTTTGTGTTCTGTTCAACCTTTGAAGAAGTTGTGTACCTGCACCTTTAACAACACGATTGCTTTGCTTTAGGAAGCTAACTCTTTGCTTCTTATTTTTAGTGATGTTAAACCTTTGGTTACATGAGGTTAACTTGCCAGTGTTAATTAGGTACCTTGTTAGTACACAAGTAATCTTCTTGTGTGCCTTCACTCTTGTTCTCCCTGTTAATCATGTTCACAGCTGTTTTTTGTGTTTAAGAAAGAAAGCTTTGATATGAGCTAATGTAGCTCGAAAATGTAGCTCAGTTCCGATAATCAGGCAGAACTACAATTTTGTTTCATTTCATTCATTAAACCTGACATTGTGTTCATGTTAACTGATTTCTTGTTGGAAGGGGTGATCATTTTGTTTTGTTCTAACCAATTAGTAGTGCGAGTGACTGATCCATCCCGCAGGTGTCATTTTTAGCTAAAGCTACAGTAGCGGTTGCTAGGAGCTGTTAACTTAAGGTTGTTGTTTTTTTTTAATTGATCAAATACGTTGATTTAAGAGTTGTTATTTCTGTAAGTCGACTTACTTGTTCAGCTATGTCAATCTCACCCATGCTTGTTGCCATTTTTGTGTCGCTATTTTTCAGAGTAGCAAATTAGCTAGCTTGCTCTGTAGGAAGATAACATCCCCATTCTTAGTCCAGCCTACTAAGCTCTGATTGGTCCAGCCCACTGAAACAACAGTCAGTGAGCTAAACACCAAATCTATTTGAATCGCTGAACAAATCTGGGGTGATGATTCAGAGGTGTGGAACCACGCTAGAGCTAATGTAGCTAATGTAATGTATCTATCCTGCATTAGCACTTTGCGATGTTGTAGTCATTGTGCAACCCTACATTTATGCGTTAGCACTGTATTTGAAATTTTTTTCAAAAAGCTCTAGTGTCTAATCTAATCTAGTATGATAATCAACCGTCTCCTCATGTGGATCAGTTATCTATTTTCTGTCTATCAGTTGATTATCTAGAGTTTTTTCTTGATTCACAAGTAAAATATTTTGCAAGTTGTACAATATAATGAAATGTCTTCTGTCTCTTAGTTATTATTTTATGTCTACTTTTATTCATCCATGTGAGTCAGAGTGTAACAATAATAGACACCCTTTAAATACAAGGGCTCCCTCCTCTTACAAATTCCAATTTAACCCCTGCTGACAATAACTGCTATAATGCTAGTGATCCTATGTGAAGTCCTGTGAGAAATATGAGTAGTTAATTGTTTATGTTATTACTGAGTCAGTGCTCTTAAAATGTACTAAGAAAAGCTTTTCAACCATGTGAAAAATACAGCTGTATAATTAAAACTTAAACTTACTATGTAACATTAGCGAAATGATCAGCAACCTGGAGACATGAGAAATAATAGCATTTCAGATGACATCAGCTCTAGTATATTTGCTGATATCAAGCAATGTTTTATTTCCAAAATGGCTAAGCAGTGTTTTGGAATCAAATTCTTCATTCTGCATAGGGAGCAGCAGTTTCCTGAAAATAGGGCAAAGAATTTGAAACACAATACTGCATAATAACAACCGGTTAAAACCTGTTATCCAGCTGGAATGTGCAGTGTCAGAAACAAAGAAAAACACACATCCAAAAACAGCATCAAGATTATTTTGTTTCCTGCCAGCTCTGAGATTGCTAAACATAGCCATCGCCAGGCGTCCATGGTTTTTACCCTGCGGACAAGACGATTAAAACTTTGTTGCTTTTTACTAAATTGGGCATGGCTCTAAACCTATACACAGCAGCGTCAACCTGTATGAACTGCATAAACACACACATCATCTGTGTTTCACAGGTCATATGTAGCTTCATGTGAGGTGAGGACTGCCAGCACGGAAGCCACAGTGATAAAATACCAGCTACAATGCCACAGTCACAGTCTAAGTATAAGTCTGCCACCCAGCATGTGCAACACCTCCACAACCTGTAAACCCAAAATATCTCCCTCTCTGTGTCTCTGTCTCCCTGTCATGCTTACTTTTTTTAGCAAACCTGTCAGGTATGCAGTGTCGAGATCTTTTTAGCTGGACTGTCATATAAACATTTCTCTGAGGTAGAAATTGTGTATTAATTGGTGAGTTTATGGTCATTGGGCAATGTGTAAAAGACAACGTTTTTGTAGTAGAGTGATGTTAAAGAGACAATGGAAGTGTGTTCGGATTCACTGCAAACTTAATTTTCATCTCACTTTATATGTGTGAATTTGCCTGCTGGAGTATTTTTACAGTTCATAAGCAGCCAAAAAATGTGTACTTGAACTGATAGTATGCATGTCTTATACAACAGCACACACCACCTGTGACTTCATAATGATTTAATTTACTGAATGTAACATATATAAAAATGAGCAGGAACACAATTTGTTGATAATTTCTGGTTCACTAGGCCCTCTCCTCCTTTCTTATTCCTCTATATTTTTATTAAGTAGAGCAAAGCTTGCAAACTAGTTCAGGCAACTCACTGCGTAGTAGATTTCATATAATGGCTGGCATTAGGCTCGGTATCTTATGTGGTTTTAGGGGTGAAGTTAGTATTGTCACTAAGTATGCCCTAATCTGAGTTTCGTGTATCATTGCAGGGAGTGACAAGACCAGAGCCATGATGCCACAGATGAACTCTATACATGTTCTGTTCTGCATTCACAAAATAATCTATTCAACAAGTCCTCAAAATTAACAACGGAATACGGCATTTTTACTGCCCTCCACAACAACACATAAGCGTTTTCTTATTTGACGCCCCTGTCGGAGGGACAACATCATTTGTCAGTGCCTTATAAAGGTGTTTTCTGATATGATACCACTATGGTTGGTTAGATTTAGAGAAACATTATGGTTTGGGTTAAAATAACGCTTCTTTAAGGCTAGATACTTGTCGTCATTTTTAAAAGACCTACTTGGTTAAGGTTGGGGAGTGATCGTGGTCATGGTAAAAAGAAACCAACATTAACAACAACAGTGGTTTTCATTGTGTTAAGGGAAGAAGAGCCATAATTCCTACGGCAGCTAGAGGTCTCAGGTATGAACATAAACATACCTGAGATTACTGAATTTTCAGGTTAAGGGGAAAAGAAAGCACGCATTTTTGCCTTAATTCACGCCTATTATCTGTTTTCTTGAGTTCAAAGTCTTTCCACTGACTTTGTATTTGTACCATGTCTACATTTCAGCTGGTGTGGTACCTAAACATGCCATCATTGCATGCTGCCAGTTACATTAGTTCTGTATTCCCCATTACACAGCTGCTACATGTGGACTGAAGAGACAATACATACTTTGACTTATATGACCAAATGTGTTTCTGACCACTTCTGGATGCAATGCGTCTGCTTTTCTATATGATTTTGTGCACTTTTTTCTCTATACAATTAAAAACTCATCACCATGAGTTAATACTAAACATAAAAGGCTGTCTCTTTTCCTCTTCCTCACACACACACACACACACACACACACACACAGACTTGCTGTCTGCTCTGACCCGGTCAAGTTCATGAGCAGCAACGGGGGGACATTTTAATTAAGGAGCCATCATCTGGCTCACTCATAGCAGCAGGTGGTTGAGGCTTGGAGAGCTATAAAGTTACTCCATGATGGACTGAAGAGGAGCATTTCAGTACATAAGGTGCACAGAGAGGTTATGTTCTTTGTACACTTTCCTGAAGTGACACAATTTGTCTTTATGAGATTACTCTCATAAAGGCCTTAGTTCCTATTGTACACACTTTATACACATAAAGTCAATCTAAGAATTTACTCTTCACTCTTCATGCTGAGAACGGTTCAAATATTCATTTTAAACCAGGAAATATGCAACAGCAAAGTAACTTCATTTTTAATTTTAGCAAAACAGATTCCAAACAAAA
The DNA here is from genome assembly GCF_020085105.1 of Siniperca chuatsi. Classification (NCBI taxonomy): domain Eukaryota; kingdom Metazoa; phylum Chordata; class Actinopteri; order Centrarchiformes; family Sinipercidae; genus Siniperca; species Siniperca chuatsi. The sequence continues at coordinate 18,629,703 of NC_058061.1, forward strand.
AAAATGAGAAAAAACTTGGCTCAATATTTGTTTCTGTTCTGTTTATGACAATACATTCCCAACATCTCCACTGACATCCTAAGCATCCCTGAAGTCCATATGGCGATCCCACTGTAAGTGACACACCATATGATGTTGCCAACCTCAGAAATGTGACACTGGTGCACCTCAGGTCTTCTGTAGGTGGTACAAATTCTGTTGGAACAGATGAAAGATGTCACAGTGCGATAGTCTGCTTGGTGTGTTTCGAGTCACCAGCTGAAGTGAGAGAAGCAGACTCTTGGGAACTGAGCTTTAAGCCTCAAACAACTTCTCTCAAAACAGCAGAAAGTATGCACAGATTAGTGTATATCACACATAACCTGAGTTGTTTACGTCTAAACATGATGGAATGGGAGTTCTGGAAGAATCTGTTTATGAAATATGTATGAGATGCAATGTCGAAAGTTGAAAAAGAGTGCAAAACTTATGCGTTTGCCAACATTTCAAACTGTGAAAACTAAAGATAATCATATTGGAGAGGAAAGCCAACAGAGGACAAAGGTGTAGCCGTCGAAAAGTGTGAATGCTTTATGCTTGCCAACATTTAAAAACTATAGGAATTTGTTTTAGATATAATCACGAGAGGAAAGGGAAGATGAGAAAGGACAAAATGGTGGTTTTTGGAAAAGCTTGAGAGAGGATGGTCATCAAGGTGACGTTAATGTGTTTGTTCTGGATTCCTGTCTCTCCCTCGAGCGTCCCAGCAGGCTGTGTCATTTGGCAGATATAAAGACTACACGAGACGAGGGCAAGGGTTAGTAACTGACAGTTAGTTTAGTAACCTACGTATGTTCTGTTGTCGGAGGCCTACCGGCTACATTTCCATCATTCTTGAAACATTTTACATCTGTAGCCACAGAAGACATTGCACTGCATGCATTTCCATATTCTATACTTCAATTTCAATTTCGAAATATACTTATTTCTATATAATCAGTTTACTGTAACACAGAACTCTTCATGTTGCTTTAGCAGGTTACCAGCCCATTCCTCTTGATGTTTTTCTCCCCATATAGTTCCCCTTAGAATGAGCCTACGTGGTGACACAAAAGGCCTCATAGGATGAAACATTTGACAGGGATGGTGTTCAGTTGAGGAAAGAAGGAAAGACTGGGTTCCCACACTCATGTCATTTAATATTGTCAATTTTCCATTTAATATTTTTTTCTCTGAGAAAGAAATCACTGTGTAAACAGCATTTTCTGATCATGTTGAGTAAGCAGAATCAATAAGAAATGTTTTGTGTTCATTTTGTATTGTAATTAGTTGGCTTCTTGAAGAGCATTCAAACATTTAAACAGATTAATTGAACTGATATGGCCTGACAAGAATCAATTTGTTTCTGTTGCTAGCAAAAATTCGGCACAAAAATATTGCTGACAAAACAAGACATAACTGTATCTAGACAGGAATAGAATGGCATTTTGGGAAATACACTATTTAATTCCTACCTGTGGGTTAGATGAGAAGATTAACACCACTATTATATATGTCCATTAAATATAAGACTATAGCCATCAGCCAGTTAGCTTAGCTTAGCACATAGACTGGAAGCAAGGGGAAACAGCTAGCCTGGCTCTTTCCAAAGGTAGCAAAATCTGCCAATCAGCACCTCTAAAGCTTACTAATTGCCATGTTATATTTTGCATATTTAATCCTTTACAAAAAAGTTTACATTTTTAAAATAATTTTTACATTTTCTCCTGTTTTACAGTGGGTTATGTGTCCGACTAATTCTTGGCCAGACAGTGGAGTAACAGCTTGTTGTCTGGCAACTGCTCTGAGCCAACAGTCACATAAACCCATGTAAAATGGCCAATTGTCATTTTCACACTTAAAACAGACAGATTATAACCTTATAAAGCTGCTTATAAAACTAGCTTAATCAGCTATCGCTAACTTTGTGCTGGTAGCATACAGTAGGCCTATTTGAGCTCATTGATCATTTTTTCCTTTGTTATAATAAAATATTGATTAGTGAAGCTTTGAGATTCCAGTCATGAGCATAAGTAAATCTTACCAGTAGTCAATTGCAATTCTTTCCACATTTTTCTTCTACTTTTGACACAGACAGAACATCTGTACAACTACTGACTTGGGTTTCAACCATCTTCCTCTAGCCTCTTCATCACCATCTTACTCTTTTTCTCCATCCAGCTGCTGACTCACACCTTCTCCCCATATCCTCCTCACCATCCTATCCATCATCCTTCCAGCTTTTGCTTTCTTGCTGAATCATGTCCATATAATTTGTCTTCCACTTTTCTCTCTGTGGCCCTCTCAAGGTTCCTCATGCAGAACTGCTGACATGCCTCCAGTCTTCTTTTCCTCCTGCTCTCCTTCACTTATCTGGCCATCCTGACCTGAATATGTGGAATTGCCGGCAGAGTATCTGAGGTCTGAGACGTTGGTGGAGTAAAACATATCCAGGCAGAATCTACTCCCAGAGCTCAACCCGCAACCGCGACCCCAGAACGAGTCCCAGAATTTAATCTAGCACACGGTCCCTGAATTTAATCCAGGACCGAGCTCAATCAACCAGAAAGTGTGACATGTGTGAAAGACCCAAAAAGCCATGAAACCAGAGCCCAGACACCTGCTTTGGAACCAGAATCTCGCAGAGGGAGGGGGGTAATTTCAGTCATTGTTCCACCACATGGTTTTGCGGAACACTCCAGATGACGACCCACAAACCAGAGCTTTATTTCTGCAGTCGAGTCCAGAACCGAAGAGAAAAAAAGCCATAACCAAGCAGTTGTTGAACTGGAACTCATTTGAATTTTTTCTTCCATCACCTGTTATTTTTTGCGGGTTATTTTCTTCTTTACAGCCATGAAAATGTAGAACCAAAAAAACCCAGACATCTGGTACCAGAGCAGAGCCCGTTTCAGTCTGTATTTCCCCTTTTATTTATGGGACAGAAACAGAACCACACAAATGGGCCGGGGGGAGCTGCTCCATAGCATACCCCCCTCACCACAGGAGAGGAAAAATAAACGCACGCCAAACCCTAAAAACCTAAACTAATGTAGGAGCACTCTGAATGCGAAATTGCCCATTCAGTATATCCGTGCTGAATGTCTGAATTTTCTGAAATGTGCCCTAATGTACGGTAAAACAGTTATTTTTGACAGAATAGCTTGCACAGACTGTGGTAGTGAGAGAAACAGGAAAGACCTGCTAGTTATTAAAAATCAGAGATATCACGTACTATATTGGTGTAGTTAATATTAAATCATTTAATAAGTCAATGTAGGGTGAAATGGACAATGCCAAGAGAAGGAGGTGATAATGAGAGAAAGAAAGAGTGACAGAAAGACAGAGGGAAATGACTGTTTAATATATTGTATAATATGGAAACAATTACATCTTGGCAAGGCAACTTTGGCACGGTGTAGCAGGTCTGCTGTGTCCAGGGTTCTTACTGCCTGCCGGTGTGCCTGCTGGTGTCTCCTCTAACCTACATATGTGGGTGTATAAGTGTGCATAACTTTTTTATTTTTTATCCGTCCGAGAGACGGACGCCATCCGCGATTGATTAACAGACAATCACATGCTCTGCAGAGAAACACACACAGAGAGAGGGACGTTCTCTGGTATTACGCCGACACGGTGGATATTTTACAAGCACGGACCAGGTAAAGCAACAGTGAACACACCTGGTTGGTGCAGATGTCATTCGGTATCACTATCTTTCGATAGGCTACGTCATTAACAACAAGCCTCCTTCACACGCTGCTCACCTGCTGTTGTGAAAATAGAATTGCGGATGAAAAAATCCAAAACAATCTAAAACATACTGCTGACGAAAAAAAGTCAACAGAGCAAACAGTTACAGCCTGTGTCTATCCCTGTATGATACCGCAAGAAACATAAAGAGGCGGGGCGGGGCAAGCGGTAAGAGACAGAGGTGTAGGTGCGTGTGTGAATGTCTGAATCCCAAATTGAAAATCGAATCTGAATAGTTGAATATTCGAGTCCAGCCTTAAAAAATTGTGTCCTAGAACAACACATAAAACTTTCTCAATTGTATTTTTGGCAACTTAGTGGCAGCGAAACAAGCTGCCCCCAAGTCATGAGAGTGGTGAGACTGAACCAAGAGTCGTGTGCTGTAAAACCAACATAAGGAGCTGAAAGAAGCTAAAAAGCTCCATAGAGCTGAGGGGAATTGCAGATTTGGTGAACAATTCTCTGTGGGTTCGTCATTGGGAGCGAGCCCTTTCACATGTACATAGTAATTTAATCCATTGTTAATATAAAAATATTCATTATAGCATTTTTAAAGAATTATTCCTGTTTATTACAACTTGGGTCTTATTTTTGTAGTTTTGGCCATCATTACTATCAGTTGTTGTACCATTGTACTCACCAAAGGAATTGAAGTGATCTGGGAACACAGCAACACTGATACAACATAAGTCACACAGAAACAATCAATAAAACAGGTTGTAAACAAGCCAACAGTTTAGCCAGAATATCTAAACCACTTTATTTTGAAAGTGTAGCCAAAAGCAAGTAGTCATTGCACAAGAAACCTGTATGTCTGCACAAATACAGCAAGTTCAGAAGGTCAAAGTTGAAGCAGAAAGGCAGACTAATGGATATTTACAACTGACGGTTTGGGTGATAATTTTACTGTTCCCATCCCACCTCGGTCTGACTTATTTTCAGTGAAGTTGCCACATTCTCACAATTTATTTGATAAGTATGACATTATGTCTGATAGGTGAATGAGATTTTAGGGCAGGTGGGAATCTGAGTGTGTGCATTCCTAACCATATGTAGAGGTTTGGGGAGGTGAACCCTTAAGCTCGTTCTTAATCTGCCAACGTGGTCATCATTTATCATGGACTGTGTTTTATGGCTGAAATATGCAGGCACTGGCCTACAGCGCACAGCAGTAAGGCTGTGCATCATCCTGCATTAAACTGTTTGGGTTTGGTCATTTGTCAAGGAACAAGGCCGACGTTCCAACCCGATGCACTCTTCCTTGCTACTGCAATTTGTACTACATCTCTACATTTGTAAGTATTGTTGTGTAAACACAATATACAATGCTCTATACTTAATGGGTCAGGTCGTCATCCTAAAAAATGAAAAGGACTTTTGTAAAATCATGTGTTTTTTATGATTCAGGAGTCCTTGTGCAATCATGGTTACTTGAAATTAATCATTTCACTACAGTCTCTTGCCCCACCCTACCCTAGCTGCCAATAGATACCCGCAACTGCATCATTACCTCCACAATTTCCTCTTAGGAAATGAATTAGGACTCGAGTCTCTGTCTGGCCCAGGATAAGAGAAATCTGATTGGCAGGTAGGCAACGGGCCTCAGCCAGAGCGCTCTGTAGGGGGCGGTGCTGAGAACACAGATCCTGTAGACACACACACACACACCTACATGTACATTAGAATCAGCACAGCACATCCTGTCCTCCCAGATTCTGATAAAGCCACCAGGGTTTGTAGCTTAGAAGGGCACAGCAGCAGTTTTCAACACTCAGGGAGAGAGTACAGCATGACTCGTATGCAGAATGCTGAGTCATTTTCCTCTGAGGGGAACACAACCATCCAAAGTAGAAGCTCTGGACTGGGAGGGAGGTATAAAGTATGGATTTGGTTAATGTCTTATTATTAACTTTTTTGACAATGTTGGTTTTTAAAAGAACACATGAAGTTTCTGAGAGAGGGTAACGCCTAGACCACAGAATCTTCCAAACCTAGTTACCATGACAGTGGCATGTGGATGTGTTTGTGAAGGCAAAGCTCCTCTTGAGATAGAAATGATCTCATAAGTAAAATTAAAGTTGTGCAAACCAATGACAAAACGACAAAATACAATTGAGCAGGGGGAAGAAGCAGGGTGAAAAGGGGTAACAACAACTCTTAAGTGTTCTTGGAGTTATTTAGATTAGCTAGACACAGGGTTCATTTTGTCAATGTAAATTATGACTAAAAGTATTTGACTTTTTTACCAGGATGAAAATGAAACTAAATCTAAATAAAAAGTAACTTTTGATAACAAAAATTATGACTAAATAAATAAAAAATTGGTCAACAAATAATAACTAAATGATAAAATGAAAGAGGGACAAATGAACTACACTGTAGTCTTAATCAACAACCTAAATGCATCTGGAAAATCACACATCGTAGTTCCTGACTGATAAAAGTACTGCTTAACTTGTATGAATAACCAGCATCATTTTTGTAATATTATGTCTCTGCCAATAATGTTAGCTAAACTTACAGGTTCTTGGAAGGGAAAAAAAGTAATGATTTATAGACTAAATGCATCCAAATTCCCACTAAAAATTAGTCATCAAGTGGCAATAAAACAGCTGGGGGGGAAAAAAAAAGGCAGGCCAGCATGCCAAACGTTAACATACCATTTCTTGAGCAGTGTGGGTGTAATGTTAACATTAGTTTTTCGTGTTTTTCAGTGAACAGGAACATGAATCCGGCTTCTGAATGATTACGCTGTGCAGTGGAGAGAACAGGTAACTGCAATAATGCACAATGAGTAAGAACAACATGTTCATACAAGCAAACTCAACTTTGACTAAAATGCATGACTTTTGTTTGTTAAAACTTAATATGTATTTTTATCAAAGGACTAAAACTAAAGCAATTGCATGTGCCAAAATATATACTGTATCTTAGCTGGACTATGTATGTTGACCACCGTTCCCTTTTTGGTTTTCAACTTTGCCACGGAGCTCATTTGCTTTCTGAAAAACTCAGCACAGCAGCTTCAAGAAATGTTTCTCTAACTAAAACTACAGACTGTTGACTCTTCCAGGTCAGAGGTGTAGCGTTACACTTTGGCTGTCAGACAAACTGCTCAGACTCACACAATAACGACATGACGCAGTGTGCGGATGGATGGAGGGACAGACGGAGGAGGGCAGCTGAAGGAATGTAAAAACATGCAGGATGACAGGATGGAGAAGTCTGTGAAAATGAGAGGCAGGCGGATGAAAGAGGGATGTCGGGAATATCGGAATGGGATGCAAGCATGAAGGGCGGAGATAGGAATGGAGAAAGCATGGTAAGATGTGGGACAATGATGTCCTCCCTGGGCTGATTTATCTGCGTGGTCAAAGGAAAAAAAACATACATAGCAGCTCTGTGGGCACAGCTGAGGGTGGAAGTCATGTTCTACACCATCCTCTCCCTCTCTCATTTGTTTTCCCACATATGGATGTGATTTCTAGTAATCTTTCAGGCTTTGTGAAATGACAGCCAGACAGAGAGGAATTATGTTTTGTTGCCAGAACATGACACTCGGGTACAAGATGTTGTGGCTGACAAGGTATGCACTGACAAACATACTGACAGCTCAGAAACCTCCATGTTGCGTGTTTTAAGCTCGGCTCTTGGTTTTGTGAAATGTTGCCCTCTTGTCACCATTCTGCCATGCCTCTCCTGCTTATTATTACTCTTTACGTGCTGAATGTCAATCAAGCAGCAATAACCTTAAGAGGTGACTTGGAATTGGGATTGTGGAAATTTGAGGATTGACGTTGGCTCTACCAACATGCTATCCAACTACAGTAAAGTGCCCCAAAGAAGGAGTGTGAAACTGGACTGAGATGGGGGAAAGGCAGGCTGGAGAGCTAAAGGCCCATACCGATCCTTTAAGGAAAAGAAAAAGTAAATGTTCCGAAAATAAACCACAGAAATTATTGCAACCCCTGGGAAACTTGTTAAAAGCTCATAAAACTAAAGTCTGCTATAATAGATGAAGCTATAATGGGGATCTATTTCACAGATTTTTTTGCACTGAAATTTTTTTTTTTCTTTTCAACAGGACGTGGCAAGTTAACGAGGGATTGGCAGCCTCAAGTGTTACAGTGCATGAGTCCCGAAAGCCAGATTGTACAGTATAGTCTTAGCTATAGGTTTTGACTCTTTGTATAAAACATTGGTTGATTGGTTGGTTAGATATACATCACGGCCATCCAAGGAATCTCACTACATGGATTTGTTCACAGCCTCTTATAAGTTAAATGACATAACAGAAATAATATTTTGTAAAATGAAACTGTACCAGAGTGCAACTACTTAACCTAAACAATTCGTTGTTGGGAACGAGCCAATGTGCAGCAGATGTTGCTGCATATTGCTGCTCATGGAATAACAAGCCTACGAGTGTACAGCCACGCTAGCCGCTCTGTGAGGCTGCAATGCTAATCATAAAGTCAGTTGTTGAGACATTTCACCCTCAACTACAATGTCAACCTGCTGTTGGCACTAGTGGAAAAGTCAGAGGGTCATTAGGATTCATCATACAAAATTTTATGGCAATCCATCCAAGAGTTCGTGAGCTATTTCAGTCTGGACGGCATTGCCATCCCTACAGCCGCTAGTGTAGCTAAAAAGTGGGAGATTTATGGTAACAACAGCAGACTATCTAGCAAAACAAATGAAGCCACTGTGGAAGTCCAAACTCTCACAGAAATTGTTTTAAAAATGTGCATTGCTAATGCAACATAGCATGTGTCCATACTTTAAGGGAGAGTAAAATAACAAATACATTTTCCAAGTTCTTATCTTCTGTGGAAGCATTCATTATTCTGCTATCAGTTGGTATATGTCAAATGTCCCTCTTTTTTCTTCCTGTAAAATAATAAAAATATTTTGGATGACACGATAGCGTTTTGAAGCGTAAATGAAATAGGATTTGGGGTGCCCAGGTAACTGCAGTGGATCTCGTTAGCTTGTGTGTAGTAGCTAGCGGAACAATATCATGGGAAAAGTGTGTGTTTGGATATCAGTTAAAAAAAATGTTTCTTTACATTTCCAAAAGTGCATTGTTATGGTCTAATTTACTCATGTTTTCTCGTTCTCCCCCTTATGATCTAACAACGTGGGAGAAAGAAGTGTGGGTGAAGAAGAATAGTCCTCTAGAGTTCCAGATCGCTGTGGTTCAACTCCATGCTTGCTAAGTCGCGACTCCTTATTTTGATTGATCAACTCAAAACCTTGAAATATTTGAAATTATTTTTGAAATAATATTCAGCTCACATATTCCATTTCACTCAGAAAAATGTCACATTATAAAAGCTAAAATGAGCTAAAGATGCTCTACCTGCCAGGCCACATCAGGTAATCAAGGCCGTAAGTTAAAAAAACAACACAATTTTGATTCCCTTAAACAGACAAATCCATTTCTAAAAGCATTAATACCTTTTTAATAAGCAGTGTCACACTTCTATCTAACGTGATTTGCATAGGCTATTCGTTGATAGCTAAATGCTTACCTTTACTATGGCGTCGTCTTTGGGGTCACTGGGTCGCTATGCTGAGCATCTTTGCTGTCACCAAAGAAGGTTGGTAATGCGCATGTACAACTCTTAATAAAGATTAAAAGAAAGCGAGATGGCTCACTCGTTAGCTACTTCCATGATTGTTATTGAAGACTTTTTTAAAACAAGTTTTAATGTCTTCTGGATGCAGTCTGATGAGGTATATGATATGAGTATATATGGTGATGACTTATATTTACATCACATCTATAAGCATATATGTGCGAGACAGGCATATTCACTGTATGTAGTTTACATATTTTGTCATATATCAGATTTATGTATGGGATTGTGCCCTATAGAGAAATAGTAAATAGCATTAATTAATAACATGAATAACATTTAATCAATAACATTCTGAATTAAAAACTGTTTTTTCCGGGGTTGATGATGGAAGTAGCTAACGAGTGAGCGGGGCGGACTTGACAGGGGAGGGCAGAGAGGCAGGGCGGGGAAAGAAAAAAACAAAACAGGCAGAGAGCGGGGCACTAAGGCCACAGTGGCTGATGGGCATACGATTTCCAGGAGGGCATCAAGGCCAGACAGAGGGGCAACGACAGCCATGACTTTTCATGGCTGCCGGTGAAATTCCCTGCACCTGAATTATGTAAGGTCTTCCAAACCTTGATTTTTACCCAAATACTTTGATTAGGGTGCATAGATCGTACCATATCTAACTATTTTCCTAGCTTTACTATACTGTATGATGCTAAGTTCTTGGGCATAATTGCTTTACCTCTGTTCCTGTAAAGTTAAAAGTTTAAATTGTTCTGTTCTTCTTCTTTTCCTTTCGGCTGTTCCCTTTCAGGGGTCGCCACAGCGAATCATGTGCCTCCATCTAACCCTGTCCTCTGCATCCTCTTCACTCACACCAATTAACTTCATGTCCTCTCTCACTACATCCATAAATCATTCTGTTATAGTTTATTAATCAACATTAGCCAAAAATCCATCCATGGGCAACAACAGCCTGGCAGCTTAGCTCTAGTTCATTAGCCTTTTTAGCAAGTTGCAAGACAGCTAACAGAAAGAAAAAAAATGTGTAGTGACATACAGCAACAGATTCATTACTATTCATTACTTTATTAATCAAATTATCAATTTCAGCATGAATCTTTACCAGATATCCATTTTGTTTCATGGTGCAACATTCCAACATAAGAAAAGTACAAGAAAAGTTATTCTGCAGTGCTTCATCTACACAATACTAGCATATCAGAATACACCCACACACATACACACACACTGGCCTATGTCTGGACAAATTGGAGCTGAGTATGGTCTGAGTCAGAGAAGGCAGGGGTGAGCTGGCTACTGGGGTCTGCTCTGCTTACAGACTAAATGCTTCTGATAGACCTCGCTTGAAAAACGACATGGTGTTGAAGCAGTGGAAATCAAGAGCTGCTGGCACAACGTGTTGTTTTAACTGTCGGGCAGGGGGATGGAGTGAAGGGAGGACCACTAAGAGCAGAACATTCCTCTTTATGCATTGATAGATGGATGTTACCTCTCGCAATTCATCTAGCTCTTGTAAAACACTCACAGAGACAAATTGGGGAGGGAGGGAGCGAAGGAGCAATCCTGTCTTCGCCTTTCTTCTTCCTCCTTTCCTGCCCTTTACTTCCATCTTTCCGTGTTACTAAATATTTGCCCTACAGAGGGAATATATGTGGTCATGTTGTTTCAAACTTGATGACGATGTAAGAAATTACTTTTTTAAATAAGTGTGTAATGTATTTTTAATTTGCCACTTAATAATTACAACATCTAATTTCTTACAATATGTCACTCTCAAACTTCATGAAAAGATACCTCAGTGCTTGAATATGGACTTGCACCTTCACAATTTTTAACTTTATGGCTATATTTTTTTTGCCAGTCATGGTCTTTGGCTGTCTTGATGTTTCGGGCACTCATCTATCTAATAAAGCACAAACACCGTTAAAAAAGACCTCAGAATCCTGTAATTTCTCCACTCATCTCACCTTTCACTCTCTGTCCCGAACCAGTCCACCCACATCTCTATTTCTCCACGACTCCAAGGTGATGAGAGCTGTGATTGATCAGCTTTTCCAGCAGGAAATGAGAGGGCATCTCTCAGAGGCCTGTTTAAACAGCGAGTTATACGGTTACGGAGTTGTTCCAGGACAGCCTTTCACGTGACGGGCCGACCTGCGTTGCTTACCCAACGGACGTGAGTCATAGTTCCCTACCAGGTCCTCATCTCTGAGGTGTTCCTTGCATGCAAGTGTGTGCATGTGCAAAGAAACATTAGTGTAATTTGTGTATGTTTGCTTGCACTGCTGTGTTTTCGTCTTAGCACGTACATCAGTTTTTAACTGTGTGCTATATGCCAAATCTCCCTGGCAATTGTGGCAGTTTAATATCATGACATTCTTGTTCAATTAACACGGTTTTAAAATTATGTAGCTTGATGTGTTTATCGCAATCATTTTGAACTGCTGAAGTGGCTAGAAGATGTTGGAGGAGGATGCAATTTCATTTGTGGAATCAATATAAAGGTTTGATTTAAACCTGAAATAAGCGATTTTCTTGGCCACTCTGTGCCATCGGAAACGAGCTGTAAACACAACATTGACATTATCACCTTTTAAGTTAATATGGAAATTGGAATAATATGGAACAGTTGCCTAATTAAAACATCCAGCAGACACGAAACAGGTTCAATATTCACCCTCTTTTTAACTCCATTTTGCTCTCTAACAACTACTGAAGGAAATTTCTAGATCTTTACTTGCTAAATGCTCCACTGTGTTCACCAGATAGTGGCTAACTTTGTCCATCTGCTGTTTGGTGCTGGGCAGTTAGTGTACGGTGGGTTGCAGTGGGTAGCTGCCTGCTGAGGCCAGAAACAATACTGATGAGAACTGTGAGACTCAACCAAAACAGTTAAGTTGTGGGCTGTAAAACCAAAACAATGAGTTAAACAATGCTAGAACCACCCGTAGGATTAAGGGGAACTTCAAAATCATGTGCATTTATCACTACAAGAGACATCTTTCTCATTACATGTAGTCATTTGATCCATTGTTATAATAAAAATATTGATGAGAGCAGCTTTAAGTTTTGACTTTTTAATGGGATACCAGTACCAATATTTGTGACATGACCGTGAGCTGCTATTTTATTACAGGTATCAGAATCTTTACATTTTCCACCTCTTCCTGTATTGTTGTCATCAGGGTGGACAAGTATCTGAAATAACAGTCAGATCATCATGGGACAATTAAACTCTCCACTGAACCCCAGACTTATACATTTGTCGGTGAGCATCTCCTGAAGCACTTTTCATTGCAGGATTTTCAGATGTAGCAACTCTGAGGCTGTAAAATGATATCCTGATCTTCGTCATACCAGAGAAATGACAGGACGTTGAAAGACACTTTTCAGGCCGATATCAGACTTTTCTGAAAACCCCAGTATCGGCCCACTGTATTGGCAAACTAATATATTAGGCTAAACTGAGTGTCTGGTTTTACTCTTAATGATAAATGAGTTTTAGATGAGAAATAACCAATATTTGCAGCCAGTTGGCTTCTTCAAATAATTTATCAAGTGAAGTTCGCTGGAAAGAAAAATTAAAAATAGTCATTGTGTCCAAGTTTACTATTCTGCCCATTTAGTCTTGCAAAAGGGAGAAGGGAGCTGAAACTTTTCAGCGGTGCTAATTCACAGCAAATGCACTTTTCTTTCACACAGATCTTGATGTATGTAGCAAAAAATAGGTTGCTGCTGTTCCATACACTAAGAATGTGGTTTGAGATCTTGCTACGGCTGCTGAGGCAGCATTGTTACTGTCTGGCTTAACTTCCTCATCTGCCATGATGATACATGCTCATTGTTAATTAAAAGGAATCCACACACGCACACACACACGCACACATCCGAATCCAAGAGAAAATTTAACCAGAGCGATTAGGGTCTGGACATTCCTGGCATCCACATTCACACCAGCCCCAAAACACACCTCATCTTGACAATTACAAGCTCAGAAAGAAAAAACTGACAGAAGAGGAGACAGGAAAAGAGCAACGGTGAAAAGGAGTTTCTTTCTTTTAATTCAAACCAGACTTCCATATCTGCAGCCTGTTTGCGGCTGGTTCCACCTCTGAGGCAGAGCCGGCTCAGCACAGGATACTGGGGAAATGAAACCCGCAGTATTAGTCTCCCCAACACTGCATATTAATCAGCATTTAATAAAAGGAAAATAAATTGCTCTCCACTCCAAATATTATGAGTATGAAGCTACCTTTATTTTCATTTCACTGCAGGTTTTTCCTCAAAAAATCTAAAACAAACAGCCCTGGTGAAAGAAGGAGGGAAGGGATGGAGACGTATGACTGGGGATTAATGTACATGTGTGTGCAAAAAAGAAAATCTGAAATTAAATAAACAGAAGTTGATGAGGAGAGGGCCCTTGACAGGCCTTGCCTCGCCTTGTTCAGGTTAGAAACTATGGTGGTTATTACTCCAGATCGATGTTTTAGGACACAAAGTTTCCATGTTAGAGTAGTGGCTACCTTCCAAAGGTTTCCTTTTCCACATATGTGATTAAAACAAACATGGAAATCAACCCTGAAAACGATTACATGGATTGATTATGCCATTGCTGAATGTAAAACTGTGATTAAGTTGTGTGCACAGATTTCAGGCCCATTTCTAGTAACTTTGTATAGGTATCTGTTTATTTACCAAAACATCTGTATTCATGTCTGTGTCTGCGGGATGAAGCCGCAAGTATATGTGACTTATACCAGAAGTTGGTATAAATCTTCTATAGTGATTCATTTTAATTCTGTCTTTATTTTCTGTTCAACTGTTTTCTACTGCCCCTTTTACTCCGCACATGTATATATAAGCTGCCTACAAAATATAAAAAAAATAACATTTATAAGATTATATTTTAACCATACCTCAATGAATGAAATATAAATGCACGAGAACCCCACTAATAATGATAATGATGATGTACTGAAGTTGCCTGTTTGAATCCCTGGCCCAGCTGAAAATGAGGTCATGCCGTCCCCTCCTTTTACAACTTATGTTGTCTGTGAGCAAGGTGTTTTGCATGTAACTGCTGAAGTGCGGTTGACAGCCGAAAGCTCAGGTTGCACTGAGCAGCTTCCACGTGTCACTGTATGAATGTGACACAGAGCATCACTGGAAAAAGTCACATTTGCCCAGTTGACTCTCCCTGAATAAATAAAAGGTTAAAATTAAAACAAAGTATGTAGGAGCAGATCCTAACTCCGCTCTCATTTTATGTCAGCTCTGGTTTTGGAGGCACAAGATTTAGCCATGCATCTTTTGTGGCAAAAACGCAGTGCTAACTGTATGTGGAGCATTAAAACTGAAGCATATATACGGTGCAGACACACCTCTGTTCATAAAAGGTATCCATGAGTGCGAACAAGTTCAACACACACTCACTCAGATGCCACACTGCACACACGCTGACACACTGCAGCCCTTTTACCTGCGGGCTCAGCTCTTGCCCCAAGCCTGTCTCAAGTTACCTGTTTTCCTTCGTGTGAGTGTAAAGTGTATTCATATGCTCCTAAGAGGGCTGAGATTGGAAGGAGACTGTTTTCCCAGTGATAAAAATCACTTGGCACCTAGCGAGGAGCCGGCATCGCAGCACAGGACAGCACAGAATAGAACAGAAGATCGCAGCACATCGCAGCGCAGCACCGCTCTGGCACAGCTTCAGTGTACACAGGCAGGAGAGGAGGACAAGCCACACATGGGTCTGAAGCAATATCAGGGCTCTGCTACTTAACCGCCAGGTTAATAGGTTTCATACTTTATTTTCAGAAGGAAAAAGGGTAAACACTGGAAATAAATAGAAAAATACCTTTATGTAAAAAGACATTTTGTGACCATTGCAAATTCAGGTCATTACAGTAGCAGCCACTACAAGCCTCTCTTCAAACTTTCATCCTTTAACTATGCTACATTACTAATGCAGATAGTTCTTTTTTTAAGAATTATTACATAGGTAAAAGTACATTGGATCTCTCAACTAAGGCCTGTATTTATCAAACTTGCGCTTAAGAATGCTCAAAAGAGCCAACTTAGGAGGAAGAAGCTGTGCGCTGAAAGTGAAGAAGACACATTTATCAAGTGACTTACTCCTACTCACAGTGAAGTGCAGGAGTAACATTTAAGAGCATCTCTCAAGTGAACACATGATTAATCACTTAGAGCTTAGAGCAGGAATATCTTACATCTGACCCATTATTTATTCTTTTAAAAAAAGAACATGTGCTCTTAAATTTTTTAAGTTCATTTTATTTGTGTGAAATCCTCAGAAATCCAGTTGCAATTAAAATGTAAATTAACAACAATCTAATATATTTCCAATGTATAAATAAGGATGGCGTAATAGCAAAATGGCTGAAATGGGAACAACAAGAAATTCAAATTGGAGCATGAAATAAATTCTAAAATAAGGTACATCAGAGAATTCACATAAAGATAAGACAACACAAGAGAGACAATAGGAAGGCATGAAAGTGATTGGAAACAAAAATCAGTTTTACTCTGTTTTTACTGTTGTTCGCACCCCTGATGAATTTTAAAAAGTGGTGTAACATCCTATCAAATGTTCAAATCAAATGCAAATTGTAGGCTAAAACTACCCTATATAAAACTGTTTTTGTTAACATATATCAGAAGGTATGTTAACCTCTGTCTCTGTACTGCAGCCATCAAGGATGTACTCTTAACAAACTTAAGAGGCACCTTTAGCTCTCTTAAAATTAAAATTTTTGCTCTTGAACAATTTGATAAATAGCTTTTATTCTTAACTTTGCCAGTAGGAGTTAAAGTGATTTTTACTTTTATCTGTCACTCAAGTCCAACATTTAACTTGGAGCAGTTTGATAAATATGGGTCCACATGACTACCAATTCCATCTGACAGTTGAAAATGGAAAAGAAACTTAATAAAAATAACAATCCACTTGAGGACAGGGTATTCAGCAAGCGTACAGTAGAAACTGGTACTTCCACAATATCTACAACTTGACCTTTTTGGGGGGATCATTTTCTCTACTTCAAGACTTCAAGAGAGCCCGCTCTGTGTGTCCCACAAAGGGCATTTGTGCTACGAAACCCTGCATGGCTCTATGTTGTCTTATGGGAAGTTGTCTAAGCTTCCTATAAGCCCATATTACCCAGACAGACGTCAAAAGGCTTTGGCTTGTGTTTTTCCTGTGCATTAACACTATGTACAGAACCAAATCAGTTTATTAAAAAGTGCTAATTTCAAGCAAACATCAGTGATTGCCAAAATAAAGGTCTTTGATATGAAACAGTGCTGATATATGTTTGGGAGTACCTCTGTGTAGGTATGTATGCGAGTGGTACCACCATTACTGGAACAGACGTTCCCCCCCGCTGCTCATCCAGTCAGCTGATAGACGGCACTTTCCTGCACTGTTCGCAGAAGCTTAGGCCTGGACTTCCTTATTAGAATCCTAAACTTGAGGTGCATGACAAATATAAGGTGCTGCAAAATGCCAAGTGCAGGCTAAAGGTGAGGGATTAGCTGCAATAAGCCTACACTTTCGCCCCTCTCCACACACAGACTCAATGTGTAATGTGCCCTAATGGCAGAGGTAAATTTAATACTTAAGCTCGGCACACATAGGTCTCCATATCTCCACTCACAGCCACCTACATCGCCGCTCTACCTGCCAAACCACACGGCTGAATGAGCCTATGAGATAGACAGAGTGCTTACTGTAGGTATGGCCTTCTGCTACTCCACCGCTCACTCACCACACAGGGCTGGTGCTCCAGGAGGGGGTCCCAGTGACAGGGGGCCAGTGTTACCTTTACCCCCGGCTCATTCGCCGTGAAGGATTTAGACGTTATTCAATCATGGTTTAATTCGAATACACTTTTCTTCTTCTTCTTTGTTGCTCTCTGACTGTTTTTCTGCTCCATTCTTCACGAAAGCGATATCTCTGTCTTCCTGTCTTTCCCCTGAGTGGCAATATTTGAATCCTCAGACGGCCCTGCAGTATCGGTTCCTTCCTGAAACAAGCTGACACTTTCTCCACCCCGTCTCGCTCTCTCTACCTGATGAGAAAGACGTCAGCGGACATTCCTGCATTCCCGGGTGTTAGATGCTGCTTTAATAGCAACCCCAGAGACAGAAATATGATCGCTTTCAGCGTGTTCCTGTCTCATTCGCTTAGTCGGCTTCTCATTCCGTCTGTTTGTCTCCGTCTTTGTTTCTCTCTGCCTATTCGGTCACATTCAAACCTCCACAATTTTCTCCCGAGACAGAAAGCTGTAACACAGCGTAGGAGCATACACACTGGCATCATAAGCAAGGCTACCCTGGCATCATGATTGCACAGTGTTTACCTGGCACGCTCTTCTTCAGTGGTCACGTCCGCCCACCCTAGTCACCCTTGAGTCAACATCCCCATAACTTCCCAACGTCGTCCGGTCTCCATCAAGTGCCCAGGCCAAGTTCCTCCCGTGGCTCCCCAGAGGCGGCTCACTGGCCCTGGGTATGGCTGAGCCACGAGGCCGGGGTCAGAAGAGGTAAGGAGGAAGTAACTGGAGATTTTTAATTACGAGCCTCAGTGGTGCGATGAGCAGCTCAGCTCATGGCTCTGAGTTCAAGAGGACTGAACAAACCAGAGCATAGTATGGTTCCTGAGTTTTACAGAGTAGGCTCTAAAGCTGCACTTGGCAAGGGTTTGATGTAAAAATACATCCATCTTTCCGCCTAAATCACAAATTGAGGCAGCTTAAGAAAAGAGTGTGCCATCTTCTATAATTGAGACCCTGTGGATTCACCCTATTTGCCTAAATTATGGGTATGGTCACTGGCTCGAAATCTGTTTGGCACACAGGAAATGTCGAACCGAAACTGAACAGTGAAATGTAAAACTGTCCCTTAAGCACCAGAATGCCATGTGCTCAGTCCAGAGAAAGCTGGACGCAACAAATCTTTTCATTATCGCCTTTTCTTTTTAGGTCTGAGGAGTTACACGATTCCGTCAAAGAAGGCCAAAAAAGCTTCTTTTTCCCCCCAGATTTGTTTCCTTGCTTGGCACACCCATGGCTACTTATTCTCTTATTAGCTGATAGAACTACTTATTCTGTGGTTTCAAAGCTGTCACAGGGACTTGTCATAATGAGGAGAAACTCATTTTTGAGATATAGCAATATCCAGACCTTCCCATCATTACAAACATGATACTCAAAAAGACATTTCCTGGTGAGCCATAGCTGGAGAGGTTGACTCTTGAGGTGAGGGATTAAGTTAAACAATTCACAAAAGACTCCTAAAAACTGAGCAGCACTCCAAACACTCTTTATGTGCTGTTCATTATGGTTATGCTGTGATGTTCTGTTGGCATGCAAAATATTGAAGCATACACCACCAGTTTCTTTTACATTGTAACAGAATAATTCCCTTCGTAAAAGCAATGCTTTTATGTTACTTTCTTCAAAATCAAAACTAAATGGTAATCCTCTTCAATTAAAAGTGAACACATTCCACAGTGAATACTTTTAAAATAAAGTACTTTAATTTACTCAAGTAGAAGTAAAAATACCGACCGAAAAAACGACACTGTACACTACCAGCCTCGAATCAAACGCAACATCGGCAAAGAGAGAGGCTAGCTGCAGTCAGGCATCTAGTATCTAGACCCAGACCCAGTTTTATTTCTCAACTCAAAGTCCCCTTAGATAAAACCGTTCTGCTAATAAAAGGACGACCTCTCACTGCACCTTCTCCTCCCCACGTTCTGTTCCTTTTCGTGCTGTGTGAAGGCTACGCTAAGACATGTTGATGGCAGGAAATCAGACTGAGCAATTTCCTAGCGCCACATGTAACACTAGCATGGTGAGGCAGGTTAGAGAGCGGAGACTGGTACCGTAGCATTGTGAAGAAAGAGGTATGACCTGTATGGGCACAGAAAACTGGCGCTATCCAAACAGTAGGAGGAAATCCAGCTTAGAGCTATTATTGAGGCTAAACAGATCGGACTGGGCTGTCGTGTTGGCGGAGAGTTGCGGAGTGGACATTTTGAGTCAGCATCGCAGTAACTACCGATCTCATTTCCTCCTCAGAGCGATGCAAAATGACTTATTGCATGTTGACGTATTGTTTAACATAAACCATTTGGTGGATTATTTTATTCAAAGCTAATTCAAGTGCAGACATTTTTAAATGGAAGTAGAGAACTAGAACTGTTCATTAAGCTATGTAAGAGAACAGAAATTAAACTGGCAACATGGGTACTGCAAAAACATTACGAAGCTGCTGTTTTAAGGGGAAATAAGTTCACTGCTGGTTTCAATGACTTTTTTCAATTCACTTTGGAATACCTCTTTAAAGCCCCACCAGCCATAACCTCACAAACAATTTAAGAAATTCAAATCAAACCGCACAAGTCAATTGTTGGTTTAAAAAGTAAAGTAGAGGTAACAAGTTATTCCTGACAATGGATTTATTGGCTCCCATCTGAATCTTATTTAGACCGAGGCTGCGCCTCACGGAGACAATCACACAGAGCTTTGAGAGATAAACTCTGGTCAGAGAAGCTTAGTTTGGGATTAAATGATCAGGATACTGGAGGAAGACTTTGACAATGTGAAAGCTCATAAGGTGATGAGACCAGATGTGGCAAATCAGGACTGGACATGATACCACAGCTGGCTTGTTTTACATCAACACAGCTTGGTACCACTGTAACATCCATGCAAGCTCACACGCACAATGCACAAAAAACGTAGATCTAATTCTGCAGTGTGCTCATTCAAACACACACACACACGCACACACACAAATGACGTAATGCTGCATTCACATTGTTTTAGTATGCGGTCGCCAACACACCACATGTTTATTGGTTTAAATGGGAAAAATATGTTAAAAGAGCCTGACTGGAGATTGGTGGCAGAGTTAACTTTCCCCAACAAAGACAACTCAAATATTGACAGCATTAGCTAAATGAAGGACATTCATACGCTTGTGCACCTGCTGTTCTTGTCTTGACTGCCAACAATTTGATTGAACAAATTGTATTTAAGAAAAAAGTGCTGAAAGACACAAGCTATTTAAATGTTCTGCTTTGATTTTCACTTTGAGCAATTACAGTTGAACATAAATTACTATCTTAAGCATCATGAAGGGAAATGTTGAAACGAGCATGATATTTTACATTTCTAACAAAGTCACCTTCGTAAGTTTCTACAGATGTGTGTTACTTGCCGTCTTAGTTTCAGAATTAAGTGTGGCTTTTGAAATGATATTATTTGCACAGGGTTCAAAAGTGGTGTTGACCAACTTCTTGGTGATCTGGCTTTCAAAATGTTTCTATCTGTACAACCAAGCAGCATCACGACGCATTTCAGAGACAAAAGAAAAGTATGTTCTTAAGCCAAGAGGCAAAACAGAATTATTATTCCAGTGTTGATACAGAAGTGATTGATGTCTTTTGTAAGCCAAACCAGAAATTACTTACATAAGAGATTCACAATTCAACAATTTCTGCTTTGAGTTTTGAATGATGTAAGCAAACAAATGCTCATTATATTCACAAGTTGTAACACATTTTCTGTTAGCCTGCCATGATATTACATTTCTGTAGTTTCAATAGAGCAGTTTGTAACAACCAACAGAGATAATAATGGAGGTTATTTACTGAATTTTCTCAGGCTTATGTAAACCACAAACCTTATTTACTACAAATAACAAAAGCTCAGAAATGCAAACGTTAATGCAGTTCTTCTGTTGACAAGAATGAAAATAAAAGACCCTTTAACTGCGATTGTGTGGTGCCATTTATTAAGGAGGAATACACACATATACTGTGCACCACACCACAATGTCAGAGTCCTGAACTCTGCACAAAGTTACAAGACAGAGGGTTGACCGGCTCGGCACCTGCTTTCTGCATGCAGTCTGCGTTATGAAAGCCTGGAGCCGGACGGGTCAGTGTTTCACCGAACTGCCTTCAGCGTCCCTGCTCCTCTCACTTCACACTGTCTCTGCTACTTTACACTTAAGACAGGAAAGTCACAGTACCATAATATAGCCACTACTTTCTGCCCCAGCTCTCTTCCCTCTGTGGTGCGTGCTGGAGAAACACTGTGTGTTGACATATTGTATGTCCAAGAGAGGGGATTTATTTAAGTAAATATCAGATAACAGACAACTAGGATATACCCGAAATACAACTTGAAAAAGCCCTGAGATGCATCATGTTTGCTGAAGTACTGTTGTGCATATTCCCAAGGAGATCTCTACAAGCAACATAAAAAGGTTGGATATGACCAGGGTGACACGAGTAGCTGTCCTTGTTTAAATACGTATCAATATTATGAAACAAGCGAGAGCAAGACAGATCACTGCAAAGGTGTCAAGAATTGAATATCACTTGATTTCTGAAAATTCTTGATTGAATTCAATGATTTATATTGGACTCAAATGAACATATCTCACCCAAGGAGACTTTACTTGCTAAAAGAAACATTTAAGGACCTAGCTGACTAGCCGGTCAGATGGTGGGTCCAACACTTTGGTCAAGTGTGGAAAATCGTAAAAAGCTTTTTAGGAGCACTAAGCAGCATATGGCACTGCAGCATGTTTCGGAAATTGACAACATGAATGTATCCAAACAAATGACTTCTACAACCATTTTACATTAACAAATGAAAAAAGTACAATAACTGGTTGTGACATAATACCGACGTATGTATTTTATAGTACAACAACTAAACAATCCTCCACAGGATGAATGCAGGATTAATGTCAGAAGAGTATGATTCTTTTGCCAAATGGCTTTTCTGTATAGCCAACTTGGCGGTAACTATTTATGTCATTAAACTTTTTCCTTCCTTTCAAAGGTTTTTTTTTTTTTAATCCGGATGGCTGTGGTTAAAGCAGGATGGAGGTTTCAGCAGAGGGATGCAGCTGAAGCGAGCCGGCCAAAGCAGCAAGATATCATCACCGTTTCATTAAGTAGATGTCTGTGTTTCGGAGCAGGGTGACTGTGCAGCAAGAGAGCAGGTTTTCTGTAGGACCACACAACTGGAAGAATGACAACAGTGACATGCCTTCATTCAAACGTAGGGAAGGTTGGATCCTTTTCAAGTAATGATTAAATTTGATTAGGCAATAATATTAAATCATATTTTCATGTTTTTTTTTTAAATAGACAGGAGACAGGAGATGGACGGCACAGGAAAGACAAACAGTCCAACGGAATGGCAGGACGTCGAAACGAAACACGCACAACGATATGTTGCTATGGTGATGTCAGCTACAAAGCCAGATATCTCGCTAAGCTAATACAGCATAACACACTTTCCATATCACCTACCCGGTATTCCACCCAGCTCTGTGCTGATCACCTAATTTTACCGTCTCGTCCACTAAAATGATGTCCGGTTTGCCGTCGACCGTCTGCCTGAATCCATGTGAATGGAGCAAGGATTGAAACAGAAACAGAACAGAGGAACTTTTGCTTCTGTTATATTTCAGCCAACCTAAGTGTGCACCCTTGTTGTTGAACACAAGATTCAAATTTGACAAAAACATCGTAACTCAAGGTCCGCTTACTACCTTTCGCTGTGTTATCTACGACTAGTGGATTAAAAAAGCCAATGTCAGATCCAGGCAGGACAGATCTGGCATTGTATGCATCTGAGAGACATGGTCGAAAGCCCCAGAAAAAGTTAGTAAGTGGACCATGAGTTACGATTTTTTTTTTTTTTTTGTCGAATGTACTGTAATGGATGTAGGATGTTTTTTCAGTACAGGTTCTACAGTATATAATACACTTTTTTGTGTATTTGATGAGGCATCTTCTCAGAATTTGCTTGTCAATTTACAACAGCACACGCAGCTAAGATTAGATTTGCCTCCACCTGACACCAAATAACCCTCGTTAGCACTTCAAATCATTACACACTGCAAGGCATCAATTACCATCAACCACAACTGTAAAGACAGAGAGGGGCCCAGAAAGGAAATGGAGCACTGCTGGCCAAGAGACAAGCTGTAACTGTTACAAAAGAGCGAGGACCAAAAACACACAGGAATAATTTCAGACGTCTGCCCTCCCTCCCTCACCACCCCTATCCTGCCTCCGGCACAATTCAATAAGCTGTAAAAATGTGCTGCGTTATGGTTGGATGTCCTCCGTCGCTCAGAGTAGCGTTTCGCTGCGTCAGAGCTTTTCTCCCACAATCTCCGCCCGAATCATGGGTGCTGCTCTCTGTCCAGGGAAGGAAGGAGAGAGGGAGGGAGTTTTCCAGTGGCACGAGCCACCCGCTGACAACTGCCATTCTTTCCCCCAAAAACCACCCCTCACACACACACACACACCGCACACACACGTCCTCCCTCGCCTAAACCCAAACAACTGCTCAGCATTAAGGTGTGGATCTGTCATTAGTTAGCTTGGCCTGGCTGGGTGAGACCGTTGTTATTGTTAAAAGCGAGGGCTGTTTGCACAAGCCATATCTTCGGAGGGAAATGGTACTCCTCTGCGGCTTTTTCGACTCAGCCTGAGTGGATTGGGTTTCCTCTCGCTTTTCCAACCTCTCGTACAGTGTGGTATGATCAGCTAATGCACATATTTTAATCAGCAACAACTGAGGTTGCTGGGAAATGTGCCCAGGGGCATGAACATGATCGGATCTGTTTTCTACAGGATTTAGTCTGGAGAGGAGTGTTGACTCGCTAACTTTTGGACGGGATTATCTAGGATGATTTTCAGCCCAGGTTTTGGCTTAGTTAATGTCTTTTAAAATAAAAAAAAAGAAGGAGGAAAACAGAAACTTTGAATCTTGGATTGAGACAGAAACAGAGACATGGAAGGAGAGTCAGGCAGCAGGACTTGAGTCAGTGATGGATGGCAGAGAGAGCAGTCCTCCCCGGGAGTTGCCTGGGTCTTTTCTAAGTGTTGTTTAAACAGCATGAAGAGCAGAATGACGTTCAGTCAACAGACACCCGGTGCCCAGACGCTCAGATCAGAGCGGAACAGACACACACACAGGCTCGCGGCAGCTATTAATCACCCCGAATCTTCTAAGAATGACACTTCACACCTATCTGAAGGCTACAGGCACCGAGAGATGAGATGCTTCCCTCAGATTCTTGCTGAGGTGTTTGAATGCCTCTGATCCTCTCCTGCTGTCATTACACAACTGCCGCAGAAAATTAATGGTCATCATTTTATCAAGGTGCAGTTTGTAGCATTATAAGATCATTTACAGAACCGGTAATCAACCTAACCAAGTATTTGTTCCACCGAAGTCTGTTTCAGTCGCCAGGAAAGCTGCGGTGGTGGTTGCTAGGGGAAGTTAACTTGATGTTTTTCAGGACAATTGTAGAAATATACCAATACATGAGTTGTTGTACACCTGCGTCAATCTCATCCATTCTTATTGCCATTTTTAAGGCCGTCACAATTTGTCATGGATGTAGGGTTTTTTTCTGGCTCTGGTTCACAGGTCTGGGACCAGGCTACAACAGAAACAGTAAAGCACGCAGTTCTTCCAGAGCAAATGAAGCTAAATCGTCAAAGAAATTCTCCAATGAACATACCAAATAAAGTGTCTCTAAAATGTTAGTAGTTTGTAGCACTTTTTGACTTTTTAGACACAGGTGCAACTAGTAGCATTAATGGCTGCATTCCATTTAGGTGTGGCAGTGCCATCTTAGAATAATGCATGAATACTCCCATGTCAGAATAACAGGAGCTGCATGAATACAGTGTCTCCTTTCCTTCATGACTTGCCCACGGACATTCAGTTTACTTTCTAGTTTGCCAAGATGCTGTTGTTGTGGTGTTAGCTATAGGAGCAGGAGAGTTGTGAGCATCGCTGTCTGGAGCTGCTGTGCTGCTCTGGGAAACCGTCTCGTCCTCTCTGGCTGTTAGCTTCGCAGCAGCAACTGTAGCGTCAGTTTGCTAACCCACAACCTAGCTAAGCTAACCTACAACCTAGCTAACGTTAGTTACATTACTTGCTGCGTCGTTGTTCGCTCTATATAATGATATTTGTCATGGTATTGGATTTCTCCAGAATCGCATACCCCACCTTTAAAATAGAACGCATATCAGAAACCTGGACACACATTTGTTCCTCCCACAGGTGAGAAGCTCAGAAATGTAAAGCAAGCCCGATGGGACTCCCAAAGAAAAGCGGACAGGGTTTAGCAGTTGACTCCCACTGTTTGCTCGGATTTTTTACGCTGTAGCTTGAAGTCAAGATGAGAAGTTTCCCAAGACCTCACCCTGCCTGCCTGCCCTCTGCACCCACCAGCCGCTGGTCATCCCCTGCCACCTAAATGAGCCACAGACTGGACTACACTTTCATCCTGCAGTAGCTTTGAAACCACAGACAGATCTCTCACACACTGTGCTGTCAGACCAATTTGAAACTTGTTTGGAAGACAAATTGTGAACGTTCTAGAAATTAAATATTCACTTTAGAGAGTTGAGCGTACTGTGCACTGAGTGTTTGGTATCAACAGTTGTCATATGAATCATTTTTTGGAGTCTAACTCGCCTGTGTGACACGTGGAGGAGGAGGACTGTATTCAGGTGTGTTCAACCATATGTTGATCTCAGATTTGTTTTTAGCATTTTTTTTTTTTTTTTACAGTTTTGACAAGATGTCATGTGGGAGTGGAGGTCATATGTGTCGTAACGTGTGTGTGTTTGACGTACGCAGATCTGCTAGGTGACAGCTGAGCAGCTGCTCTTTATGGCCAGGGTTCACTCAGTCTTTCGTTTTATACTTACCGTATATGTAGTCCTAACTAACTGTCTAACTAATTGTTTTTCTTATTGCCACCATTCTCTTATTCTTCTGGTTCTGCTTCTTTATCTTCCTTTCCCTCCTTCCGTTTACACTTCTGATTTTCCACATGGTCCTTCCACTTCACCATCTTCTCCCTCCGTCTTCTTCCAGCTTCTCTTCTTTTGCAAACCTCTATTAGCCATATTTACTCTGTCAATAGCAACACCATGTTTTCCACCCCTCTGCCGCAGCTCTGTGAGTCAATGCGTTCACGCCTCTGTAGCTTTACAAGCAAACACGGTTGCGTTTTGGTGGCCTTGTGTAACGGCACGCAGTGCACACGCGTCCCACGAGCTATTAACGCAGAGCCAAACTGCTCCCTTCTATTTGTGTTCAAAGTGAGTATCTTAAATAAGCATGTCTCATGTAAATAAACTCGCCAGGGGAACGAAGGAGTCGCTGATGTTAGGCTTTAGTGTTTTGGAACCACAGGCCTAATTGGTCAGGGAGAGAAAGAATTACGAAAGAGTGATGCAGAGTTTGAGCAGTTAGACTAAATGCAAACAAGCAACATTACAGCATTCAGAGATAGAAACGGGGAGAAAGAAAAGGTGAAAAAAGATTTGTATCTGTTGAAATAAGGGCTGTGGGTGTCCATATGTGCAGCTACAGAGTGACCAAGCAAGCAGCCCAGTGAAATTAGCTCTGCCCGACATCTGTGAGCTATTAAAAGCGACTTCAGGTAGCACATGTCCACGTTAGCCTGAACTGAGATTTACATTTCCACATCTCCACAAAGCATAATAAACAATCAAAGGGGGCGTGTGCAGGCAGGTTACCATCAGTGACCACTGCAGAACACCTCATGTTACTCTGATTGGAGCGTCGCTGAAGAGAGAGGACAAAGGGAGTTATGTGTGTGTGTGTTCGGTGAGCAAAACTGAAAAAACACTCATAGATGATGCACATTCATTCAGTTGTCTGTAGTGGACAGTACATTTACTCAGGTACTGTGCTGAAGTACAATTTGGAAGTACTTGTACTTGACTTTTTAAATGTTCTGCAACTTTCTGCTTCTACTCCAATACATTTCAGAGGGAAATGTTGTGATTTTTTACTCCACTACATGTATATAACAGTTCGAGTTAGGCCTACTAGTTACTTTGCAGGTTAAGACTTTCTATTCAAAACAGAAAATATGTCATATTGTTACAGATTAAACTACCCATCAGCATGTAAAGCAGTTAATATCAGCTCTACCGTGACCAGCTACAACATTAAAATGCTTCTTACACATATATGCATCTGAAATATTCGTCCAATATTGTAGTATGTGGTAATATAACTCTGAAAGGGGTCATTCTGATGCATAGTGAGTACTTTTATTTTTGATATTTGCAGTTATACTTCTGTACTTTCACTTAAGATTTTGAATGCAGGACTTTTACTTGTAATGGTAATAGCCAGGTAAACTAACACCTGTTGTAGACATGTATTGGAAGTTTGGTTTCAAATATATGTATAATTCCAAAATGGATATAAAAGTTATAACACTGTGTAACACAACGCTCAAAATGGTCTCAACTTTATGAGGAACATTTGGTAAAAAGTAAGGCCAGAGTGGAAGTTGAACAGTCAGCAAATTGAACAAAATCCGCCATTCACCGGATTATTGCTCTGAAACGAGATGAGCGATACAAATCAGAAGCTGATGTTTGACAGCAACTGTTGCACTGCAGCAGTCTGCTGGAGCTCCCTCTCCCTCCTCCTGCTCCTGCTGCCCTCAGCAAGGGAAGGGAGGTAGTTCACCGGGTTCCTAGACTGCTGTCTCCCCCTATTGACCAGATGATGTAACTGTAGGTATGGACCCAGTGTGGTGAAACTCACTTAGAAACACAAGAAAATGTTTTTTTACAGTAGCAATAGAACGCGTATATAGCTTATTAGGATGCTAAATGTCATAAATTACAGAAATGTACTGATAATCTTTCTTGTGGACTGATCTTTTTTTTTTGCCAAGGTCTTTTGCAATGACATAATTTCTCTTTCAGTGTTTCCTTCATGATAAAAACGATCATTTTTATTCAAGTATAGCATATAAATAAATATTCCACATGTCTGATTAAATGTTCAAAATCACTCTTTCCCCATACAGCCTTGTAAATATCTATAGGAGAATCCAGCCGAACCAACAGAAT
Source organism: Siniperca chuatsi (assembly GCF_020085105.1). NCBI lineage: Eukaryota > Metazoa > Chordata > Actinopteri > Centrarchiformes > Sinipercidae > Siniperca > Siniperca chuatsi. The sequence continues at coordinate 18,658,065 of NC_058061.1, forward strand.
ATATACTGGCTGGTGGGCAGTGTGTGTTTGTTTGAGAGAAAGTGACTGTGTGTGTCTGCGTGTGTGTTGTCTGTGCTGGTTAGGAGAGGGAAAAAAATGGGATCAAATTCCTTTACTTTGGCGTCACATGCCGTCGCCCAATCAGGTTCGGGCTTTCCTGTGCGGCATGGTAACGCTGTTATAAAGCCCGCATGCACAACGTTTGCAGTTCAAAGCACTCACGCGTTCTGGGGATTGTACTTGGAGACTAGAAAGGAGCACTTTACCGTTTCATCCTACAGAGTTGAAAGCAAACTCTTACCAACTGGCTTGTTTTTGCACTTCCAAGTGCGGATCCGCTTCCAGAAAACACACTCGTCCTAGGAGTCTGTCAGAAGCTCATGCGTAAAGACACTCGCTCTCCAAATCGGTTTTCTGCACCGTAGCAAAAGAGAATCAGCTACCGTTTTTATGTGCATTTCTCACAGTTGAAAGACTTTGATCAAACTCATCTTGGTAAGGTAAAGTTCATTTAGTGGCTTTTCCTCTCGCAAGAAAGCAGAAAAAAAGTCCCCCGTTTCACGCGTAATTTGGCACCAAACAGTTTTTCGCATGAATCTCCTCGACCCTTACCTGAAGATGACGGAGGAACAAGACAAGTGTCTCTCTGATGCCCCGAGCCCGAGCATGTCCGAGGACTCCGCGGGCTCTCCATGCCCGTCCGTCTCGGGCTCCGACACCGAGAACACGCGGCCGTCGGAGAACGGGCTGCTCAGAGCGGACGGAGACTTCAAGAAGGACGAGGAAGATAAGTTTCCCGCGTGCATCCGTGACGCTGTGTCCCAGGTGCTCAAGGGCTACGATTGGACCCTCGTGCCTATGCCAGTGCGCGTTAACGGATCTTCTAAGAACAAGCCTCACGTTAAGAGACCGATGAATGCCTTCATGGTGTGGGCTCAGGCTGCGCGGAGGAAGCTGGCGGATCAGTACCCACACCTGCACAACGCGGAGCTCAGCAAAACTCTGGGAAAACTCTGGAGGTAAGTGTGAAAGTGTGAAGGCTCTACTTTTAAGCTTTTACGCACCGATTTAAGATGCAATAAGAGTGATTTTTGTATGTTATTATTTTTTTTTTTTTACCTCTTTTCTGTTTTGTACATTTACACTTTATTTTTCCCTGCAAACCAAATCAGCTGCATGGTTTTAATCATTTACATAGTTTTTTGTCTTGGAATAGAGCATTTAAAGTACTACACGGTTCATTATTTTGGTAGCCTACATTAATGGTCGTTTTCACGCGCAGACTTCTCAACGAAGGTGAGAAGCGGCCGTTTGTGGAAGAGGCTGAGCGGCTCCGGGTGCAGCACAAGAAGGATCACCCTGACTACAAATACCAGCCCCGGCGGAGGAAGTCGGTGAAGAACGGACAGAGCGAGTCGGAGGACGGCAGCGAGCAGACGCACATTTCCCCAAACGCCATCTTCAAAGCTCTCCAGCAGGCGGACTCCCCGGCCTCCAGCATGGGAGAGGTGCACTCTCCGGGTGAGCACTCAGGTGAGTAGAAACAAAAGTTTTTTTTTTCTTTCAGTCTCCTCAGTAGTTCGACATTTAACTCAGTGCTTGTTTGAATGCCTCATGGTCTCCCCTTTTTCTCTTAAGCTCATTCAAAAACCTTAAAAGTTAAAAAAACATTCCCTATTCCCTAACCCCAGCCCTATTAGTTTGCCTAAAAAGTACTACATTTACTACTAAATGAATGTAGAAAGCAAAATCTAATCTGTCTCATTATTTTTTTAACTTCCAGGCTCCCAGGGGCCCCCTACTCCTCCCACCACCCCAAAGACTGATGTCAGCTCAGGCAAGATGGACCTAAAGCGTGAAGGCGGCCTCCGCTCTCTGCCCGAAGGCCCCGGCGGGCGCCAGCTCAACATCGACTTCCGCGATGTGGACATCGGCGAGCTGAGCAGCGATGTCATCTCCCACATCGAGACATTTGACGTCAACGAGTTCGACCAGTACCTTCCGCCTAACGGGCACCCTGGCTCTGCTAGCGGCCCTGGCAACACCACGCCAGTCAGCTACACCGGCACCTACAGCATCAGCAGCGGTGCCCCGGTCAGTCCGCAGGCAGGAGTCGCCGCAGCCTGGATGGCTAAAAGCCAAAATCAGCAGGGACAGCAGCAGCAGCACACCCTGACCACCCTGGGGAGCAGCGGCGCTTCAGAGGCGGCCCAGGCCCAGCACAGGACCCAGATCAAGACGGAGCAGCTGAGCCCGAGCCACTACAGTGAGCAGCAGGGCTCCCCGCAGCACATCGCCTACAGCCCCTTCAACCTGCAGCACTACAGCCCCTCCTCCTCCTACCCGGCCATCTCCAGGGCGCAGCAGTACGACTACCCCGACCACCAGGGGGGCAGCACCGCCGCCTCCTACTACAGCCACGCGGGGGCGGGGCAGGGCTCGGGGCTATACTCGACTTTCAGCTACATGGGCAGCCCCAGCCAGAGGCCCATGTACACGCCCATAGCCGACAACACGGGGGTGCCCTCCATCCCCCAGAGCAGCCCGCAGCACTGGGAGCAGGCTCCGGTTTACACCCAGCTCACCAGACCCTGAGCCGCCCGGCAGACTGAGAGACAGCACGCTCACATATGAACAGTGACATGTACAGCCACACACACCTAACACACACACACACACACACACACACTCACTCACTCACTCCAAAACACTTTACTCCAGGGAGAGTTCCTCCTCCAGAGCTGCTCCCTGAATCAGACACTTGAATTCGAAGAAGCGGAGAGCTGGACTTGTGATTGGCTCACGTCGTGCCTTGCTATTGTATCTTGATAGAAACTATATATATTTTTAGAAAGATGAAAAGACTTAGGAAAATCCTCTGTGAGGACTTATTGATTGTTGATATTTCAGTAGGTACTGTGTGTTTCTTTCTGTTTTATTCCTTCATACGCTGGCAGTTTGTAACCCATGGGGATGGGGGAGGGTTTGGGTAATTATTTGTACCTGTAGATATAAAACAAAAAGCTTTATATTTTAAACAGTTCAGCAACTAACCACTCATGGTAGTGCAGTATTTGGTTCTCTGTTCGATTTCATACAAGGATTTCTGGGTTTTTTTTGTTGTCGTTGTTGCTTACTCTTTTCTGTGTCATTCAGCAAGTATGGTTTGTATTTAAGCTGTTGATTGTTTTGCTCAAGTTATGTGTCGTGATCATTGGAAAAGCTATTAGGCAATACAGAGAACGAGAGAGAGAGGCTTGGTTTCACAATGCTGTGCTGTCTTGACGGGGGAGACTGCAGCCCTTTCCACCATCCGTGCCTTGGATTTTTACATTTTCTCAAACTTTTGTGTGTGTGTGTGTGTGTGTGTGTGTGTGTGCGCGCGCATGCGTGCAATGGCCACAGCTGAGATTACACTTACCGTCCAACAGCGTGTGTTTGACAGCTACAGGAAGTCACCTTTGACCCCCTTGGGTGTCCAACTGCAGTCTCCCACCATGCTGGTGTCCAAAACAGTCCCTTCACCCTTCCCTCTGGTCCAATCCAGTTTAAAACTTTATTTATTTATTAGCTTTAATTTTATTTGAAAGTAATTATTTTGCATACTATTCTTATAACTAATGAATCGTCCTCTTTGCAATGTAGACGGCATATAATTTCCCTTTTCATTGTTTTTTTAAATTTTGATTTTCAACCCTGGGGGTACATAGACAAAACGGTACACGCTGTAATCGTCTTTTTTTGGTTTATTTATCTTATATAAATGTCTATTTTAAGTATGTATTTGCCTTTTTCTGAGGGTTGGGGGAGGGGGGAGGGAGTTATCTAACGAAATGTGTACGGATTATTTGTTATTTGTGAATTTCCTTTGAGTTGGACTTTAAACTATGGCTGAAAGAACTGGAAAATGTTATCTCAGTTACAAAGGTTTTTACAGTTTTTTTGTTAGGCTTTTTTGTTTGTGCGATCACCAGAGGGACCGTCCATCCTTTCTGCTCTGCAAGCTCCATTTCCTTTTCTCTCCATATCAAAAGAACTGATGTTCCCAATACTCTCCAGTTTTTTCCTCTGTGATCTTGCCATGTATTTGTACTGTCTTTAAAGAATCTTTTGTATATGTATTTGCAATAAAAAAAGAAAATGCTATTAAAAAAAAGAAAGTTTGTCATGTATCCCTTAGGATGAAACGTTCAGTTATGCAACATCACCGTGCTCAATAACATACGACATTGAAGCACCTTCCAACAGATCGTACTTTTTCCACATGCCAGAGTCAGTGAAAGGGTTAAGAGAAGAGTGCCAAGAAACAGGACTAGTGTTTTTTTTCCCAGAAGCCTTGGTTTTTTTCCCCCTCTGCTTTTATTTTCTACCTCCCTCTCTCCCCCGTAAGCTGGTAGCAGCAGGGGGTGAGGCTCTGGGGGACCTGGAGGCGGGCACTCGATATAGCAAGTGCTGTGAAACTACTGAAAATAATCAGAATTTATTTCAATAGAAGATACTTGGGGGAGAAAGAAAGTGGGGTGGACAGGTCCTGCTTAGACAAATTCCTGGTAGGGGAGGAAGAGATTCATACAAACAGGTCCACACTGCAGAACTGAACCGTAACACAGACTTTTAGCTCAAGCTTTGCACCCCATGTATATGAATGATGTCCTATGAAAAACCTTATAACTCCAACTCAGGTTACTTTCATGCTTTAGCTTCAGATGGGCTGTTAAAACCCATAGTAGTTACTCAGACTGCTCAATGGTCAAGATGAAAATGGAAAAAAAGGCTGTTTTTATTCGTCTCTGAAAATAACATTTGGAATATATAAGCAGCATGGGCAGATATGGATGCAATTACATAAACACACAATCTGACGCAACCCAGTGCAATAGGCAATCAATACATATCAGCTTCGAAGCTTTTACTATGTTTTTTCTTTCTTTTTTGAGACCATGTCAGCGGTCTCCTGTCTGCTTCTTAAAAGTGCATCGCTATGAGATCTTTATCCATCTGCTAAGATCCCACCACCGCCATGTTCTCAAAAAACTAAATATGTTAAGATATTACAATTAGGTGATTAAGTCAGTTATCAGACAAAAATGGCAAGAAATTCTAGCCTCTCAAATGTGAGAATTTTCTGCTTTTTTTCTGTTTTATATAATTGTAAACTGAATATATTTGGGTGTTGGACTGTTGGTCAGACAAAACAAGACATTTGAAGGCATCACCTTGGGGTGTGGGCAATTGTGATTTTGTTTACCGTTCAATATAGTAAATGATCAATCGAAAAAGTAATCGATAGGTTAATCAATGATGAAAATTATCTTTAGTTTCAGCCCTGAAATTAGCTAATAATAAACTTATAAATACCTACATAACAAAACTCCTAAAGGTGCTCAGTGACACGGTGAAACCTCTCAGAGCTCAGTTACATCGATGGGGAATCGTCAGATGCCCTTTTTCATGAAACCTCAGAGGGACAGACGTTGTTGTCTGTTCAGAGGATCAATATTACTCTCAGAATTCAGAATGGGATCATTTTTAACAGTTTTCGAAAGGGGATTAGACGTAGTTATGGGGGGAAGTAATTAAGGGAAGGTTTTTTATTAGAAAGCTGACAGCATACAGAGACAGGAAACTTGGGCAGAGAGCGAGAGTGGGGTATGACATATAGCAACGGTCCCCAGCTGGAATCGAAGCGGGTATGTGGTAGTGGTTATATGGTATGCCTCTTAAACACTAGGCTACCAGGACGCCCCATCATTAGATTCATATGGTATTTTTATTGTGTTACGGTGTGTGTTTTGTGTTGTTTTGTTCAGCATGTGTTTTCTTGTTGAGCTGTATGTATTTGTATAAAGCCCCATCTGGGGACAGATGTTCCAACTAGATAAAACTTTAAATGCTGTGGTGTGTTTCATTGGTTGATGCCACGCAACTGTCCCTTTTAAAAGTATTAAAATAACTAAATAGAAATTCCTTCTTTTAAATGCTCTGTATGATACTTTTCCATGGGTACTGAAAGGTCTAAGTATAGAGGGAGTCATATGTTGTTTAGATTGTACAGGCCGCTGAGGCTAATTTGTGATTTTGGGCTATACAGATAAAACTGACTTCACTTGACTAGTGGAAAATACAGCAGGTATAATATTAGGTTTGATCTCAAGCTCTACAGTGTTGGATCTTCTATAAAGTTCTACAGACCTTGAACCTGACATCACACTGACAACAGTGCTGCTTAACATTTGGGGATCTGAATGAGGGGAAATTTCTGAATTTTGTACGATGTACTCGTTATGGGACTGTGGATTTGTTCTTGGTGTCCCTTCAAGCAGAGCATCTGTTACGCAACTACAACTATCACAAGTAATTTACAAGCAAAAAGCAACAATAAAACACATTACACTCCATGCACCTCTTTCAGTTGTTTCTTATTAGTTTTATGAAATATTCGATATCGAATATCTGAGTGGGCACAAGCTGCTCAGCAGCAGACTCCTCCCCTCGGCGCTGGCATCTGACAAAGGTCAAGGAGGGGAAACACTGAGTGATGTCACGCCGCCGGGGGACCAAACACCACTTTCCTATGATGTGGATTATGTGTTAGGCGACACAATGTTTTCGTACTCATTGGAGGCGACGTTTGAACACTCCATTTATGGAAGGTTGAGGAGTCCAACGGGTGAGACGGAGATGTAGCCAAGACTCACTTTGAACTGCATGACTGCTGATGGACTGCGGCCTTGCAGCTGCATCCCCATGAGGAGTTATTTGGAATAAAAAGGTTTTCGATTATCGTAGCCATTGGATAATAAAAGCAGAGGTTTGGTAACTAGTCATTTGAGAGCTACACACATTTCTGTTACTGATATGAGTTTACATTTTGAGTTCACATATGCCAGCAGACCGACGCAGTTGGACGATGGATCTGTCTACAAGCTCTTGTTATGTAAACACCAATTGCCACCACTGTAACAGACATACGATACAACTCGCTGACTGCAAGAACACAGAAAAAAAGTAGCAATCTGTCTCTGGGAACAACATGTGCCAGTCAGAAAGGTGACAGAGGTCATATGACTAGTTGTTTTCTTGTCAGCTGTAAATGCGTGCGGTCTAGTTTAACTGCATCGCAACAATGCATCTAACACAACTGCTACAACTGTAAAGCACTTTAAAATAAGGTGTCCAAATATGATACTGTATTGATTATCACGCTGTAATGTGCCTCGTCAGTACATATTGAGTTCATCATGCAGCATCAGCTAGTTGTTTAAAGTTACAGTCAACGTCTTGCATGTTGTTGATTCCAAATGGCAGTAAAAGGCCACTGTATTTTGAGGACCTGAGAGCCACCATATTACATAATGTGAGTAAACTGCACACTGTCTGTGATGCTTCATAGCCAAGGAAACCAGAGGGACTAAACATGATTTTAGATATACATATATAATATAAAATATAGTTTCTTCACCAATGGTTCAATTTTGAAAAACAACAGAAAGTGATATGTATATGTGGCAGTATATCCTCTTCAATCCCACTGCCTTCGCTGGTCATTACAAACTCATACTGTGCAGCAGAACTTTGTTCAAACCTATAGAACTTTATTTAAGATACCAAATATGTCAGGCAGAATTTAGGGAATATGTGTACAGTATACAATGATGCATAAAATATCTAAAATTATTCCCTGTAATGGAAGGATGCAGTCATAAAAAAACACTCAGTCAAGGTTTGAATATTGCATTCAGTGTTATGTATATTACATGTCAGACAGCACAGAATAATATGCTTTTTCCAACTTTTAAACTACGTAAAAGGCAAATGAAAGGAAACTAGATGTTAAGAGGTCATATTACACAAGTCATTCAAAGGTTCCAAATGGTGACAGTAAACCAGGACATGCAGAGACAAATCATTATCAGATTTAAGATGTATCTTATGACCAGGATGCAGGTGTTTCATCACATAATTGCTACAGACAAAGATTGTTTCCTACTTGTTTTAGTTTCATTTTGATTTATTGTTTCTCCTCAGTGGAGACAGATAATTTGGGCAAATGAGGTGAATGTAGGTGCCTCAGTGATTTGAGGTGTGGGACGGTTTTCAGCCCCACTTCTACATGAAAATCTCACCCTGTGCAGCTTTGATAGTGATCAATCCTCAGATACTGAGGAAATGAAAGAGAAAGAGAGATGGGGTAAGAGATGAGAGGTGAGATAGCAGAGTAAACAAGAGAGGGAAAGACAGATGGCAGGATATCAAAAAGGTGGAGAGTAGGCCGACTGCAGGCAGCAGCAAGTAGCACATCGTCCCATCTGAAAAAGCCATCAGTCTCTGCAGCGCTCGCATGACAGGGGAAATGGTAGTAACAAGCGCAGGACAGATGACATGTTTCATATGGATGTTTTCCACAGCGGACAGCCAAGCAGACAGGTCACGTCACATCAGAGGCATGAGCACCAACTCGGCCAACTAAACTGCGATCACAGCGAGTTCAAAAGCAAAAGCAAAAGCCACATTTTACAGAATCAGGTTCTGCTTGGTGGATGTCTGAGCCCTGACAATGAAAAGAAGATGTTAAAGGTTCTGCACACCAACACAGGGGTTTGCGCTTTTTCTGACTAATTAGAGCTCAAGTCAAAGCTGGGTGGAGCTATGCTGGAATCACATGAGGCCACCGGACTCCATGAACCAATAAGAATGATGAAAGGTGTAACCTCTCCCACTCCAACAGGTACAACAAAATCAATGGGGGAGTCAGACAGACTTTAATCAAGCACAGTGTGTACACACCCACACGCCCGAAATACAAAAACATGTAGTTTTTGAGAGACCAGTTCTTCAGTAGAAAGTAGTTCCAACAAAAACACCGGGCCAAATAAATCCAAAAGTATCCCCTTGCCTAACCCTGTCTCCTTAAAATTATGTTTATATACTACTACTACCTTGCAACAACAAATACATTGAGAGAGAACAGTATTCCCACGTGGATTATGTTCTTTTATCAAGGAAATCTACCAAGCCAAGGGAGTTCATTTTTGATGAACATATCTGCGAAACCGCAGAATATCTGTACTGAATGTATCTATAAAATGTTTCCCGTCAGCGCATTTCATTCATTTTTTCCCCACAACATTGGCAAGTGGCAGTTTTTGCCGTTATGTATAGACAACTCAGAGCACTTGTGAAGGTTAGGGAAATGCTGTTGCCTTAGTTAAATATTGAATATTGAAGTCAACAGTAAAACAGGAGATGCTTACTTTTTATATATTTAACCAAATCCATGATCTTTCCCTGACGAAAGGGGTTGTGTTGCCTAAAACTACCCAAGCAAAGAGTCTCCGGTGTCGAAGTCCTTTCCTTTGTACAGTATGCCCACTATCCACTCTGACCCCCTACCTACATCTGTGCCAAACAACAATGTGCCACTTCTTGGGCTTGAAAATACGTTGCCGAAATCCACGTAGTAATTACATTGTCTCCTAAAATTATGCAAAAACACTTAGTACCATATAAATGTAATTTCTAGGAGACAGGGTTGGCATGCCTTGATCAGGTAAGTGAGAAAAGAGAAATACATGGACAATACACAACAGGAGGTTACTTACATTCATCTATCACTGATTTTTATAAAAAGATATAGAGGTAGATATTTCTATATAGAGGTAGATATTTCTGTGTTTATAAATTATAGCACTACATAATCATGCTGAAAAATTCCTAAATGTAAGGCTCCAGACAGGATGGCAGCCCCAGCCTCTGACCGCCTTCCCCTGCGTCACAACACATACTTCTAATTTACAACTCTGCAAACTCTTAATGATCGTCCCATTACAGGCATTTGCAGGATGCTGATCACGGGTGACAATGCTAGTCAGCTGGATTTGAACCAGAACTAATCTTACAGGCATGTTGGTGTGACGTCAGAGGCTCTGAGTGACAACACTAACTGTAGACTGCCGCGCTGATTACCATCCGATACCCTTCCAGACGGGTAGTCCGGTTATAGGCTTGATACGGTTGACAGTTAAGCACCACACCATTGTTGGAGTAGTGTGAGGTTTGAAAGACGGAGCATGACGGACGCTGGTGAAACTCTGGATTCGGTATGAGCAGGGCAGCGAGGGTACGGGACCAAATGGTTATCTCATCAATCTCTGAGGTCACTAGAGATGAAATAACGTGGTGTTGTGCGGGGTGAAGTGGCAGGCAGGACAGCTAAGAATATAGTTCTGAAAATAACAGCAGATTAGATGAGTTCATTCCCAAAATAGTATCAATTTGGAAACACACATAATACACACACTGCTGTGCTGGGAAAAGTTCATGAGAACTGCCAACAAGCTAATTGTTGCTTATCTAAAATCACAAATGGCTCAAATGCTAATACCAAGTGCTGTACTATATAGTCACTTATCTTAGAATATGTATAGTAAACTTGTTTAAAGTTTTAGAAAGCCAATGCACAATGAGAGACTGGACTGAGTTAAAAAAAGCTAGTTGAACAGTAGCTATGGTAGCCTGCTTGATTCAAACCGAATATCTCCCCATTTACTGCATTGCAGTTTGTCGATGCAGAACAGGGACTTGAAATGAAAGTGGCAGGCGGTGTTAATGTGGGCAGTTTTCCCAAGAAAAAAAAAACAAAACAAAACAAAAAAACCCAATTAATATTCTAAACCAATTCCTCTCTGAGAATCTGTCCCCTCCTGAACCCATGGGTGGTCTTTTCAGATGCAAAATACTACACAAAGACAGAACGAGAGTTAGAGTTTAAGAGCCTGGGATAGAGACACACAGAGAGAGAAATGGACGGATGGAGAAAGACAAAGAGAGAGAGAGAATATGCAGACTAACAACTCTGGAAAATATGGTGGAAGCATGCAGGCATAAAGAGATAAATGAGTGAAAAAATGTATGTGGGAAAGATTGTTGACAAGCACAAAGGAAAATTTGATTGGGTTCTAATTGCTGGGGCTTTCAGTTCTATGTGTGTGCACGTGCATGTGCATGTGTGTGTGTGTGTGTGTGTGTGTGAAACAAAAAAAACATTGACCACAAAAAGTTGTGTGTACTCGACAAGGTACTGTAGCTGTGCTGTGTTGTGGTGTTTTTAATTCCTGCTCACAGGCAACATGCCCTAATGAAACAATGACTTTAATTGCATTGCTGCTGCCATCCAGCAACATGGGAAAATAAAAAACACAACGTGAGCCTCAGTCTGAAAATCAACTCATTATTAAAAACAACGGAGAACTGCATTGTTTTTGCTTATTTAGCTGAGGGGCAACAATATGTACTGTAGAGTTGGCTTTATGGAGCTCCAGGGCTGCTTTTACTGCATGATTCTGACATACTGTAGTCAAAACTACATGGGTAGTTATAAACACACAGATGCCACGCACAAATAAATATATACACCTTCATGTCTTTACAACATTTAACCTCACGTGTGACTTCATATGACTTCCTTATATATATATAATATGACTTCCTTATATATATATATATATATATATATATATACACAAACTATATATATACTATATATATATATATATATATATATACAACTTTTTGTATGTGTGTGTGTGTGTGTGTGTGTGTGTGTGTCTGTGTGAGTGCCTCTGTGTACTCTCCCCATTTCCTTCCTTTCAGGACCCGGTCCAGGCCTCTGTGTGTGTGTGTGTGTGTGTGTGTGTGTGGTGAATGACCTCTCTTTACAAACCTCCTGGCCCTCCCAAAAAGCCACTTCTGATCACAGCGGAAACTGTACATCAATGTGGAAAAGCCAGTCTGGAAGATTTTACTACACATTTACACAGTTGGAGGTCGAAGCACAGGGTCCCAGGTCTCTCGTGGAAACAAGCATCTGGGAACTGAACAACTGGAAAAGCTGTAGTTGTTTGGTGCAGTGAGATTAGTTAATGTGGTCAGGGTTTAATACATGTTCTGTAAACAAACAGGTCCATTGCTGACAAAATCGGCAGTGTGGATGTGTCTCCACTCAAATGCAGTGGTGGAAGAAGTACTCTGATGCTTTACTTAAGTAAAGGTAGAAATACCATGGTCTAAAAATCCTCCATTACAAGGTAAAGTCCTGCATTCAAAATGTTACTTAAGTAAAAGTATAAAAGAATTATCAGCAAAATGTAGTTAGAGTATCAAAAGTAGAAAGTATTTGTTATGCAGAAACACTCCTTTCAGAGTGTCATATTTGTAAAAATTATTGGATATTATTACTGACTGTTTAGCTCATTTAATGTACTTTATACACTACTGGTTAGTTTAATAGTAAAGCACTGCATCATATTTCATAAGCCCCTCGTATGTTTTGCATGTGAAATCTTAATCTGAAAAGTAATTAGTGACCAAAGCTGTCAGATAAATGTAGTTGAGTAATATTTCTCATAAAATGAAAATACTCAAGTACAGTAAAAGAACCTCAAAATTGTACTTAAGTACAGTACTTGAGTAAATGTACTTAATTACTTTTCAGCACTGGCTGGATGTTAGTGGGGAAATGCCTGGATTGCTTTACATCACAAAAAGAAGAAAACTGCACTTTTCTTCAAGAGTAAATGGAGCTTGATGCCCAAAATCATCCAATCCACTCGGGCATTAGACACCATATTGAAACACCTATCCAAGAGCCGCAGCAACAGAACGGGACCCCACCTGACCTGATTAGACCGGATATAATTTAGGCCTGGCCTGACTCGGGTCACAGGCTGGAAAGAAGTTAAACCCAGTGTACACGTGAAGACTTCTAAATGGAGCTAAAGCTTTAAAAGTTGCGCTGACAGCAGATGGTTGAAGCGGTGAAAGTCTGGTGGAAAAATCACATTGAATGAGACGCAGCAACTGGAGCATCAACCAAGATGTCAAGATTTATGAGATTTTAGATTGCTCTTTAGCAAAAATAAAGCAGTTTTAAAGAAACAATGAAAATATAATGATGATAAAAAGAAAATATATACAGTATTTCAGTTATTTTTTGGTATATGTCAAATATGTCAAAAAGCCTTTATATCCAAGTCCCTCTACTTCTTGCTTACTGTAAAACATCACAATATTTTTGATGACTCGTCTTGAACTCGGGGCGTAAACATAAATTTGGACAATCAAATGTGGCTTGGGGCAAATAGCTAACACCACCCATCATATAAAACTATAACTATATCACAGGAGGAGGTGTGCTTTCCAAAGAGCACGGTTGAGCCCTTTATTCATTTCTCCCCATCCTCCTGATCTAAAAATGCGGGCAAGGGAGGTGTGGGTGGAGGCCAACAGTTCTCCATGGATTGGTTTTTGCCCACTCAACCAGTGATCCATTATGGAAGTTAAAGATGCTCTGACTATCACTTAATTGTTACTTTAAAATAAATCTCCGGTCCTTAAGTTTAGTTAATTAAAGCACATTTTTCTCAACATGTCCTCAGGCATATTTTCATCCTGACGTGCTGTGTTGCTGCTGTTCTGGGTATACCGTATATTCCAGTTACTCTCGTGCATAGAATTTAAAATCTTGCCATTTTATTCTCTTACTCTTCTCTGACACATGAACACTGCTTTCCACAAGCGAGGCGCCTTCCAGTATATGTCTTTCAACTTTTCCAGATTTTTCCATTTCAGTCTCTTTCATACAGAATATAATGAGTCTGCCTTTACATTTACCCACCATTTACCATCCTTATCCAGTGCAACTTTTAGTTAGTACAAAAAGCTTCAGTTCCTAGATCACCAACATTTCAGGTAAGTATTTGGATCAGAAACACAAACTCCCAACAGTGTCGATAACAAAATATTGTCCCTATATGGGACATGTAAATGGTGTGAGCTATCATGTCACAGTCTTTGCTTGCTATACTGTTGCAGGTGAGGGACTAAATGCCTTGGTCACTGGCTGCTTGATAGCACTTGCTGAGTGCAAAGGTAGATAATTTTTCATTCACTTTCCTAGATTTTATAAACCTGTCCTGGATTCCAACCAGCAACCTTCCCTCGATCACAGGCCCGCAACTTTCACATCTCAACTGGTCAGCAGCTTTATGGCGGTCTTGAGTGTTCCATCGGGGGTCTTGAATCTTTCTAGTGGCTTGTGGATTGAGGAGGAAGAGCTTATTATTTAGTTGAGGTTTATGAGCTTCTAGGGGCTTTGACAACTGGCCTGCGCGGATAAATCCCTATGAGTTATTTCACAGCAGTAGAACAGTTCACTGATGCAGTAATGAAAGTGGATGGCACAGCAATCTTCCCCAGGACTGAAGCTTGTGGGCAGAGAAAGCTTGATACTGCTTTGTACATGCAAATACACACGGACAAGCAATACTTGTACACACATGCATGCTCACAGACAGATGCTCTCAGATAATGTCAACCAGTTTATGCCTGGTAGAAACTTTGAAAGAAGTGAAAATGTGAGGTGGGGAGTGAGGGGGAAGTGTGTGTGTGATAACAGTCTGTACTTGGGAGCAGTATCACAATCAATATTTTTATACTAACAATGGATTGATTGACCTGTGTAATGTGAAAGGGGTTGCTCGTAGTCACGAACCAACAGAAAATCATCATCCAACTCTGCACTTTCCCTTAACTCTATGAAGCTTTATAGCCTCTATCAGTTCATTGTTATGATTTCACAGCTTTTACTTTTGATTTACTCTCATTGCTCTAATCAACATAATTTTCAGTTGTAGCAGGCAGCTGCCCAGCACCAACCTAAAGGCAGACAAAGTTAGCAACTCGCTGGTGAACATAGTGGAGCATTTAACAGCTTAAGAGCCATTTTTTCCCCTCAGGAGTTGGTGGAGACCAAAAAAGAGCTAAAAGGAAATTGAATATTGGACTTAATGTCCCTTTGACATATATTTTCAATTCAATTTATTTATATAGTGGCAATTCATAACAGAGCTGATCTCACTGCACTTTTCCTATAGAGAAGGTCTAGACTGTACTCTTTATAATATTATTTACAGAGACCAAACAATTCCCACTTAGCAACAGTGGCAAGGAATCTTCCTTTTAAGAGGTAGAAAGCTCGAGCAAAACCAGACTCAGGGTAGGCAGCCATCTGCCACTGCCGGTTGAGACAGAGAGAGAGAGAGAGAGCATACAGTAATAATAATAATGATAGGAATAATAATGATGATAATAATGATGATAATAATAATAATAATAATAATAATAATAAGTGGGTGTTGAGCAGAAACATGGGGGGAAGTAGGTGCCTTGCAATCATAGATCCAGATTCAGAACATGCATTAATGGGATAAGAATGCATACAGATGGAGAGGGAGAGAGTAGAGAGGTGCATCATGGGAAGTCTCCCGGCAGTCTAAGCCTTTAGCAGCATAACTAAGGGATGGTTCAGGACTCACCCGAGCCAGCCCTAACTATAAGCTTTATCAAAGAGGAAAGTCTTTAGCCTACTCTTAAATGTGGAGATGGTGTCTGCCTCCCGAACCCAAACTGGGACCTGATTCCACAGGAGAGGAGCTTGATAGCTGAAGGCTCTGACTCCTATTCTACTTTTGAAGTCTCTAGGAACCACAAGTAACCCTGCATCCTGGGAGCGCAGTGTTCTAGTCGGGTAATAAGGTATTATGAGCTCTTTAAGATACGGTGCCTGACCATTAAGAGCTTTGTAGGTGAGGAGAAGGATTTTAAATTCTGTTCTGGATTTTACAGGGAGCCAGTGCAGAGAAGCTAATATTGGAGAAATATGATCTCTTTTCCTAGTTCTTGTCAGTACACGTGCCGCAACATTCTGGATCAACTGGAGAGTCTTAAGGGACTTATTCGGGCAGCCTGATAATAAGGAATTGCAATAATCCAGACTAGAAGTAACAAATGCATGGACTAGTTTTTCTGCATTAATTTGAGACAGAATGTGTCTGATTTTTGCAATGATATGTAGGTGAAAGAAGGCAGTTCCTGAAGTTTGTTTCATGGGGGAGTTACAGGACAAATCCTGATCAAAGATAACTGAGGTTCCTCACGGTAGTGCTGGAGGCCAGTGCAATGCCATCTAGATTAACTATATCTTTAGATAACATGTCTCGGAGGTGTTTGGGGCCAAGTACAATAACTTCAATTTAACATCAGAAAATTGCAGGTCATCCAGGTTTTTATGTCCTTAAGGCATGCATGAATCCACCTAATGTCTGCTAACATCAGCTAACATTAACAACGTGTTTGTTTATCCAGTTTTGATGGGGTTTTTTATCTGGTATTTTCTCTGCCCTTTTCACAGTGTGATTTGTAGACAGGAGGAGAGCACTTCATCTTTACCTGTTGCGTTTCATCCTCTTGTAGCCGAATTGCGTCTTGACAGAGATCACCATCTGATGTATTTCACTACCTTCTTTGACTGGACCGGATCTGACCATGCAGACAACAAATTTCAGTAACGCCATCCAACCAAAACAATGGCTTGCTGTAACTCTGAGGTAATCATTATTACTGATACTCACACACAAAACCAGGATAACAAAGAAAATACTGTTTTAGCACAGTGTATTGTATCAGACATTTATTAACAATGAAGTGAAAAGCAGAGCTTTGTGGCTGGGTTGTCTGTTGTTGCGGCCAATGTTGTGGGGTTGACCTTGAAACTGAAGGAGGATCTTGGGTGTTGGTCATGTTTTTCCTGTTCCAAGTCTGTGAGGTACTGAAGGATGTGTATCTGTGCACGTGTGCACATGAGGCAGAAGAACAAGGGGAACGCCTACAGGACGCGAGGAACATGGATGGAAACAGAGGATGGAGAGAAGCACATGACGTTAGAGAGAAGCTCTGTGCTTTCTTCAACACCCGCGAGGGAAGATTGCCCAGGCATGGTGTAGTGTGATATTCCAGTTTCAGCTACATGAAAATCAAAGACAGAGTACATGTACACATTGTGTATAAAAAGTTTCTTTAGCCAAAAAAAAAAAAATCTGTGACAATTTAAATTGTATTTTGTAATTGTTCCTGTGTTTATTGTGTGCTTTAAATACATTGTAATGAAAATCCTTTTATTATTATTCATTATTTCCAGTACACTGGAATCATCATCAAACCCTTACTAGAAATAGGAATTGCATGTACTGAAGTAAAGGTTCAGTCCTGATTGAACAACTTATGCTTTGCTGTGAAATTTAAATTACACTATGGCACATCAACCACAATCTGCCATAAATATAAATAATATACTTCCATAATGACAGTTCCAAAAGTGCTTCATGTGAGTATTCTAGTTGATTTTGAGGCCTACACAAAAACAATAACTGCCAACAACCTTTATCTGTAACAGCATTTTTAATTTGATTTTTAATGATTATCTTGTATTGACACATTAACAACATTCATTGGGTCAGGTCTTTCTAGCCACATAGATATTGTTACATTCCATTTCCTTCTTTTTTTTAGCAGACAGATGTAATAATGTGGCTTATATGAAGACAATGAACAAACCTTGCACAGTATTTGCAACATTATTGTAGTACTTTATGTTAACAACTTAAATTATTTTAAAAAAAAGTGTCGTCTCAATAACATGAGCATACAGTAAAAACGGCATTGAAGGTTTTTGTTCTGGATTTGGAGAGTGTGTTTTTAGGTGAGGACAGTTTTCCTAAGGAACTGGTAATGGCACTGGGGGAGGGAGAAGAGATGGCTGAAGGCCCCCAGTGGGCCCTGTACTGTAAACGGTGTAAATGTGATCACACAGTGTCGATTCTATTATTTAATCTATACTACAGAGGCCATATATTTATCCAATACTACCAGCAATCTGTCTTCTGTTTGGGCTACCTTTGGAAAATAGAAAACACACTGAACTTGTGGGAGACCTGTTGACGCAGTAGAAAAACACATATATTTACTTGTTGCTTCAATAGCCGTCGCAGCAGCATCCCAACATTTATCTTTTTTGCTGTTTGTAAAAAAAAAAAAAACTCCCTGTACTCCTGCAACGTTTTCTTTTATGCGAGAGTTTGTGTTTGTGTGTGTGTGTGTGTGTGTGTGTGTGTGTGTGTGTGTGTGTGTGTGTGTGTGTGTATATATAGGCCATTCACTGTCCCTCAGGTTGGGGCATGTTGATATATACTGGGCAGCAGGATCTGCCCTGTCTCCTTCTCCTAGGAGTATTTTTAAATTTGAGAGGTCATTTAGCTCTTTGAAATCTGGGATTGCAAACAGATGTTAACATTGTAGACTTGTAGTTAAAATACAAATACAAAAAGTGAAAACTAAACACTACATCTCTCTCTCTCTCTCCTTGTGTCTGTCTGCTTGTCTCTCTTAATAGAAGCTTATCTGTCAATAGAAGCTTATCTGTTCCTTTAGATGCGCAAGATGGACAAGAGGAAAAGGGTGTGTTACGTGGTGTCACTTTAATATCACTTAATGATGTACAGCCAAGAGTGACACAAAGTTTTTAGTTAAGACAAATAGGACCAAAAAGATATCCTGCCCACAGAAGCTAGTTGAAGTATTCAATTACATTGCAAAATATTGGATTTATTGCTGATTCTCTCTTCATAGATGCTAGTGCTAACTACTTCCGTCTCTTTGCTGTAGTTAGTTAACGCCAAAAGGTCAAAGCTAATCAAACAAGGTGAGCGAACTATGATAGCTGTTTTCTTTCTTTGTTCAACACAATATCAGTATTGTTTAATATTAAATGTTGACAAAAAGCCTATTTGCAATGGAATAGCAAAAGTGACATTTTCATATGACAATGGAGATCAAAACTTAACTAACTGTTTTTAAGTCTCTAAGTGCTCTTTTTTTTATCTCCCTCCATCCATCTCTCTCAACTTTGTCCCCCTATATCTTCCTCTATTTCTGCTGTTCAGTTTTCTATTCCCACTAATAATTTCCCTTTCCACTCACAGCTCTTCAAAACACCCACTCACCTCACCCACCCACCGACCCAATGTGTGAACCATCCTCCCTGCCAAGGAACACACACACACACACACACACAAACACAAAACTAGCTCACACACATGTACAGAGCCACCACTTGAAACGGCCGCTGCACTGTAATAGATAGGCAGGGCTTTGGATGGTGACACCTCGTATCCATCACTGGGGCTTATCTGTCGGCCAAGCTGGGAGGTTCGACACAACGCAGCCAGATGTAGAGGCAGCAGGGAGGGAGATCATCCCATCTCTGCTCTTCTGCTAACCACCTAGTGCACTGCACTGCATGGGTTAGGGGGCGTGGAGAAGGAGTGGGGAGAAAGAGATTAAAGAGACAGAGGGAGAGTACCAGCTGTTCTCTACCAATAAATAAAAATGTTTTTGGGGGGATGAAAATGCTGCAAATGAACAGATATACCGGCTGATTTAATCAATGCTTATTTGCTTCTTTCCAAGAGTGAGATGAGATGAATGATTTGTGCTCTTTCCAAAGTTCAAAAATACACCTACCAAAAGCACTAAAAACATTATTATTAAGCAGTGTGTCTTCTTTGTTTAATTGATACATAAACAGAAATGCAAAAAAACAAACAAACCAATTTGTGCTTATAAAGGGGAATTAAAGGTCCAGTGTGTAGGATTTAGTGGCATCTAGTGGTGAAATTGCAGTTTCCAACCATTTGAATACCGCTCGCCTCACCCTCCCCTTCCAAGCATGTACGAGAAACTACGGTGGGCTGTAGCAACATGGCGACCTCTGTGGAAGGGGACCCGCTCCCTCTGTAGATATAAAGGGCTTATTCTAAGGTAATGAAAACACAAGGATTCTTATTTGCAGGTGATTATACACAAATGAAAACATACTTATAAATATTGTATTCCATTTCTGCCCATTGCTCCTCCTAAATGTTACATACTGGTCCTTTAAATGTTGGAAATATTTCTTGACAGACAACAATTGATGTGCTCAATACTTCTGTAGAGCATCTCTCCCTATAGCATGCATTGCCCAATTTTGGCTAGCTAGCTAGGGTAACTACATCCTGCTTTAGCTCTGTACTTAACACACAAACATAAGATTGTTATCTATCTTCTTATATCTCTTCTTATCCTCTCCCTAAAGTATTCTTTTAAACATGCATTCATTTTTGTTTGTTTGGGCCACTTGGGAGCAGCGCAACAAGCTGCAAACACACCATTGACATATGATTAGATTAAAATTGATTTGGTGAACATGTTAACAAACATAGTGGCTTATTTTTCATCGAGCAGACACAAAGCAACATTAGCATTCATTTGGAGTCGTGTTTGTGACCACCTGACAAATGTAAGTCCAGTATTCCCTCTCCTTTTTGCTCTGTGTGGCTCTCCACCAACTCCTGAGAGAAATATCATCATGAGTTTAGTTGCTTAATACTCCATTATGTTCACCAGCTATAGTGCTAACTCTGACTGTCTGGTGCTGGGAAGTTAACGTACAGCGGGTATAAGAATGAACTAAAACCAAAACAATAAGTTGAATGACATTAAAAAGCTCTGTAAAGCTGAGGGAAACTGCAGAGTGGGGTAATAATGCTTCGGTTTGTCACTAAATGTGACCCCTTTCACATTACATGTAGTTATTTAAACCATTGTTGACATAAAAGTATTGATTAGAGGAGATTTAAGGAATCAGAGATGGGAATGAGAGCAAGGAACAGGAGGAAGGAGAGAGGGAGAATGTGTCATATTCTTTGTAAGCCTATGTGTGTTTTCATACATTAAGGACATGTGCACATCTGTTGGATAGGGAGATAACCTTTATGATGTCATCGGCAGTATCTGGCAGCACTCTGTGGTTTTCTATCTCACACACACACACACACACACACACCAAACCTCACAGCTTTATCGCACCCCAGCCCTTCAAAAAGGGGCTTATCACTAATCACGAAATCATGATTTACAGCAGTGGATCACCCTGCAGCGCTCACACACAAGTTTTCTGAGTAACTAAACACATGTTAGAAAGCCTTGTAATACTGGGAACATGGCCAGGTCATCTGCAGAAAATATTTCTGGATGCAGATAATATAAATGAAACTTGTTGCAGAGTTGAGACAATTGATTTTGTAGATAGTTTGTCTCAGTTGGCTAGGTCTGTAGAAAGACAGAAACAGTGAGAAAAGCAATAAATTCAATGTTATTCATGTTCAAAGGACTTTACCTTTTCATAAATCATTGGATCATTCAGCTGTTGTATCACTTTAAAGGCTGACTGTGTAGATGTTACTGTTGTTATGTTCATTTCATAGCTTTGCTATGGGTGTTTGTTCTGAAGAGTGAAGAATTTGATAATAGGACTAAAAAACAATATGTGTTCCAGTAAGGTGATGCCGTGGAACTTCCCAAGTAAAATGGTTCCTACTCTGTGTGTTTGTCCTGTAGATGTCCGGCCTAGTCAGGGCTGATAAAACACAGCCCAATACAGGATTGTATAATATATCTACAGTCCTGCATGGTTAACTCCCAGAATGTGGACATTTCATTCAGATCCTTCATAAAATTTGATTCAGGAAGAATGTTGAAAATTCAGTGGATGGTAGAAAATTATCTTAGCGTCTGCCATAAGCTGGTAAAAAAAAAAAAATGATATTAGGCCGGTGTAAAGTAACAAAAATCCATCATCTTGAAGGAAATTCTCTTCCACCTTCAAAGTCATCCGATGTGCCCTGGTGCAAGGCACTTTCAACTCCAAATACATCACAATCATACAAATGTAATGCAAGGGACTGGCTAAATAGCAGATAGAGATAAATTGAGGTTATGTTTCTTCATTTCTTTCCCCAACATATTGCGTCGCGATACTAGACGTTATTTTATTCACAATCCAGAAGACTGATCATATTTTTATCCGGACAGAGGGCCAGGACAAGTACAGTGTGTGATTTCTAAAGTTAGTTCAGAGATTCTACAGATGCAGCAAAACATATCATCATAACTTTCCATCATGGTAATTGATAGGCTGTCTGGGGGAAAAGGAGCATTCCTGTAGCCTGACTCCCGTGTCTCATTTTCACTAATAGGACATTGCACTGGGGAGATTCTGGCTCGGAGAAAACAAGGAGCTCGTATCGGAGAGCGGCCAGGGAATGCAGCAAGGCAGACAACAATTCAGAGGCAAAGTAAAGAGAGAGGGATGGAAGATGAGAGAGAAGAGTGTACAGAAGGAAGAGGAAGAGAGGGAATAAGAATAATAAGAGCAAGAGATGGAAGATTTGCCAAAGTAGTAGTCTCTGTTTTTTTGGTTTATGCAGAGGGATGAGGTCCTAGAGCTGTGAAATTCAAGTCATGGAGTGGGAGAGGTGGGACGATCACGCACACACTGAGAAGTGTTTATGCTAGCAGATGCTTCAGACATACCTGATCGAAAGACCATTCTGCAGTGGTCTTTCATCATATTGCATCATCTCATAATCTTACAAAGCTTGGTAATATGAGGCTCTACTATGAAAATAATAGTAATAGCAGCCCGGCCTGTGGGAGTTATGTTAGCAGTAGAAGCAGTAGTAGACTTGAAGTGGATGTTAATCATATTTCTCTCTCAAACTCGTGAAACATCTTGCAATGCTACTCATGCCACTAAAAAACAATAAAGCCAGCATATGCAAACATGACTTGCATGAGAAATGCTCTGTATTTCTTGGTTAAATGACAACGTAAAGACAAAAACATCAATCTTACCTGATTGGTTGACTTTGCTCAGTATTTCCAAAGAAATCCAATGATTGAAGTGATTCAAAGAATCACTGAACATGGGCTTATTGGTGCTAATGAAACAAGGCCCTCCTGTGTTTTGCCTGCACTTTCTGACTTCCTTAAGTGATGCTACCTTTTCTTCTTCCTGTGATTCTTCTTCTTCTTTAAGATTTTCTAGCAGCTGGCATCCTTGATGTTGCATTACTGCCTCCTTCTGGATGTGAACCCCATGAACGTCCAGTGAGATCGGTCCACTTACTCACAGAAAATCAAACAGCCATCTTCTGCCCTGCCCACTGACTCCACACTCTAATATACTTTTTACATTAGTCTCTAATAGTCCTAATTTTTATAATTCTGTAATAATTTCCTGTCTTTATACTATAAAGTTTCCTGCATGTTATAAGGATACTGTATGCTCTACTGTTTCTTTTCTCATGGCACTGATCACAATGACCCGTCAGATGTTTTTTCTATTATGAAAAGTGTACTGTTAAAGGAGTAGTTTTACATTTTGGGAAATATCCAATTTACTTTCTTGCAGAGAGTTAGATAAGTAGATACATACCACTCACTCTCATGTCTGTATGGTAAATATGAAGCTACACCCGGGAGACTGTTAGCTTAGCTTAGCATAACCTCCGTAAAACCACTTGTTGTTTTGCTTTAGATGTGCTGGTAGGCAGATGTTGTTTCTGGAGTCTCTAGGAAGTAACTTTTTTATGGGAGGACATAACCCACAAACGTCCTTTTTTTCACTTTTTTTTTTGCATAGATTAAACAAACCGAGATGAGAACATGTTAATTAGTGAGCTTTAGAGGTGCTGCTAGGTGGATTTGGTTACCTTCAAACACAGCCTGGCTAACTGTTCCCCCTGTTTCCAGTCTTTGTGCTAAGCTAAGCTAACCACCTGCTGGCTATAGCTTCATATTTCTCATCTAGCTGTTGGAAAGAACGCAAATAATTGTATTTCCCAAAATGTGGAACTATTCCTTTAATATTATTGTCGAATTTTCTACCTTTTTCCCATTTGTTCGCCTACTTCTTACGATACCGACTCTATTTTGGTCTTCCTTTAGTTGCATTATCCTAATACTGTTCCCACTCTTTTTTTAATATTGACACAACATGTCCTTATTTTTGCTTTCTCATTTCTTGGAATACCTAAATGTAATGATACCCGGATGAATTTGACTTCTTTCCCTTGACTAACTATTCTTGAGTTAGTGAACAGGATTTCATACAGCAGATCCTGATGATTGCTGGATGCATGTAATTTAATATTGTGCTGACACTGAATCACTACATATTAGTGCTTAAGTTGGTCTCACCTGTTCATCCCATTCTGTGGACTCATTACTGAAAATGATTAATAGCATTGACTAAAAACATTAATTCTTCACTTGTTGAAAGGGTTAAAGGTTATCACTGAATTATCACTTGGAAACCTGGGCAGCTAAACTGTCCCTTACTTTCCGACTTCATCATCTAAATTTGTGTAGCATTCATACAAAACTTCCTTCAGGAAATTCATTTTTCCAGTATACCAGTGCGTGACTGCAGGGTTACAGTCTGTACAAATACTCCAAAACAAGCGCTCCAGCTGATGCCCCCACTTCCTTGCTCAATCAGCCTATGCTGCTCTTTCCATTGTTGATTACAGTTTGTTTTACATCTTCCTGTATTTTGTTAGTGAGTTATTATGTATGTTGTATTTTGGTTTTGCTGCCAGCAGCAAATTCCCAAAAGAGACTATCAAGTATTAAAGTCTATAGTCTAAGCCTTTAAAGAGGGTGTTCTTTACTGTGATTATGGGCACAAATGAAACCTCAAAAGAGTTGAGTAAGGTAGAATTAGGAAAAATAAGCTGCTTTATGCATATTATGGCAAACCAAATGTGTGTTTGTAACTAACAATACATATTATGTATACTTAATGTTGTCTATGGAAATAAAGACATTTCCTGAAGCTAATACGGCTTTGCAAACACAACCCATTATGATTAAACCTGAACCAAAAGCTGGGCTCTCCATTTTGGCACTCGCACCGTGTCAGTGCAATGGTCCCCGGTGCTGAACTACAAGGAATGGCTCATTTGACCCACTGGCTCAACTTACCCTTTCCACCACTACTGTAAGCATCACCTAAGTATGAACGATGACAGTATCATTGGTTTATTTTAAACTACAGTGATACGAACATACACGTATGTAGTATAGTTTGAGTGATCAGAAGCATGCAGATAAAAATTCTAAAAGAAATGAAAAGAAATGAAAAAAGCACTTTCAGAGGTGGTCACTTTCAGGTTACTCAGAGAAACCAGTGGCCTGTACTACAAAGCAAGTTCAACATACCCACGATATATTTTCGTTATATGGCTTCACTAACCCTAACAACCGCAATCACGGGTCACACGACAAGTCAACCCAGGTTTTCCCAATCTAGCCATGAGCGCGTTCACATAAAAAGAGGCGGTGTTTGCAGCATATGACCAATCGAAAACTTGGTCTATTGTCTATGTCTACTGGCAGTAGCACGGCATATTTTACAAACGAAGAGCAAACTATGGTATTAGACAAATACGAGGAAGTTAAACACATAATCCAGGCTAAAAGCAACACAGTTGCAGCTGTCAAATGCAGAAAGGAGAGCAGAATATCACTTCCCCATCATTAGGGCACAAGTAGATCTGACTGTAATTACGTGTGTGTATTCCATTAAATTAATGTGTTGCTTAGATGTATTCTTATGGTGTGTATGACAATTTTAGCCTTATTCTTTGAGCTGCAACCCCGGCAGTGTGAAACGGACTTGGGAGCAGAGAATCTATATCTCTCATATAAAAAATCGTCAGGGAAAGTAAAGGGCTTTGCACACTCTTGCCCTCCTAAAAGACTCTCTCACGATCTTCACACCGAGCTTCACAGAATCTTCTCACGGAGCTATTATTATTACGACTTAGGTCTTATTAATACATCCATGGATCTTCTACGAATGGTGAGGCCATTTTCCAAGAGAATTGATTGGTCAGCAGGCGGTGCTTTTATACGCGTTGATCTGTTAACAGAACCTGCTGCAGAGCAGGTGAGGTGTGCAGCATAAGTTACCATGGCGACCCCGAAAACCCAGGGTTAAACCTGAAGTTACCTCGCTAACCCCAAATCCTGCTTCGTAGTACAGACCTCTGGTTACGCAGGTAGTCATAGAACGCATTTACTGCAGTAACCTGGTTACTGTAAATCTGTGTACATGCAGCAGGTCAGCATTCAGATTTCTCACCTACCAACGACATTATTGTGGAAGCCTTACTGACTTATTTTAACTGTATTTACAATAGAAGATGTTGCTCCCACTTTGAGTGGTCTGTGTGTGTCAGATGCGATTCAGGCGATAATTCTCTGCAGGTTCATCACTAAGAGCAACCCCTTTCACATTGTCACATTGTTTTCACATTGTCATGTTATTTGCCAGCATTACCAAAGAATATCAAAATCATTCGTGAGTTGTCTTCAACTCAGAATGACGATGACATTAACACTTTAAACAAGGCGCACTGTATTATACGGCAGCGTTCAGAAGCTTGCACACACCAATATCAAATCTAAATGAAAAAATACCTATCCCAGCATCTACTTGAATGTAAATGTGTGCACCATACCTCCCGGCTGTCCAAGTGGAGCAGCCCTGGATGCACCCAGGTGTAAGTGTGTGAAATTGTGAGAGTGTGAAGAAGGACATTTGACGAAAAAGAACATACCTGCTGAGTGAATCTTTGCTGGATAAATAACATCTAATAAAGTCAAATAAAGCTTGGTAGGAAGACTAGTGTGACCAAACAGATCACTTGGCAGGAGCTCGGTATTGCATAAGACAATTTGACAGCAATCTTAAAGTTAACTGTTTCTTTCCCCCTTTCTCTGTATTCATGTCGCTTCTCCTCGTTACTAAAACTCCCCTTTCCCTGCATATGATTGGAATTATTTTGATGGCTCAGAACAATTAAGCTTTGATGGACAAGTGTGGAATACTTGCATGAGCAGAGCATGCTGAGAGATTGAGGAATAATGAAAATAGGGCTGAGGAGACGATGTAGCCCCTGAGGAGCACCAACCCCTGTGTGGGAGTTGGATGGAGGAGGCAGGGCTGAGGCTCATTGCTCATACGGGAGCAATCTTATCTTACTGTCATTAATAGCATTCTGCTGTTCATGCTGTACTACTGCTCTCCTTTTAAAGAACTCGGGAACTTTACAAGGTTTTTCTTTTACTGTTGGGACCTTGTTCTGGCTTTGGGGCCTCCGACACAGTCCCGGCCCTTTAAAGGGTTCCTGTTCCTAAAGTGCAACCAAACATGCAGCACATCCATTTTTAATTCACCTTTCCACTTCTGCATGTCCAGCCATTATCAGTATTAATGAAAAAAAAAAAAAAGAAGCCTGTAATCTAGGTATAATTTCGATGCGGCTAAGTGGCGCAGTCCAGTTTCCAGACATTTTACCAAGATTAGGTCATTCCTCTCATTAGCTGATCTATAGAAGGTCGTCCACGCATTTTAACACACTTTGTTCTCAAAAGGCAAAATATCCCAAGTTGAAGCGTGAGTTTTAGATTTTAAGATTTTACAAGTGGTTCCAAAATCTCAACTGGTCACTACAGGTAATCATAGGCCTTTGCTGTCCGGGCCCCAGGTGGGGGGATCTTGAAGCCCATCCCAGCTGATGTTAAGTGAGAGGCTGGGTACAGCCTGGACCCTTGACAGGTTGCCAGTCTATCCAGATATACATACTGTATTGACAGACACCCACTCAAACCTATATACAGTTGCCAGTGATCACCATACAGAAAGCAGGCACAGTTCTTCAAACTGTATTCTGATGAAAAGGTCTGTTCAAGCTAATAATTATCCTCTTTCTAAAGACAAAACGAAGAGATTAAATTCATGACAGGTGTTATTGGAAACGTGGTCTTTTTGAAAAACACATCTGCTGTGAGATGCAGGATTTCACTCATTTTGATAATGGTCTCATTTATTCATTACACCTAACATCATTGCTTGTAGCTCTTCACAAGCCAGTTTTTTGGATAGATGTGGGCAAAGTGTGGATGGGCGAGTTGCTAGTAGCTGTTAGCATCAACTAGAAACAGATCAGCTGTCAAAACAACACCCACTCAGCCAGAGAGCGTTTAGGACATGCAGACGAGGAATGGGGGAAAGGAAGTGGAGATGTGAGGAGAGCAAAGGAATTCTGGGATGCACAGACCCTCCTCCCTCCTCTGGCCTCCTCTCAGCCCTCCCTCCTCCCTCTCTCTCCCTTCCTCAGTCAGGAAACCCCCAGCGGTTTTGAGTGGAAACCAGATCTCTCATCTCTCGTCTGCATGTTGCGCTGGGATGTCCCGGGCTCATTATCCTGCTCATTATACTCCCCTTTTATTCCCAAACATAAATACCATCTCCCCCATGTCTTTGTCTGTCTCTCCCTTCCCCTCTTTTGCTCGATCTCTCACTCATTCTTTCTGTGTGTTCGTCTCTCTCTGTCAATGTCTCTGCCTCTCAACCCCCCCATCTCCACCTCAAGGTCCCCAGTGGACCATTAGAGGGCCAATGATGTAATCAACTGCTCATTAGTCATCGTGATTGACAGCTGGCATTGTTGGGGCCTCTGTCATAGCCGTCACAGTTCTCAGAACCAGCTGTCCTGTCAGCAGCACAGTTCCTGAGTTTTTTTTTACCAGGCTGACTAATATCAGAAATTCAATGGCTTAATATTTTTTTTCCACATTCATTTAGATTTCCCTACCCACCATAGCTCTATATGCTCACAGTGAAACCGGAAAGCCCACAGTTAAACTAGAGGCCTTGACCCACCAATTTACTGTATGTAAAGTAGAAGATTTGAGCATTCTGAATGGCTGCCTATGGGGTATCACATATATTCAACAGAGACTCCGAGAGAAAAACAGAGGTTTGAGTATTGATACGTCACGTGTGTTTCTCTGAGTTGATTAGATGATGACAGATGCATTTGTAGACATAAAAATGTATCACAAATGCTTCAAATATGCTATGTTACACTATGTCTTTGCATTGCGCTAAACGTGTATGCATCACATAACAGAATTATCAGAAACCAACAATGTGTTACACCGTCTGTCAGCTTCCCCAGCCTGTCTTTGGCTCTGCTAAAGACATACATCTTTAAAAACCAGTAATGAATACATACGTTAATTTTTTTAAATAAAAGCTAAATCATTTCTTAAAACAGCTGGGCACTGTGGCTTTTTAGCAAATGTTACTCAAACAGGAGCCAATAGTGTGTAATAATTTGTTGCGGACTATTTCAGCTGTAAATGTGGTGCTCTAGTGGGTAGGATCAGTTCAATGTTGGTTTTGGTTGTTTCATGGGATTTGTTGACAATAATAAAATATAAAATATCACCAGATTTATCCTGTAATTAGCAGGGCAGGGTCACTTGTGTCTATTGTAATGCCACTTTGTAGGTTTGAATGTATTTTTAAATAAAACTTGCGTAGTCCATCTAAATTGTGCATCATTGTGCGTTACACTTGCTATTGAATTGAAGCACAGTTAACAAGACTGAACTCCATTCAGTTAATCATCCAGGCAGTGGAGACAGATGGTGAGTGCAGTGTGCTGGTTAAAGTGACATCAGTCGGAGAGCCTGTCAGACAGAACGACATCTTGTCTTACTCCTGATTTTCTCCTGAATACAAATATTACAACGGTAACAAGTGGCTTAATAACATGTCAGATCAAACAACAATCATTAATCAAAACTGCCTGTCTACTGTCTCTATTCACTGAGACTAAGGACTCTTATTATGTGGCGCTACACAGTAGTAGCTTGAAGCTGTCAGTCTTTGTGCATTTGTCTTGCACCTGCCAAACTATTCATCCTGGAGATGGAGTGACAGCAGAACAGCTGTTGGGTAAACATCACATTAAAAGTTAGACAGGCGAGCCTCTGTAAAGGTAGGATCAGACTAAAATGTGCTGATTGTTCCTGTTCAGCAACTGCATTTTCAAGTATATTTTCTGCACTGTGTCTATGTACACAGCTATACTTATATATTTGCAGGTTTTTGCAAATATGTATTTGTATTTGCAAGAAGTCACCATCACTTTGTACCTTATGAACACAAAACATAGAAAGTGATGGTGATTTCCTTTATTATGTCCATAAACTTCACCTTGTTAGATATTGTTGCGCTGCTTCTACATTGAAAATTGAAGTTGAAAATGACATATCTGAATTTAATGTTGCATCTCTAGTGTGCCCTTCACTCAAAAGAGTGCAAATAATTAAAGTTTGACAGACGGATAATAATGCAGAGACTGAAGGACAGAGTGTGAAAGTAATGGACAGAAGAGTGGCAGGGAAAGATGGATGAGAGCAGTGAGGGACGGACAGATGAAGGGAAGCGAAGAGGGAGGTCTGACATTGATTAATGACCCTCCCAGTTTGTGTGTGTGTGTATGTGTATGTGATGTGAGGAAGGGTCCCAGTGTTGTTGTTATGGTCACCAACCACAAAGTGACAGCTTGTTGGGGCCTTTATTAAACCTAGTATTATTTCTTTATGCAATCTTAATATGATTATAGACTACAATGATAAAATACAAAATAAACAAATAACTGTGCTAAAAATAACTTTTTTAAAAGCACAGTTAAGGGACTGTCTGAAAATTATTAGGTGGGGAGGGAGGGCAGAAAAAAGGGAGGGGTTATGTATTTTTTATTTTTACTGGGAAGTCTAAGATTTTTGCGAGAGCGTGGGAGGGACCAGATTTATACTTGATTTCATTCTGTCCTTGTGAGATTTATTGTAAAAAGGAAAAGCAAATACATAAATAAAGATGAAATAGTTACATCCAGTAAAGGCCTTTGGTTTGCGCCACAGGTCATAAATGTGCCTTTTGGTCTAATGCAGAGGACAACAATCCTGTTTCTTTATCAGGGGTTTGTTTTCCACATCAAAATCAAATCTTAGGACCTGAGGAATATGTCAGTTTTGAGAAACAACTAGACTTGTGACTGACAGTTATGTCTCTAGAGCATAATTTTTCACCACAGTGCCTCCGATCTTGACTTTATTCCTCACCAAACCCAAATGAAACGACAAAACATGGTTTAAAAAAAACAACGTTGACTATCGGTTGGAAACGAACCTTGATAAAGTCTGATGTTTTGTTGACCCATCCATCCACCCAAAATTCCTCCCTATGTGGCCTTTGTAGTTCTGCAGTAACATCACCTGACTTCCTCCTTTGCTTCTGTCATCATTACTACGGCCGCTAGAGGACTTTGTCACTTGAACGTAAACTTATTCCATTTTGGGGCACTTGCTGAAATGACATTTTTCTTGGCAAGGCAGTCTCAATTTTGTACAGTCACTAAGTTCAGAATGATAAGCAGTTT
This sequence comes from Siniperca chuatsi, assembly GCF_020085105.1. NCBI lineage: Eukaryota > Metazoa > Chordata > Actinopteri > Centrarchiformes > Sinipercidae > Siniperca > Siniperca chuatsi. The sequence goes on from NC_058061.1 coordinate 18,689,147, forward strand.
GGAGTTCATTTTCAGATATTATCTTTTTCGCTAGGGTTCAATCCAGTGTTATTTAACTACAAACTGTGTTTTTGTCTCCGGCAACAGAGAATTACCTTAAACAATAAGATTATTTCTCCCTCAGCAGAGAATATTTGTAGATGTTTGCATGGCTAAATCTAATCTATTTTTATCGTAGAAAAGGTTTCAGTTCACGATAGAACACTCCTGGACGAATGAGGGACTACACCGTCTAATCTATTTTTACCGTAAATGCATGTGTAAGTTAATGTGAATAAGAGTAAAAAAACTGTTTGACAATTCCATGCCCAGATGAAGACCATGACAGGTGGTTGAAAGTTCCAGAAAAGAAATAGGTGGAACTGAGTTAAGATTATTTTGTCAAACGACGATTTCCATGGTCAAACCTGAACTTTCACTCTCAAGCAAATAAAACATTTTCACTCACCTTTACAAACTCACAATATGATATAATAAGTGTCCTTTATGTACACATGGACTCAATTCATTTTCTGTGATGTCATTTTCACTGCAAGACACCACCAAGCAATTTAGTTTCTAGGCACAGACAAACTCCTGAAGGCCATGACCTCTGCTCTGAAAACTTCCTGTCATTAGCCAACCAGATGATAACATCCTGATGACATCACCACTCATCCATCATTTGACTGGCTGGAGCGCTGCTCCAGTGATTGCAAGGCCATTGATAGTGATTGGTGATTGTGGTGGGATGCTGATTATAGTAAGCACTCCGGCAATTGTGTACCGATTGTGTGTGTGTGTGTGTGTGTGTGTGTGCATGTAATAGTAAATGATGCTCCAGTCAGTCAGCTGCAGAGGTGTGTTCACATTAAAATCTGATTACTGTTCAACCTGCTGACCTTAACGATGAACCCTGACAACTGCATATCTTCTTCCTCTTCCTTTTCCTTCTTCTGTGTTTCTCTCTTTGTCATCTCACCACTCTCATCCATTCCTTTTCCGCCCTTTTCTTTCTTCAATTTTGATTAGATTAAAGTTACAGATGCTGTTTAGCAAAATAAACCACGGTTATACATGTTTTATCACCCTCAAGAAACATCTTTTAAAGTCTGAGTTGTCATGACCACCATCAAGAGCAACTCCTCGAAATCATGGCACCTCAAATGTTGTGGTTAGACCTTGGGTAATAATATCTGACCATGCATACACACAGTGCTCACCATAGTTGCACTTAATTATAGTGTTTGTTGTGTTGGGAGGTAAAACATAACCCCTCTGGTCTTGGTTTCAAGATAATATTAGTTTGGCTATCATTTCTTTCCATTTATTACGATGGAACAAACATGATTTTCAAACCACAGTCATGGGCTATTCAAGCCCAGGTTGCACCATCATGGAACTGTGCAAACCACAAAGCCAAAAAAGATATTTTAAAATGACCCTGCACCCCGCAAAACTTTTTCAACCTTTCCCCTAAATCCTCTCTCAAGTGAAAAATGAGTGGAAATGAATATAAATCCCCCACAATCCTCTTTGGCTCTATCCCTGTCCTGGTTCTGGGCTGCTTTTTGCAGCCCACAACACACACGCACACACACATACTTTGTGGCTACACAAATGTATTTAACACCTCTAGGTACATAATTTGAATGAATAATGGGGTTTGATGAAATAAAAATCTTAACCCTGCATTCATTGATTTATTTTGGCCACAGCACAAAATTAACATATTATCAGTGTATAAAGTTGATATGGCGAACGTATTAGCAAACAGTCGCATATTTACACATCCAACAGACACAGAGCAAGTTAAACATTCATTTGGAGTCATATTTCTGGCCACCCAATGAATGTAAGTCCAATATTCACTCTGTTTTAGCTCTATTTTGGTCTCCACCAACCCCTGACTGAAATATCTGGCTCTTTAGCTGCTAAATGATCCACTATATTCACCATATAGTTGCGAACTTTCTCGTTTGGTGCTGCACAGTGCACAGTGGGTTTATCAGTCCATTGAGGTTACTTAGAGCAGTGACAGGGAACCAAAACATTAAAGTTGTGGGTTGTAAAGCCAAAACAATGTTAAAAGACGCTAAAATGCTTTGTAGAGCTGAGCGAAACGGCTGAGTTGGGTGATAACTGTTTGTGGCTTTGTCACTACATACAACTCCTTTCACATTACACAGTCATTTTTTACAATGTTAATATGAAAATGTTGATTAGTGGAGTTTTAAACATTATAACTTCAACCAGACAAATGCATGCGTCTTTACAACCAACACAACAGCACAGCAGCTGATTCCAGTAATTGGTCTCCCATTCCCATAAAAAGGTGTACTAATCTGAGAAATAAGGAGCTTGGTTGGAATGAAGACTTACTCACTCCTGGAGCATATGACACATAATCACCACCACGCGTAATCAATCCCCTCATCTCCTTTATGATCCCTAAATGAACCCATAGCTTTTTGGGCTTTGTGCAAGACACTGGCAGAGAGTTGAGAGTCAAACTGGGTAGGGAAACAAGACTCTGTGGTTATCCCCTGAGGCACAAGCAAGCAGAGCAGGAGATGTCAAGGTAACCTCAGACAATTAAGATTGTCTTCCTGATAAAATAAGAGGAAAATTGGTTGGACATCACCTACCACAGAATAGAATAGAGTAGAATAGAAAAGAAAAGCATACAACATGCACTCATGTCCATCAGAGACTCGGTGTGTGTCCAAGAGATGGATATTATCCGCTTCACTGACTACCTCTCTCTCTGCTAAAATGTTGTTTCACAGTCCAACGGACGATCGAGTTTCCGAGCTGCAATCTGTGGTGAACAATGCGTTGCCAATAACAGCGTTCACATGAGTCTTGATACTAGCTCCGGTGAGTGCCAATGACTAATTTTAATTACGGGAAACCTCTTGGTTCGCCAACAGCTTTATCACTTCTAATTGCCCCTGATTCAAAACTATGTTGTCTCTGCGTTGAGCAACACTGAGCCCTTTTTTTTGGAAGGTGCAGTGATAGATGTTTGGGAATTTATCCTTCATGTGTCCTGCATGAACACTCCCAATATATTCTTTGTCACTTCCAATGATAACTAAGAGAGAAGAACTAGATCTTTCCAAATATTCCCTAGAGAATGGAGGAGAGCTGCAAGGATAGCTCAAAAAGAATAAGCTGAGAAAGAAGACTTCTGCAGTGGCTACATCTGAGATGCTGAGCACAGAGCTGCATCTTATGATCACTAAGCAGATACCGTGAAGGCAGCATTATCTAAGGAGTGTGGATTATAATGAATGGGTGATACAGTAGAGAAGATGAGACCCCATGGGAGCGGGGAAAGAAGAGGAGCCTTGGGATGAGAAGACAGGAAAATAGATTATGGAGAGAGAGTCTGAAGGAGGAAATATAGGAAAATACCAGAGGGTGAAAGTTGGAAAAACAGCAGAGAAAAGCAGAGGATACAGTGTCCTCTGGAAGGTCAAGAAAAGAAATGTTGATATGCTTTGCAGAAAGCTCTCCCTGAAATATCATCTCCTGAATCTAAGGGCACGCAGGATGAGAAGTCAAGAGAGTAAAAAGTGTGTTCTTTGACCTGCAGCTGCAGCGTCTCACACATGTCCGGCAACCAAAAGCCTACTGAAGCCTCGCTAGAACAAGCGACAAGATGATGAGGTGCCTATGAGGTAGAGGTGGAGAAGGAAAGAGGAAGGGCTGGATAAGACAGGATCAAAGTCAGATTCAAACCGGATAGCTCTCCTTAAACCCTCCCCTCACTTTAGTTCACTCTGTGAGTTTTGTCACCTTATGAATTCTCATGGAGTGTTTTATGACTTTGTATGATTTCCACCCTTTGCCATGGCCACACCCTGACGCACTCTGCTGCAATGGAAGGCTTTTAAAGTGAAAATTTCTAAGTTAGTGTACATGTGCAACAACCATATTACTTCTTCTCTCTTGGTTACTTAGTGTTACCTTTAAATGAAATCCTTCATATTTCCCCGAGGTGTCTGGTACCATCAGCCAAACTCTGAATTCCAGCTCACATGACTGAGGTCTGATCCCCCCTGTTAGCTTATGGTCCCTGACACGCAAACACACTTGTAATCAGACACACAAACACTCTCACCCACCCTCTGGGCCGATAGGGATCAAATTTGTCCACCTTGGAGTGTGTAATGGGGTGCTAAGCCTTCTTGCCATGGAGCAGATTGAGTCCCTTTATTGACATACACTGAAGCCTTAATAAATGTTACAGTCGTCTTCCGTCACTCACACACACATGCTGCCTGCATTGAGTTAACACTGTCTCTAATGATATGAACTGAAGTGAATGAATGTGTAGTATGTATTCATGTGGATATGCAACACATTCTGGTTAGGGTGTGATCAAATCTACAGTTTGTTGTTTTTGGCCTGAAGAATAGCAGAGTTTATTTTTAGCCATGCTAGCGACATGGCATTAGGGATGGAAATGTCGGTCTGTTGGTCTGTCCACTACTTTGGTCCAGTGTGAAATATCTCAACAACTATTGGATGGATTACCATGAAATTATGTACAGATATGGTCCCCAGAGGATGACTCCTAATGACTTTGGTTATCCTTTTTCTCTAGCGCCACCATGAGTTTGACATTTGTGGTTTTGTGGTTCTCGACAAGTATTGAATGGATTGCTATGAAATTTGGTACACGCTTTCATGTCCCCCTTAGGATATCTAATACGTTTGGTGATGCCTTAGCTTTTCCTGTAGTGCCATCATCAGGTCGAACTTTCAGTTTGCCCAGTATTTTGGTTAATGACAACATACATGCAAAACTAATTCCCATCAGCTGTACTTTGTGTTCCGTGCTAATTAGCAAATGCATGCTAACATGCTAAATAAGATGGAGAGCGAGGTAAACAGTATACCTGTTAAACATCAGCATGTTAGCATTGCCATTGTGAGCATATTGCCATGGTAGCATTAGCATTTAGCTCAAAGCACCGCCGTGCTAGCACTGCTGTGACTCTTGGTCTTGTTTTAAATTATTGGGTGTGTTAAGGTTAACACTGCCTAAATATAAGCAAGCCAGGACTTGTAAATAAAAATCTCATGGACTCACAAGAAGCTCATTTATTAAACAGAGTTTTGTCATCTTTCACCCTGCCAGTTTAGATATTTTGGCAACAAGGGAAATCAAAATAAACTATTCCAATTCCTGTAAGTTTAGTTGAATATAATGAGCATTTTGGCACTGTTTATTGTTGTTTACCTTATGTCCTTGAATTCAAATGGCATTACCTACCCAAACAAATCAAACAAATTTTACTGTGAAAGCACAGTTAACCTTTTCCCCCCATTGGAAGTGTGCTAACACATGGAGCCATCAGACATGGAGTTGGAAGAAGACCCACAACATCTGGTGGACATTTTGTCAAGAGTCATGGCCCCTGTCTCTCTCCTGCTATTTGTTTGTTTTCTCCTCCTCCTCCTCCTCCTCCTCTAAAACCATTCTACCGGCTCCCGTCATGCTGGGTTGCGTTGGTCCATGCCTCACTGTTTGCGCAAGGAACCGAAGGGGAGGAACTGAAGTGCAAACCAAATTGTCGACAAGTGTGTGCTGAGGTCAAATAAATTGTGTGAAAGTGTGTGTAGCCATGTGTGTGTCCACATTGTCATGTTTTTGTGCAATGGTTGTCATTGTAGAAGGCTGGTTTCATGCACTACTCATTAATCGCTATCCTTTCGACCCCTGACAGGGGAGCCAAATTATGTCTGACAAATAAGACTATTGCGGATGTAGCAAAAGTGCAGCAAGCTCAGCTAACGTAATAAAATGAAGGATACTTCATGCTACACATGTTCATACGTCACATCTGCACATTAATAGACATGAGCTTGAAACCACTTAGAGCAGAAACAGCTTGTTAACCCAGTCCCTGCTCGTACAAGTTGATCTCATTTTACCTCCATGACCCCGGTGGTTTTGGATCAGGCTTTAGGCTCGGCCCAGTTTAGCATGGATTCACTTGAGAGGAATTGGCCTCTTTAGTCAGGTCAGATCCAGAACTGTGCACGACTGCCACAGAGAGTAACTGGGATGACACATGAGTGTGTGAACGTGCGATCATGTGCACACGCCTTTATAACATTATGTTAACTAGTAAGTTGTCACACAATTTGGGTGCTAACTTAGCCTATAGCATATAAAGCCAGCAGAGAAAGTGTAATATGAAATACAGAGACAGAAAGAAAATAAAAGAGTTTGATGTAGGGAGCTCTAAAGGATGAGAACTCCTACTTTCTATCTTTGCTAATACTTACTACCTTTATCTTCTTCCTTTCACTCCCCTCTTTAGCCTTACTGTACATGTTTCCTTCTTAGTTCCCTTTGTCTTACTTTTCCTGGGTCTCATGCAAGAATGTTAGTGTATTCTAATTCTGTACTCTCTCTTCCTTTCTTCTGTGAGACTTGCTTGGGAGCGTTTCAAATCTCATAATGGCACAAACGTGTCACAAGTAGCGTGTGTAAACTTGATAAATGCCACCTGTACATGAGTAGGTGCACGTTCATGAGATATGATCATTAGCATAATTAGTGCACCCAATGAGGCTATGTGTTCTGCTCCATTGTGGGCAAGTTTCATTCACAAAAAAAGTCACCAAAGAATAAAAAGTAGAATTCCACATCAGAGACCTTCAAGTTCTGTTCTAAAAAATCAGCACGCATAAAGGTAACAAATGTAGCAGTGTCAGTAGTGGTATTACTTCAACTGTCAACATCGTGTAATTAGAGCAGTACCGTACTGTGACAGAAAGACAGAAGAAATGGTTTGACACGAAGATGCCGTGAAAAATGTCTAGTGAAAGTGATGTGTTCCATGACCTGGATATGTGATTGTTAAGAGGAATATATTCTATTACAGGTGATGTCACAATGCCGGGTGTTTTAACAGAGGATGTTCACCTGGACAACAACTTGCATAAAGACCCTGAGGCAGCTGTTTCAGTGTTTTCCAGCAACTACTGAATTGTAGGAGTTGGCGTGCCAAAATACTCGTGCCAACAAAACCAGTGTTGTCAAACTTCCAGTAAATTGGCAAATAATTTCACATTGAGCTTCATTTAACAATTTTAGTTTAATTGCAGTTGATTTAGGTAACTTTCAAACTTATAATTCTTATGTTGAACAAATGTTTTTTGAGAAAGGTAGACTATTTGTACACGACTCATACGACAGGCCTTGCATGCCTCTTTTTTTATACACTGCTAAAAAATTCACAACACATAAAAGCAATTGAATCTAGCACAAAAACCCTACTTAAATTTAGTGTTGCCAAATTAAAATTAATTAGCAGATAACCACTTTACAAACACAATACTAGGAGAGGCTTCTTTCTTGTAGGATGCTTTAGTTAATCAAGGTAGCTATACACACACACACACACACACACATTAACACGCACACTAATCAAGCTTTCCAATGTCTCACAGCAGCACCCAATATCCTTACAAAAACAACGATGACCAATCCACAGAAAGTGCCCTCATAAAAAGCATCTTGACGTGTGACTGCTGATGGAAACTCTCTGTTCTCCTAATAGTCCTGGAACAGAACGCAGTCCTGTCCACTCTGAGAAGGGAAAGCGCTTGGAAGAACCTTTAAAGGTGCCTCACAAAGAGGTGCCGCAAAGGTTCTTCAAAGGCCTACTTTACAAATGGTAATCACAGGGTGCTTTAAAATGTGTGGCGTTCACTGAATCCTTGTTGTGGTCGGGAACATTAAGGTGTTTATTGGCTTCCTCTCTAAACACCCTCAGTACAAATCCTCCTTTTAAGAGTGTATGCCACAGCCCCGCCCCTACAGAATTGCCTCTATCTTCCGCCATAAACATCTAATTTCAAGGGTGGATGGGTGGGTGGGTGTGGTTGAAAGGACCAAGGGTGGTGAGTGTTGCTTGGCTCGATGTCATACTTTCCAGCGTGAAGAAAACAAGTCTATTTGTGAAGTCGCCACAGGAGCAGACTGTACCTTTGCTACAGGAGCGTATTATGTGTGCTGAGTCCCCAAATGCTTCTGTGTGTGTGTGTGTGTGTGTGTGTGTGTGTGTGTGTGTGTGTGTGCTTGTGTGTGCTTGTGTGTGTGAGTTTGCCGGAGCTGGCTTGGTGGCTGGCTGGCTGGTCTCAGTGGCATTTGTGCTGTCATTTGGCAGCTTGGCTGGTGAGCCATGTTATTGCCAAAGCTCATTTACACACAGACATGAACAGAAATGTATTAGAATGTACAGCAGCTTTCAAATATTTTTACTGATTGACTTGTTTCATCAGACATTTAAACAACCTCAAATTAAAATAAGACATGTCATAAAAGACGTCCTGTTTAGGTGTTGAAAAGAATGCAATTACCATAGATTTTCCCATGGAGCCACACGTACCCTTTCTTCCTTTTTCTCTAAACTCTTACATCACTCATAAGTGTGTGAGAATGAAAAATGAAATGTGTATGTGTGTGTTTGTGGGACAGGGATAATGAAGCAGAGCAAGAGCACAAGGTTGTAATTTAGTAAACCATGAGATTGAGGGGGTATCAGCAATGCAGAACAAATCAAAAGTTACAGTCACCCCGTCTCCCTCTCTCTCTGCGACTTTTCCATCAGGGGTATAGTTAGCATCGTGGGTATTAGCCCGTACCCACATCCCATAGCCATAACTTTGAGGTCAGTGCTGCTGTTTAAAATGAGCTCTCTAAGGGCTGTTAGTGTGTGATAGTCCCGCATCGGACCAAACGGCACCAGAACAAAATGAGGCCAAGACCTATCGAACATTTTCCACTGCAGCTCCCGGGTCAATCATGTCAAGTCAAGTAGCAAATGTAAATGTACACTGTTTTCTAAGAAATCCATAATGATATACTGAGAAACTTAACATACACCATTTGTATGTAAGTTTAATAACTTCATTAGGTCACTTGAGCTGTTGCCTTTCTAGTTTAGGTATCTAAAATGTATTTATTTCAAGGGATCAAGTATGTTTTTTTGTAATGTGAAATGTACAGAGTCGTGAAATGTCAAATTGCCTGGTAATGTATTGTACAGTGAACTACAGCCACCACTACTGGGGCGTCCACTAATCACAGGGTTGGCAATTCGATCCCCAGCTCCTCCTGTCCACATGTAGAAGTGCCCTTGGGCAAGACACTGAACTCCAAATTGCTCCCGCTGGTCAGGCAAGCACCTTGCATGTCAGCTCGCTGTCATCGGTGTGTGTGTGTGTGTGTGTGTGTGAATGGGTGAATGAGAGGTAAATTGTAAAGCGCTTTGGATAAAAGAACCATATAAATGCAGCCATTTACACAGTGAGACCTCACAGTGACTCAGTTGTCCATCTCCTATGCAAGCAGTAGTGCCTGGGGAGCAACATATAATTTGGAGACTAGTTTTCAAGCAGCCCATTTTCCCGTGGAATTACGTCCATATTAGTCTATTCTGCACCTCAAAATGTATGTCCAATGCCAATATCATACCTTAACTAGGGTTGTGCCAATTCACAGGGTCAGTATTCCTGCAAATTCTAACCTTAATTGATTATGCAAATCCGATATCAGCCGTGACCAATAAACATTAAATACAATTTCTTCATCAAAGTTATAAAATGTAATGTTTTTAAAAATCTGTGATAACCATTCAATCATGGCAGTCAGCCAAATCAGTTTCTCATGCCACAGCAATGCCTGGCTTCATGTTACCTTACGTAAAAATGATTCCAATGAATTCCATGAAGTGAGGTATACAGATTTTAAATTTGGGAAAAAGAGAGAACTGGTATTGAATGGGTACTCAGTACCGGCAGTTGAGGTACTTGAACTGGTACCTGGACAAATTGGATTGGTGCATCTCTAACCTTAACTTCAAAGCATTTGCCATGCACAGATGTTGTAAGTGAGAATGTTTTTAAAACATTGGCATTAGATAAAATGTGGTAATCGGATGTGACCAAGAGGCATAACAGAATTGTCTTATATCGACCTTTGTGTCTGGCAAACGGGTTGTTGTGATGACAAGCCAATTTCCCTCTGTTACAGTAACCCACATTTGGAAAAACTTGAAAGCTTGCTGGGATATTTATAATGTAACTCCAAAGCCTTTAAAATGCCCCAAAGGTTTAGCCTACATTGAAGGTTCAGCAGATGTTGCTATGCTAAACCAGAAAGGTGTAGGAAAATTTCCCTTCATACATGATTTGACTGAAATTGAGGAATATTTGTTGTAGCAGTCTGCTCTATCAGGTTACTGAGCTCAGGGACTTTAACACTGGGATCAGTAGAGATGACTTGACAGGCAATAGTGACTCAAGAGCACAGTTTGTGTGCTGGGACGTGATAAATCTGTGGAACAATTGTGCTTAAATGAGGTCATTGATATGTTCCTATATTGTCTCCAGTGTGATGGGCTATGACCAACGTGGGAGACAAATTGCAGACATTACACTACATTACAAAGCAAACTTATCAGTTTACATTACAAAGGCAAGTACTGTACAATGGAGATCACGCCCATGTTTAGTACTAGTCCTTTTCTAAAAGTTGCACCCATGAGTATATTCTAAAAAATAAATGGCTTTTTATTTTGTTTTTTCATTACTCAGCGGATCAATTATTGTGAATTTATTATTGTGAAAAATAGCACTATCCTGCTTCTGAATAGGATAATGAACAATCTCTTTACACCCCTCTAAGTTTATTAGGTTTTAGGGTTCATTCCAAGTTCAAATCCCAGACGACCCCTCAGTCTGTCATATCCCAGTTCAAGACCATGCTGTTGTTTGAGAAATGAGATGATAATTATGCATATGATTCAGAATATGAGTAGTCAGTGTGAATTGGATTGGTGGAGAAGGTGGCTCTAATTTGTTTGTCAAAATGAAGGTTAACCAAAAAAACTGATCAAATGGGTTCCTGGCCGGGATAAAAGAAAAAAGAAATGATCCACAAAACACATCCATCTTGTGAAAAGAAAAAGAGGAAGCTGAGATGTAAGAAGACAGAGATAAGCCTAGAGAGAGTCGCATTGCTCTTTGTGCTGCATATCTCGAAATAAAGAAAATAGATAGAAAAAAGCATGGGTGGTACAGTATATCATTAATCCACAACCCCGGGCACCTTGTCTTTCATCCAAAACTCCTTATAGTTTTATGAGTGCATATAGGTTTAGAAAAGGTTGCTACAAAGAAACCAGAAAACCTGAATCCTGGCAGCAGGGGTGTGCATTGTTGGGAGTTCCAAAGTACCCCCTTTTTGGAAAGGTTAATTTAACCCTTTAAAGGTCCAGTGTGTAGGATTTAGTGACAGCTAGCAGTGAAATTGCAGATTGCAACCATTTGAATACCGCTCACATCACCCTCCTCTTCCAAACGTGTAAGAGAAACTATGGTGGCCGCGAAACTCGCTAAAAACACGAAGGGCCCTATCTAGAGCCAGTGTTTGGTTTGTCCGTTCTGGGCTACTGTAGAAACATGGCAGTACAACATGGGGACGTCCGACACCCGCTCCTTATGTAGATAAAAACGGCTTATTCTAAGGTTATGAAACCACCACTAATTCTTATTTTCAGGTGATTATACACTAATTAAAACATACTTAAATGTTGTGGAGGTGAGAAAGGAGCCAGGGATTTTTCATTCTTTACACAAACTATTTCTGTGAATACCTTCCAGGAGAGATTGTATGAAAATGTGCGCCGTTATCCCCACAATATTGCATCGTCCCCCTCTCAAGGACGGCCGGCTTTTTGCTCCGCCTTCCAGTGTGGCCGTACAGAACAGGTATAATTACTTTCTGATATGGTCGGGCAACGTGTCATTTGAAGTAGTTCTGTTTGAGCATAACCCAACCCTTACAGTAGTAGTAGGCTTGATTTCTTAAGGCTTGAAGTCATAAAAACATGGATGCCCTTTTCAAAATCTTTAGAAGTACGTATCTGATTTTTGCAATGTTCCTTAGTTGGAAAAAGCTGGCCTGAACCAGAGATTCATTCTGTCATTCATTGTACCTAGATTATTATAGAGTCTGTTCTATATCAAGGATTCATATTCTTGTAACTTTTCATATTATTAGCAATGTCCTTTCCAGGATATGTCTGTGACCTAATAGGACAGTGGGCCCCTGTAGTCCATGTTGGTATGGCAATATTGAACACTCACCCTGGCTCTGTATGTGGAAGCGGTACCCCTTTTCTATTTTCAGCCATGCCCAGAGAGAGAGCAAGCCTGGCAGCACTGGTGCCATATTGAACTCAATCGTTTTGGGGAATGGCACTACTTTTTCCTGGTTTTGATCTGGCAATTTGGAGAGATCCTTATATATTAGTAATTTATTTATTCTTTTTTGGCACTGTGGGCTTTACTGTTGTGTTTCTGCTTGGCACTTCTCAGAGAAACAGATCCAAACCAGCTACTTTCACACAAAAATGACTTTAAACCTGTCATGTAAAGGTGGATAATTGGAGGAAAATTCAGCGATCTGTGATTTGACTAAAATAGGAAATTGTCTCAGCAGGCATTTTCCCACACCTTGTTGATCCCAAGGACTTAAATGCTTGGACTGGCAGAGATGGGTCACGGCAGGCAGTGAGTCAATGTCATTGTTCAAAGGGTGGGAAAGAGGAATAAGTGAGAGATGGAAATTTTCTTTTTTGAGACAGAGGTTTTTTTTTTTTTTACTGTATCCTATTCATCCTCTTTAAGACTGGTGTGGAGAGGCATCTCATATATCTTGATGATGAATATGAATTTGTAGTGGAGCTACATGGAGGTTTGAAGCCAAGTAACGCAGGACTGACAGCAAGACTGACCCAGACGGACAGCTAGACAGATAGTCATCCTGCCTGCCAATCTCACCTTGTCCTCAGAGAGGCTAATGTTTCTGGGAAAATCCCACTCTGCTTGCTGCCCTGTCAGTTCCTTACAGCTGGCACGGGCATATGGATGGATGACAGAGTGAGGGAAAATGGGATCCAGTGAGCTGGTAAGACAAAGAGAGTAGGAAGGATGTGGGTGAAGGAGTGGATAAGGTTTAGTCCAGGGTTATCTCTGTGATTGGACATAACCTGCTCCCACCTTTTCTGATTGCATGCCTTTGCCTTCAATGTTTAAGACACAGACACAGCGACCCTGTTAAAGCAGACAGGGTAAGACACTTCCCTGGCAAACAATAGCTCTGAATGTCACCCTGTTTCAGCAACACTTAAATCACTACAAGTCCCAGGGTCCAAGGACAAAATAAACTTTAACATATGACAACAGGATGCAAGCTTGCGGAAATAAGGTGGCTTGAGAAAGCGCTTGTTTTTCAGATTTAGCTTTACACTGATTTCTCTCGACTTCCGTACAAATTAGGTGCCATTATTGGGCTGACAAACCTGCTCCAAAGGGGAGGGCTGAACTTGGACGGGCTGTCCAAACAAACGCAACAATGGTTTTTATTGTCGCGCTGGCTCAAACTCACCCACACAACCCCTGGCAGGGAGCACAGCTTTCAGTGGAACAGCCCGTCAGTAAGCATAAAGTTGATTCGGCTGATTATGAACTTGAGCGGTGCTCTTACTGAGACATGGCTTCACTTTCTCTCTGTTTTTCTGCCACTCCACAGTGTTCCCAGCTTTGTTGGATGGAGAGATAAAGGAAAAGGAGGCTGACAGAAAGTAGATGGAAAAAGGGAATGTTTCTTGCTTGTCCTTGAGAATTTTCCAACTGTGTTTTCTTTAATACCACTCCATAATAGATTTTCTTGGAGCTGTCCATTCCCTTTTGCCTTTCATATGTGTGAACAATAAATATTGGTGCCCAACTAGCGCAGCCCTCCCGGCTGGCACCATACGTCCATCACTGTGCTGGCAAAGTGGCTTTATAAGCATAGCATGGCCGGCACTGGAATGCTTCTAGTTGTTAGTGGTTAACCCAGGGCTCCCAATGGAGCTCGCTGTTCACTCGTCATACTGCCAACCTCCCAGTGAATTGCATAAAGTTTCCGGTGTCAGTGACGAAGGAGTGATCATTCACAAATATAGTATGGCATATATATTTAATGGTGAGAAATAACCATATTTTCCATGTTTTGATATTGTCAAAAGAAAAAAGATTTTCCTGTAACACAAAAAGTTCCCTCATATGAAGATATCCTTTGTTGGTCCTGTATTAATATTGCGGGAAGTCTTAAATGGAACAGACTGCAGCTAAACTGTTATAGATTGTTGAAGTTCGTCAAAATGAATTTCTATATTCATTCAGTATTCTTTTTATTTTGCAAGCAAGTCATCATTTTTTTATTTCCTTGGAAAATAGTTAATATCCTATCTTTATCTATGCAAGGCTCCTTTTATTTGTTTTATTGCTCCTTTTGTTTTATTGGAGCACCCACATGTAGCAAGTGGTGGTAACTATAGTGACGGCCCCTTTTGCCTGCTGACGATCTCAACGGTGCTACACACTGCAAACAGCTCAGTGATTTGTTTTAAATACTTAGCTATGAACTTAGCTTAACTTCACCTAAATCAAAGTGTATATTAAATGACATGAACAGCTTTGTCACGTTTTGTGACTGTCAGAAAGTTGTCATTCTGTATTTATACTGTTTAGTCGAGTGAAGTTAGCTTGCTAAGTCTGTTAGCTTATGTAGCGGTTAGCCGCTGTGCATCGTGCACTTGTGTTCTGAGGAAGTAATGTGCAGCTAATGTAAGATGGCGACTGCTGCAGTGTGTTGATTGTATTTCTATTCTAATGTGTAGGGGCAGGAGCTGTAGGTTTTCACCATCACCACCAACCACGTTCATGTGTTTGTCTAACAGGTATGTTTGTATCTTCTGTAAGGAGAGATGTTGTAGTATGATTTTTAATGAGCACTGTAAAAGCCTTTGCATTGGATTGTTACACTGTATATCATTTTGCAGATAAATTTAGAAAATGGGTTCATGGCAGGATGTAACAAGATGTTACATAGAAAAGCAGAATACACATTTGTACAAAGTACATTTTCATTTTGTACTGGAAATTTCAAAACTATACGATCACATTGTAAAAGTTGTAATCTACAGCCCTTTTGCTCGCTGACGATCTCAACGGCGGGGCAGGAGCTGTAAGTTCTCACCATCACCACCAACCACATTCATGTGTTTGTCTAACAGCTGTACCGCGAAATAAACGCTGTGAACCTGAGAGAAGCTGTCGAGTGGTTTCTTCAGTCTGCTGAGAAATAACCAGAAAGAGGGGGTTACACCGACAAATCCTTTTACATTCCCACAACCTAATAGGGAGCCACTTTTGATTTTAAACCCAGGAGTACCTCTGCTAAGCTACTGAAAATACTGTGCAACAAGTGTTAACTAGATATTCCAAGAAAAAAATTATTATTTGCAAGAGGGAGAGACTAAAAGCCTGCTCACATCAGAAAGTAGCATTCATCCTCCTGCTTGGTGAAATAGTGACTTTTTTCAGGGCTTGTTGGTGAGCTACTGTGGCTGACAAGTTAGCTAGTCAGTCACAACTGCTCTCTGACCTAGCTAGCTTGCTCTGTGACTAAAGGGACAATACTGTAAGTTCAGACAGTATGTTTAGGAGCCATATTTGTATCATTGAGTCTCATCTCATAACTGCCTGTATTGGAGCTGTTCATACTTCAACAGAGTAGGGTTAAATAAAAGTGGATGGTGCGACAAAGCTAATGACAGCTTCCTCCATTGCCTCAAAGGTCAGCATTGTCAGAAGAGATTGCTATTCGTCAGCGGTGCAAATTTGCATGTTAAAGTTCACCAAAGTTGAACTTGATATGAAAGATTTGCGTGGATTAACTTTACCCCTGTGAGCATTTTAAATGGTGATGTCACCGGGCCTTAACACTTAACATAACAAGATAAAAAAGAGTGGTAATGAAGAACTGAAAGGTAGGGAAGGCTGACTCTTGCCCTGGATAAGATCACATGCCAAGGTTACACAACTCCCTGCTCAGGACTAACAGCTAGAAGTGCTTCTCCTCCTTCTGTCTGTCTGTCCTTGACTCCATTTGTACCTCCCTCCCTTCCTGCACTCCTCTTTTCTGAGTGAGCTTCTGTCTCTCCTTTATCTGTTGTTTTCCTCCGGTTATGTTTTTGTCTGCAACTCCTCCCTTTGTCTACCAGCCGTGAGCAGGAGTTTAGATGATTGACCTGTATTACAAAGCAATAAGAGTCAACTGAGAAAGTAGGTTATACAGTAGATACATACCCACGCACAATACTGACGAGTGAATACAGCCCTTTTAATACACCTGACCAGTGGAAAAGCAGACTTGTGATGAAAAACACAGAAAGAAAAAGTAAGACGGGATTGTGCTCATTGCCACCATAAGGTATGGTATTACAAAACCCCCCCGCAAAATAACATAAAGTAATAGCACTTAAGTCGCAGTTTGTGGTACTTTATGTTTCTTTGTAGAAGTTTATGTTGATCAGTTGGACAATGCAAGAAAGATACCAAGTAGGAAAAATCTCATCATCAGGATCCGACACAGCAACGCTACGTCGAGCCTCACGCTCACAAAATGTGCTCACTAAATTTGTTTTCAATGCCTATACCTCAGCCTAACCACAAGTCCTGGCTGCGACACCACGCTTCAGTTTTATTACTTCTCTCATCTCCTCCAATTCCCTCTTCTTTTTCTCTGATGATTATTTCTCCATGCCGTTCTGCTGCATGTGTCTGGTCTTGGGTATCAGTCCTGTGCTGAGACTTTCTGGCAAAGGCAGAGGTGGAGGTTAAATGTTGCATGGTGTTTTGGTTACTGTGGCAAAGCCTGGTGCCATTTAGCGCTTGAGCAGTTATATTTCAAAATGCTCTATGTCCATTCTGGGGATAGAATCATTATATAATGTTTATTGTGCCATATTTCTTAATTATTGATGATTTGGTTTGCAAGTGTTTGCCATTTTGTTAACCAAGGACTTTCAGTAAGTTACCTAATAAGTGCCATTTTGTGTTTTAATTATGTGCTATCAATCATTCTGGAAGAGTACATGTTGCTTTTTGCCAATGGTGTGTATCTCATTCTCTCTCTCTCCCTCACTGTCCCTCTCTCTGTGTCTCAGATGAGCTGCCATTAAACATCGGAGCAGAGGTAGATTGTCTAAAGGGCATGACTCCCAAAACCACAGCGCCATCAGAGGAGAAAACCACAGATGCAGCTGTTCAGACAGAACAGAGCGAAGGATAAGTTTCTCTCACTCTCTTTCTCTGTCTCTCATTTTTAAAGACGGGCCTCATTAAATGGAAGTAAGGCTGCTCGGGTCCAAAACCAAAGAGAGTCATGCCCCTCGAGAGTGCTCTGCTGCTAACCATAGCGCTGGCACGGCGCAATGTGGAAAACAAGTGAATCAAACGCAACCGCTGAGCTGCAGCGGGTGTACAAAGACATAATATTACATGGTATTACGTGGGTGCAGTAACAAGGGATCAGCTGTAGCAACAGTAGTGCTGCTTCACAAAACAGTAGTGAAACACTACGTGATGGTGGCTTTTTTTCTTTTTACCAGTGGTGTAAGTCATGTACCAACCTGTGGATGCACACAGTTAGGGAAAGGGCAATATGGTCATTTGGTCCACCACTGAAACATCTGAAACAACTATTGGATGGATTGCTATGAAATGTGTTACAGATATTCATGGTTCCCAGAGGAGGACCTTGTCAATCCCTGACTTTTCTGCCCACCATGTGATTTACATTTGTGGTTTTGAATGAAATGTCTTGACACTATTGGATGGATTGTTGAAATTTGGTACACACTTTCATGTTTCCCACAGGATGAATTGTAATAACTTTGGTGATCCCTTAATTGTCTATGTAGTGTCATCATTAGGTCAGTTTCTTACCTGTAAAACTAATAAAATTCCCATCAGCCCCAGCTGTACTTATTGCCAATTAGCAAATGTTATCATGCTAATGCGCTAAACTAAAATGGTGAACATGGTAAACATTATGCCAAAACATCAGCATGTTAGCATCTTCACAGTGAAAATGTCAGCATTCTCACTTTAGCATTTAGCTCAAAACACTGCTGTGCCTAAGTACAACCTTACAGAGCTGCTAGCATTGCTGTAGACTATTGGTCTTGTTTTTTATTCTGCGAAACAACGGTTTTTGACATAAAAGTAAGCAATACCATGACCTGAATTTTCCTCTAACCATGACCAAAACATTCTACCCTATGCACAATAACTCACTTCAACCTTAAATTATATATTATATCAAAATTCTATTTTTGTCCCACTATACCTCCAGGTTGATTTTCTTAAGAAAATCCCAACAGTGTCCTCTGACTGTCCAGCTGCTGAAATCCAGATGAGAGACGAGATGAGTTGATAAAAATGTAAGGAAAGGTAGACCTGCAGGAGGTATTCAGGGTTAAATAAAAAGTACCGTTTCTGCATGTTTTTCAGTTAAGAACAATATTTAAGTTTCATTTTACTGTCAATATTCTCCAAAGGTTAGTGAATAACAATACAGAGGTTTACATAGAATTTTAAGTTTTTAGAGAAATAGACATGATACACTATTATATATATTATATACACTATTTATATTTTACTTCATTATTTTACTTCACTTGATCCTTGAACGAGCGAAAAGCAGAAAATTTTACTTTGAAGATGACAAACTCATTCAGCTTTTACTGCATTAACATGAGGGACAAGGAGACATGAAAGACAGAAAGACTTGGTATTGACTTTTGCCACAATGCTTTTCTAGTTGGTTTCAAACACACATGCAGAAATCACAAACAGATGTGATCTTTTGATTTTCTCTTTGTAAATTCAGCATCACATCAGTTATTGTTTCAGATACTGGTTACAGCCTACAACTGATATGAATAGTCATTGACACTAAACAGGCGTGTGCAGAGTTGCACGAAATCCTGCTGTGTTGATGTAGCCACTTGTCAGAGAGACACGGACCGACCAAGAGTGTGAGCAGGGAAGAAAGCGAGAAAGGAATGTGGTTAAGAGTCTGTTTTGGTCACGCTCCATAACCGACAGCCTTAAACAAACAGGCATTCTGCTTCTTCTGTAAACCATTGCTACCTTCGTCTGCAGTGTGCTGCCCTGATCCTCCCAGCCTGGTGTGGTTTGGTTAGAGCTCTTGGCAACCTCCTTTTTTTAAATTCTTTGTTAGTTTAATGCACCATACAACACCTACTAACAGATGATTAATGACCTTTCTGACCAAATGACCAATAACTTTTCTTTATCATACATAACCTCCCATATTGTCTTATCAGTCGTCATAATTGTGGAAATATAACATTTACAAAATGCTTTGAATAGTTTCTTATAGACTAATCCAGGTTACAATAACACTGTAATATATGTAAAGGATTTTACTTCCTAACTAATTTTGCCAAGAAATATGTCCAGAAATCCTGTAGAACCTGTTACATGTTGAAACTATAGTCATCAAAATGCCACTGAAATAAAGGCTATAATCTAAAAAAGTTTCAGTAGTCTAGACGTCTTTTCACCTGCTTTTCATGAAAGCTGCTTATCAGCTGCTCTGCTACTGAGGTCAGACAAAATGTTATTTTTTCCCCAAAGTCCTGTAATAACCAATTTCATAAAAGTGAGACTGCATAACTTCCACGTTCACATGCACTACCTTAATCTGCCCAAGAGCCTACCAACGAGTGAATAACCAAAACATTTTCAATGAATTTGCAGATTGGAGTGGAAACACCCAAAAAAAAAAAAAAAACACCATAAAAAACAAAAAACAACAACAACAACAAAAGTCCAAATATTGCTTGGTTGACGTGGAAAAGTTGAAGTATCAATAAAAACAAAGAAAAAAGGGATTCAAGGGCCAGGAGGGAGACTTTGGGTGGTCGGCCCGGGGGCTGGACATGTGCTAGGGATTGGTGCTGCTGTGATTCAGCCGGGAAAGGAGGCGACTGCGATCCAGCAGGGAGCCCAGGAGGCCGCTGCGATCCAGCAGGGCGCCCAGGAACTGGGGCTGCTGCGATCCAGCAAAGGGTCCAGGAACTGGGGGCTGCTGCGATCCAGCAGGGAGTGCTGGCTGCTGTGATCCAGCAGGGGGTGATGGCTGCTGCGATCCAGCTGTAACTGGAGGCCGCCGCCGCCGCCACACTGAGACTGGAGGCTGCCGTGGCAGTGGGGCAGGCGGGCAGCTGGGCAGCTGAGCAACTGTGGGAGTCACGCTTCCTCCTGGTGTGTTTCCCGGAAGGCGCCAAGAAAGCAACAGACTGAGGTGCCCCCTGGCTTGCAGGCTGAGATGCTGACTGAAGACTAGCACGTAGGAGGTAAGTATGTAGGGATATGAACTGGGGGCTAGCAGGCTGGGGAGCAGGCAGATGGCTGGCAGGCCGGAGTGAAGTCCGATGGCTGCGAGGACCACCGAGAGCCAGGCAGGTGCCTAGGTATGGGTTCGGGACTGGGACTGTTTGAGGAGTAGCAGGCTGGGGTGTCTGGGTGTGAAGGAAGTCCGTGAGCCACCCAGAAATGGCCTCCCTCAGCCCAGGCGATGTCAAGAGTCTGGCTTTGACCCGACCTTTGATTGCCTCTCTGCGGGACTCGTCACGTATTCCCCCCCAAATGTCCCTTAGGCATACCAGATCACGAACCATCTGGTCCACTTCCTCGGCCAACTCTGCTGGGTCCATGATTGGTGGGATCATTCTGTCACATGTTGCGTAGTGGTATGTGGACCCAAATGCAGATGAACAGGAAGCGGTATGAGGTGAAGTAGCCAGATGACTGTCATGTTTAATGGGGGTGATGTAGTTTACAGGAAGTACAGGCAGTACAGTAGGCAGACAGGTAATGAACAGACAAAAGGCAGATAGGTTACTGTCTGGCAGTGGTGGAAGCAGGGGAGTGAGTCCAAGGTGGCAAACAGTTCACTAGGGAGTAGGCAAAATACAAAAATCCAGGATCCAGCCAAGGTCCAAGGGAGACAAAGAATCCAATACAAACTCACCATAAGAATGCTGGGGAACTGGGCACAGGAACCAGGTACCACAAAAGGTGCACCAAAACGGTGACACACACAAAGGTCAGGAACACTCACAGGACAGGAATAAAACGTAATGCAGGAATCACACCAGACAGGAATCACACCATGCAGGAATCACACCATGTATAACAACAGTGATCCCACCCTAGGGGAGGTGAGACAACGCGATACAGGTGCAAACAATCAAGGAAGGACCAACAATCAAAACTGGAGGGAAAACAAAGACAGGAAGTAAAAACACAAGACACACAAGAGATGGAGAATACTACAAAATAAAACAGGAAATGAAAAACCTTAAACTACCACATTTTTATTAATTCTAGCACATTTTATCAGAATCAGAAATACGTTATTGATGCCTGAGGGGAAACTCTTTAAACGGCAACATATCGTATCTGTTATTGCCAACATATCGTATCTGTTTTTATTTCATTTTATTTCTTTGTATTACTGTATTATTTGAATTGCGTTGTTTTATTTGCCTCAGTCCTTAAATGTTTTGATCCTGGCCCAACCATGTTAAGCATTTTGTATCTTGTGTGCTGTATAAATAAAGTTTATTAATAATACACTGCTGTCAAGAGAAATGTTTTTTGTCAACAAAGAAAACAGGAATTCACAGTGAATGTATTTCACATCCCTACATAACAAATGGCTGGACTCAGGGAAAGTTTTGACTGATCTTGGCGAGCTTGTAAGCTTTTGTCAGTCCAAATGTAGTTTCCCCCTAATTTCCACCAGCTCTCAAGCAGTGAATCTCATTTCCACATCGCTGTCCTCAATCCTTTATGTTACCCTTCATTTCACAAAAATGACAGAATACAGAAAGTAATATACTGTAGCTGGCAATGTCCCTCTTCTATGTCAGACGTCAAGTCCTCGCTGTGTGTGGCTGGGATACCTCAGTCAAGCTGAGCAGCATTCCCCCTCCACCACAGTCTGAGATCAGATTCTCTCAGATAACATCAGAGTGGATGGTTAACACAGCCTGTTTGGCTTCTCCTGCAAACAGAGGATCAGGTTTACATGTGGACCTTCCGTCACACGTCTCTCTCAACAGGTTTGTTTGGTCAGTGTGGCGCCCTGCATACGAATACCTGGGAGTGGATAGCATGTACACACTTTACACCCAAACACAGGCAGGCACCCACACAATGGCGCACACGCGCGTACACACACACTCTGTGGCGACAAAGAAAGAAAGAAAGATGAAAAACCACAATGTTGTCTTTAATGAAAACATTTCCTGGTTGTCATGGTGACTGCCATAGTCAGCCAAACCACAGATTTCACCATCTATCCCGTAAAGATGACAGCTATTTATCTTGTCCCACATTCAACAGCAAAATGATATGGTATCACATCTGCTCCACATGAGTGCATAAAAGGCTCAGAAACCTCCACTAAGCTGCTGTGAAACACATAATCTGATGTTGGATGGAAAACCAATTTTTGATAACCCTTTAAATACTTTTCCACAGATAATCATAGAGCATAGGATTAGCATAATACACAGGTAATGGTGAATAAAAGGCAATGTAGAGTGCCCTCAAACAGCATGAATTCAGCAAATTGAAAGATAAATTAGGGAACGGCCAAATTACGTTTCTCCGTCTCCCATTCACAACTGACAAATCCAAGCACGTGTTTTTTCTTCCAGTGTCATGTCAGAGTTCACCTTTGTTTAACTTTGTCCTGCGAGTTCACACAGTTGGCCAACACAAACTTTGATGCGCTGTCTGGGAAATGGGAAGTCATTATTACCGGGATGTCTCATCATCACACTACCAGACTACAAACTGCAGCATTACTGTCATACACTGTTTACAATTTGTGATCACTCTGCTCAATATTTATTTATTACCCATTTTGGAACTGTCACATCACATCCTTTTTCTGGACTGAGTGCGGGGCAGTTTTGTTAAAACAGAAGGCTAATGTGACTATACCTTTATGCAGATCCATCAAAGTTATGTTCTCGACAGGAAATTACAGATATGAAACCTACTGTAGTTGATGTTCTGTGTTTTCTCCACTTAATCTTGAGTACTGTACAAGGGACATGTGGAGCAATTGAAGCAGGTAGTGGGCAGTGAACAGTGAAATGGAGGCAGCATTTGCAGATCAGTTTCTTGGTAGGCAGATGTATTCTGACTTGATACTAGACTTGGTTATGGTGGAGCCAAAGAACCACAGTCTCTTGCAATTAGCTAAGTAGTGAACATGAATGGCAAAGAAGGAACTAATGATAAATATAAAAGTAATGCCATTTCATTTTACAAAGTGCCTAGATTACATTTTTAAGTTAGAAACAGAGCACTGGGCTACGTAAAAATGAGCGTGCTATCTTCCCTCGTCTTAAAGAGGAACTACACTAATAAACACTAAATCTTTTTGTTGCGCTGTATGCATAATCACATAGATTCTTGTCATACAATATTAATAGGGGTGATTCTCCCAATAATACAGATATTGTGTTTAAAAACAGCCTTTTTGCTAAAAATGTGCTTGTATGTGCCTGCTTGGATTTGAAAGTTCATTCCAGCTGAAATTTGTGGCCCCTCCCTAACCATGACGAAATAGTCAAGACTCCGTTGTACGTGGACCCCTGACAGTGATAGCAGCTGCCGCGCCAAATATAAGTAGAAGAACACTAGCTGACCGTAGCCCCAGTTTGTACCTCTCACATACCTGCTAGTAGCATTAGCAAGCAAGATGAGTGCTGGCGGAGAGATGACATCATACATGAACAAGATTTCCGGCAGTCAACACAACACATGGGCCCAGCGATAACAGTGCTATATTCTGAGCTTATCAAGGTATTCAGTGCTAACAAACTGTCACGTCAATTGCGATAAAAAGCAGAGCCACGGCTATGTACTGACACTCCCTCAAAGACACAGACACATGCACCGAAGAGCCTCTCGTAGTTGAGCCGCTAGCCAAGCTACAACACTGCAATTCTCTCAAAGGACCATAAATGTGCTTCTGGGGACTGTCAAAGCTCCACCAGACACCCTGTATTTTCCAGCTGCGACACAGAGAGTCCGACAGTAGCTGCTCAGGGCTGGTTAGCTCTGACTACCAGCTTTACATACATGTGCATGTTACACTGAGCAGTGATCACCACAAGGCCACACCTCCTACAGGTGTTTGCCCCCCACTCACTCCACATTTTTTAAATATGCTGGGAGGGAGGGTTCTACCAGATTTTTAGGGTATACTTGCTCTTCAAGGGCAAGAAAAACTCTGCCAATTTTGGACAATGTATTGATATCAATATACTGTATTGTATATCATACTATATTGGCACTAATATTAAACATTCCAAGTACTGTTAACCAAATTACATATAAAGGTTTGTCTGATTTTTTTGACAGATCAGTCAAAATTAGCAGTGTAAATGCTACGTCTAGCATTCTGACATGTGTTAAGCATTTGGGCTTTATAATGTTATTCATCTCACCACTGAGTAAAATGTGTTTTTTCCCACCTCAGATATAAAAGAGGTAGCTTGCATCATTGAACAGAAGTAGTGACACCATGGGGACTTAGGAATTATGAAAACAACCGACCATTCGTACACCATACACAACACACTTGCGTCATCCATTCATTAATGAAATGCAGTAGCAGCAACATTTGGAAAGGAGACACACTCCAGTGTTCAAGCCCCATGCCATGCAGGTGAAAATTTGCCAGTAAAAGATATGAGCTCTCATTAACTTTAACAGGGCAACAACCCCCTGCTCAGGGTCCCGCCCCTGCAACAGCGAAGGTGGGATTTTACTGGCTTGTTAATGTGACTGACAGCTCAACAAGGTCGGTCAGTTTGTCTGCTGCGATACAACGGCTTCCATACTTCATGAAGAGAATGACGACAGTTGGCCAGTAGTGCCAGTGGGTTACTGGCTGCAGATATTACAGCATACAGGTTTGTGCCAGCTGGTTGGCTATAAGCTCTGCGGTCATTAGACACGCATAGCTCACTCTCTCCCTTCTATCATCCACCATGCTTGTTAACTGCTGACGAAAAAGAATACAGTCGGCCATCACATACACAAACAGCTAATGAAGTTACACTCAATACATAATGCCAGCCTGACTCTACAGTATATTCTCATGTTTTCCACCACAACAATCAATTCTCAACAAAATATTTGTTGGTTGCTTTGCGGTAGAACTGCTTCTGTCTTATTTGCATGGCTGTGGTTCTCTGTAGTCCTAACAGGCCAATGGGTGCTTCATAAATGCACCTGAAGCATGCTGTTTTCAACATATTTATGCGCCCAACATACATTGGTTATACAGAAATGTATGGTATATATTATGGTTTTGGATGTATATGTTCATTAACTACAGATCACACCAAAATATAATATACTATGCATTTTTGGATTGATGTCCTACCTTCCAGGCAGCAATTGTTTTCTTCTTTAAAATGCAGAGACTTAAAAATGGCTTCCAGCATTGTTTAGCAACTTATATTTTGTTGCAATACAGAAACAAATTTACAAAATTCTTTCCTTATGTAAAAGCTTGTTTGTCTTCTGGATTTGATTTTTTGATTTTTAACATGGTCTTGGGCTGCATTTCTTTTTGGTATGTAACAATCAATTACCTAAAGTTAAATTACAAAGCATGCCAAAATCAATGCAGACCAACATCTGTGTGTCTATAACGAATTCACAAAATGCTAAAATGTTAGCAAAGCTAGCTTTCAAACTGTACTGAGAAAAAGTTGGACATCATTTTTCTTTACATCTTTTTATGGCTATGTTCCATTTTGGTCCACAAATGATAGCTAAAACATGCAGTAGAAACTGACATGTTTATTTCGACATTTTTCAGGCTGGTTTACAGTAACTCCATGAATGATGTGTTTTGTGGTCAGCCTTGGCATTGTTGATCTTCCGTCTCTACACAGTGAGGAATATTTGCACAAGTCATGAAAAATAAATGAATACTTTACTACAGTGAGTATCAGGGGATAGTATACATGTCAGTGTTTGGTGCATACATTTTGAAGACCTGAATTAACAGAATGTCCAAACCATATGGCATATCTTGACATTGGTAGTTTCACATTCAGTGTTGACTGGACTATAAGTTTAAACCCTAACCCTAACCCATAAAATGGTGACAAACATATTTCATAATGCCAAAATGTGTGCCAAACGGTTATGACATTCTGGGCTGATCCTATTTCCTTCCAGGTATTACCTTTGATAACTGTCACTTTCTGCTTAAATGTTGCTCAGCAGGAAACATTGACTTCATTTTGCATTTGAAGGTTTTGTTCCCTTCCAAAAAGCTTCTCCAATAACCAAATGTCACAGGTGCCAGATCATGACTGAACGGCACTGACTAAAAGGCTTAATGTGTCCCCTAGAGGCTGCAATGTTCATTTCACACAAGTTTGCATCGAGGGTGGCACTAGAAGAGTGGTCATGTGGTGACTGAAATCATAAGGGTTTGTTACATTTAGAGCATGAATGTAAACAACAAATTTCAAGGGAATCTTCTTATTAAATTTAATTCTTGAGTGCAGACTAATTGTCTAAATTGTGAGTCCAACATAAAATGGTTTCACCCTCAGGGGGATATGAATGTCTTTGGAAAATTTACTGAAAATCCACCCCATTAGAAAAAAACGCCAAAGGGATTCCACATCTCAAAACCATGACTATTCATACCACATTTCATGGGAATATATCTCATGTAGTTGTCAAATATATTTCTCTGAATCAAAATTGTGGACAGACAGACCAACCGACCAATCCGCAGAGAGAGGGGCTAAACCATCAGAGGAACATGAGAAATACTGGAAATAATGAAAGGTCATGGTATATGAATCAATCGCCAAGCCTGTTTGTGCCAATCCAGCATGATTCAGCAGATTTTTTGGTGCAGGTGAAACTCACTTTCACAAACACTGCAGTCACTCGCAGACAGACCTTTCTCAAGGAAGACATTTTGACATAGTCACTGTGATTAATGATTAATGATGGCTGAATTTCATTCAGCAGCTTCCGTTTAAGGGTCCTGGTATTGTGCATGCTGGCTCACAGTCACACTTCTGTGGTTTACTTGAATAGAACGGAGCCATTGTTAATGTTATTAGTGTTAAAGACTTGTGCTTTTACTACTAGGAGAAGTCAAAATGTCTACTGTGAAAAAGGTCTATTGGATGACGTGTTGCAGGAGAACAAAATTTTCATGATTTTCATGGAAATAAAGTCACTGTCTTCCCTCACAACCTGGTTAAAAGAAAAATGTTGTTTCTTTATGGTATCATGAAACTGTTGGGATACTCTGTTGACCCTTACAATGGGTCTACACAGATACACTCCTATTTCAATATATACAGCTGTCTACACATGCTGCGTAACAGCTCAAAGCAGATTTTTACACTTTAAGTCTATTTTCTTCTGTTTTATGCACATGACTACAGTGATTGTGTGTTGGGCTCTGAGTGCTGACAAAACGCGGTTGACCTACACTCAATATTGTGCCTGAACGCATCCTGTGTAATGATACACCTGACATTTACTATACAGTTAATGTTTTAAATCCCCTAATTGTAGCTGCTGGAAATCTCAAAGTGATGTCCCACAACTATCTACGGTAGATTTGGCAAATCAATAGTGTTAAATTATATAAACAGATTTTCCAGTAGTTTTTTTAATTAGGAATATTAAGTCTTTGTCCTGTATCCCTGCATGTGTCTGCAGGAGTGTTATCTGAACAGACAGTATCCAGAACAGGATCCAGCCAAAAATAAAGAAAAAAGTCTGGCTCAGTCGGAGCCTAGGGACAGATTTATACAGAGGAGATTTGGATGATTACGCACCATGAAAGTTCTCTGTGATTGAGATTGGAAAATGCCCGTCACACCAGCCAATAAATCAAGTATAGGATACAGTAGCCAGTGCCTAAAGTCTGGAAATCACAATGCAATGTAACATAAAAGATATGCAGCTGTACTCATTATAACCTACAACGTGCTGTCTAGTGATGTATCCCTCATTTCGGTATCTATTCTAGTGTTTTTCTTCTTGTGATAACTGGATAAATGTAGATGATATGTTGCCATGTCTTGTTATTTCCAGCAACTACAATGAAGGCTGACAGAAGAAAATGCTTGAATGATCTAAAACTGGTAAATTTCAGGTTTTTAATGCCTGACAGAATCCCGAGCTGGAGCCATGAATGAATGAATATGTGTTACATAGGTAATGCATTCTGGGAAGAAGGAACTGACTGATCTGTATGAGAGCATCAGGGGGTGAAGTTACTGGTATAGGGAAGGGGGACTTTTACTCAGTCTGACACTGTGTTCATGTTTTGTTACTGATGTACTTGTCTGGGTGACGGCATTTTCAGTTAATACAGAGGCAGTTATAGGCAGCAGTTAACCTTTGTCATGTCGATCAAAGAAATGTGTGTTGTACTTTTTGTAAGTCGACTTACAACAACCCAATCCTATCACCAGACAAGAAACTTTATAGTTAGACAATTCTATAAAACCCTGAATACATCCAATGGCAACGTTTCTGCAGACTTGGGAAAGCCAGCAGCGCCTACGCAAGACTCCATATCATCTGTAAGTCCAACACAGCCTCAAAACCAGGATCTGATTGTTGGTCAAGCTGGTTCTGCTATATAAGGGTTAAGTGCTGGCAAATTACCAAATGCAACTAAGTCAGCTCATTCCACAATGACTGTCTACGAAAGATCTGCCTTATATTCTGGCCTGATAAGACATTAAATATGGAACTCTACATAAGGACTGGCTGTCGAAGCGTGATCTCAGAAATTACACACTGTTGTTTAAGATGGCTTGGATACATACTACAAATATCACCTGGTGAAGAACGCTGGAGGCTGAGCTGCTGTGATGGTCTGTCATGGGGTGAGGCAAAGCTAGCTGCTAAAGACCATGATAGGTGGAGGAATATTACCTCCACACTTTTACTTTCTGCCTTGATACAGAGAACGTGCATTACTTTCTGCATTGGCACTGAACGCTGGCAGTGGCTGAAAATCTTTTTTTTTGCTCTGGCACAGGAAGATGATGTCCCAATTCTTAATCCCGCCTAAAAAGCCCTGATTGGCTTGGTTGCTTTCCCAACTAGGTGAATAGCCATCAATTAGCACAACACCGGACCTGTTTGAGTCATGGAGATAAGGGCTTCAATACAGAGGTCTGGAACCGGCTAAGTCAGAGCAGGCAGTTGGCATTTAATTTCTTGTCTCAAAAAATGAAGAAATGGTGGCTTAAGGTGGGAGAGACAGACGGACAGACAGGCACCATGCTGTCTCAGGTATGAACAAACTGCTGAAGAGAGATGGATTGATTGCCAGGTGAGAGAGGAGCTGGATGGATAATTATTTGCACGTTTGCAATTCAAAGCATGCATGAGCATAAATGACAAAATACTCAGTAGATGATTGTCTACACTTTTAGTATGGGTATTACACATTCAGCTATGATAGACTATGAGTTTGAAGCATCCATGAAGTTGCATATATTAAAATGTATTTTTCCACTGCATGATGCCATTCTAAATGTCCATTGATTAAAAACATGTTGTTATTGTACCTGCTTTGCATGAGTTGAGTTTATCATTACATATTTTCCTCAATTTATGTAAATACTGCTGCATTATGCCAACATACAGTAAACATGGTTCTGTATGATTTCACAGTGTTTGCCATCTTTATCTCAACTTACACCAGTGGAGGGTAGATGCTTGAATATATTGCATAGATGTTCCCTTTCTCTGATTAAATCCTTGCATGAGCTATTATCTCTACTCTTAATACTTGATCAGATGTTCCCTCTCATGATCCAGGTGTCAATGTTTCCTTCTTGTGTGTCTGTCTGTCTTGACGAGGAGGCCGATTGTCTCCTCTGCGTGCTGGTCTGAGGCCAGCTGGCAAAGAGTTAAACAGCAGCAATGGAGAAATGATCCTGTAGAGCATTAACTGATCCCAGATGACCTGACCGGCCCACCTGTGTGCGTGTGTGTGCATTCTCATGCATTTGTGTAAGCGTACTGAGTAGCACTGCTGCTTGTTATCTCTCTTCACCGGAAGCAGCTGATATTTAATGAATCTTCCTCTGTGGGGGTGTATGTGCATGTTTGTGTCTGATTGCATCCGTCTTAGATTAGTTGCTCGGTTGCTTTCATCTCTCCATTAACACACACACACACACACACATACATACACACATGCCCAAAGAAGTAGAGTTATAAAGTGCCAAGCCACGGCTTACTGAAAAGAGAGAAAACATCCCGTAGTGCTGAGCCCCTCATCTCTCATAATGAGAGATGCAGCACTAAAAAGACAAGCAGTTCAATGCCAACCACAGCACAAGAGACTGGGGAATGCCAAGTACAAGCTAGGAACAAACCAGATCCAATGCATGTTTGCTGCCACACAAAACACACAGTTGGCCTTTAGGAGTCTTGTACCAAACAACTTTGTGCACATAAAGTATACAGGGCAATATGTGTTTAATAGTCCAACATACTGTATGCCACACACCATAATGCTTTGGCACACAACTCACATCCCCTGGTCTCTTTACAGGGCACTCTATGGCCACTGTCATGCACTGAGGGCAGTTTACGATGCATGGGAAAACGCAGGCTTGGCACAGCACCCAACACACTCCACAGTTACTACTGGGAAATGGTGGCACACGCTGAACAAAGTGTACGAAGAAAAGCTTAGTAAGACAAGAATATTTTGCTTAGGAATGTGACAGAAAAAGCGAGTGTGATTTTATCAAGTTGGTGATCCTTTGAGTTTTTATTTTGCACCATCATCAGGTCAAAATTTTAATTTGTCCAATACTTTGGTTTATGACCAAATACCTGCAAAACTAATAACATTCCCATCAGCAGCTGTAATTGCTTAGTGCTAATTAGCAAATGTTAGCATGTAACAGGCTAAACTAAGATGGTGAACATGTTAAACATTATACCTGCTAAACATCAACATGTTAGCATTGTCATTGTGAGCCTGTTAGCATGCTAATGTTAACATTCAGCTCAAAGTATCGCTGTGCCTGCGCTGTTGTTTATTAAGTGTGTCTTTATTGTTACACACACAAGCAATGCCTTTAGCCCAGGACATTTTTGTATTATGGGAGACAATAAAGTAACACTGACCCCATTGTAGCATGTATGCATGTATTTTAACATGGGTATCCAAAGTGAAAATCAAATCCCTGACCATCGCAGTCAAGCCCATTGATTTTTTTAGTAGAGCTGGACATTCAGCTACAATATAAAGTAGATGGTGTCAGGATTTAAACCATAGACTGGATGGACTAGATGGACGAGTCTCCACTGTATAAAAATGAAGCAAAAATATCCCGGATACGGGAGCTGCCATCTTGTGCTGGTGACGTCATTTGGAGCCAAAGTCTGCGCAGTAGTGATTAGGGTTGGAGCCGCGGTATCAAGCCATACACCCGGCCTACTCAATCGTGAGCCGGGATCAGCTGTCGTGATCGTGACGTGAAACCCCCTTTTTATGGCATTAGGTAACTAATTAAAATCAAACTTATCAGACAAAATGGACACTTACATATACATTAGCATGATGAGAACTACCTAAAATGACAGAAACCATCTTTGGGAAAAATTTATTTGACATGTACTTTGATTTTTTAGTCCGCTAACATGGAGGGGACGGGGTTTATGACCTATACTGCAGCCAGCCACCAGTGGGCGATCGAGATGTTTTGGCTTCTCTTTTGGCGAGCTGTCATGTCATCCATCTTTATATACAGGCAATGATTTAAACACAAACCAACTAATGGGAGTGTGTGGCACTTTGGAAAAAAACGTGCCAAATGATGTGTAATTTAACTTTTTTTTTTTATCATTCTGATATCATCTACAGAACAAACCAAATCCACTGTTGACACATTTATCAGTTTCCTACATCTGCCCATAAAAGCAGAGTGACTCATATGTCTCTTGTAGCCTCCTGTAGCTCATCCTCATCACCAGGAACTACAAACACAGCGTGAGGGTTGACTGACCGGGTTAAATGATGTCATCGACCGTACATGTTAAAATAAGATGCCTGTGATTATTTACCAGGCTTTGTTACCATGCGGGCTTTTTATAGTCTCTGTACTTATGAACCCCTCATAAGTAACTGTTTCCTGTGTGGATGTTCACTGATGATATCATAGTCTGAGAGTTCAGAGGCTGATAAGCATTTTGAGGTAAAGAGGTAAATGTGTGTTGATGTGTGGGTTGGAAGAGTGATGCTGGCTTGAGAATGAAAGGCAACACTGATTTGTTTTGTGACGTTAAGCAGTCAGGATAATTGGGTTGGAAATTTGTCGGGTGTGAACAAAGAAAATGTTCAGAAGCATTTGGAAGGGAACATAGCTAAGAAAAGAAGGTAATGGACCACACACATACATAAATGTTCACGTCAGTACTTTAAATGATGGGAGTGATAAACACATCTACAAGGATAAAGGGTGAGTGCATTGTCCAATGGCAGTCCAGGAGAAGTTAGTGGTTTTATGAAGAATCTGGCCCGATATAAAACTAAATGTTCTAAACAGCTACTTTCAGCCAAAAACATGTTCTAATCGCATCTATAATTCTTATGAAGCGAACAGTGATTTGCCCAGATTTGGCCTCTTGTGGTTAGCAACGACTTGGCATTCTTCCTTGATTTCCTGTGTTTTACTCCTGAATATACATACTGCTTTGATGAAACCTCTGCAGTTAGTGCTCATTTATGAAGCCAAAACAGTGACTGATTTGCATTAAAAATAAAAATTTTGTATTGAACCGCAGGAAGGTAGCATTTAAATCAAAGCATTATCAAAGCATTGTATTTAAACTTGTATCTAAGCAGCTTCTTGCTGCTGTGGAAAACAATAATACCTTTGAAAAGTTCCAATCTGGCTTTCGTCAACACCACAGCACTGAGACAGCCCTTCTCAAAGTCACTAATGACCTATTAATGAATGCAGACGTGGGCATGTGCTCAATTGTTGTGCTGTTGGACTTAAGTGCTGCCTTTGACACAGCTGATCATGGCATTCTTTTAGATAGACTGAGGCACTGGGTGGGCATATCTGGCACTGCACTAGACTGGTTCTCATCTTATCTGTCCAATAGGAAATACTGTGTCAGCATTAATAACTTTATGTCAACCTTTTCCCATATCAAGTGCGGTGTGCCTCAAGGTTCAATTCTGGGACCAATACTGTTCTCCTTATACATGCTTTCTTTGGGCATTAACAAACTTGTATTTCCAAAAAAATATATGTAAATGATGTTTAATGGCGCTTACATGAAAAAAAGTATTTTTTATCCTTTGCATGCTAAAGACTGAGACTATACAATTTCTCTGTGACAAATATACACAAATGATATGTCTATTTAGTCCTTATGCTTAAAGCACACTTCAGGGACGATCAAGTTTTTTTGGCCTCGATCCCGATCCAAATCCTTTAACATTTAGTATCACCCTGTTGCAGCTCCTCAGTCCACTCTGATTGTACAGTGGCGTTGCAGAGTGAAGGTTCTTCCCTTATAAAATATCTTTGGCTGAGCACAGACACCAGCTGTAGAGAGCACCAGACAAGTTTAGGTTTGACGTTAACTAGCAACAGCTGATGTGATCTGCCACCTAACCCTAATGCATCGTTTATTTTTCATCCAAATTCAGCCCAGTTTTAACCCAAACACTGAGACATCTTTTGACCTGCAAATCACCAAATCAGCGCTTCCTGAGTTCACAGTGAACAAGAGAATATGCCTTGCATTGCTCATGCTACATTACCCAATTCACAACACAGGAAATAAACATTCCTTCATGCTGGCAACATGAAACCTGGAGTTTGTGCTCATTTCACAAAAAAATCTCATTGCAACAGAAGGAATGACAAAGACAAACACTAAAAAAAAAAACCTACTGTCTGTTAGCAAGTGAGCTAACAGCCCATGACAGCTCTCCTGTGACTTTAAATGACTCACTCAAGCAGAGCAGTCAAGCCTGTAGCAGATACCTGTTTGTGGAAAGCTGTACAGCTTAGTGCTGCAAACATTAACTAATGATGTCATTTACTGTATTTTTATTATGAGGGGAGACAGAAAATGATTAGCCTCTTTTAGGGTTCCGCCATTGGCATGCACCCAGGCGTACATATGGTATAACACATGCACTCGTGTGCAGAGTTCAGTGGTAACAGCTGACCTTTTCCACAGAAATTTTGACTTGTCAAAGCAGGAAAAGCACAGGTTTGACTGATAACATGAGTAATGGCCGCATTCCATTTAGGTGTAACAGTTTCAGGGTTGTGCTATTATACGTGCTTGCTCACTGGCATGGCTCACTGGGAGACTTCCGTCCAATGGAGCCAGCATTAAAGTTATCAGTTACATCTGTGTCTTTTCCTGCTTTGACAAACATGTTTGATAAACAGAGCCATGTCAGCTGTCTCACAACCAACACGTTAGCAGAGCTCTCTGTAAAAGACAGTAACTAAAATAGAGTAAACGAGAAACTTGTGTCGTCCAAACGTTTCCTCAAGGGAACTGAGCAAACTTGCAGCAGTATTTCACCAAGCCTGCAGTAAAAAAAAACTTTAATAACCAGCACGAGCCCGACATTTCAACCCTGCCAGACAGCTCCCATCACTCTTGCCCACAGCTGGACGACCTCTGGATGACCTGAAGGTGAAAGGTAAAGCTCCCGGGGTCAAGTCTTACATTAATGTTCCTCTTGACACGCACGTACATGCACAAAAATACTCCTTCATATGCATGCACAGACACAAGTACATGCATGCGATCTGGAGGGTCCAGGTGAACTGTGATCCCAAACATTACCCGCTGAACCTTGTAGACTCCCTTGAGATATTTACCCCACACATCTTTGTTTTTGTTCTTTTTTTCCTGAAATCAGCCTCTGGTCCCTGTTGTCTCACCATCTGAAACACGATACTCTTCTACAAGGTTACATGCTTGTTTATGTCTTTTTCCATTTATGCCTTTTTGTGACCTCCCCACTTTAATTTTCTACATAAACAATGTGTTTTAACCCCAGTGACTTTACAGGCACTGGTGATGTTTTTGTTGTCATTGGCCATATTTCTGTGTATTAAACCACATAACAGTAAGTACAACAAATTTTAATCATAAACATATGGTTTTCAATTTTACTCATCCTTTTTTTAGGTTAAAAACAGAGACAATAAACTGAAGGCACTGCAAAGTAAAATCTTAATGAAGAGCTGACCTTCCGGTGTGGACAGGGATTGGGAAATCAAGGCACAGAATGATGCACACGTAGTTAGCATTTGCATGTCTAGGTCGTTCTCACAACAATGAAATCCCACTGTATCGCCATTCTAATGATGACAAGACTGTGGTGCAGGGAAGTTCATTTTCTCAAACCCTGATGCCAGCTCCCTTACTGTATATTTGATTATTCAACAAGAAAAAGCCACAGGCCAAACATCTGTGGTTGGCTGGATTTAAAAATAAAAACATTGAGGTTTGGGAATAAGACAAGAGGAGGGATGACTTAACAGAGATATAAATGAAATGAGATGGGAAAGGAGAGAAATGTGAAAAAATGGGAGGCATGGAGGTAGAAGTAAAGGTATAATAAAACAACCAGTGTTGCAGTAGCTGGCTGTCTATTTTCCTGACAAAAATGCATCATTGATTTTATCTGGCTCAAGACAGAATAATAATGTGCTCAGGCTGGAAAGGAGTGGAAACTACTGAAAACCGGTCAGAGGACGATGTAACATGTTCTTCTTCTTAATAATCCTGTTGATCTTTATCTCCCGTTTCTAATGAGCTCCACCCGGCTCAGGTTACTGCACCAGGAAGATGGCACAGTGTACACAGTTTCAGTACTGTGCTAGCGACGGGGCATGTTGGCTTCCTTTCAGCTTGGTTCAGCTGGTCGGTCTAAGCCATTTTACTTTGAA
Source organism: Siniperca chuatsi (assembly GCF_020085105.1). Taxonomy (NCBI): domain Eukaryota; kingdom Metazoa; phylum Chordata; class Actinopteri; order Centrarchiformes; family Sinipercidae; genus Siniperca; species Siniperca chuatsi. The sequence goes on from NC_058061.1 coordinate 18,725,152, forward strand.
GGTAATTACAGAGAAATCCCTGTTTCTTCTTTATTACAAACAGGGTCACTGCTCTGGGATGCGGTGTGTGTGTGTGTTTGTGTGTGCTGCCCTGGGATGAGGTATGTGTGTGTGTGTTTCTAATATGTGTTTGCGCAAACTGTTCTCTGTCAACTTTTAGCAACGACCCAGAATGCCGGAATGATCACATCTTGTCTCATGTTGCAGTTTTTTGTTTGTTTTTGGTTCGTATTGCACAATTACAAATGCACCACTTGTAAGGGAGAGTCATGAATTCAATAGTTTCTCGGGTGTCATACCAGTTAAGAGAACATGCATAGGGGATGCACAGCCACTCCCCAGCCACTGCGGAGACCTTGGGTCAGATCTATTAATGATGTACTGTATGCACACTGAAGTTATGCATATGCCATTTCCCACATATAAATTGGTGTTTCAAAAAACAGAATGTGTGCACCTCATACTTACTTTAGACCAGGCGTACACATCTGGTCTTCTGGAGGCAGTCGAGGGTAATATGATAAGGTGGAAATGGAAAATATACGGTGAGAGATAATAATAATAACACATTTGTTATTAGTCACTTCTGCTGGGTTTTGCAGTCTTTAATAGGCCTATGTAAGGGGCATTCATAAACCTTGTGCAAATTTATTGTGAAGCAAAAGGTGAATTTGTGCTCTTTGTTACTGTTCTTTCCATTGACAGTACTGAAAACTGGTGAAGCTAACAGACATAATTGTATGCAAACAGGTTATTATGGCCGTGGATAATTGTGGGAGTGGAAACCAGGCTTGTGCACGGCGCCCAGTGTCACAACGTTTGAGATCAGTAAAAAAGAACAGTGCATGCACAGCATTATACATTTGATAAAAGGCATGCAGATGGATATTTTCTATTTTTGTGCGTCCTTTGAGTTTCTGGTTATGATTCCCAGGGGCCAGATGATGATTTGATGTGGAAAGCCAGTGAGGGACCACGTCTTTGTTGCTGCAGTAGTGTCTCAGGTTTGTCAAGGTGCCTCCGAAATGGGTCTGACAGAAACTTCGAAATTTGCATTGCTGCGACAGCCAGTAGCTTTATCAGTTAACTTTTAGCCGTGAAAACTAAGAAAATCAAAAAATTGTGACTGACAGGACCTTAACATTTTTGCTTTAACATTTGATGCATTTTGTAATTCATCACCAATTAGTCCAACAGCACACAGTTTGTGTATTTTTGTCATGATCCTCCTCCAAATCCACGAGCACTGCAGCAACATCTCCTCTGCACCGACCACCGTACCAAGCTGTGCAGGGGTACGTGTTCGAAAAATGCTACTCTAGTTTGTCTCGCCCGGCTTTTGACATTTATATTGGAATTACCGACTTCTGTTGTTGTTTGTGGACTGGCAACTTTGCTGCATTTGCTGACTCTTTGGACTGTTTTAAGCGGCTTTATAGGCAAGGCTTTTTTATAAATCTCCATCCCTGTCTCTGTTTTGGTTTGTTTTGTTGGTTTTTTGCTGTGTTTGATATTGTACTTTTTCTTTACTTTATTTATTTACTCATTTATATTTTTCTTGTGTGTGTGTGAAGCACTTTGTAACTGTGTGTTTTCAAAAATGCTGTAGGAACAAAGCTTTACTTACTTGCTTACCCTGCATCCAGTGTAACAGTAAAACCACTGTTAGGAATGCTGCAGAAGATCACTTGTAGAGCCTCCACTTTAATTCAAGACAAGGCAGAACACCTCAGTGCAAGTGTGCAGAACAGCACAGAGATGATTGGTTTTAACCCAGGAGTCCTTCCGGCCTTTAGAAACCTGAGCCTGACCCGGACCAGAGACACATCATTGCACGATGCGTGACGGTAAAAAACTGGAAAATTAGCAAGAGTAACACTATCTCCTCCCTTACAAGGGTCTGATAATCCTACATGTCTCCTACCAGAGACATCATCAGACCTAGTGGAGGGGTGGAAGGGGTGGAGTTGGGGGAGAGGGAGAAAGAAAAGACATGAAGGAGACACAGCGAATAAAGGAAGGGAATAAAAGAAAAACCAAAAGAAATAAAAGGAGAAAAAAAAAGATTTTGTGTATGCATGTGGTTGTGTGTGTAAAACCGCAAGCTTGGGACCTACTGGTCTGATCGCTATGCAGGAATGACTCTGAAACAAGAAACACACAGACTGGATGATGTGGTTTAATCGTCTGTTGAACTTTTTAATTAGAGACTTTTTTAAAAATTGGACTGAGTCACTGAGACATTCAGTAACACACAAAACCTAATGTAACTATCCCTGTCTTCCCTCTGCTGTTTGGGCCGAGCGCCTAGAAAGCTGGTCTGGATGCTGGAGGAAGGGGGTATGGGTGATGGCACCTCCCATCACAGATTTTGAACTGGACCCATAATGCCTCTGGGGAATAAACATTAACTTCTGGATTCCCACAACGTGGTGGGTCATCGCTTAGTGGACACACACAGTTTTCAGTACTACTAATTTTAATCAGTATAGCCCAGAGAAAAGGGTTCCCTACAACTTGCAAATTTTCATCAAATGTTCCTACTTTTTTGCCAACTGAGATAACACATGTTGAGTTTCAGCTTACAGGCCTATGTGATTCATTAACCATTTCGCAGCTGTAGTTTAAAACAACAACTTCTCTCAACTGTGAGTTACTATCATGGTTTCAGCAGCTCCACCCTCCTCTTGTCCCTCCATGTCCCCCGACCCTATCACTAGACAGCAGTGTTCATTCTCCAGAAAACATTCAAGGACAAGAGGTTTATCATTTTCTGTCCCCCCTCATGATAAAAATACAGTAAATGACATTCCTGCCTGTAGACCTCTGCCTATATACAGTACCTCAGCCCGCTCGATTTGTTTGCTTTATCTGACTGCCTTCATGTTGCCGACTGTAAGTCTGCTTATTGACAAAATAAAGAATGTTTCATCCTACCTTGTCTGTCTGCCAAGTTTGCTTTTGGGTTCAATACCGGTGTCAGTTTGTTAGATATTACTATAAATATGGTCAGTGGGAAAAGATAAGGTTGGATAAAGTCACAAGGAGAGAACAGATACATATCATGGGTAATTAAGGATATTTTAAAACATTACAGTTACATTGGTACTTAGACTTAATAATTCAAAACATGATCACTATAAAGTCTACTACACTCCAAGCATAATTTTAAACATGTGAACTCTGGGAAGAGAACAGCAAAGACTCCACAACAATGGCGCCATCAAAGCAAATATTGAGACATATAAAAGTGGTATACTTTACAGTACCACTGTGGATGTTTTGAACAGCTCTGCAGCCCAGCAACATATGACATCACCAGGAAAGAGTCCAGGCCAAAATATGTAGAGGTGTGAAACCTAATAACTCAAGGTCTCTCTGCTGTTTATGTCCAGTTGCTGTTTTCATTCGGGACTGCGGTCATTTGTGATCTGCCTTTGCAAATACACATGTTTTCCCACTGGACAGCCACTGTGGCCTGCCTCTAATCTGTAGATCTGGTGGGAAGTCACAATTGGTCAATATTTGTCATTCCGGTAGGTAGTGATCAATACGGACAGCTGTTTTCACACAGATGATAAGAAGCTCAGTTAAATCTGAGAGCTGCCTGTGATGTTAACTATGACCTGTCATGTAAAGAGACATGAACCCGGGTTCTTTTCTATGAGTGCAGGGTGATAGAGAAGCAAAGTTGGAAAAAATGATAAAAAAAATGTAGAACAAACAGTTTCGTACTGAAAACAAATAAATGTTGATTTCACTCTGCACTTATAACTTGGTAAGAGATGTCTTAGCAGTCTAAATCATAGTGTGCACAATAAGGAGGTGCTATTGTTGTATATGGGATGAGCAGAACCCAAAATCCAAACCTTTCTCCTAATATCAGTGACTGCTACCTCCAGAAAAAAAGCTGAATTCACCAAAATAGAAGGCTATTCTTGGTTAAATCATGGACTTGCTGAGTTGGTCAAAGTGTTCCAAGGCTGGATTATCAACCAGGCAACATGGGCGCCTGACCTGGGGCATGGCACCCACTTTCGGGTGGCCTCAAGATGGCCAAGGGTGCCGCAATATTTTATAATGTAAATTTTCTTATTGTACATTTGTTAGGATGTTTCACTACTTAAATAAAAGAGGTGGCATTTGCATTGACTACATTTTATGTTATGTTTTCAAACATATCCAAACAAAAGAAATAAGCAATGGATATCAAAATGTGTTTAATATGCAGTTATCCTGCAGCTAATGACAGGACAGCTCACGGTTGCTGGTTGTCATGGTAATGCAACATGCTTTCTGGCTAATTCGGTTTTCAGGTACACAAAAGTCAGAAACTGCAGTCGAGACAAGCAACAGGAACATTTGTCGTTGTAAAAAGCCCTCAATGAAATGCAATGGGGAAAAAAAGACTGATGTGGTTTCAAAAAGTTTGTGAACCACTGTTGTAGAGCACCTGTGTCACATTCTTGTTGGGAGACCTTAATTATTTTAGTTGAAATTGTGTTTCCATGGTTTATCGTCAGCATTTCATCAAATTCCTACCAGGGACCAAATAGTTTTATTCCAGCGTAGGAGTACTGCTGGGCTTCTGGGCTAAATGATAGGATACCATGTGTAGTCTGCTGTGCGCAATGTACATGAGGGGAAGTTGGAGGCAACAGGGCAACAATTTTCACCCCAGAAACCACGAACAGGGGGGCAGAGGGAGAGACATGAAGCAAAGAAGCAAAGAGGTGGAAGAGACAGGTGCATGCCGGATGGTGTTCTAAAAACCACAGGAAGTCAGTTCTTGTAGTTAGGCCGGATGAGTTTGCCAGCTTTTAACATGGTCAGAGGTTGGAGCTGCAGCAGCAGCTGTGACACACAGCTCATGGAGGCAATTAAGGTACTTATAAACCCTTGGTGCTCGGTTGCCGTATTTTGCGTCAAGCATTTTACATCTCTGTGTCATATATCAGTCAAATCTGAACACACCGACATGATATACATATTTTTAGATTCAGTGTGTCTAACAGTTTCTGAGGATGTCATTATCTATGAATAAACATCTATGAATCCCCTTTATTATAGAAACTATAGAAAAACGACACTGCTCTTAACTCTAGAACTTGCCTGAGAATCATCACCTTTTTGAGGTTTCTTCAGTAACAAAGTAATCCAGTGATAGTTGTCCATGGGTACATTGGAAACAGGAACTTCAAATAGCTAATTGGGCATAATTTAAATGGTGCCAATTTGCAAAAATGTGAACAAATACAGGCTGAAAAAAACGGGGCTTAAGTTGTAGCCCAAAGCGTAACTCACTGAATCTATGGCAACAGCATAATTCCTGTTAACATCTTTGGGAACTGTAGTTCCAAAATGTAGAGTGGAGTGGGGATGGGGGGGATTTTGTCTAAAGGGGGGGCCCACAGTGTCAGACTTTGCAAACCCCTTGACAGGCTGCCATTCTATCACATGCAAATAGAAACACATTCACAGATATTTAGTCTCAAAATAATCTAACCTGCATGTCTTTGGACTGTGGGAGGAAACAAGAGCCTGAAGAAACACACTGACACGGGGAGAACAAAGTCCACACAATGTGCTACATCCAGAGAGACACCCAGGACCATATTGCTGGGAGGCGACAGTGCTAACCACTGAGCCTACGTGCCAACCTTTACTGATGTCACCTTCCAGGATCAGTGGGTATAACAGTCAGTTTCCTCCGACTGCCATTTGGTCAGTTGCATTTTGCCTTCCATACAATAAAGAACTGAATGAACAGCAACTCCAGTCACAGTAACCAGGAGACAGAAACATTTACAAACCCGCTGGAGTCTCTCATCCTCCTTCTGTTCATCCTCTGCACGCACCCATAGTCGTGTGTGTGTGGAGGCTATACGCAGACACATATTCCAATTTATACACATCAGCTGGAAACACCCATACTGTCCACATTCATACACATGCACACCTCATGAAAGGTCAAACCACAAAACACTGCGCTGTGTTGAGTCATCACCAAAAATGGAAAGTTTTAATCTTTTCAGTCTTTTTTATGTTTTTTTTTTTCTCAACAAGAAGAACAAACTAGGAAATAGGAGAAATAGGAAGAAAAAACAGCCATAAAAACCAGGCCATTTGTCATAATTTCCCGCTGCCGGTAGCTGTGGACAGAATGAGAAAGTGGTGGCGGTAGCTGGGGACGTGATGGTGCATCTTAAACAGGGGAGTTCCACTCAAAGGGGAGGGGAGGTGTGGCACCATCGAGGCCCAAAACAGAGCTCAGGTCTGGAACTGGAGGGACTGAGGTGGCTCCTGATATGAAGCGTAGTGTGGACATGGAGGTGATAGATGGAGCTGGAAGCAGGATATCTGGGTAGTGTAGAGAGGGGTGTGTGTGTGTGTGTGTGTGTGTGTCTGGTCAGTGTAGAGGGTACTTGTAATGCTGTTGGTCTGGCTGGACCCGTGACTGTAGGACACAAGCCATTCGTTACACAGAGACAGTTACACACCAGGCTAAATGAGGCTTGTCCAACAGTCTGGCTGGAGGTGTGTGTGAGGGTGTGTGTAGGTGTGTCTTAGAGTTTTAGTGTGTTTTTTTAGTATGAGTGCAGAAGCAATGACACATACATTAGAGCATAATGTCTGCGTGTGTTTCTGTGTGTGTCTGTGTGTGTGTGTGTGCTCTGTCTCCAGTGCGCCATGTCACCACACTCATAAAAGCCATCACAACGGACGCTAACCTCAAAACCGGCGCGACCAAAAAAAGCGACTCTTGATGTGAGAGGAATCAGAATTGAGCTCATTACTTTTTCCACAATGAGAAAGTTGTTTGTGTGACACTCCTAATTCTACTACTTGTGCATGGTCCCGCTTTTATTTGGAAATTTCCCTGGCTGTCCTCTTTACTCCTCTCAACACGCTGGGTCTGCTCACTTTTTCTGAGCAGCATTTTCCAGAAAAGGCAATAAGTTTGACATAATTGACAATAAACAGAGGATAAGCAGATTAATTAAATCAGCTCAAGACAAACATTGTAAAATGAGCTTTCTTTTGGATGTGAGCAAAGAGAGCAAGGACATTCAAATACGCCTGTGTGCCAGTGACAAAGAAAAAAGCCCTCAAGTAGTTAGAGGACAGAATTGATAACATCATGAAAATCTGTATTCCAAAACAATAATCTGCATGGTCCTGGCTTTACAGCCGCTTTGGGCTACAAACAAATTAACTTCTTGCCATTGATTTACTCACGAAAAAGAAAAAGCGGCTGATGTAGCAAACATCAGTTCTTTTCTTCTGTCATTATGGTTCTACTCTGGAATTCTCTACCACATGAACTAAGGTCTGCTACAACAGGATCTTCTTTTAAAAGCAGACTAAAAACATATCTTTTTTCGCAATCTTTTACTTAGATTTAAAGTGTGTTGTTAACAGTTAAAAAGTGTGTGGTTAACAGGTACATTTTTATCATAGAATCAGTATTTTCATCATTATTATTCCTTTTTTAAATAATAATGATAATGCCTGTAATACTATTTTATCTTGTTTTTATCGCATCGTATATGTTTCCTTATATGAAATACCTCCTTATCTTATATGTTGTTATCTTGTATGTTTTTGTCATGCATGATTTTTGCCTATTTTTCTTGCTTGCTTTTATTGTGAAGCACATTCAGTCTACGCCTGGCGTATGAAATGTGCTATATAAATAAACTTGACTTGACTTTTCTTCTGTGTCCAACCATTCCTCTTTTCTCAGTATTTGCTTTTTTAAAATTGTTATTTACGCAGCATGCAGGATCATTTTCAGGAACACAGGCAGTTACATTCACACTTGGGAGCTGCCAGTTCAACCGCAGTCTACCACTAATGACCACCGAACAGCTCTTTTGGAGAAACCAGGACCCCCCAATGATAAAAGTTGATGAAAGTCAAAACAATTTTTTAGTCGCTTGTCCTGCACAAACTTTCACAGCCAGTGTGGGAAATGAACCGCTCCTCATTCAGTAGCTTCTAATAACATTCTTTCAGTATAAATGGTGTAGGGTAGACATGTTCAAGCAGTTTGGTAATGACAGAGGTTAGAGTATGAGTAGTAGCACTGCTTTAAAACAAAAACAAGCAAGGGGCTGTGGTGGTGTGAGCGTGTGAGCATGTGAGCAGATACCGTTGAGAAGATTAAATTCCACTGCACAGCAGGACATAATACTGTGACACGGGATTTTACAACTCCGGAAAGTTATCATGGTGACAATTAGTCAATCCTCTGTCTCGAGGTTCCCGAGGTGAACAGTAGAATTATGCTATTCAACTTGCAAAGGACAGTGGTGTGATGTAACCAAGTACATTTTATGCTACTTTATACTACATTTCAGAGGAAAATATTGTCATTGGCTTTGACTGTAATTACTAGTTACTTTGCTAATTAAAGGCTCTGCAAACCCACACAGGTGTTTTCAATGACTCTGGCTAATTAGATTTGTAGTCAGTGTCAGGTGGGTGGAGCTACATCAGGTGTTTTCACTAATGTTGTCTAATTAGACCTCTTCTCAGGTGTTTGATTGTCTTGTTTGTATTAATCATTGGCCCCAAACCCTGACATCTTTCTTACCAGCATGCCTGACAAGCAATAGCTTGAAAAGGTAAAGCTTTGAAAGATGTTCGGGTTTATCTCTGAGGGTGTCTTTTAGCTCATTAGATAAGACAGACATGGGTCTGTCTTGGAACGGACTCATAATTATTGTAGCACCAAATCACTTTCTCTCGTACTGCACAGTAAGACAAATACAAAAATAAGGACTATGGTTATGTTTTAAAAAACTAAACTGAGCATTATCTGTCAAAAAATCAAAACATCATACATTTAGTTATACATGACACTAATTAAACTGGTAAATCCCCATCCATCCAGTTTCTATACCTTCTTTTTCTTTGGTGGGTCACAGGAGACCAGAGTCTATCCCAGCACACTCGGGGTGAAAGGGGGGTAATCCCTTGACACCTCATACTGGATTTCCAGTCCACAAACAGATGCAAAAGGTAGTTGGTATTTTACAACATATCAACAGATCTTTCATCTGCAATGTTCTAAAACAGGATCAATGCATTAAGTTCAATGTTATGTCTGAAGCTTAAATTAGCCTACATGCTTCTGTTTTTCTCTGACCTCTGAACCCTCATTTGTTTTCTCCACTGTAATGCATTTCTTTTACCGAAATCAAGCTCTGCACTCCCTCTCTCCACCCACAGTCCCTCCGTCTATCTTGCTTTTCCTCCTTCCTTCCATTCCTCCATTGCACACCCCCCCCCCCTCTGTTTCCTCCATAATGATGTTAATAAAGTGAGCTGAATGGATTATCCAGATTCCCATGGCAGGTTGCCTGCCCTCTGCTCTGTCTCCTGCTCCCCTCTGTTTACTGGAGGGAATCATTCACTTTGCCTTATCACTTTACACCCATGCTATCTGGGCACACACACACAGGTCATGCAAACACACTGATACTGATTAGAGGCGTGTTTACATGGCTACGTTGTGAACACAAGGTAAAGGTGGGAAACAGAGGGGATTGCAGACAAGATCAAACACAGAAGGTGGACAGAAAGAAAGCATCTTCTAAATGCTTTCCAAATGTCTCCTCCCTAAAGAATAAGGAGACATCTGTGTGCAGAAACAGGGCCATATTACCTACATCGGTCATGGTGTAATTGTTCTAGCAAACCTCTCTCGAATCTAATATAAACTAACGAGGCAGATCGCTCCATCAGACCTTACCAGACAGTTGATGGTGAGCAGAGAACATGCTGTAGTTCCATTAAGCCAAAGTTTCTCAGAGCTGTGGAGAAAGAAATGGGGAGAGGTGTGGGGCAGTTTTAATAAGTTAAGCCTCTACATACCACAGGCTTGTGCTTCTGTATTAATTTACTTGGTCCCTTGTTGGTTGTTACCAAAATGACAGCTACTCTTCCTGTGAAACAAAAAAAGAAAACCAAAAACGTTGAAAAAGAACATACCGACATAACCAGGCCAGTTGTGTGTCTTAAAGTGAGAGATCGGGCACATCTGGAGGCTATCAAGAGGAACAGGTAGTGTAAGTTTCCCAGACATGGTATCCAATGTATGCCTCCATCCTGGATTTCAGGTAATTATACATTACTTGAGTATTCTACTTCATGCCACTTCACATTTCTAATCAATCCACTACATTTCAGAGGGAGATATTATACGTTTTACTCCACTACATTTATTTTACAGCTATAGTTACTAGTTACTTTACAAACAAAGCATATGTGCATTGTGAAATGTGATGCATTGTTATAGATTAAGCTATCCAACAGTATATAGTGTACAATTCATAAATTTGGCTCCACCAGGCCCTGAAAACCTCTTTTCTTAACTCATGGTTCCCAAACAATGAATCCTAATGTCATTTGTGATCTGACTGACATTCCCATCAGCCTCAGGTGGACTGGGCTGTGTTTAGTGCTAATTAGCAAATGTTAGCATGCTAACATGAATCAAAATCTAATGACAGTTGTGGGTTGGTTTCTGTTGTTAGACGACTGTCAGTCAAATGTGATCAAACCACACCCACAGTGATGAAGTTGGTGTATCGTAAGTTAAACTCAAATGCTTCTCCAACTAATTTCCAGAACTGCTGATGAAAGCGCTAAACCACGAAAAGAAGCAATTTCCAAAACTTTCCTCATGAGGATGGAGTCAAAGGGTGAGATGCGGGGGAAAGGATGTTTGTGACAGGTATAGAGCCATGGAGGAGGAGAGTAGGAAACAGAGGTGAGATTGTGGCGAAGGGGCAAGAGGGCAGAAGGGAGGGAGGGAGGTAGGAAAAGAGACAGCAGCCAATTGGTGAAAATGGGATGGAGACTGTACCTGAGAATGAATAAGCACATTGCAATTCCTTAATACAGTTATCCAATTAGCTAAGAGGCGTGCCATGCCAGCTCGACAGATTCGTTACGGCCTCAATCAAGTCATCCACATTCATATAAACTGGCATTCAATGCGGAATCAAAATGGAAAAGTGCTTGATTGAGTTTAGAAAGGAGTAGTTCTTGAAGAATTAGGAATAGGAATACTTCTGTCTTTATGTTGGTAGCAGTACAACGCTTGGACCCCTTTTCACTTTGCTCTTGGAGACCAATCAGCATTACGTAGCGATCGAGGAGACCAATCAAATTTAAGCAAAATGGAGGAACAACTCTTCCCTCACCCCCTCATCCTTCGCCCTTTCTCTAACAATTCCCCTGCCTTTTTTCTTCCCGTCATTCATTCTTTCCTCCCCCTCTCATCTTTCAGACATCACCCATACATCATTTTCCATTAGTCAGCTACTCTATCCATCTATCAAAATATCTAAATCTCTTATCTTTGTCCTCATCGCCCCCATCTTGCTCTGCAGTGGGGCTCAGCAGAGCGCCACCGGGCTCAGGGCAAACCTAATTTGGACTCTTAATTTCTGTCAGCCTTGTTGGACACAGTTATGAGGAGGAGGGGGGGTCTGTAGGCAGCCTCGAGCATGAAGAGGGGGCAGTGCAAAATGTACTCTTTTAAAACCCCTTCTCAGTTTACTTTTCTCTCTCTATTTTTCAACCTCTCTCATCGTCACTTTTCTTTATTGTCCCCCTTCTTTCTCTAAATATCTTTGCACTCCTCCCTCTCGAGATGCCCCCAGACACACACACACACACACACACTCTAATTAATTCTGCTGTGAATTAATTACCAGGGGGAATCTTCCCAAAACAGAAGAGAGAGGGGTGAGGGTGGGGAGTAAATAGGGAGGGGATCTGCATTAATCACCCCTCTATTCCTCAGCAAAAAAAAAAGAAAAGCTTGAAACAAAAGAGGCCACGAAATGAAAGAACAACACAACAAAAACACAATAAACAAAATTGTTTACTTCGCCCTCACCTCCTCAGCTGAAACCCCATGGGGATGTGATTAGGAAAACAGAGCTCTTTCTCTCCCTCTTCTTTCTTTCTTTTTTTTTTTTGGTTTTGTTTTTTCCTGCCCCTCCTTGCTGCGCTCATTCCTCTTTGATGAAGTTGTGGGAGTTCAGAGGGAAGCGGCGCGGCTGGGATATCGCCCGAGCACAAACCACCATGGGAAGAGCAAACTTTGGCTCGTCTGAGAAGAGGGCCGGGATGTCTGTGTGTGTGTGTGTGTGTGTGTGCGCGCGCTGCTGATGGCTCTCTTTGCATGCTTATACTCAGGAGTGCTGTCATACCCAGCTGATTAAAACTTCAAAAGTGAAAAATGTGAAGTTAAAGCTGTTCAGTGATATGTTACCTCATACCAGATCACTTCCCCCTGTCCCTTCCCCTCTGTATGCTAATCGAGATGTTTGTTAAGCAAAAAACACAGAGGCTTGTCAAACTTCAGGGGGCCCAACAAACCAATGACTCAATCCTGCTCATGCGTGTGTTGCCTAGGTAACCCAGACTCCCAGAGAGCGTGACAACGAGGGGATATGATGTCAGGAAGGAGCGACCTGATTGGACAACATGTCTGTGTCAAACAATATCGCACTTTTTTTTTTTTTGCTGGACCTCTTAATTCTCAGCTTGAGTGGGAGACAGAGGACATTTTAATGTTTCTCTCCCACACGGGTGGCATATGAGCAAAATCCCTGTCTGTGTGTTTGTGTGTGTGTGTGTGTGTGTGTGTGTGTGTGGGGGGGAGGGTGCTAGTCACACTCACAATGAAGATGTCATCAAATCAAGCTTTGCTCCCCTCCCCAGAGACACATGTCCACACAACGACTTGCCAACCCCACCCAGCCCAAACACACATGCATTCACACGCTCTGTCTCCACGCCACGCCAAGCCCCGATCATCAACACAATAGCTGTTCCCCTGCAATTTAAGGGGGATTTGAAAGAAATTCTTAACTGTGGTGCACCAAGTAGGAAGTGTCCTGACCTGTTGTCAGAACGATAAAACCTGTCTATTGAGATATCTTGAAGCATACGACATGAAAACAAATAGCATGAGGCTGCCACCTCCCACTCTGTTCTAGCTTAGACTGCAACGACACCTTCAGTTTGTTTCAAAGTCACATGGACTCACCAGTAGCTTGTTTATTAGACTAAGTTCCATCTAGTACCAGTTAAGAAAATGTGAAAAAAAAAAATCCATCCAGACTGCGGTTTTCCCTCAGTTCGTTTTGTTATGATCGGCTTTCCAAGCTTGAGTAACTGCTTGCTATCAGATGTCAACATCTGTCCCCTCATACCCATAAAATTCTGTGATTTGGGGTTTGTTTCCTGTTGTTGGTTCATATTACAATTGTAATGAACCTCACCGCAGTTTGCTTGGAAGTGGAGTGAAACCCGCATTCGCTGTCATCACTTGATGCAATTATTTCATGTGGATGCCAATTCAAATGGCTTCATTCTCACCTGGCCAAATGAAACACACTAATGGAGTGAATGCTACAGAGATTGAATAAATAACTCCAAACATACTTAGTTTAAATGTGCTCTAAAAGGCATGAAGCTTTCCCATATGGCACCTTCACACAACCAGACACCTTTCTGCTACCAAACTAAACTGTAAACATGTTTAATTCACTGAGGCAAAGACAAAATAAGTGGCCAGTTATAATGATATAACAGAAGCAAAACCTTGTTATGATTCATGTTTGTGAGGTGATACTAGAATAAATACAGTTCAAAAGGGTTTTGGATGAAGAGTTTCTGTGGGGGGGAAAAATGCCAAAATATTGCCAGCATATTACAGTAAATGACACTGCATGGGAATAAAAAATGCAGACATGTTACATAACTTCTGGTAAAGTTTGTACTTTAACTCCAGCCTGCTTTAAAAGGGTAATCATGTTTTGCCATGCTGGGTTGAGTGAGAGGGATAAATGTTGGTGGTGCATGCCTGTGCACCACCAAATCATACATTCTTTCTCGAAATATTACTATGAGCTGCACCAGTGGGGATTAAAACTTTGGCAGTGTTAATGTCTTGCACTCTTTATTAACCCTTTGAACTCTGGCTGTTTTTGCTTGGTGTTCACTCCCATTATTTACATGCTCATAGCATAGTCACTACATGTCTTAGCCAGGTGTGCCATATATTGTTTACACAATATTATCAGTCTGATTGTTTTTCTTACTTCCATTTCGGATGAAAATATTTTGCATCGGCACTACAGCTCCTGCCATATTTTCGGTAATACAAACAGGATACAAGTGTAATGTTGCCATGGAGTAAGTTACCAAAGCTGTGTTTTGCCTATATTGGTTTATATTTTGGCAAACCTGCACCAGTGACAGTCATGCTGCATTACTATAGCTAGTACTTCCTGTTTGCATTCCAATGACTGATGTACAGATTATCAATCCAAGATTATCAATTGAATTACTTTTGATAGTGAAGAAAGAGTCTAAATTGCATCATTATGAAGCCAGATCTGAAGTAGGAGAAAGTTTTTATACCATTTTTTACCATTTTAACAATTTATGGACATTTATCCTGAATGGACATCAGAGATGCAGTTACTTGAAAGTGGTGATGATTCTAGCAGTGCATTGGTGACGCCTGTGTGTTCTGGTCTGACTGACTAATGACTCGCATTGCGTGTTCAGACAGAATGTGTCAAAGCCAATACAAAGATGAGATTAGACGCGAATTTGCCCAAGGCGGAGCAAATTGATGCGGCCGCAGGAGTTGAAAATGTTTCAACTTGAGCGAAAACTTTGTATCTGGTGAGTTCAGAGTTCAGACAGAAGATGACCTGAGCAAAAACACAATCCAACTGCAGACATGGTTGGTGCGTCCATTCCTAGCTTGTCTCAGAACTTGCTTGCAGTTAATTAGCTAGCATGTACATTGCCTGTATATTGCCTGCTTGGGGTGAATAAACACAAATGGTCCAGCGGTCAAATTAGGGTGAAAATTCGCTTCGCTTTCTATCTGAACACGTCTTTAGAAGAAGAGGTTCAATATTTGACACAAAAAGCATCAATCAGGTGTCAAGCAGCGAAGGGTTAAGCTGCAAAAGTAAGACTATCCCAGACCGTAGCTTTGCTCAACCCAACTAAATTACACAAGACCACAGATTTATCAGACTGCCGCCATCTGTCATTTCAGACACTCCATCACACTCAGTGACGCTTTTTCTGGTGCTTAGCGAGGTGACTTCAATGTGTCTCAACTTAGCCTGGGCTCCTGTCCTCCACACAGAGGCCTATCGGCACCATTTGGAAGCAGAGATGATCGATGAGGTATGCGTCATTCCCCAGAGCGTGCTCCGTCAGAACCGTCACCGTACACCTCATGCCAAGCCCGCCGACATCCAAAGACAATGTGATGCATCAGTCATCAAGCCAGATTTTTCCCCGGACTAGAGGATCCGAGCCCAAGTTAGAGGGTGGTACATTTTCCCCTACTCTACTCCCATCTCCAGCCATGAACCGCCAGCTGCTATCCCAAACCAGGCCGCATATAAACCAAAGCCTTGTGTATTTCACTGCAAAGCCAGGCCTGTCTAATTTAGCCCACTTTATCACCCCAGTAATCAGACCATTGCTCCCACACAGAACAACGTGTTCTGTTCCTTCCATATTTATGCCAACACTCCATCAAGTCCAATGTATCTCAGCGAGACTGCAGAGACCAACATGTTTCTACCTCATGTCCAGGGAACCTCCACTGTCTTAGTCCTGAGCTGGCACCAGCAGCATGTGGGGAGGGGTAACGGAGGAACTGGGGTTTGTTGGGGCAGGAGCTGCAGGATGAGAGACATCCACACAAACGCAAACCAGATGGAGGGATAGACGGATGGATGAGTAGGGAGGAGAGCCTGAGTCATCTTCACTCTCGGTCTTCCTCCAATTCTGTTTCTTTCGGTGGAGGCTCCGATGTAGGCTGTTTTTGCCTGCATACTGTATGTGGCATTAATACAAGAGGTACTTTCAACTCAGCTTGATTATAAAGAAGCAATCCAGCTGTGCAAGATCAAAAATAGATTTGGTTAATCTACTCAGCAATCTCTTTGTTCTTTTTTATGTACACAACTTTGTAGAAAACTCTCAAGACTACATGCATGAATAACCTTTGTACAAAAGCTGCACTGCACCTCATACCTTCTGCATCAACATCACACCTGTTATTACAGGTATTATTCCTAAAAGACCAGGTTATGCTTGAAACAAACTAGTTTGTATGATCATGTGTCGACCAACTATATCTAGAAGCAAGCGTTTATAGCTGTTCCAAATAGCCACGCTCAAAGGCGGGGTGAAAAGCCTGTCAAAGAGAGAGACAAAATGCAATGAATTGTACAAATGGGAATAAGGGTGCATACTTTCTCCCCTGTAAGACATTCATGGTATTGCACTTGGTTGTGAAAAACTAATTCCAGCATCGAAATGGCCTGGGGGCAAGGGGTACTGATGCCTTAATGTGTAGAAGTCTCTATTCAATTTGTAGACAATCCTTCTGTTGCTCTGTCATTGTTTTTGTCTTCCCTCATTTTTACTTTTCATTGCTAAAACATTGGGTTTAGCAGGTGTTTTCCTTTGTCTTTACGAGACTTGTTGGTGAAATATTTCATTATACGTACAAGTCTTCTTAAAAAATAGGGTGGCCATTCTAGGGCGCCTTAGATTCAGCTTGTCAAGCTGCAAAGAACAGCTGAGTCTGACAAAGTGCAGCTAAGGCTAACAAAGGACTGCTGAGGCAGATAAAGTACAGCTTAAGGTGAAGGATGTTGAGCTAGGCATGGCAAACATACAGCATGGACCAGTGGTTCTCAAGCACTTTTAGTCTGATGTATCCCCAAAGCCCTTAAGAGATGGGCTCAAATATCCAAGTAGATGAGATGGCCTCTTGGAATTCCTTGATAGTATCTCACACACTATGTTTAGGCTTGGTCTCTTTTTTTCTTTTCTTCAGTGGTCGTTCAAGTTTGCATTTGTACTACTTGGAGTGACAGAAACTAGATGTTTCAACCATTTATCCATTAGTTTCAGCATTTTTTATTTTTTGCTTTTTAAACTAGTTTTATGTGCTCACATTTGCAGCATTTGGTGTAAAGGTGTTACACACCTTCAGCTGACAGACAACCATAGTTAAACATCACACCAATTTGTAATCTTTTTTCTTTGTTTCTTTTGCATATGTGGATATTATCAAATCATTTACTTTTTTCAAATTAGCTGAGCTATTCCACAACCTTTCCATGTAGGATGTATATAGGGTTAAGCTTGGAAAGGTGAATTTGAGATGTCCTAAAAGGGCCACTTGTACTCATTTCTGATCCCTTGTGTGTGACTAATATTTTCAAATCCTTTTAAATCCTTTTTTTAGTTCCTGTCTATACTATATGGATATGTTTCACAAAATCAGATCCTGAGCCACTGAACTGACATGTCTCATACTACAACACTCCAACAGTCAGATCAGCATGTGTCAGAATTTCTGTGTAAACAAGTAATTCTTACATCATCCTTCTGAGACAAATGTCATAGTTTTGGCAGCTTTTGCATGAAGGACAAGAAGACACAACAATTAAAATAAACCCAAAACATAAATGATATACCGTGACTGAAATGTGTTTGAAACAAAAACAGATGTGACATCTTTTGTTATTGTTACATTACGCATACTTGTCTTTAAACTGTCAGTTTACGTCTGTATCCAACAGTGGAGGAAGAAGTATTCAGATCTGTTACTTAAGTAAAAGTAGTAATACCACAGTGTAGAAATACTCTGTTACAAGTAAAAGGCATGCATTCAAAATCTTACTTAAGCATCAAAATATACTTAAAGTACCAAAAGTAAAAGTCCTCATTATGCAGAATGGCCCATTTAAGAAAACTGTATATATCATATTACTGGATCATAATTAGTGATGCATTAATGTGTAAGCATCACTAATATTGCTAATATGCTGCTAAAGGTGGAGCTAATTCCAGCTACTTTATATACTGCTGGGTAGCTTAATCTGTAACAATATATCATCATTTATTTGCTGATTTATATTTTGTATTAACAATCTGAATCTGCAAAGTTACTAAAGTTATCAAATAAATGTAGTGGAGTAAAAAGTACAATATTTCCCTCTGAAATGTAGTGGAGTAGAAGTATAAGTACCTCAAAACTGCACTTAATTGCAGTACTTAAAGTTACATTCCACCACTGGTATCAGCTGTCAGTTGAAGTTATGAAGAGAGTTCCAACTAAAGAGCTGTATACTTTCCCTCCTCCTCTGTCTTCTCTCTGCTTCTGACACACAGTTTTCAGTCAGTTTTCATTCTTTTTCCACCCAGAGAGGAAAGCCAACGGAAGGCAGGTACTGAACAAAGTCCCGCCGTCCGTCACACCCTCTCCATCCTACTAAATCTATCAGCGCACAGGCCAAGAGAGGCTGAGGTCTTCACTTGTGTCTACATATAGGACCATACACTTCACCCCAGAGAGAGAGAGAGAAAGAGAGTGCGAGGGACTGAAATGAAAGAGAAAAAGTGACAAATAACAAGAAACATGACAGCTCTGATGTCATTCACCATTAAAAGCCATTAGTGGTTTTGAATGTTCCATTGAATGTTTTCAAGTCAGTGTAGTGTGGGTGAAAGCCCATTGACATCTTACTGTCACCCCATAAGTAACTTCACACACTCTTGTGTGGATGTTTAGTGGTAAATTGGGAGTAATGAAGCAAAAGTGGGGTCACAGTAGCTCTTTGACTAGCACAGCTTCCACTGCACTTACAAAATCACACATGAACACAAACACATACATACACAGGCCATCACTCCATCACCACCTATAGCAGTCGACGGTATGACGTCATCAGCAGTGGCCCATCCTGTTTTTCCATTGGCAGTGTGTTTGGGCTGTCAGGCTGAGGTGGTGCTGACCTGCAGAATGAAAGATGTACGAGAGAGGGTGAAAAGAGGGATGAGGAGAGCTGTAGGAGAAGACAGACGCACACACACACAGACCTGTCACCACCTCACCACCGTGCTGTTTCCAACCACTTGACCACTCATGAGTTCCCCCTCCTTTCCGTACAACTTACTTTTTATTCTCTCATCTTGTTTTGCGCTGCTTTGAACTTTATGCATTTTGATATTTTATTGTCTTTATTGGCTGTTGTCGCCGCACAAGGATCATGCATTCATGGCTGCTTTGAAAATTTGAACATTGAACATTGTTGGTCTTGTCATTTTTATTCATGCTGTGGTTTGATTGAGATAAGGGGAAACTAAGCCATGACTTACATTGCATCTGACTGGCCAGTGGGACCACTCAACGAGCCATCCCTGCTTACTCTCATCACTCCTGACAATTATGGCGGCTTACATGTTTACATGGACCATTTGAGGCAACTGAGTTGCAGAGAGGACAAAAAGGCAATTTCAGCATGGACAACAATAATAGACAGTTGAGGAGTGTGGCCTGATTTGCTGAAGTCGATGCAGAAACGGCGTCTATGTGCATTGGCATTCACGCTTCTTGTGCTTTAATGATGTCTGTGTGCTAAAAGGATGGCACTGTAGAACAATCCAGCTATCCAACATTGATTGGTTCCAGTCTAACCAATCCTTGAATAAGGCACATTATTACCAAAGGGTCTGCCAAAAGGACCGCTGCATATAACTTTAATGGACTGCTAGTGCTATGAAAAGTTACATGTATATAAAAATGTGATATACTGTACGTATTGACAGATTAGACTCAGGTATTGGCCAGTGACTGCTACACATTGGGCTAATTACATTTTCTGCTCGGTTTATGTGCTGTGGTGAGCTAATTTTGATGCGTAAGCTACCAAACCAAATCTTCACTTCCTGCATGTGCTTTACAATAAATGCATATAAGCACATAGCATGGACAAAATGCAGTTTGAAGGAGCACTCCACAGATTATACACACGATCAGTTTACTAGTCATGGTTAGTGCTACTCAGCCAGTTGGATAATCTGGGCTCTGGAGAGATCTTCAAGTTTGTGAAAATAACTCAAGTGACATGACTTGAGTAATTTCAACTGGGGCTTGGATACTACAAATTTTGTATTCATTTTTAATTAATATTTTATACAGAAACCCTGAATTGCAACTGGAAACATCAAGTTTGGCAGATGTGGGCATATACGAGTCAGGGAATGAAAGATTTGCATTATGGAAAATTAAGGATCCATTGTTTTTGTGGTTGAGCCCCTATTAGGGAGCAAAAGTCAGGATATCTCAACCTCTGCAACTTCAAAATTTCTTTTTCTATATGTCTCTTGCTTGCTATGTGCTGTGCAAATTAGGCTTTTGGATATGTTCTTGTCTGCTGTGCGCGACAGAATTTTGGACCTGTTTAACTATGACTTGGCTATTTGTATGTTCTCGTCTGTATATTCATGTCAGATTTCATTGTAAGGGTCTAATCAGTAACAATGGAATGGGAAATAGTTGGTGTGTTCTAATTTAGGCAGGCAACCGCTATTAGAAGATTTAAGAAAACTTTGATTTGATAACTTGCCCCTATGCGACAGACGTCTTAAACTCAACAAATAAGACATCACAGGACAGAAGCAGGATAAATTCATCAAGGGGCACATCTACAATGGCTGCCACTGTATGAGCAGAGGGGGAGCAGATTTGGGTCACCCTGGGCCCAGATTCACTTCCAGAATCAGCACCAAGACCAGAGCAAGCAGAGCAGAGCGGAGCCCAGCAGATATACAAGCTGCCTGCCAGGACCACAGCCCAGCCAGAGAGCTTTTATAGGAGCTGGGACTGGTTATAATAGGAGGGAGGGGAGGGTAGTGGGGGGTGGGGTGGTGTAGGAGTTGGACAGCAGGGGTTATGTTTCCATGCCCCTGTGTAAGTGTGGATGATCCAAAACCTCATGTCTGTAAATGTCAGAGGTAGGAAGCAGAATCCAAGACTGAAATCTCTATAAGCTGTCCTGTAAGAAGCAGTAAACCGGGACTGGAATGGAAATGAGATCTTTATCAAACTATAGACCGACACAATCTGCTGCACAGGCACTGCCAGAACAGCACAAGGCCATACAGTGGCAACTATTGTGTAAGTCCACCTTAATTCTGCTATCCTACATCTACCTTTCATTAGTACTGGAAACAGTTCTTTTTTACATGCAGTTAATTAGTGCCTACATTGTGAAACAAAACTCTTTTGTTTCACCACCATTTAGTTAATAGACCAATCCTTAAAGCTTCTGAAAATGATTATAACTTAATATTTCTAATCTCCCATATCTTACTTGGTTTTATTGACCTTTGTTGTATCCATTTGGCATATATCTTGATGTTTGGTCCAAAATTTGACCCAGTTTTCATGTTCAGTGAAGCCTTAGACAGGAGATAACGTTACTTAAGACATTACCATTTGAGCGTAACAAAACGTGACGCATGAGTATATGGTGAACAAAAGATTTACAGTATGACTCAACAAATACAACAAGAACAGATGAGTCATTTGCAAATGTTGTTACTGTTAAGTCTGGATACTGTAGGTCACATTTCAAAACAGCCGTGTGATGTGGTGTACAGTGGAAATCTCTCTTCAGAGCACTAGCTTCTGGTTCTCATTATTCTGAAGGGAGAGTATCTGTTCTGCACACCCTGCACAGTTATAAGCTTAGCACATTTCATGAAATCTGAGCACCAAACACTAACTTAAACATCTAGAGTGGTCAAAAGCAGAAAAAAAAAAAAAGATTTTTAAATTGAGCACCCATTGAACTGAGTTGGAGTTTCTTGGCTTTTGAGCAATAGTGAATGTGAAAAGCCGATACAACTTGGCCTTTATGACACAATTTGGTGTTGATAATGTCAGATATGCAAATTACCATTTGTCAAAGTAAGCAGGCTGGTTAGTGTAACACGAAAAGCAGAAATTAGAGACAACTCTTCAAACTGCAATAACTGGATGTTTTTGGCCACTTGGGGGCAGTTGTGAACACACTATTGATATGTTGAACTTATTAGCAAACAGTTGCTTATTTACACATCCGGCAGTTACGGATATTCATTATCATTAATTTTAAGTAATTTTTTTGTCTACCTGATAAGTCCAATATTTGTCCTCTTTAGCTTTGTTTTTGGTCTCTACCAACTCCTGAGGGAAATATCTGGTTCTTTAGCTGCTAAAGGCTCTGCTATGGTCACCAGCTAGTTGGTAACTGTGTCTGTCTGCTATTTGGTGCTGAGTAGGTAGTATACAGTAGGTTCATAGAGCTTTTTTGCTGAAAACAGCTGCCTGCTGCAGCTGGAATCAACACTATCAGACCGGTGAGAGAGAACCAGAACAGTAAAGTTGTGTGTCGGACCGCTAAACAATCAGCAGAAACTCACTATAAAGCTCAGTAAAGCCAAGGGAGCTGTAGATTCAGGTGGTAATTCTCTGTAGATTCATCACTGAGAGTGACCCCTTTCATATTGTCACATTATTTTCACATTGTCATTTGATACATTGTTATTCTAAAAATATTGATTATAGCCACTTTAAAGGCACCCTGTTGAGCACTGTGCTATGGAGCACTGTTTCTATGAGCAGGTCCCTGTTTTGTTTGAATCTTGTGCACATGCAGGAGGACACGCATGCATTAACGTAGTACATTTTTGCTTACACGACATGACATTACACGCTATTCTGCCCATTGACAGCTAGTGGCTATAACGCTCCAAAAAACGTGGCAAAGGCAAGGAAGAAGACTGCTAATCAGCAAACTTGGATGTAAACAATTCTGGTTTCAAATATTCAAAACAAGCATCGAAGTTCATTCTTGACCTTAGCAATAGTAGTTTGACAAAACAATTCTAACTCAAGGTCCACTTGCTAGCTTTTTCAGGAGCTTTCAATACTATCACATGGTCTTCATCAGCGTATGAAGCTTGCTCACTTACCATGAAGATCGATCTGTTGGTCTTGAGTTGGGATTGTTGTCTCAGCAATCAAAAATCAAAAATAAAGCCCAAGTTGTAATAAACAGTACTTTTCCTTTAACAGAAGAAATAAGAAATTTTATTAGTATGCAGCCATGTGGAAATGTTGAAAATGCTGGATTTAGACACATTTAGCACACAATCCAGGCAATCCTTTTGGGTTGCTTGATAGTTAACCTCAATCACTGACAATTTGTTTGCTGTTGTTAGTGTGGTGGTAGAATAACTTTTGTGGGACGTGGGGTAAAAATTATTTAAAGATACATTGTAAAGTTAAAAAATATAAAATGTTATCTAATCTAATCAAAATGAATCAAAATTGGATCTCACTTTAATCCAATTGTTGACTATCATATAGATGTACGCCACCACCACTGTGGTCCAATATTATGCATTATAGCTTGTAATATCCATCAGATGTTTGAAACACCAAAGCAAACCAGCTGCTCCATGACTAGGAGAAGTGCAAAAGAGGAGAAATTATTCCCAGCAAGGTTTTTCAACCCTGCAGCCTTTTAGGAAGACCAGGGAGAACAAACAACATGAGGTAAAACAGGGTCAAACCAGGAGTTTACTTCAATGTCTACATATATTACTGTACAAGGGTTGCAATGATTCTGGAGATCAGCTGGATATAATAAAGTGATCAAAATGACATGATGGTTTGTAATATAAACCAGACTTTAGAAAGTGCTTAGAAAAAAGGCTTTACATAAGAAGAACTAAATACTGTATTCTAAAAAATATGAAAATAGAGGACGATTTGAAAGAAGTGATTATTAGAAACACAAGAAACCACACATCATGACAAAGTGGGCAAAAACATTTCATAACAGCAAGTCTGTGAAAGTGCAGTTTATGAAGACGATGTTGAATTAGCAAACTTCACAGTGGTGACCAACAAAATGCTTCTTATAGGTTACGGTTATAGACATAAATAATAACTCCTGCAAATTTCCATTTATATGATCCATATTTGAACTTTCTGATGAAAAAAGATGAATACAGTTTTCAATTCCTCTCAGCACTGTTGTGGCAGTCATGCTGTACATGGGTTTCCAGTAAGCCCATAAGCCACTTTGCAGGCACTTTTTGAGCGAGGGCAATTCACAAGAACAAAAAAAGGCCAACTGAAATTGAAGGCTGATGCTGTTCCAACCATATTTGCGCATCACCCTGAGCACCAAGAGGAGGAAGGGTCCTGCACTGAGAACCACCCCAGATCCTCCAGTACATGTTCATGCAGTGGCTAGTGACCACATGTATTGTCCCAAAACGAACTTTGGTATGAATAATGTGAAGTCATAATTTATATATTATTTATAATTTCAATAAAAAGCCTACACACTCTCCCTGTAACACTAACAAGGAAGGTGAAGACTGTGAGGGGATTCAGAGGGACATACCAAGAGCCAATGAGCCAGGAACCATGGAGAAAGACCTGAGGGAGAAGTTGGAAATACAAAAAGATCAGACAAGACGGGCAGAGGGAGCCCTAAAATGACAGAAAAGAATGAATGCGGTCTTACGGAAAATTATTTAGTCATGGAAAAGAAATTAGCTGCAATTTTTTCTAAAGATTAGATAAAAGCGATTGGTATGAAGAGTAAGAGGGGCATGAGATGGGGAAACAACACCGTTAAAAAGATAATTTTGCCACTGGCTCAACAGGCTACAGGCTTTTTAAGGACATGGACATTCCTCTCCCTGACATCAGAAGACTGCAGCATATAAAGATGGATCCAGGAGTATTGGGGGAGATGTTTGACATGCTGAAGCTGAAGGTACATGGCCTGACAGAGATGGAGACGGAGTGTGTGCTGACTCTGGATGAGATGGCAATCACTCCAAGTGTGGAGCTGCACCTGGGAACAGGGAAACTGTATGGGGATGTGACGTTACCTGGCCACACAAGAGTGGAAACACATGCATGTGTTTTTATGTTAGCATCTTCCATAGGGCTACATGTGGTTAACGTCAGCACCGACGTGAGCAGCCCTAATCGGGCAATGTGGAAGGCCTTTGGAGTGGACCACAATGTTCAACTGTTTCAATAGCCCCACTAACCAGCTTCGGCATTGCTTCACCTCTTACAAGAATGGCAAGCTCCACCAGCCTCTCCATTGTTCCTACAGATGCTATGGTAAAGTGCTATATCACATATTTTACAGGGATTATATAAACAGAAACGGTGTCAGTGTCCAAATACATATGGACCTAACTGTACCTTCAACTTTTTAAGTGGCATTGGCATTATGTTAAGGTTTTGGATGCTACAGACATAACTGATAATTATATACCCTGTTGCTTTTTGCCTTTGTAGACAGCTGGCTTGCTAGGTACAGAACAGAAAAATATGTGAAGTAATTAACTACCTGCATTTATAGTTTTTTACTGTGATCATCCACATTTATGCTGCTGATCTTATCAGCTGTTATAGATGCACTGCCTAACCAAGGAGCAACCTTGCTAGATACAAGCTAACCATGTTATCTAGTTGAGCTAGCTCATTCATTACAATTAGATGTACTAATACGGTCGCAACTAAGTGTTTCTAACTTCAACAATAAATCTAATAACGGAAGATAAACTTTGTATGCCAACGAATGAATAACTGCAATTAATTTAGGATGTTGTAAATGTAGGCCAGGATTTACACTAAGTTTTGTAGGCTGAAAACAACGCATTTCTCCAACACATTTTCAGAGTTTCGAATTTGTCACTGTTCTCCCGTTGTATTCGTTTGTTTTCCAGGTTTGAAACCGCTGCTAGAAATCACGTGATTCGCAAGCTCACAACTGTGTGGGCTGATATGAAACGTGGGTGTTGTAAACTCAGCTCTGAAAGAACAAGTCTGCAATATGAGTGCAAATGTACCTTTTGCAAAAGTTTCAATATAAATATTGGCCCTTTCAAAACTCAAGTTTCAATGTTTCAAGCTTTTTTCCCCCAACATATGCGCACCAGTTTTCAAACCTGGAAAACACAGGTGACAAATAACAGTGACAAATTTGAAACTCTGAAAATGTGTTGGGGAAACACTGTAAAAGGACTGCTGCAGTTGTGAAGAAGAAACTCAAATACAAAATATTTACAAAACATTATGCAAGCCTTCAAAACTTAGTTTCAATCTTGCGAAATCTTTTTTATTAGATTTCAAGCTTTCAAACACTGAGTTTCAACCTTTCAAAGTATTATTTTTCAGTTTCAAGATATGTCATGATATTCATCCCATAGGGAAATACTGAAAATTAATGGGGTTCAGTGCTGAAACTAGTGTTTGGAACTGTTGATTTCCCCAGGACATCAGAATCAGAAATCAGAATCAGAAATACTTTTTTGATCCCCGAGGGGAAACTCTTTTGCTACAGCAGCTCACTATCACGTCAGTGCACACAGGGATAGAAGTACTAAGCAAAAAAATATATAATACACTATAATACAGGTCAGAAAATAAATTAAGTACCAAGTGGGTATAAGTTTAAAATAAAATAAGTACAAAGTGGGTTTACCGGTTGATGATAATAATATGGTATAAAGTAATAGTGCATGAACTGCCAAGTTAAGTGTAGCTTATTTATAATGAGATGGAGAATTTTGCACAGCAGTAATAGAGGTATGGATAAATATCAATATTAATAAATAGGGAATTTTAAACTGAAAAGAGTATATTGTACAGGATATTGCACAATTATGTCAAGTATTGCATAGATGTAATGATCAATGTCCAGTTCAATGACTTAGGGTCATACAGACTGACACTTAGAGGGAGGAGTTAAAGAGTTTGATGGCCACAGGCAGGAATGACTTCCTGTGGTGCTCTGTGGTGCATTTTGGGGGGATGAGTCTTTTGCTGAAGGTACTCCTTTGTTTGACCAGCATGTCATGGAGCAGGTGGGAGACACTGTCCAAGATAGCCAGCATTGCTTTCGCCTTTTCCGATTACAACAGAAGTCTATGGAAGTGCAGCAACTCTCATTTTCAACGGGTCTGGTGCCATGGGAACAGATTCAGTGAAAAAATCATGACATGCATGATGCATGTGACTGAAATGTCCACTGAAGCTTCAGAAGAGACAAAAAAGATCGTCAGACACACATCAGATCTGCGTGGAGTGAGGAGACTGTAACCTTCCTTAAATTAATTTAAAAAACAAAAATAAATGCCATATTCACGTCATATTTTCTAAATTTTTTTCCACCATTTGAGGATTGACTGGCACTCTTAACTATGTCATCTCGTTGCGCTCTCATCTTCTACAATGGTATAATTGGAGCATTAGCACCACCTACTGCTTATCTCGATAAGCCAACTCCTAATATTATAGTGGATGGAAATACGCACAAATTCACATTTTCTTGGGCAGATTTTTTTGAAAATTCGGTTAAAATTTGCGCTACATTTGGATGGAAACCTGGCTATACACAATGTTTGGTACAACACTCACATTTTCAGTGTTTCTCCAGCTTGGATCGGCATGAAAATCTCCAGTTGAATCATTAGAACAAAAGATTTCCAACTGTGTTAGAAAATATATATTGTTTGATAACAAGCCTGTATAATTAAAAGGTGAAAGGTTAACTATGACTCAAAGTCCATTTGGGTAAGAAACATGCAATAACTAAGCCTGAAATTCTGTTATGTGCACTGCTAACGGCAGGCAGAAGCTAAACATTACGGTGTTGAGAAAACAGAAAACAATCTGCTCTTAAATTAATTCACTTTTGGATGGCAATTTTTTTGATTAATTAGAAAGGTACAGCACTGTGTTTAGTTCACAACTACCATGCCAAAGTGTTAGGAATTTGCTACAGCTCTTATTCATGCCTCTGACTGGCTTTTTCTCCATAGCACAGGCTCGGGGTATTGTAGAGCCATCGGCAATGCCAAATTGATGGAAAAAACATGATTTCTCAAAAAATTAAGCTGAAAATTACATTAATTACATTACCTGGAAGCCTCCTGCGTTTCTATGTTGAGTAATAGCTCTATTGCAGAAGTTTGTCCTCTTAAGTGTTGCCGTACAGATAGTAGCATCACCTTCTTTAAAACAGTATTACTACTGGAAAGAGATAGACCAGAGTTGTTGACCAGGGTTTCACTTGTTTACCATAATTACAACAGTAGTTACAATACAGTTACTAATTAAAGATGTAATATGTAGCACTTATAAAAGAATAAAAGAAAAGATCATGTATACACAAGCAAATGAGTGCACAAACAAAGAGAGACACACACACACAGTCCAGCAGGACACGTTATGCATTTTGGCTAATGGTTCACGTGGCTGGTGGTTGAGTGGGCGGGCGTCTCCACCACCCCCAGCAGTGTCTGAGGAAAGACCGCAACCACCATCTCCTCTCCTCAGCCAAACCTCCAGCAGCCTCAGGAGAGGGAGAATATTCGTGTGTGTGTGTGTGTGTGTGTGTGTGTGTATGTACGCTGTGTTAAAAAAGCCTCCAGCACCTCCCTACTACGAGCCAAGCCCCAATCACAACAAACCAGAAACAAACTCTAACTGGAATTGCAACATGCTGCATGTTTGGATCTCACTCCTCCTAAAGATCTTACATAGACCATGTGCTGCCATGCAAGTTAGATAACATTCCTACTAAAAGTGAACCCCTGGCTATCCTAAACTCAGCCAGAGGATGACATGCCAAACTGCAGTTGCTGAGTATGTGTGTGTGTGGGGGTGTGGGTGGGTGTGGGTGTGGGAGAGAGACAGTGAGAGAGGGAATGTGGTGAGGTTTGTGTATTATCAGTCACTGTCGTAATTAATGGGCTTGATCAGTCGCTTATTGGGGAGATTTGTGGCCTGTACAGTAGCTGCCAGGAAACATCCAAAGCAACACACAGACAAACATATACGCAGCAAAGTTTATTATCCCACATACAAACACACAAATCCTCCCTCGACATCATTCTGTCACAAGGCTTCCTCTGCTATCACTTAACAGTCGTTTGGCTCGACCGATCTCATCTTCTCAGACATTTCCTCTAAACTAGCCATCTGGCTATCTCTGTGAGACCAAGAGCTTGTCACCACCTTCAGAATAAAAGACCTTTAATCTAGCTTTGGCCTGAAATTCCTCCCTCAAAACACAATTTTCCCTTTGTGCCTCTTTCTTTGTAAACTCAGTTATGTGAGACAATCTGTGGTTAAATACTCAATCAAATCCTTTGGCTCTGGGTAAGGCAGGTTATCCAATTATCGGCAGAGTTTGGAAAGCTGCTATTGTACCTCTCTTCCTGTGCATTTCCAGAAAAGTAGAAGAGATGGATATTATTTTAAATTATGCTGCATTTTTAGCACATCTTTAGGCTACTTCAGGTCTGGCCTGGTCACACCAGCATTTAAAATGGTGAAATTTTGTGGTTAAACAAATTAATTTCAGTAGGACCACTTGTGGTAATAAAGTAAGTCTGCACAATTTTTTTCACAAGTTCAACTTTGGTGAACGTTGACTAGTGTTTCCGACAGTTTTCACTGTGCTTACCTTGGAGGGGAGAGGCAGAGAGTCCAAAATAGAAGAATCTATAGTAGCTTATTAGCAGTGTTGCACCATCACCTTTTTTTCCTCCTCCTCCTCTGTCAGAGTATAAAGTGCTTCACAAAACAGCTATGAGACAGGGGTCAATGGTATAATCTTATGAAAAAAACTGTGTACCTATTGTCCCACTAGCAACCAAGCTAGTAAGCTTACTAGCTATCAGATAACTTTTTTCTCTATTAACTGAAATGATGTACAATCCTGAGAACAAAATGCCAGTGGAAATAAATGGCCCAGCGCAGAGAAAAAGAGAGTTGTGACTGTGCACTAGCATGTTCCCAGCTCACTAGCATGTTAGCCGTTAGCATGCCAGCTAGAGTAGTTCACTAGCTAGCCCTGGGAGTAGTCCCTACAACACCAAGGATTAATTTTACCACTTTCAGGTGCGACAAGGACTTAAATCAGAGCAAATCTGGTGGAACTCACCACGCACAATTTTTTTATTAACCTTTTATTCGTATGCTGAAGCATGTGTTTTTGAACAAATACTGAAGGCCCCTTTACACTTTGCAATTTTGGGCTGTCTGAGACAAAAGTTGACAATCCTGAGAGAAATGTGGTAAAATCTTGGTCGCTAATCCAAAATGTGACTGTGAGACACGGCCACCGATGGCCACCGACAGC
Source organism: Siniperca chuatsi (assembly GCF_020085105.1). NCBI lineage: Eukaryota > Metazoa > Chordata > Actinopteri > Centrarchiformes > Sinipercidae > Siniperca > Siniperca chuatsi. Next base: position 18,755,256 of record NC_058061.1, read on the forward strand.
CACCATCGGCCACCGACGGCTGAGTTTTGAGCTTTGGTGACCAAAGACAGCCTGACAGTGTCAGAAATTTAGCACCAAATTCTCACAATGTGACTGCTTCTTCAACCCACGTCTATAAACCAACCGATCAGAATATGACATGAAATGATGCAGAAAACAGTGGACGGCGTGACATTTTGAAGACGGCATTTCTGAATAAAGTTTAGGGGGAAAAAGCCCTTTCAGTCTCTTTATTAGACCCATCTCGCACAGTATGACATTCAATAAACTTACACGATCATTGTCTAAAGGTGCCTTGATATATATTGTGTTGACCTGCTATAAAAAATGTATTCTTTCCCAAACTACACACTCCAGTGTGCTAGAAATGCTGCATCCAACTTTTGTAGATTTTTCCTGGCCCAGCTGAAGAGTATACACTTTTTGCAGATAAAACTGGTGCCTTGAATGATATTACTATCAGATTCAGAGCTCATAAACGTGACCTTGTTTCCTCAGTTGACTGGGGCAACAGAGGTCGCCTCAGCTTGGTCCAGCAGTGTGAAAAAGTCCTACATGTGGTACTACAGTGGTATTGGTCCTAATTATGTTAACTGCAATGCAGCTTTCTCTGACCGCAGCACCAAAGGTTTACAGGGCTCTCATTATACACTTAGATTCTACTGTAAACCAGGAAATAAGGAGCCAGTAAGCTGCTGCTCCAAAACCACACCACTTCCTAGTATGTTTAAAAAACACTTTGTTCCCTTTCTTTGTTGTCCAATGTGATCACTGTCAAAAATCATGTTTGATGTTTGATTAGTTTTCCAGCTGGCACACACGCACAATCAAAATTGTGTTGTACTGTATACTCTGCATTTGCAGTTGTTTTGATTCAGTTTGATGTTTTGCCGATGGTTACGTTATATGATACCATAGCTATTTCCAATTCCACTGAGATTCTTTTAATTCTACCATCGTGCTAATGGTCACAGCTGTCTTGTGATCAAGGATCTATGTACTGTATGTTCCTAACATACAGAACATGTATAAGACAAAGAGAATTGCTACATATAACTTGTGGTTTATGTAAACTGGTAACATTTCCTGAAAGAAAACAATTGTGCAACTAAGTTTATACCTTGATGTCCATTTTCTCTGTTTCAAAACAGAACAACAGTAACATACTTGGACAATCCTGTTGGACTGCTCAGTATTATTTCAAAGGATTGGTCCTGAGAATACAACGCATTCCAGCTAAATACATATTGAACCATTGTTCCTATTGGATTTATAATGTGGTATAACATGTCATTTACAACACTCTGAGTGTATTTTTAGCAAAGACTGTCCCCGTGGGAATGGAACCCCCAACCCTTGCAGTGTTAGGGCCTTTGTGTGTGCGTTGACTTGTGCAAAACTCTAAAGGAACTGACGGTATACATGTATCACAGTTTGTATCAGAATATACAGTAGCTGATCAGGATCACAACTGCTTTAGTACCTCTGATAAAGAATAAATAAAAACTTAATAATGATAATAAAGAGTAACAAACTGGCATAAAGTTTGTCTGTGCAGATCACAGAGCCAAGGCCTTGCATTAGTAGAATTAGAGGGTATTTGAGAGCGGCTCAGGCTAAGCCAAGAGTATTGGGCATACTGCTGAAGATTATAACCCAGCCTGCAGCCCTCGGCAGTCCTGTTTCCAGCCCATTTCTGCAAAAGATCATAGTCTATTGGCTGAATACCGCTGCGCTAAGTGCCATGGAGGGAGAGAGTCATACTCAGCCAAGTCCACTGGTCCACTGGCAACAGAGGCTGGCAATAGAAAGTCCCAGCTCCATAGTTTAAACAGCCAACAGTAGATGATTGGCCTGGCAAAACAGACCCACTATGCCTAGCAAAACACATGGCAGTGCTTACGTTCTTAACCCTTACTCAGGTCCTGCACTATAACATAGCTTAAACATATAGCAGCAAAGAAAAGTGGATGGCTCAGACTATTGTCCCTTATGTCAATGTAGTCCATTTCTGATGGTTTCTTCAAAATGTTTTTTTTAATCAAAAAGAAGAAATCTGATTTGAGAAAATCTGAAAAGTGAATCAGAAATGTGCTGCCAGATCACAGCTACTAGTTTCAAGTTGTTCTTGAGCAAAGCACAAAATGCTCAACTACACTGGAGCTACTTAGTGGCTCTGAGAATGTTCTGATTAAAAGGCGCGCATTAAAATGTTAGCATTAATAGAATCATTGATTGAATAAAAATAATCTCTGATTTAAAACATGGCATGTATTTTGATGTCCTGTCATTGCCTTGATGTATCCTTCAAGGTTGAGGCAATGGCATGTGATGTAACGATAGCAGGAGTGGAGGTTGATGTAGCTTTTATAAAAGCCCCACTTACACTTGAGATTAGCTTAATTTATGTGGTTTTGCGCCAATCTCAGAGGGAAATTAAGTAGAGAAATCGAGATTTACTGCCTTTTTAGCAGCTGGAATCTTTTAGTAATGTTACATTACAGACAGTAAAATTGACTAATGGAACATGCAAATTTACAATTATTATGCTTCAAGCATTCAACAAAGAATCACCTGCAGAATTTATGCATGGTCTGCAGGGATCAGGTAAGACAGTATGAATGTTGCTTTTTCCTTTAATTTTTATTATTTTTCATCTGCATGTTTTTCACTTGGACATTACACACACAGATAGCATGGTACTGTATATACTATACACTATAAACAAACATTAACATAGCATCTGTGTTGTCACCCACAAGTTTCTGGAGGGAAGTTTTAAAGCTTGGATTTACCAATCGCCTCCATACCCATAGGCTGAGACTCCTTTTTATTCAAGCTAACACTCACAAACGTATAGCACCTTCTCATAAGCTGTAAGTTGTATCCCTTTAATGGGCATTTTACATATAAGCATCAGTTTACTGATCACAAGAATAACCACTCAGCCTTTGAAAACAAATCTCTGCTGTGGCTCTGGAGAGAACTTTCCAAATTTTGACCAAATAACACTGTTGATGTCAGGGTCTAATGAAAGATTCTATCCAGTTGCAGCATGGGAAATGGAGGATCCAGTGTTATTGGAACTACTAAATACTAAAAGCCAGGATATCTCAGCCTCTGCTACTTCAATTTTGACCATTCATTTTTTGTTTGTTTTTAAGATTTTTTTTGTTGCCATTTTGCCTGTGTTTGACAGTTTACAGTATAGAGAATGAAAAGAAATCAGGGAAAGATGGAGGGGGGGTATGACGTGCAACAAGGTCTCCAACTGGCATCGACCCATGGACGTTGCAGTTATATGGTATGCGCCTTAACCATCACGTCACCAGAACACCCCAACCATTCTTTGTTTTAAATCTGTCTCTTGTGTGTCCCCCAACTTTATGGTGCAATGCTAAGTCACTGTTAAGAATGCCTCTTTTAAGAATCAATCATTTTCATCGCAACCAAGACAAGTCAGAGGTGAACTAAGATTATAAATTCTTGTAGGGGAAAAATCTCTTTGTATATCAAGAGAACATTTCTGACCTATTGAATGAAATTTATTTGAATCTGATTGGATTTTCTGAAGCCAGCATCTCGCAGCCTAACACCAACACATGGGCTCTGTTACTCAGCCATGGAGGTTGCAGTTCAGATAAGATGGTTTATGTCAGTGTAGCTGCGATTTCTTCTGTTTACTAAAAGAGGTTGACTATGGTCATACATTACTTAGTACCCATTAATGTTTTCTTAAAGGAGTATGCTAACATCGCAATCCATAACTCTACATAACATCTATGTTGTTGCAAACTATCCAAACATCCTTGTATCTGTTTACTCTGTTTACTCCTACTGAGACCTATCACTTATGGTTACTGATTGTACGGTTTTAACATGAATATTCATGGAATCTTTGACTCATTGATGAAATGCTTTCATAATGACAACATCACAGAGAAGGGGGTAAAACATTCAGTTCAGTTTATGGAAACACAATCAATAGTAGAATAAACCCAACGCATGAATGCAATGCATCTGCAGCGCAATCGATCTGTCATCGGAAAGGAATGGACTTCCATCTGAGAGCAACACGTTCAACAAATTAAATGTGATCCAAGGGTGAAAGTGACAGGTTTGTGTAGAACAAAATGTTCCCCTGTTTATTCAACAGCGGAGGCCATCCTCTTCCAGCACCCATCAACAAGGAACGCAACTCTATACCTCGGCCTGTACTGTGACACCAGTGGCAGCTCCCACATAAAGCTTCACATCTACAAAAAAAGACACAAACATACACTTTCAGACGCACAAACAACTCAGTAAACAAAGTGCTGAGACTGCAGTCCAAACCTCAAGCCCAAGCCCTCAGACCTTGCGGCCTGCACGTGGCCTTAACATCTCTTAACATGCCGTCCTGAGACAGAGGCAAAGTGAGTGATTGAGTGCCAGACAGTAAGAGACAGAGAGACTGACAGGAAGGCAAATTGGACTAAAGAAATCCCCTGAAGCTGACTGCTATACACAAGGAAGAAAAAGACACAAGGAGCGGTATAAGAATAGATAGAGCTGTGTCCCTCACAGCCTGTCTCTGTGTGCTTTTCGGCGCTGTATGTTGGATGGAAGGGATCAGATTGCAGCGCTGAGCCCCGCCAGCCAGATTTCTTGGAGCGCCTGCCGCTGCGTTCTGCCAGAACTGTGTCAATAATCTGAGGCGGTGGACTCCTTCCACCTCCCAACCCACTGCCTGTTTATCAGCCCTGCCAACCACACACACACACACACACACACACACACAAGCACACACAATACAGCAGCGCACAAACATATGGAGAGACAGACTCACACATAAGCTTGTTCATACTGTGTATAAACACACCCAGTGGCATGTATTCACTGTTATATATTTAGTAGAGAAGAGAATGCAGAAATATATACTGTACAGTCTATACTTTCCTTCCTTTAGAGAGAAATGTTACACTCGCTAACATGCATGGAGCACATATGGCCCATAATTCAATACTACACATTTGGTGTTGAAGATTTGCCGTAAATTAAATTGCACAGATGTAGTCATTGTAAATTATTGTCGGTTGCGTGTGTTTATATAACCCCCATTTACTCTGTTCATATTTATATCCTATTTTTCTTTGATGTATCCTATTACTTCTTGCTGCTGCAATAACCATATTTCTCAAAGGAGATCATTAAAGTTTCATCTAATCTAATCTCATCTAATCTAAAAGCCTCATTTTTACCCCATGCGGCACCTCGACTCCCCGTCCAAAAAGTTGGAGTTTTGCTCTTTTTGAGCTGCCAGAAGTTACAAGAAATGGTCTAGTTGGTTGAGATACAGCAAAGTTTTATGTAACAATATACTAATCTGCTCAGCTGCATAACATTCAGAAAAGAACCTCCTGCAGTAGTTATGAAAGAGAGATGCTAAGTAAATGCATGAATGGGGACTTATTCAATAATACACATTTGCTGCTATAGATTTAACTGTAATTGTAGTAGAGATATTCAAGCAATCGGTACAGCTGGACTGTGAAAAGGTGCACACTAGAAGCTGTGAATTCCTAGATAATGTTACATAAGATCCACAGAGAGGTCAATTTGAGATCCTGCAAAATTCTCTCCCACCCTGTTTCTCTCTGATCGCTGAGGACTGAAAGAGGCCACAGCAGGCCAAATCTGGTCAGAGGCGAACGTCCAAGATGAACCAGTGGGAGAAGAAACGCTGAATAACTCTAATGATAATAATACTCTCTATTTCTCACTCAATTCCCTCCCTCCCTCTCTCTGTCTCTTTTCGCTCTCTTCACTGTCTAATCCTTTTTCGCTGCTATTCAAATATTTCATAATGCCTTAGTCTGTGTTTTTAACACACGTTGAATAGCACCTACAGAAAGTCAAACTTAATTGTCAGAAAAACCAAGGACAGAGGCGATGGACAAGCAATCACTAAGAGGTGGAGAGTGGAAACACCTTGGCATTAAGCAATTGACCGTTCACCAAGCCCCACCCTCCTTAGTTACTGTTGCTATGCTTGTCAAGCTTCTCACACTGCACATACACAGTTTACAATGGCAATGAATTCAGATTTATCACTCCAAATTCTTGATCATTTTTGAAACATTGGGTCCTCGATTTCAGACAGCTTCTCATTTCTAGCCAGCGGCTGTCCATTTTGCCGGATGAAATGACAACTGTTGTGGTCAGATTTCATCAGCTTTAGGTAGCAAGTCAATTAAACTAACGTTAGCTCAATGAGTTGAAAACGTCGTCTGCAGCTGACTTAAGATAATGTTTCGAGATGATTCATTTTAAAACAATGAACCTGTTAAATGCAGCCTTAAATATGCACTTGGTTATACGTAATACCATGCTGAAAGAACTGATGCTGAAGCTGCATGCCCCACGCAAAAAGTTAGTTCCTCACCAGTTGATAATCCACGTGAAATACATTGAAATAAAGAAAAAAGCTTTTTTTGTGTATTGCAGTTTAGAGCTACTCAGTCCTTAATATCTGTTCAGGCAGTATGTTAAGGAAAAAGGTAAGATCAGACTGTTATTTCATTCCAACATTCTGCTTAGCATGTTGGCATGTTGTGGCATGTATTTTCACACAGTATATTCTCACTTTAAAGGTAATGCTATCTCGGGTAACATTGGCTGGGGTTCCTGGAGTATAAACTAAAATTGTGTTAGTTGTGAACGCGGCTGAATGCAGTTAGTTAATGATGTGCTCCTTGGCCATGGAAGTAATGCTGGGTTGGATTTTACTATTGTAGGTAGAAAGCTTGTAGCTGGACATGCTAACAAATGAATACGTTAGAGTTGATGATCACAGTTTAATCCATTCCTTACACTTCTGCTCTTCTGTTTTTGGTTTTACGAAGGCTAAAAGACATCACCAAACTCTTTAAATGCAGAGTATCGCTCTACAGCCACACGCACACCGCTTCAAATGTGGAGCTTGATAGGCCTGTCCTGCTATGCTGTGATTAGATAATTGCTGTTTGGGGTCAGGGGTTTAGTGAATGGTTAATTAGCATCAAAGAGGAAGACAAAATCAAAAGTAAAATCTCAAACATTATCTAATTATTTACTCTGCCGAACCCAGTTTTAACCCTCTTTTTACTCCCTTTCACTGTGTGTTTCTTTGCTGTCTAAACTGTGAAAGGATATAATGTTGGGAAAAAACATAAACACCGAATCTAATGGTAACAAGCTGAAGTAGTTATGATTCATCCTTGCCGAGACATCTGGATCAAGGCGGCAGATGGGATGGCGGGTGAGGACACAGACCCCTGGATCAAAGCCTGCTGTCAGGTCCTCAGGCAGGCAAGGGAAGTCACATTTAGCCCCAGGTCCTCTGGACTGCTCTGGTCCTCTCTGAGCTCTATTATCTCCAGTATATTAGGTAATATACTCATTTAGAGATTCAGTGATTTCACACAACTGAGGAAAACAAATGGAGAATAAGGAATAAGGAATAAGGAATAAGGGGTGTCACAGTAGTAATAGTGAAAGACAGTGAAGTACAAGGGAGAGACAGATGCTCTAATATGGCGTTAATTTAGTTTGACACTGTGTATTAACAAGTCATTTAGTCTAAAAAAAATTCTTAATATAATAAGAGACAAGTTATTGCTAGTGAAATTAGATAATAGTACATGTTTCTAAAGCACTTTCACTTATTTCAAGAATTTTCGAGCAAGACGTGTCAAAGCAAGAGAGATTAAGGCATCCAACAGAATCAAGACAATGGCACTGATTCAAGGAAATTCTTGAAGCAAACTGACTTACATTGGCAACAAATGATATTATCTCACCCCATATGCAGTTTCGTTTTACTTGTTAAAAGGAAAATGACTTTTTTTGTTGTTTTAAGAAAAATAAGATGGGAAGACTGTGACCTTGATAGCAATTTTGCGCTGTACAAGAGTCCTCACTCCAACAACTCCTGAGCAGATGGAGCGCAGAGACATCCAAACCTCAATTCCCAGACCTTGGCTTACACTTGGCTTTAAGCTTCTCTTAACAAACCATCCTAAGAGAGGGAGAGAGTGTGGAGGACAGAATGAGAAAACAGAAAAGTTATCAAACCTTAGAGTAACAGAATAAAAGGAAATGAAGGGGCAATGCAGGCCAAATCACACTGGACACTTATATACAGGCCAATGCTATCCAACATGTGAGTCAAGATCTCAAGCCAGTGCCAGGCAGATGTCTACAAATGCACATTGTGCACATGTTTCACTGTGGACATCGTCAAATGCCAATTTGGTAGACATCGCCCAACCCTACCACCAACATCAACTTTACTATACAGTTACCAAGAGCAACATTATATGAGAGTTAGCCATGTGCACCCTTTCATAGCAAAGATGTGTATTGTCAGAGCATTTAACTCCAGGCATGAAGCAGGGTCATGGAGTCAGGTTGAACCCGATGAAGACTCCATTCTCATCACAGGTTTTTTCCTCAGGCCCTTACTCTTACTCTGAAAGGGGTTGACATTCCAGTTTCAGTCTTAATTCCAGTTCATGTACCAGTTTTAACCCAATTGCCAGCTCAATTTCCATCCCCAGTCCCAAAGGGCAGCTTCAGCTCCACCTCCTCCTCTACCAAAAGTACCACTTCCACCCCCCAGTCCAAACTGGAGCACCATCCGCATCTCCACTCCCAGTTCCAGCCTTAATCCGGGTCTCAGTTCCAGCTCCTGTGTCGAGCTCCAAAGTATCCAAACCCTAGGCACAGACCAGGCCTGGGGTGGGCCCACTGGTTGCCGGCATCTGGATCCAATCAAGGGTGTTTGTCGTCGGAATTGAATCAAATTAAAAAGTTTAATATTTAATGCGACACCAGATGGAAGCGGAGAGGGGAAAGAGGCCCTGCGGTCAGCACTAATATCCCCTTCTGAAGAGCCATGTTGCATTCCTGGAGGGAGAACTGCTGGAAATATGTACACACACACACATGCACAAAAGTCCATATGCACACAGACACAATTAGTGCATCGACACAGGCAAATGCATTGACAGCCATAAACACACAGAAGAAATGCACAAGGGGTGAAAAGGTACAGCACATATAACAACATCACAGTCCTAGTGGACACAAGAACAAGTATTCTACAAGCTAGCCTGTCAGTCAAAATGACAGAATGCAAGATGAGTGCCAAAACATATCTACTGACACACACAAAAATACACACACACTCCTCAAAAACAACTCTCACTGAGTCATTTAGCTTAGCAACTCTTCAGCTCAATAACTAACTTACTGTCATACAAAGGTCCTGCTCATGATAAGTAAAAAAACTAAAAAGCAAAACTATAAGCTCATATATGAATAACTGGCATTTTCTGATAATTATTAAGACTCACATCTTACTGTGTATTCCTCCTGAATGCCTCATTTACAGAAAATATAGCATTCATCCCTCAGAAACCAGTCACTCTCGACCTAGCTTTCTGTAAATCGCTCTTTAATTTGACTTTTAGACAGCAATAGATTCTGGGTATTCTCATTTTGTGAAATCAGACTATAAATCTCTCTGACATCAGTTCAAAAAGTCTCCAAAATGTCTTTTAATATACATTTTTACCACACCATTATATATTGGGCGTATGCTATTTCATGCTTATTTAGGTTGATAATAAATGCTTCAAGGACAACATGGCTCCCGTATGCAGGAATAGAATCGTTACTGATGCATTATATTATTTATTGGGTTTTGATGTCATTAGTGTCAATATACAGTACACTATATCGTTCTGATGTGGTTTATTTTTTTCACTGAGAGGGGGTTTTATGATACCCTCTGGGGTCTATAAAACCAACTAGACTTGACCTAAACTCAATCGAATTAAACTAAACTAGTTTATTCGTTTTTTACCTACAAAGGCTTGAGGCCTGGAGCTGCCTGTTATAATCCTGTGGTCTCCCACCATCATAAAATAACTTGTGGGGTACGTTAGGTCTCTGCCACTGATTAGGTACTATACTGTTATTGGGCAGGTTGGATTTAACATCAACTACAATCACCATCAATTAACTGCAGGTCTAAAACTAGAGTGAAAATAAAAGAAGTTTGGTTAAAAATGAAAAAAATACCATGTGGCTAATATTTAAAATGAGACCAACAGCATGAGAGGTTGCAACCATCTCCCACAAATTACATTTATATAGTACTAAATTGTTTTCCCAATTAAGTTGTGGTGACAAACGTAATCGCTGCCTGGATTATGTTCAGCGTTTGTTTGAGTGAATGAAGCGCTACATTTATCATCTGCACCGGAGTCACACGGAGGTAGTTGGGGTGGACAGTGGACGTAAAGTGCAGGACTTTGACACCAGAGACTGGGGTTTGCATCGAGACTCCCGCCTGTGGTTATGCGTGGGTAATAAAAGCACTTTGGTTAAGCTTAGGGAAGATCCTGGTTTCGGTTAAATGTCGATGAAACGATCTTTCCTTAACCTTAAACAAGTGCTGTCAGTACCCAAACATGACCATAACAAAGTTTAATAATGCTGTAGACACAACAAATGGATATTGTATTGCAAGATTAGATATTTTTGGGCGAAAACAAATGAAAGATGTTTTTTGGGACTCTCTAGAAAAGTAAATTAACAACACATGCTCATTATTTTAATAGAAAACATAATGTATATTAGTTGTATATGAACGTAATTTCTAGGAGACAGAGTTGGAGGTTGACAGGCGGGCCAATCTTGGCTGTCACTCAGCAGAATGCAACCTTTCTGTATGTGTGTTTGGCCCAGGATCAACACATTGTGGACAACTTCGCATTGGTCTATAAACTTGAGGAGCTTGAAAGGAAGTAGAGTGATTTGTCTACAGTGAACACTCAGTACTGATGACCAACAGTGCAAATGTTCCTCTTGGTATCTATAAACAAAGCACTGTGTTAGGGTACTGAGTTAATGTCCCTATCAATCATTTGGCGATATATTGCATACATCGTCGTCACACCAATGCACACTGAGGAGCATGTTCCCCATCAGATTAATACTATTTTTTTTTGTTTTATTTAGTTTCATTTCACTTGGTTTGGGATATTAAATCATGATGGTTCTAATAGAAACAGTAAGCAGTCTGCATTTTGTCTCATTTTTGCTGCATCTCTCTATTGCATGACTGGTGTTTTTTTAAAGTGTCAGTAATTATGGTTGAACAGATAGATACACACAATTGACACTTGTTCCAGGGGTTAAAGTGCATCTGCTAGTATCGGGATTTTGAGTTATGATTAGTTATTGCTTTGATATAAAAGGTAATATTAGGTTTATATGGTTTTCATACTTAATTACTTTTGGGTTTTCTTTTTTGTTGTTTTTTTTTTGTTTCAATGATAATAAATCCAAGAATGCATCTGTTTTGTATATTAAGAAACAGCAAAGCAACAGAACATCTGATCAACTTTTGAGTGCTTTGTGAGAAAATCCATTTACCCTCCCCGATATATATCAAATAGTGTAAGGTGTCAATATAGTTTTTTTTAAAAGGAGCTAAACTGAAATCTAGACCTTTTGTAGTAAATATAGTATGTGTGATATGTCTCCAGTTACACTAGGGAATGTGAAGTGTACTTCAACACACATGTTTTGTGATTAAATTGGCTCATTGTGTATGTGTGTATGTGAGCCTGATTAATGTAATGAGGATTAATTTCAGCCTTTCTCAGAGGACCACCCTGACTGAGACACAAGACTGGGCACCACCTGGTTAGCTTTCTCTCTTTCATGCACAGCAACACTTGGTTCATGATGCAGGAATTTGCATAGCAAATCACTGTTACCATTACCAAGCTATCTCGTCTGTGTGTGTGTGTTCCCAAGCTCATTCATAACAGTCCAGCTAATCACAATTAACAACCCAAACTTCTGTCAACACCTGCTAATACATGCAAAATCCTCTGTTGCATTATCTCATTGCCAGGATATATGTTTTGTCAGCATCTGTTCAGCTGCTCATACACACACCCACACACTGGGAAACCCCATAAAGCAGCGAGGAATCTATAGGAGTGGTGCGGAAAGAGAGGACGGGCTGCTGGGGAGAAATCCAGCAAAAGTGATTTCCATCCGGAAACGGTTACTGGTGCCCGACTGCTCTCTGATCCCCTGGCAGCAGCAATATTCAGCTGACATTTCACAGGAGAAACTTAATCCCACCTTCCCCTGCCAGCGATACCTTATTGCAAGGCTGGCATTCACGTACACGCACGTCTCGCTGTAAACCATCCACACACGCATGTACACAACTGGAAAAACACAGCCAACGGCTGATTCTCATCCAAATCCACCCTCTGACCACCAATATTTCCCCCCTCATACATGTAGCATATGTTCCTTAGGTCTTATTGTAGGTTTGATTGATACACAGGCAAAAGATGAACATACCGTGTTACAAATATTGGGAAATCACTCCCTTGAGTATTGCAATGTGTGGTAATAAGAGTTTAAACACAGATGAAAAGCTGGTAGAAGCAAAATGAAATTTTGTAAATGGTATAAAGGGATTAGGAAAGGGATTAGGGAAAAAGAGTGACAATGCAACCAAACTGATTTCTTAGACAGTAACGAGTTAAATCTCCACTGAGCAAGTCATACATGGAAATCCACCAGACCTTGTGCTGCAATACAGAAAAGCATTTCATTTACAATAACTGAGAACCCGAATTCCACTTTTTTCCCAAGTGGAATTCTGTTTTTGGTACTATTGCTTTTTAAAAATCTTCTCCGGCTTTATAGAAGAGGATAACAATTGAAATCAAACCCAACAGGAAATATCTAATAGGAGAAAAGCATTAATGCACTGACCTATATGGTGGGAAGTGTAATCTTTGATCATAGTAGTTATGTAACATTGCACATCAGTGCAGTTTTGCATCATTTTTGGGGTGGGGACTAAATGAGAACCAATAGATGGTGACAAAAGCACGATTTTCTGTGTGTGTGTGGGTATAACACGAAAACCCCGACACCACATGAGCATGGGGTTTTTATCCTGATTCATCAGAAAGTGAAAAGGAGTTAAAATAGCTCTGTGTTGCTTTGTGCTCGAGGCCCACTCAGTGTATCTTAAAAATTCCAGGGTGAAAAGTGGCGATCCCACTGGGACTATCCTATGTAATATATTACTGTACAAGGCGCTTCTTTTTCATCATGGTTCTAGCTGTCCGTCATTATTTATTTATTATCCAGTTGCATTCTCAACTATTAATGCCTATATCAATTAAGCAATCCATTGTCTTCTCTAATATATCATCACCTTTGAAGTTGGTATGGTGAACTTGCTCTCAAGCAGTTCTTTATTTATACATCCAATGCTTACGCAGCAACATTGTCATTCATTTATAGTGTTTCTGGTCACCTGGCGAATGTAAGTCCAATATTTACTCTGTTTTAGCTTTGTTTTTGGTCTCTACCAACTCCTGAGGGAAATATCTGGTTCTTTAACTAATAAATGCTCCACTCTGTTCACCAGCTAGTTTCTTTGTTTGTCTGCCGTTTGCTGCTGAGCAGATAGCGTGCAGTACAGCGGGTTTTTAGAGCTTTGTCTCTGAAAACAGCTTCCTGAAGCTGCTGAATATGACACTATGAGAGCGGTGAGCGTGAACCAAAACAATAAAGTTGCGGCCGGACAGCTAAACAATGAGCTGAAACACACTACAAAGCTCCGTAAAGCAGAGGGGAGCTGCAGATTCAGGTGACAATTCTCTGTAGGTTCATCACTACGAGTGACCCCTTTCACATTCTCACATTGTTGTCACGTTGTCATTTGATGCATTATTATTATAAAAATATCAATTGCAGCCACTTGAAGTGATGACGAGTAGTAAACTTGTAAGGCAACAGTTACTGTTCATTCCTAACGTACATGCAATGTTTGGAACGTAAACAGCTCTGATTTTGATATATACAGCTACATTTTTGGCTCAAAAACAAACAAATTTTTAAACATGTTACATTTAGAACAATGCAGTGAGAGACTAGAGATTAAAGAAGAAGCAGGCATGTGACCGGAAGTGAATCTGTGTGACTGAGTCAGAAAAGCAGGGTATGGTGAAAACAGATCCAGCTTGCACAGTCAACTTTCCCCAGATAAATAAAGGTTATAGGAAAAATCAAACAGGCATGCAGATTTTCATTGCTGAAATTTTGGGTGCGTGATTTGGGTCTGGCATCTCAGCATTTTCCAATGTTGTCCACAGTGGGAAAGACTGATGAATAAGTTCCAATGTGAGGAATTGGGAATATTTAACAAGTTGAGTGGTAAAGGCAACTACTACTGTTGGAAACAGTAATCTTGATTTTTGTGTGATTCACCACCTGGTCCTCTGATTGCTACAAGACTCCCAGGCCTAGTGCTGGGTGTCACATTCAAGTCCTATACTGTTTACATTGGAGCGTGGACTCGGCCCTGTGGGCTTCACTGCCACTGTTATAGAAGAAGCAGTAAAATAATGGAAACGGTTTAACACAAGTGTGTGGAAAGGGAGAGGCGTGCGTGTGTTATATATTTAAATACGTGTGTGCTCGTGTACGTCTACGCTGGTAAATGTGCATATGTGCAGCTCACGTGTGTGTAAAAGCATGTGTTAGTGCGCACAGGCATGTGCGTGTATGTATGCGTAGGTGTTCGGTATGCCTGCCAGTCTGGGGTTCTCCTGGCAACTGAGGCTTCCCGCTGCAGCATCAGAGGTGACGAGGTGCGAGGGCGTACACACACACACACACACACACTCACACACACACACACACACACAGAGGGTTTTCCTCAATCTCATGCCAAAGCAGAGAGAGGAAAAGACCGGTGTGAGGTGCTGGGAAATAAGCAGCATTAAAATAGTGAGGGCTTTTTCCACTGGCACATTCCCACATACAGCGAATACACAGAAGTGACAGGTGACTAGGCCTGGCGTGACTTCTGTCTACACACACACACACACACACACACTAAAAACACACGTGATCCTCATACACGTACACCGTACAAAAACACCTAAAAAACATAAACATAAGCATGCACTGCAGACACTGTGTATTCACAAAAGCACAACACGTGTGCATCAACACATGACCCCCTAAAGTGCACACACACACACACACACACACACACACGCGCGCGCTGAGGTCGCTCACATACCTTTAACTTCATCATTAACACAGTTAAGCCCACAATTAAGGAGTGAAAAAAGTTGTTCCTTGCCACGTGCTTGGGGTTTTGGCTTGTATTTTTGTGTGAAGTGTTCCACGCCGTGAACTTGATTTATTCATTTGTTCAGAGAGACTCTGGATCATGTTGTCTTTTTTGCAGCTTTCTTTCTGCTTCCATTTTATATTCTGTATGGTTCCGGTAAGCAATAACAGGCCATCGTGTTCTTATTGCTCTCCAGTGGCTAGAAGGGTCTCTTAGCTTGGCAGTTATGAGGGAACTAGTCACACACACACAAACACAAAGCTGTGCACATATACACTCACAGGCACATGTACCCATAAAACACACAAACTCATGCATAAAGATATACAAAGATGCAGATTCGCTGACATCACGAAACAAACGTTTTTTTGGCTAAAACTTGGAACTGGAACCAACCAAAGGGAATATTAAGAAGCCTTAGTATCTTATAATAACTGACAAGAAATGCACTCTATACTGACATATTGTCTAGTTAGCGAAATTCAACCTTCAAGTAAAATAAAAATAATATAAGATTACTCATATACTGTAAGACAATAGTTTGCAGGTGTAAACCTGCATTAACTGATTTTTGGCCGCAGACACAGAGCAACGTTAGCATTCATTTTTGGAGTTAATTTGATGTTTTTGGCTACCAAACAAATGTATGTCCCGTACCAACTTTTCAATTTAGTTTAGCGTGAGATTTGGTATCGGCGAAGTCGGTACATTTTATGAGTAGGCCTTCTGTGACATTACCCACCGCAGGGCTCGGGGGCATCACTCCTCAATCCCCAGGAATTTAGATTTATAAAGTTCTGCAGCCAAATTCACAATTTTAAAGCATGCATGGTCAATGATCAAGCCAACTCATGGTCAATGATCAATAGGTATGGTTGATCAGCATACTACCCAACCTCCAGACATCATAGCCTAAATCAGGAGAAAAAACCTAAACAGGGCATCTGAGGATCTTCCCTCAGAAAATTGATAATTTCAAAGACTGTTTCCTGCATTCTAATGAATTTATGGAGTCATTTTGTTGCCGAAATGTGGAGGGAGGACAGGGGGGAAGGGGGCACTGAAAAATGGGACTCTCAGGAGAATCTGGAGGGTTTAAAATATGAGCGGATATGATTGAATTTTGTTCACATATATAGTGAACGGTTGCTATTGGTGATTTGATTTTCCAATTTGTAGTACTCACATAAAGGGTGTAGCATGGGTTTGAAAAGTCAGGGGTCTAGGGGTCCTCCCCCAGGGAAAAAAAAGGATCTGAATAGCATTTTCTGCTTTTATCATATTCCCAGCTACTTAAAAGCAACACATTATGGTTAAGATGGCTATCATGCTTAGTTTAAATAGACATCAGAAAAATCTATCTATCTTATCTCTGCATGTTTAACCCAGAACCCTACTGAACATCACATGCTGTGGCATTCAATTAGGGACATAATCTATACTTTGAAGAATAGGACTGGTAGATCTATGGCACATTATTTATGGCACTATCAACAGATAATGTTCCATTTGCAACTTCAATCACAGAAATTTATCAAAATATGAAATATATATATAGTAAGAAGTCTCACACGGTCAATAGTTTTATCATGATCACTGTAAATGAATGGGTCAGCTTTTGTTTATATTCAACTCCAGCGTCTAGAACTCTTTGAGGAGTACATTTTTATACCTCCCTGTAATACATGCCTTTTTTACTCCCTTTATTAAAATTATAATAAACATTGTGTAGCCACCATCTCATTGGCTTAAATTTAAGTTACATAGGAACCACCTTCTTACATTCATGTATCCATACTTAGCTTTTACATTTTAAGATGGTAAAAGACATCAATTCATCAAATTTGTCGTTGGCAACTCTTTTTTTTTCTCTATCGCAGAACTCTACCAGTAACGTTATCACTCTAGCCACATACTGTCTGGGACTCACAGCGCCAGAGTGGGTCCATTTGATTACTCTCCCGGCATACACTGGTGTCGCATCAGCTGGGCTGAGTTTATTCGTGCCGCGACGTTACACAGTTATAAATTAGTTTTTCACTGCGTGAGAAAATGGACATGTGGCATGAGAACGTGTGAAAAGCGTCAATTGCGTGAGTCTCATGGTCAGTGCGTGAGAGTTGGCACCCCCGTCCAGTACTTTGCTCTCCACCATCTCCTGAGGGAAATATCTGACTCTTTAGCTGCTGAGTGCTACAGTATGTTCACCAGCTCGTCGCTAACTGTGTTGCGATCAACGGGGGGAACCCAAATACAGAACACAGACTCTGGTGTAAGATGAACAAACAAAATTTTATTGCCAAAAGTGAGAGGTAGGGGAGGGCTCCAGCTGGCGATGTGGAGGGTGAGGGGAGAACGGTCAGGTTGAGCCAAGTACAAGTGTGGGCAGAGTGGCAGGCAAAGGGTAGGTGGACCGGCTGTGAACGTGGCAGGCAGCGGAGAAGGCAGGCAGATAGGAGTGTAGGTAGTAATCCTGGAGCAGAAGAAACAAACGTTATTTTCAGGCAAAAACAGTGGAAGAAATTAGGCATGCACAATACTAAGCAGCCTAGACCGAGCTGATACCAAGCTGGCTGAAGCAGCGATCTGGCGACGAGTGGGTGAAAGACCAGGGTTGAAGTACTGCTGAGATGATGAGCTGATGGATGGCAGATGCGTCAGCAATCAGGCCAGAGTGCAGGGGTGCACGTAACCAGGCTGGGAGAGAGAGAGAGAGAGGAGCGCCATGCCCACAGCAGAAACAGACAGACACAGAGAGGCAGACACGGGGGGAAAAAAACAGGAGACACCAGGGAAGGGGAAAACACAGGAAACACTAGGAAGGACTCAGGTTATGTTACTAACCATAACACACTGTGCCGTTTGGTGCTGGACAGATAGTGTACACTTGGTTTATCAGCGTTGTTTCATCAAAAACAACTGCAGGTGAAAATGACACCCATAAGAGGGAATCAAAACAGTAAAGTTGCGGGCGATAATACCAAAACAATGAGCTGAAAGACATTAAAACACTCTGTAGAGCTGCTACGATTTATGGATTAATCGATTACTCAATCAACAGAAAATCATTCAGCAAATATATTGATTGATTGATTTTTAAAAAAATCTGCAGTTTAATTGATAATAGAAGTAATTGTTAATTTCAGCCCTAAAATAATAATTGCAAGTATTTGTCTTGTAGTTTTTTGCAGACACAAGGGGGGGAGGGGCTCCTATTATAATAACGCCACTGGCCCTCAAAATGCCTGTGTACGTCCCTGGATGGTTATATATTTTGAGTTCTTCCCTTCCCATTACCTTACCCAATTTGCCTTTTAAGTCCCACAGCAAAACACTGTGGCTCCTGTGGTTCGGCCCACTGAGAATTAACTCAAGCAGTGACTTAATTTCTGCCTCCAGAGAAATGTTTCTATATTAATCCAATGTCTTTAACCCATACACGTTATGAGAACATTTGGTCCTGATGTGCGTAGTAGAAGACATCACACACACACACATAAAAAGTGTCTGCCAGCAGCAGTATACTGGCTGGTACTGGTGAAAGCCAGCAGCAGACGGTCACAGTGGCTGTGCACCATCCATCCAGCACATAAAGCAATCAGCACCAAGAATGCACCAGCAGATCATCAGAGCAGGAGACATGATTCAGTGGTACCAGATAGCCCTGCCACTCCCTGCACTGTGTGTTTAGGCATACTGTATGTTAGTGTACCACAGCATTCCCATTTAATATCCTACTGACAATGAGACAGTAAGACTAACGGATACTATGATGTAATATATACCAGCTTCAGTTTACCATGAAAGCCTGCCATAGCCTGCCATAAGTTTCCATACATTACAGAGAGGAAATTGATGCAAAAGACGGGAAAAGACAAACGGAGAACCGTGAGAGCGTGAGCTGCATAACACAGACAGCCAGTCAAGATAAGGAAAAATTCTGATAGTAAAAAAAAAAAACAGCTACTACATATAGAGGCCCATCAATAATGTATTTGTGTAAGCTAGCAAGAAGTTAGCATTACCATGGTTTGTTTGCCATGTCTGTTAAAGAATGAAAAAAATCTTGTCATATTGACACAGGTTTTACATTATAATCTTCACAAATCAACGCTTCTTTCATTAGTTTTAAAGCATAGATTAATTGGATATTAAAGAACTAATACAGTGTGATCTGTGAAAAAGTACAGAGGTTGCATTGGTGTCAATGTCATCAATACTCAAAGCTTCAAGCTGTTCTGTACAAAATAACGTTTCAATAAAGACTTGAAAGCTTCAACATATAAGTACAATGATTTAAAGATTCTGTGAAAACCTGTCACAGTTAAGACTTATTAACCATTTGGAAGTGAAAATGTCTGCTGTGAAAAAGGGCTATGGACAGATAATTGAGATTGGCAAAGTGTAATGTTATATATAGAATGAAAAATAAAAGTAGAGTAAAAAAAGTGTTAATATAAGCATTGTCAGTAATTTGCATCATCATTAAGGGGACTGTTAGACTGACACTAGCTCTTAGAAAACATTGGATATTTTTCCATGTATTTCAACAAGCCTCATTTACAACAGAGACCCAATCATCATATTGTCAGACACAAAATCTCCATCTAAATCCTGATGCAGGTTTTAGGAAACTTTAAACCTGCAACAACAGATTTTGTTTTAGCCTCTTAGGGGAGCAGAAACAAGCTGTGATTGCAACATTGACATATAATCGCCTCTTAAGTTGAGTCAAACTGTTGCTTAATTAAAGGTCCATGCAGTTTACATTAGCATTCATTTGGAGTAATTTTTCTCGCCACCTGTCTAATGTAAGTCTAATATTTACTCTCTTTTAGCTCTGTTTTTAGTCTTGTTCAACTCTTGAGAAAAAATATCTGACTCTTTAACTGCTAAATGCTAACTATATTCACCAGCTAGTTGCTAACTTTGTCAGCTGTTAGGTACTAAGCAGGTAGTGTACAGTGGGTTTTTAGAGCTTTGTCACACAAAACAGCTGCCTGCTGTGACCGAAAACAACGCTATGAGAGCCGCGAGAGTGAACCAAAACAGTAAAGTTGCGGGGCCGAACAGCTAAACAATCAGCTATGGTTCCGTAAAGCTGAGGGGAGCTGCAGGCTACTTATTTCATTGTCAACACATTTTAATGAAGCTATAATCCTTACAAAATGTAGCAGCTTTGTATTCACCTAATAAGCTCATAAAAACTTCATTGGTGGTTTGTGCAAGGCGTACTAGTGGCCCGTGAGATCCTTTAGAAGTAAAGAGAATAATTGCTGTGTGATGCAGAGCGGTGAGGGTGATAGAGCGGTGAATATGAGTCACGCTGGTTTCCCCCTCGGTCATTATTCTGTCATTGAAATTTCATTCGAAACCCAAGCGCAGTCCCGAAACAATCCAGACACTCATTCACATACAAGTTAATACATTACTAATTATGGTCTACGCCCACGGTACGGACAGCACAAGTCACAGACAGGCCGTAAATGCAACATCATGTCCAGCAGCAGCCATTGTACTCCTCTTTACAATTTTATCCCGCATCTGTGTAGTTTCAAAGGATATGAGTTTGCGAAGGCAGAGACTGACACCCTTATTATTGAATTGAAGTTGCCAATGAAGAGTATTTTTTGCCGATATTCAATATCTTAAAATTTTAACATGCTTATGCCAAGTATCATGTTTTTTTCTGTGTTTCTGACTACTCAGAGTTTCTTGGCAGGACTAAAAAAACACTGAAACTGCATTTACAGCATTTCACACCAAAATCCCCACTGATATTAATATAATTATACTTATATTTATAATAGTAGTCTTGTATGCTTGTGAGGAATTGTGAGGAAAATGTCACATCACAATCAATTCAATTTAGGGATTCTCCTGGGCTAGATCAAATTTTACACCATGCAGTAAGCAAAGAAGCAAATAATTGGCTATTCATGGCATATGAATGTATGTGGACATACATGCATACACTCCATCCATCCATCCATCCATTTTCTACCGCTTGGTCCCGTTAGGGGTCACGGGTGACTGGAGCCTATCCCAGTGACTTTGGGCCTTAGGCAGGGTACACCCTGGACAGTGGCCAACTCGTCGCAGGGCTCGTCGCATACACTCATTCAGGTTTATTCTGAAGTCTAAGGACTCATAAAGTCTCCTTCCCCTTTCCTGCTTTCTCCTCTCCCATGACTGCAGTCGGACACAAACAGCAAGACCTGTTGTTTATATAGCTTGATTTTTTTTAGAAGCACATGTCAAGATCACTCAACACGATATTGCTAACCCAAACATTCTATATTCCATTGTAGGTATTTTAGGAATGAAATTTCCCCCTGCACGCTTTTTGCAGGAAGCTGTGGCCTCATCTCTCGGGGTTGCAAAGAGGAGTTTGTGGCTTCGACTTTGACCTCTGCTGATAGTCTGACAAGCTGTCAGTCTGTCATGAAAGCATACAGATGAGTGTTGAGATGCTTATTTAGTCTACTCTGTGCATTACATAGACAGCCCACTGTAAATGCAGATCAAACGAAAATATGCAAAACTAAAAAAAAAGACAGAGAAAGAGAGATATGAAGATAGCGAGGTTGAAATGTAAGAATGTAAAATCAATGGGAGAAAAATGTATGAGGGAGAAACAGAAATGAGAGACATTAGGAGGCATTTTCTCTGCAGCTTGATTGAAGAGACTACTTGGAGGACCTTCAGAAAAGCTCTCATTCTTTTTCCTCTGAGAACTTCTCACTAACTCCCAGTTGTTTTCTTAAAGAAGTGATCCGCCAAAATACTTCATCACAGCAATAACAGAATTATGGCTGACGTCAACAAGAGTTGCACTTGAAGTGTAGCTGGTGTGAGTTATTTGGGGTGTCGAAAGATTTGATTCTTCAAATGCAGTTTCCGTTTGGGATATTTTTTTCTTTTTTCATACTTGACGTTAATGAAGGACATAAAACCAGTTGGAAATGCAAAGGGGGTGGCAGTTATTTCCGAGCAAATGCATTAATTTTTTCAAACTCTGTGAGTTTTACTGCATCAATGTCTCACTTAATTTTAAGACTAACTTCAACAAATCATCATATGCAGTGATTTCAGATCGTCCTCAGTGCAGTGGGTCCAGTTGACCAGGCCAAATACGCCAGTGTTTTGGCCCACAGCTTAGGACCTTTCAATGTTAAACATATACCTGACAGAAATAGTGATCTATGAGATGATGTGAGCATACTGCTCAAGTTGATTTACAGCTGAGGTTTTTATATTTACATTGCAAGGATGTAGCTAATGCTCTTACCCAAAGCAAGTAAGAATATCATGGGTGCAACAGAGGAAAATGCGTACCAAAAACCAAAGTACCAACAAGTTTTCCTGACTAGTCTGGGATTGAACCATCAACATTTAATTTACTTTCCTGACTAAAGCAGATCTGCATCTCTTTGTCTTTTCACTGACTTAGTATGCATCCATGCCACCTACATTTCACATGATGAAGAGGTCCTACACTTTGAACCCTGCTGCTTCCCTGAATAAGCAGCAGATTACAGCATGTCCTTGGAATGCCTTTCATATCACACATTGATAAAAACATCAGCCGTCTTACTAAAGAACCAGGCCAGCGCCATGGCAGAGAGTGGTAGTTTCCCAACAAAGGACATCAACTATGTGGTAATAATATCAGGGAGAGAGTATTAAAGAAAGGAAATCCACTACAGTCCATTGATCATTTATTTTACTTTCACTTTGTCTGTGGCCATGCTAGCGGCGTGGCTCTATGGATGGCTATGCCGATCGCTCCACCACTTTGGTCTCAACAGCATGGATTACCATGAAATTTGGTACAGGCGTTCATGTTCCCCTGATGATAAATTGTTCCCACAGTCATGAAAAACCTGGAAAAGTCATGGAATTAAAAATTGCCATCTGTAATTAAATGAATTAGGCTATGTTTCAGTAATCTTCCATGGATAATCTTTCACATAACGTTATGATGTGCAAGACTTTCTGTAGCCAGTCTGAATCTGTGATATGCTGGGCAAGTATACATTTAATATTTCATGGCACTCTAACGACCTTTATAAACTTTGGTTAGAAGCCGAAAAAGATGCTGGACATGCTACAAGTAAGCTTTGCCAAAAGAGCTTCGACATTAGCAATATGGGTGAGGCAGCCATCACAAGTCATGCAAAGGGATTGAAGCACATGAGAAGACAGTTCGAGATGGCCCACCAATCCAGAGATTTTTCAACTTGACAAAAAACACGTCAAAGCCAGTAGACCAGGGTCTGTCTCTGACCAGAGTACAGTGGGTGCTAGCGCTACAAAGCAAAGCACTTTAAATTTAACACCAGCACCAATTGCTAACCGCTTTGACCACTGAAATACTTTGAGCATTTGGGATGCTGGAGAGGTGTGTACACAATATGTTGGCTCCTAGTTTTTTGTGAAAAATCTCGTTCAAATATCGATGGACGGACCCAGTGTAAACTGGAAAATCTACCTGCTACAGAAAGAAGTCCTCAGTGATGTGAACAAATCTCTGCTCAGTATTGGATCATGTGGATTACACTTACTGCATAATGCTTTCAGGGATGGAGGCAAAGCAAGTGGCTAAGCGAGTCCTGCCCATAGAGGAGATTACACCAAGGCCACAGGCAGTGAAGCCTTCATACTGAAATTTTGTCAGCATTGTTGGATTGAGAACATTGCAGTGTCCGCAACAGAGCAGTTCTCATGTGGCCACATGTGCAGACATTTGTTGAAACAGTTGATTGAGGAGATTTCCCAGAGCATAAATGCAAATCATATCAAGAAGTGAAGAAAAGCGCATCTGATCCACTTTTTCCTGTATGGGTTGCAGTATATGAAAGCAGTTTTACTCCATTCTTGACTGCCTACCAAACGGACAATTTTCAGTGAGAACAAATGAATTTTGGACATATGTAACAAATATTACATTGTGTGTGTGTGTGTGTGAGAGAGAGAGTGTGTGTGTGTATTAGGCCTAAAGCATAAATCTGTAGAAATGTTACAAAGTGTACTAATGTATTTTTGAGGGATGGAGCAATTATGGGCAATATATCTACATATAATTGTAATGTACATGTTAAATGGGCCCAATATGCTTCTGTATCAGTATAGACAATAATAACAAAATGTGTGCTTTGACCAATAATCAGGTTTTGTTCATGCTTAATGAGTCAAAAGGATCATTCCTGGTAACAACTAACAGGAATGCACACAATCACAGTTCAAAATATTACATTTGGATCTAATGACACTCAACATTGTCATTTAACAAAATAGTTTTAATAACATGTCTTGCATGTTCTGTACACTAAGCTCACAATTCAGATGGTTGCGTTTCTCATTAATCCTTGTAGACCCCTGGGACATTTTTGGTCGTTTTTCATTTTGTTATAAATTAAGCTGTCCCAAAGGTCCACAATGATTAAAAAGAGAGGGGGGGGGGGGTCTCTAACCTTTATTATATTTATAAGATTTATATTTATATTTTAACATTTCAATTATTGTTATGGTTTTTTATTAAAAAATGAGTGGTCTAACTTAAAAAGATGTTATATAAAGGGTTAAAACTATGAAAATGAATTGATATCTTGTAGTCACAATACCAACTCAAGTTGGTTAAAATATCTAAGTTGATGAAAGTGGAATTTAACATGAATATATAATGATTTGAGGCAGTTTTTCTTTGTTTTGTATTTGTTGTAAGGGCTTATGGAGCAGTTTATGAAGGACAAGGTCCTGAAACAAGCCACCAACATGCAGAAGCTTCTCCTGATCAACAGTGGTGATTGGTCCCTCCACAAGGATGCTGGCAAAATCAGACAGCTCAGAGGCACAAGTAAAATCACAGAGAGGCAGTAGAGGTGCTAGAAATAAGAATGGAGACCAAGACCTTTCTTACAACTCATAGCTGAACTCCTGCTTAAGGCACCAGTGAACCACCTGCTGGTAAGAAATATGCAGTGTCTTGACCCCAGGCTGATGGTTTCCAAAAAGGGCCTGTGTGTGGAGAAGATGAAAGGAGTTCTTCTTCATGCAGTGGTTGCTGCAAGCCAAGTGGGTGCATCAATTTGAGACCAAGTCTTACAAGAATTCAGAGAATTCCTCAATGTTGCTGCATCATCTTCTGCTTTTGCTCTTTTTGAACCCAAGTCTGACTGTCTTGATGTGCTGCTCCATGAGACCATTGCTGATAGTTGCACAGCGGGTTGTTGTTGGCAGCATCAGGGCAGCTGGTGGCCTTGAAAAAGTTACCATCACCAAGGAGCTTCAGATGTCTGCTTCAAGCGCTTGACAAAGGTATGTGGCAGACCTTGATGACAACAGAAAAAAAAAAAGAAAGCAAATCAAAAGCTGAAAAAAGGAGGAGCTTGTCAGATGAACTTTAAGAACTGAAGCAAAAAAGAAAACAACTCAAATCAGACATTCAACATCTCGAGCAGTCTGCTGATGAATTTGCAGAGAAGGCAGAGGCGACACGAAATGACAGCCAGCCTGTCAGATTTAGGAAAGGATGTTGAAGAGAAATATAAAAAAAAATGTAGGAGTATACCTGGGTGTTAAATTCAAACTTAAAACACAAACCATGATGGTTTAATGTTAGTTGTTTCCCTGATGCTCAAAAGCCAGTGTCAGACTTTGTTATCCTAAGTGCCTGTAAAGTTATATCTGTCATAAAGGGCAATGTAATGACAGTGCCTGTAGTTTGGAGTATTTGAAGTGAATATGAAAAAACCGACAATGGAGAATGAAAAAGGTAGCTTTCATTTTTACACAATAATTAACTAAAGTAAACTTCTGTTCATGTACTTAAAGGCTGTGAATGGTCACGAGAATTATATTGTGGGTCCTTAAAAAGTCATGGAAAAGTTTTTACATTTTGTCTGTGAAAATGTGTGGGAACCCTGAAGTTTTAATCTAGTGCCATCATTTGGTCAAAACTCTAATTTGTCCAATACTTTTATGAGTTTATGACTATGCTAATAACATTTCCATTAGCCTCAGCTGAGCCTTGCTACTTATTGCAAATTTGCTAATGTTAGCATGTTGACACGCTAAACAGCAATGTTAGCATTGCCATTGTGAGCATATTAGCATAGCATTTAGCTGAAAGCACCACTGCCTAAGTACAGCCTCACAGAGCCACTAACATGGCTGTAGACTCTTAGCCTTTTCTTTCTAACTTTTCTCTTTTTTATGCCCCCACCTTCCCAGCCATCCTCCTCTTCCTTGTGATCTGCCCCATATATCCCTCTATCCATCATCCCTCCTTCCACTCGTTCTTCTATTTTCCGCCCTGTCTCTCCATCTGCATTGTCCCAATTAGTATTCCCAGTCTAGCATTAGGCCATCACAGTGGTAATAACCGCTGAGTCAAACAGACCCAAAAAGCATAACTTTATGAGCTGTGACTCTGTCCGTCTCCGTCTCCAAGCCTGTTTAAAGTGTGATCAATGAGTAGTCGCAAGTGATGCTGCAAAGGCCACTAAACAAACTCTTTAAAGTTGGAGAGCAGCGGCTGAGGGGAGGTGGTGGAGAGAGCTGTTGACTTTCACTTGGTTGTTGATTGGAAAAACCCTAAATAATACTCTTTGATGAGCTTCCATAGGGGCGGAAAGGAATCGGATTGTAAAGTTTGATGCCTAAAACGGGTTCCAGAAACACCAGAATCAGGCTCTTTGTTTTACAGTAAAATAACTACAGTCAAAGACAACAAAAATCAAAAACTTTATTTATTCAGGGATGACTTATGCTCCCATTTACACACCACACCTAGGAGTTGCTGCAGTATAATCAACAGGCCCCAGGCCTGGAGATTAAGAGCCAGTGAAACACATCTTAAGACTCAGAAAGTTTTCCAATTCACATCACCAACCTGTTGATCAAAAACATGTTTCTCTGGACTCATAACACTCATAAATCTTGGTTAAATGCCAGCTGAAACTGACTACTTTGACTGGGCCATGACGACTGACAACCATGACATCATGTCTCGGGACTGCAGTGATGCAACAATGAACACGGTGACAGATTGCTACAAAGAGCCACCTATTGAAATACTTTGCTGCTGGCACCTGTCAAGCAGGGGCAAAAGAGTGATAAAGTGGAAAAGAGGAGGAGGAGGAGCTGGAGGAGCGATGGAGGGAGGAAGGGCTTGGGTGAAAACATGACAAGCTTTCATTGAAACGGTGGTGACAGATAGGCCTCGTGCTGACAGCTGAAACACCAGGCCTCCTCCCAACTGTCAGTGGTGTGAGGTGATGAAGAAAACAAACACACACACTTAAAACGCACAATTACAGAAGAACAATATGCATTTTAAGCAGCAGAGAATGGCAGGTTTCACATGCTGCTTCTGTAGTGTTGTGCACCTCCTATTTTAAAAATGCGTCACTAAATAAAGAAGTTGTAAAGGTGCCACTGGGTCTCAACTACTGTATGATCATATTGGTAGAGAGGCAGACTTCTGTGTTGACTTACAACAACACTATGTATAAGTCAAATCAACTGTTTTGTACAGTAATTGGTAGAGCTTTGGTCGCTCTTTTTGTTGCATTTCCATAGACAGGGTTTATTTTTCCATTAAGATTCTTGCCAAGTGCAGCTTTAACATGTTATGGTCTCTTCAAAATAAAGCGAAGTGATTGATGTACTCAAGTAATACAATATAACAAACATTAGGGGTAAACTAATGATAGATACTGACATTTTTTTGTTAGTGTTTGTGTGCACATGCACATTTGAGTGTGTTAGTGGCGTGCTGATCATGTTTGCATTTGCATCTCCAGATGTAGCTGAGTCAAGGGTAATAAGTGTGTGTGTGTGTGTGTGTGTGTGTGTGTGTGCGCGCGCATGTGTGTGTTTCCATTTGCATCCAGATGCAGCTGAGCGAACAGGAAATGTGGTGTTAACTGGAGTCTCACTGCAGCGGCCCACAGGTTAAATGGTGTCACGTTCAAAGGAAAGGGTCAAATGGAACCACATGGACACACACACACATAAACAGTCACAGACACAAACAGATGCACATATGGACACATTGTACACAAGAAAGAAAATGCGCAGGCACTTTCTCTCACACAAGTTTTGGAACATACTGTGACACAACACATGCATATACATGTGTTAAAATGCAGATGTTCTCTCACTCTCTCTCTCAGTTTTTTTCACTGTTGTACAATTCAATTGGGCTTTATTGGCATGGGAAACAGTTAACATTGCCAAAGCATGTGTAAAATAAAAACATACATAAACAGAATAATTGTGATATTAAAATATATACAGAGAAGTAAGATAGGATAATAATAATAATAATAATAATAATAATAATAATAATAATAATAATAATAAATTGTAGACTTGCAGTTAAAATACAAATACAAAAAGTGAAAACTAAACACTGCAACATTTTGTGTGTGTGTGTGTGTGTGTGTGTGTGTGTGTAGGTCATTCACTGTCCCTCAGGTTGTGGCATGTTGATATATATTGGGCAGCAAGATCTGCCCTGTCTCCTTCTCCAAGGATTATTTTTAATTTTGAGAGGTCAATTAGCTCTTTGAAATCTGAGATTACAGTGTTGAACTTGTTAAAGTAAATGTTCCTTATTTCATTGAATTGTAGGAGGAAGTACATCTCTGTCTCAGCCTCACCTGTCGAACAGTGGTCACATATTCTGTTTTCTTTTGGTTGCCAGGATTTTTGTGTCTTCCTTTTTCGACTGCCAGTTTGTGGTCACTGAGCCTGTACTTGGTTAGGATCTGTCTCTGCTTTCTGTCTCTGACAGCAGAGAGATATTCTGCCATTCATAATCTCTTTTTAGGGCCAGATAACATTCTGATCTACTTTGCTTTTAGTTTCTTCTTTCCAATGTCCCAAATAGGTTTCTTTACATTGCGTTATAATTTGGTTTACTCTGATTGGTGTTTGGAAAGCAGTGCTGTTGTGAGACTGTGTGTCTGAGAGGGGGCAGTTAGTCTCAGCACCAGCTGACATAGGGGACTCTCTGGGCTCAGCTCTTGGGTTTGGAGGGCTTTGGAAGTGAGGGTGTCTAGGGGGCTGGATTTAAGGTGATTAAAAAATGTGAGCGCTCTCTTTTGAATGTTAATTATCAGAGAGAATCTGCCTAATTTGGCTCTACATGCATTTGTTGGTGTTTTTCTATGTACGTGTAAAATGTATCTGTAGAATTCTGCATGTAAAGATTCTGTTGGATGTTTGTCCCAGCGGGTATAGCTATGATGACTGAGTGGACCCCATATGTTCAATGATATGATTATTTATGGTAAACTGGTATTTGTTTTCCTGACATCTGGGGCGTTTTTGAAAAATCATGACGTTAGTTTTCTTCATATTTACTGCCAGGGCGCAGTTCTGACAGTACTTTTCTACTATGTCCAGCTGTTGCTGTAGTCTTTGTTCAGTCAGAGACAGTAGAACAAGACTTCACCTCTATCTAGGAGAGAGTGGCCAGGAGCAACACGTTGCTCCAACAGTACAGCAAGTTCATTTATATACACGTTAAATAAAGTTGGGCTTAAGTTGCAGCCCTGACGAACACCTCTCTCTCTCTCTAAGCCATCATTAAATTCAGTCGCTTGCCCTCTTTCTGTGTCTCTCTATTGTCTATTTAACAAGCTGGCTCAAGAGTGTGTGAGTGTTTGAGTGAGAGCGTGTGTGTATGTGCATGCACTACAGCCCGGCAGCTGAAAAGCCTCCTCTGCTATATATTAGCGGTTTTGTCAGGGCTGTGTGTTTGGCCATGCTGCCATGGTGACAGACCCTGCAGGCAAGCTTTGGGGCTACTCTGTTAGCATTAGCACTGTTTATGATGGCATCGAACAGAGAAGGGGAGGGAACCAGAGGGAAAAAAGAGAAGGAGCAAGATACCCAGAGATAGAAAGAGAATGCCAGACATGGTTTTCATCAATCACTTCTTATTTTTCTTATTTGTTTTTTTTTTGTCATTTTTTCCCTCCTTTCTTCTCACTGTACTTAATGTACTTTAAGCATCCATCAACTATTAACTTTCTTTTTTCTTTCAATGCTACTTTTCCCTCCTCTTTTTCAGAGGTGTTGTGAGTGCAGACAGACCCGTTTCTGTGACTGCATGAAGCAACATCAGTGACTTTTTTAATAGTATACCAATCCAAGCTATTAAAAAACATATACTTGCATCATCAATCAACAAGCTAAAAACTGCCACTTTGGGGGTTATTCATGTGCACTCAAAGCCTATTAGTGATATTTTCAACAACAAATAAAGGACTCAACTTAGATTTAACCTGGCACCATAGTGTGTTCTTAAGGACAGTTTTCATCCCCCAAGGGAAAAAAAAGAACATTATTTTCCTCTTTAGGAGGATTTTGCATGGCCAGGATGGTGCAGTCCTAAGGCAGGTGGGCTTAAATCAACACTTTTTTGTGCCATAGCCAATTGCCACTGATTTTAAAGGACTATGAAGCAATTTTTAGGCAATAAAAAAAAGAGAAACCAAAAAATGGATATTTATCAAATATGTTTTAAAGGGGCACTTTTAACACATGGCACACTACTAACTCTGTGAAAACAGTTTATGATGTATGATGTCTTACAGTATGTGGGTCTGGAGAAGTTTTGTCAACTTGTCGCATATGTTTCTTTCTGCAATGTTTATAGTGCCACAGGAAGTCATTCCTGCCTGTGGCCATCAAACTCTTCAACTCCTCCCTCTAAGTGTCAGTCTGTCTGAGCCTAAGTCATTAAACTGGACATTGATCATTACATCGCACACTACATTATTCATACTTCATTATACTGCAGTTCAATATTCTCCTTCTCATTATAAATAAGCTACACTTAACCTTGGCAGTTCATGCACTATTACTTTATACCATATTATTATCATCAACCGGTAAATCCACTTTGTACTTCACACTTATTTTATTTTATACTTATACCCACGTGGTACCTAATTTATATTCCTGTGTGCACTGACGTGATAGTGAGCTGCTGTAGCAAAAGAGTTCAGAGAGATCAATAAAGTATTTCTGATTCTGATTCTGAAAATAACCCCTGATGATGTCATCAGGGTTAGCCTGGCATAGGCTTGGAGACAACACATTTTTTACTGAAAACCTGCGTCACAAACCGGGTGTATGGAGTTTGAAAGAGTTGGGTGTTTAACAGGGAGGAAGCGTATAGCAAAGAGATGCTATCAAGTTGCATTATGGGAAGTGTAGTATCCAGTGTTTTTTGGACCCATGCTAGGGATTAAAGTCAGGATATCTCAGCCTCTGCTGTATTACATTTGATCATTCTTTTTTTTAGCCTGTCTCTCACAAGACCCCCAAATTAACTGAAGTGCAATACTAAATTACTGAAGTATCCCTTTAATAATGTAATGTACATTTACAATGTACAGATGCAAATGGAAGGCTTGAACATATGGAAAGCTCTGAAGGTGGTCAAATCTATTCTATTTTCTGCTAGACGGGAAACCAACCATTAATTGTAGGCAAGGAAAAATGTATGGTAAAAATGTATAAGAAAACCATTCATTTGTCTTTTAATAATTTTGTAAACATAAATAAATATTGTGGTGGATTGTCATTTCGTATTGCTAAATAACACATTTCCATTTGTTTATTTCATTCCATTTATTTGTACAGTATGTCAAATAGGAATAAAAAAAACCCACAGATTCCACTAAGGAGTGTGTATTTGGTTTGGCCACTGGTTTCCATTTATGTACAGGTATATATAAAACAAAACATGTCAACATGCAGAGATTTAAAGTTGTTGCTAAGTCATCCATCAAAGTAAAAACTTTGTCAAAGTTCCATGTTACTGGTGCGTTCAAGGACAAGTTGGCTGCTAAAAAGCACTGCATTCATGAGTTGTTGGAAAAATAAAAAACAACTGCCAACAATAGGCAAATATGGATGTTGTGAAAAGGATCATGTGAATTTGACAGCTAACTCAAATCCCAAATGTCAGAATCACAAAACAGCCCAAAACACTTCCTCTTGTATTTTACCACATAATGATAACATGTGAAAATGCAACCCTGACAAAAAATAATGGTATAATGTGTTTTGGAAATTGTTGACAGTAATGTAGTGTAGTAAGTACACATTAAAAGGTTTCTTTACCCTTTAATATCCAATAAGGTTCTTTAAAGATTTACTTACCCAGAGTCTGACAGTACTGTACACTACTGTTGGACTTTGGGTAAGTAAATCCATAGTGTAATAATTACACATAGGTGAAAAGTAATATAGTGCATTTAGCCAAGCACTGTACTGATGTATACTGTAGTTTTGAGTTTTATGTACTTTAGTTGAGTACTTCCATTTTGTGCAACTTAATACTTTTACTCCATTATATTTAAGACAGAAATGTACTTTTTACTCCATTACATTTATAAGGAAGCTGTAAGTTAGTTTGCTTTGTTAGGGTTTTCAGTGCATATAACCTTAAAATTGAGATGCATCACCATGGCAAACTTAGCACTCTGGGCTTGAGTACCACACTCTGCAACTGGATATTGGACTTCCTCACAAATAGCCCCCAGACAGTTCAGGTTGGCAGTCACACCTCCTCCACTCTAGTGCTCAACACTGGAGCCCCTGAGGGTTATGTGTTCAGCCCCCACCCCCATCCCCTGTTCACGCTGTACACCCATGATTGCAAATCCCGACATGGAGAGAACTCTGTTGTGAAGTTTGCAGATGACACACCCATCATCGGCCTGATTACAAACAACGATGAGAACTCATATCAGGAGGACCGCAATCTTGCAGAGTGGTGCACAGAGAACAACCTACTGCTCAATGTCAGCAAAACCAAGGAGCTGATCATTGAAAAAGGAGTCAAGGAGGCTGTCAGTAGAGCTGAGGTGGAGCAAGTGAACATTTTGGGTTCCTCCACGTTGGTAAAGAAAGCTCAGAAAAGACTGTATTTCTTAAGGAAACTTAAGACGGCAAAATTCCCATGCCAAGTTCTTAACTTTACAAAAGAGCAATAGAAAGCATCCTGACTGGAAACATCGCAAACTGGCATGGGATGTGCACGGAACAGGACTGGAGGGCTCTGCAGCAGGTGATTAAAACCGCTCAGGAGATCATTGGTACCAACCTACCGAGCATCAGTGATATCAGAGAGGTGAGGTGCCTGCGCAGAGCCCAGAGGATACTAAAGGACCGTACCCACCCCAGACCCTGCTGTCATCTGGCAAGAAATACAGAAGTATCCACTGCTGTACCACCAGACTACAGAGCAGCTTCTTCACTCAGGCTCTAAGACTCCTTAATCCATCCTCATCCTCCGCACTCAACCATAAATAAATGACATGGAACTTTCTGTTATGCTGGTTTTGCACATGCCATACCACTACCTATATATATATTATTTTTATTTTTATTCTATTGTAATTTGAAATATTTGTATTTATGCTCTGTGTGTGTAGCATGAAGGGGGACTACAACTTCAAATTCGTTGCGCCCAACTTCAACCTGAGCAGTCAGTCTGGTGTGCTGAGCCTTTAATGTTCAAGAGCAAATTGGGACTGTGTGCAAATGAAAGTATCTGATATTATGAATCATCAATAACCAGCCATATAAATGGTAACCAAGTAATCAATATTTGCTTTGGTGAATCATTAACACTTGCAGCCAAATTGAAAAGCAAAGGGTTTGTTTTTTATTTCATGGAGTGTAGTCATGTTATAACCATACACATTTTCTTTCATACAGTACACAACTTGTGGTGCAAGTTTGGTTAGGAACGCAAAGCCAGAGTTGCAGCTGTTCTTTAATGATTTCCCAAAGGAAACATTGGTTATGAATCATTTGTATGTGCAAAATAAATTCACAAAGGTATTTTAGACCATCACATAGCAATATGCAACACAGTTTTCACACTGTAATTAGATTCTTCAGCTTTACAGATTGGAGTTTAGATTAGTGCCTTTGTGTTAGAAGTTTTGCAAGTCATGTTGCAACTAGATCCATGGTATCATACAAGTGAAATTTATTTTGGCAGGTTTTTATTTCCTGTATCCTTTGTGGGAGACTTACTGTGCACGGTATGTTAGATCAGGACACGTTAACAGGTGAAAGAGGAAAACCAGGGAGCAAACACACACACACACAACAATCAGAACATATATAGTGTATGCAAACAAATACATAGACATTACACAAATATAGACACACAGACTTTCCCCACTTGCACACGCATACTGGTGCACATGCACAAAAACATTACATGCACAAGCACAAATATACTAAAGTCATTCTACTCGTGTGCATGCACTCAACACATATAAATTCACTACAAACACACACAAACACATGTTCATACACACACACCGTGGGATCCTTGTTGCACATATCCAAAACACTAACCACACTGTTTACCCACCTACGCTCAACTGTAGCTTGTTACCACGACAACGCCAGCAGCCATAACTCTCTATATTGACTGAAACGATCATTAATCTTTTCAAATCTCTCCCAGTGGACCAGTAATGATATGTTAGTATTCCAACCTCCTTGTACCACAGCGTTGGTGGACTATCACCCACCAAATGAAAATATGAGGCAATGGTATGTTGGAGACATGGAGAGAGAGGTTTGTAACCAGAAGGTTGCCAGTTTGAATCCCGGAACAGCAGGGAAACTGTGAACAAAATGCTCTCCATTCCCCTGACTCCCCAGGGACTGAGCAGAAAATGCATGGTGAGTTTGGACCAGTGGTTACATTTTTTTCACCATTGGCGGTGAGAGAAGGGGAGCCCTAATCAGACTGTCATTTGCTACAAATGACACACAAGGACACAAGCTAAATATACAGTAACAATCTTAAGAAGAGTGTCCTTTGTATATGGAAAGCTAAGTAGGAGATGCCCAGAGGGCAGTATTCAAGTATTCAGATGGAACTTGATGAAACAAGGTTGGATGCCATTTCCTGCTATTGGCAATCAATATTACAGATTTTTAGAATTTACACATTCTATATTTGTCATGTATGTGCTATCTGCTATCTGATCTTGCTTTGTGTAACATCTGAGATTATTTTGTTGCCACAATTTTTTGTCATACTGTATATTGGGTAAGTTTGATTATTCATATCAAGACAAAAAGTTGTGTATTTTATCATCAATGTTCAAAAGTGTTTGACAATTTATAACCTAAGAAATAAAATCCACAGAGACCAATTTACCACAGTTATTTTTCCACCCACTTGACAAGATTAAAAAACAGGGGTGATGTCAGTGCTTGCTTAAAAAGTACAAATTCTGAGGGGCGAATTCACTAAAGGATGGTGCGCCTTTTGAGGTCACTAAACCTGCATAAATATGACAAAAAGAAACCCTGTAATTCTCAAAGCACCCACAAAGGGTGAACTGCACCCCTAACTGTGCTGCCAAGCAAATAGCGTCTCGGTGCTCCAGTGCTATTTGCAGATATGTAAATTAGGTAATATGCATACATTTGGCGCAAAATTGGCCCTTTTCTTTGCAAATGAGCCTCACTGAAAAACAAGGTCAAATTCACAAACACCAGCGCTAATAGCCACACGCAGTTAAGAATTCAGTTAGAGTGAAATTATTAGCGTCTTCGGAGAGTTGGTGGTAAGTGAAGCGCATTTATAAGAGGCGTCACACCCAGACTTTCCAGTGGTCATGGCAGCAGTGATTGATACACAGAGACAGTACAATACCTGATATTCACCATGAGGGAATTAAACTGTAAAACAACATAAAACCTGCTGCTGTGAGAAGCAGAGACGGTGGTTACACACTGTAACAGCCCAGCACAGAGCAGAGTAGGAGAGAAAGCAGCTCTCCATGCGCCCAGAGGCATGAGGGAGAGCGCACAGTTAAATCACCACAAATAACAATCACTCCATACAGAGTGAGTCATAGAAAAATAAGAGACATCCCGTAGATAGAAACAAATGAAAGAGCAGGGGAGAGTTATTAGAATTAGAAGAGTTAGAATTAGAATTAGAATAAGTTCTGTTTCAAATCAAACATCTCTTTCCACATGAGTGGAAAGTTTTGTTCTTGCAACTGCATTTGTAACATTTTTTGACTCAAACGTTGCTTAACCATGTCATGTGATATGCTACTTCAGTACACCTTAAGAACAAATATTACTGGGACCACTACACAGAATTGCAGATGAACATTTAACAGATGCAAAACAATGGCAAATTGCACTCAGCTGCAAAACTTTATGGGCATGTTTGCGCTGTAATATCATTAGCGCAATATCTTTTGTGAATCGGACCTTGAGACGGCGCAGATAGCGGTTGCAAATGATGCGCAATTCAAGGTGCCATCAGTGGCCACAATTCATTCTTTGTGAATTTGCCCCTCAGTGTTTTAATTTCACCAATTCATATTTGAATTAGAAGCCAACATGATGGTGAGAACAATGCCTAAAGAATTTCAATACTTAGGCCTCAGCCTCATCCAGCCAAACCTCTCTTTCTGAAGATCCAAGCCTGATGCTTGTGCCATGAGCCACATAGAGCTTGGCATCTCTAACTAGCATTGTCATGGTAAAATGCTCTATTGCATTTTCCTTACAGTGTATGTACTGCATAATTTCTGCAGAAAGTTGTTTCTTGAACATCACACTGAAACAAATCAGTACCTTTTAAGAAACATTTACTTAAAAATAAATAAATAATATCTGCGAGCAAATACAATTTAGTTTGACCCAAAAAAGCTCGCTAACCCTGCCGGTAAGGAATCCGTCAAGTTCCTCTGGCAGACTTTTATTACAGCGCTCCAATCTTGCAACTCAAAACAAACCGCTCATAGCATATCAAACATACCCGAGGCCGCTTTCTCCATTCTCTTGCGCCGCCCGATCAACCGCAGTGGCGTGTTTGTTTTGCTTGCACGCTAGGCAAAGGCTAAGATAAATATACAGCATTGGGGAAGCAACGTGTGATTGATTATTAATGCGGCATTTTATGATGGACAAACATGTCTTGTTGCAGGGTGGGGGTGACAGGGGTTGGGGTGGGTTGTGTAATAAGATAAATTTTAAACTAACCATAATGGCTTTGGGCTGAGCGAGAGGAAAGGGGAGAGAAGGCAAAGGGCATGCAGTGTGAGCAAATTAAAATCTTCATCTCAGTCCCAGGTCTTGGAGCTAAAGTAATAATGATTGTTACATGTTTATCTAAGACCATTGCATTGGGTGCATTGGACTACTTTGGCCAATATGGTGAAGGCATTGATGGCAATTTTTTTTACATGCTGCCTCTCTGTGCTTTTCCTATAAAGCAGCACTCCCTCTATTCTTTTCTTGTCCGGCTTTATCAAACAAACAAAAGTATGAAAGAGTGAGGAAGTCAAATCCTCAACTCAAACTGTGTGTGATATTAGCTATTGGTGAGCCTATGGGGGCCTGTAATCTCAATGTCCATATGACTTCACAGGCTAGGAACTTGTTGGTTCTGCAGCTCATGCACTCTTTACAGAGCCTATGTAAACAATGAAAGGATAAGCAGG
Source organism: Siniperca chuatsi (assembly GCF_020085105.1). Lineage (NCBI taxonomy): Eukaryota > Metazoa > Chordata > Actinopteri > Centrarchiformes > Sinipercidae > Siniperca > Siniperca chuatsi. The sequence goes on from NC_058061.1 coordinate 18,793,011, forward strand.
GTGACTCTCAGTGTTTATGGACTTGTGTGTGTCCATGCACCAGTATTTGGTGCATGCACACATACGTACACAGCGGCCAGTTAGGTCCAGTGAGGTCAAGTACGTTTTGAAAGAAGGATCGTCGAGTGCTTAAAAGAAAACAGAAACACGGAAGGTAGACAGTGTGTTTTAGAAGGGGGTTAAAGGATTCAGTTCTTTTGATTTTTCCTCACTGTTACCCGTGCTTGCTGCCATGACAACATCATTTTACCAGCCCTTTTAACTATGTTCATTTCACTTCATTGATTTTATTAAGATATTTCTTTTGCCATATCATTTCATTATTTTAGTGGATTAACCCTTTTTTCTGTTTTGCTTTGTTGCTTTTACTGTAAAACACTTTGTTAACTGTGTTAACAAAAGTGTCATATTAATAAAGTTCATTTTTATTATATGCAGACATGCAGTGCTTGCATCTGGCTGGTGTCTTGTAACAATACAGGCTATTGTATCAGCTTAGATACTGCTGGGCATGATGAGAATAGCTGTCTAACCTTGGCTACTGTCCTTGACAACTATCTGTAGGAGGGGAGTCTAATACCTTGAACTGAATGTGTGTGTGTGTGTGTGTGTGTGTGTGTGTGTGTGTGTGTGTGTGTGTGTGTGTGTGTCAACTTGTGAGTGATACTTACCTTCATTCACATAATACAGTACAAGCTGGCATCTGGCATTGGCGCTGATACTATTCATATTTCATAATTCATAACAGAATTCATATTTTAGCTAAATGGGTTTCCAGGAGCCATTGTTGCTAGTAGATTTGTGACACAACTGCAGGAGCCAAGTAACGTGGGGGGCAGCGCAACAAGCTGTAAACACAACATTAATACATTATCACTTTAGTTTTTACGGCAAATGTGTTTGCAAGCAGTTGCCTATTTACATACCCAGCAGAGACAGAGCAACATTAGCATTCATCACCTGGCAAATATTAAGTCCAATATTTACTCTTGATCTGTTTTGGTCTCAACTAACTTCTGAGGGAAATATCGGGCTCTTTAGCTATTAAATGCTCCACCAAGTTCACCAGCTAGTCGCTATCTTTGTGTGTCTTTTGTTTGGTGCTGGGCAGCTAGCATGGGCTACAGTTGTTTATCAGAGCTTTTTCGTTGAAAACCGCTGCCTGCTGCTGCTGAGTTGATGAGAGCTGTGAGAGATAACTAAAACATTAAAGTTGTGAGCTGTAAAACTGCAGGTGCTTTTCTCTTGCATTAGTCGACTTATGGGAACCATACAGGGGAGAATACACAAGACACACGCAGACACACACACACTCAAACATTACAGACTCATTTAAACGCATACGCACACACATTATGACACACATGCACTCACATACACATACAGTATCAACATTAGCTCACAAACCCACGACAAAGACAGAGAGAGTGACAGAAAGGAAGAGAGAAATTGAGAGAGGCGATATCTTGTTCCATGCTGTTATTAGTTTTCTCTACTGGAACTAGATCTCAGGGAAATATGAGATCTCTTTTTTTTTTCTCTCCTCCATCCTCACTCTCCCCCTCTCCCTCCTCCTCCCGCTGACGTCAAACTCAACAGCAACAAAACACGCAGCTGGATGTGGCAGCCTTACAAAACTTAATAACACATGTCAAGAGTCCCTTACCCATAACCAGTTGTGTAACACCGGTGGATCACATTATGTTTCTATTTTTGCACTGCTTTGGCCGCAGTCAGTCTATTACACAACAAAACCCACCCTTATTTTCATTTTGCTGAAGTTTTACCCCTAGATATACTTTCAGAAGCCTGAACAAAGATGTATGGTACCCCATTTGTACCTCCGGAATACAGATGATTAAACTTTGAATTGAGAAATGTTTTAGATGAAGTCAAATATAGTACAGTAAGTTGTCAAATGAATGCAAGTGACAGTATATCAAATGTTTATGTAAGACAATACCATCTTTTAAAGAGAAAAAAAGCAGAGTCGTGTTAACTCATCACTGCTGAGTTGAAATGACCACATTAAAATTAGTTAGCCTTTAGTAGGCTTTTGATTCAGAAATCTCAACCATTCCTGTTGCAGTGATGCATAGAAACACAGCCTTTCATACTTTTACTAAACGGACTGTAGTATATCCCCTCTGCCTAAGGACAAGTGTCCACAAATGTTGTGTTGTCTGTCTTTTTAGGCAATTTTCAGGGATTTTTAAAAATGAATTACAGTTACACGTCACATACAGGTCACTCCCAAATTTGCACCTTTGCTTGCACCTTTGTGCAGTTTTGGTAAATCAAAAACTGGGGTTTTCCCATTCAAAAAATTGAATGGGAAAACCCCAAATGTCTCTGTAGAAATAGGAGGTTCACAAAGTTTTCAAACTTATTGTCCTACCAACTCGTCACAGTCGTCCAAATTGATTTCTAAGTATTTCAGTTGAAATATAAGTTCATTTTTACGAACGCTCTCCATGTCAGGACTGCATCTGCTGTGTAAAGTTACAGCTAATTCAAAGCGACCACTTCTTGCTGGTTTCACATTAAAAGCCTTGCACAGATAAAGCATATGTGCTCTTTTATTGTAACCCACTACAGGAAATGCATTGTATTTGTAACTGAGGGTAGCACCAACTGCTACTGTTCACTATAAATTTGTGTACACAACAAGCACTTTTTTGAAGTGCTTTTTTTTTCAGAGGATCCATTTTAAATATTGCAGTGAGGAATGGTAAAAAAAAAGAAACAGCTACGATAGATCTTGGCTTGCTACATGGCTTGATTGATAAATCCCTTTAACACTCAGCAGTGGTGGCTGACACTTGCCCCAACTTGCAGATATACAGTACCTGTGACATTACAGACACTATAACCATGTGTTTCTAGAGTATGGTCAAAAATAACACGGAGTGTTGCTTGTACGGTGTCTTCTTCGTAGATTCAACCATTAAAGCAACAATAAGGTGAGGACCTTTCAGTTGAAGGAGCTCTTTGACCACTGGGATGTGTTGCCACAAAGACGTAAAAAGCTTGCTGTATGTTTATGTTCTAACACATTGAATGAAAGAGCCCATTGACCAGCATTTTTACATTGTCTTACATAATTTCTGTGCCTCTTCAACCTGCTGCACACTGTAGACAGGAAGTGAGCACTTCAAAGACAAGAAACAAGAGGAGGAGCATTTCCAGAGCTTTCCAGGATGCTCGCTGGGTGAGAGGTTTTTCCTTTTCATCCCAGGAATAGAGGAGATAGCAGCTATGTGCCAGGGGAAGCTTTGAGGATCTTGCCAAGGCATACGGAGATCAGAGAGAGATGAGTCTCGGGTCAGAAGAAAGGCAAAGGAACCTCCATGGTGGGATATGACCTGAACCTCCGCACTGACTCATGTTGCTTCTTGCAAAACGATAAATGCCACTGTAGCAGATGGTTTCCTTCAAAGCATGCAAAGATGAATTTCCTCCAACACTTTAATCAATTAGAAATCCATGAAATGGCCCCTGTCTGTACTATATGATGATCCTCGAATGCTCATGCACCATTGGATGTTGAGAGATCCTTCAGATAGATCTAATGTACATTTGTAGTATGAGTAGAAAGGTTGTGCTCCTGGTGTTGTAATTGGCATAAAATGGTATAAAGACGTCTTATTTTAAGCTGGAAAATGAATCGAATAAATAATAAAATAACGTAATATCATTACAGATATACACGTCTGTTCTCTATTTTTGGAGATTCCACACTATTAATACTTCTCACAGCTGAGAGAAATTTCTCCACTACGGTAAAATTATTCATATAGGAATCTTTAAAATATGAGGCCTGCTCTGAAGATCATACACACATTGAAATAACTGTGTCCTATCGAGCCGTTTTTTTCATTATGTTGCAACATAGACACAGCTCCAGAGACACAGCTGGCAGTCGCAGAGACCACAGGAAACCTGCAAGGGGATTCAGATCCCCTAAACAGTAATACAATCATATAGAGTTTGAGAGGAAGCATGAAGCTGTTGTTGTTTCCTTTGCCTTTGTGAGACTCTGGGTTATCTGGACACTAGCAAAGGGTCTGTGTGTTCTTGTCTTTATTTTTTATTCTGAAAACATAAAGAAAAGAAAAAGCAAAACACAAAAGCAACAGGTCAAGCTAGCCCACAATCCCGCATTAGGCTGGATCAAAATATCTGAATATTTCGAGAAATGTTTTGAGTTTTTTGAGGTCTGAGGTTTTTAATGAGGTTAAGACAGTTGTGCTTAAACCCAGATGCACTGACAAATATGCAGCTAAATATCAACTGAACCTCTGTTTCATAAAATGCAACTGTGATGCCATTAAGTCATAAAGACACACTGTAGAACACGTGTCAGAAATTGTTGTTGCCATTTTTTTGCACTCTTTTGCAAATGTTGCAGTTTTGCTACATTTTTATGACATGATGCAAGAAAGTAAAGTTACAGAAAATGTGCTTTGCTACTAAAGTAGACAGTATGTGCTACTGTTAGCTTGCAGCCCTTTCCCTCCCATCCAATGGTCTCTCATTACTGTTTATGCAACTGTTGGCCACATACAAACAAATAGTAGGCCTCCAAATTCCATACTGCCTATTTGTTCATGCACCCTCTTGTTCTTTACCTCCTTCCACACTCACTTGATCATACATACTGTGCAGAGGAGCCAGCAACTATCTGAGATCATCATTGACAAACTCCCTGGTGCAGTATTCGGGGCTGGACTCCACAGCCCTGTCATCAGCTGCTGGACTATACAGAGAAGCTGGGCTCTGCTGTGGGGGGCCGGGAGTCTGTTCCTAAAGCTGTAGGGCTTGGGCCCTGGTCTTCTCCATGATACTGGAGTTGTTCATGGGTCAAAAAAGATCAGATAAGCACAGGAGACATTCTGCGCAGGGTGTTCGCTGAAGAGAAAGCCTCCGGCCATGCTGAGCGCCCAACTCACACGGCTCAAGGTATTCAACCACGGTTCATTTTTGCATGGGAACATTTCATCGCTGATCTGTAAGGCATGTTTTTATTTGAAGGCTAAAAATGAATTAGTGTTGTGTGCCAATGAGATCAAGTTTGGATTCCTTTCGTGGTAGCATGAATATAGAAAGTAGTTTGATGTTTCATACAAATCAAACATAACATTTTGAACCAAGGTAGAATAGAGGTGGTTTCAATTCAGAGGGTTTTATAGCACTGAGCCCTAAAAGTGCTACCTGCAACCCACTGATGCAGATAATGATACATGACACGACAGAGTTCACCCAGAGTATTAAAGGGGAACTCCACCAATTTTACTTATTAAAGTCTGTTTACAGGAGTTGGTGAGTACTACTGCATATGTATAAAAATAAAGTTGCATTAAGCATTTTGTGGCTCCACAGGGAGCTGCACAAAGGCTGTTAAACGGCCTCAAGTCATGTCACTTGAGCCAATGCTGGTTATAATGTCTGTTATAATGAAACAATTTGCATATAGAGAATCTTTAACTGCACATCAGTCACACAGACCTTCAACCTTACTGCAACTGGAAAAACTGCAAACAAACAAAAATCTTCTTCCACGTTTGGATTTTGCAGTAAGGTAATTAACATATTAACCTGATCATGTAAAGACATATAGTTTCAAACATTGTAAGAGAAACGTAAGGAGTTTTTTTATTCAAAGAATATTATTCTCTGAAGACAAATGTTTGTACACAGTGTTCCACATGTTATGTTGTACTGATCGTGTTCTGCTCTGCTGGACAGACATGACTTCATGTAGTAGCCACATCTTCTCTCTCTGCTCTCCTTCTTCCACACAGACGACCTCCAGATATTTAAAGGGAGCTCACTTGGAAATTGCCACAAGGTGGAGGCTTTCCTCAGGGAGGGCGGCTTTGGTTTTGTAACCACTTGACACGGACAAGGCGGCGGCCATCAAGGTGAACAAGAATCTCCCCGTAATCATTCGCAACGCAAGAGAGGAAATCTCCATCCTGAAGGGGCTGTGGTGTCTGGACCCAGACCTGCAATATCGTGAGGTGGAATGGCTTTTCCCTCGACGAGGATCACATCTGTCTTAACTTCAGACTCCTGGATCAAAGCCTGTACACTTACATGGAGGACCGAAACAACCAGGGTCTTCCCATGACAGACCTGCGACCAACTACACATCAGCTGGCCACAGCCCTGTCCCACCTGAGGCCTCAAACCTGACAATGGTTGTGGACTACAGCAGCAGCCACTGAAAGTCAAGTTGATTGACTTTATTTAACACTGTTAAATATACACATACATGTGTTATTTTTTGTCAGATTTTGGTATTTTAAATAACAGAACTATTGGAAAAGTCCTTTCAAAGGTTTTGTTCCTCTGTTTGTATTTCTGCATAACTGATTACGGCAAGCTGGGTTTTGATAACTTCTAAGCAGACTTTCTTTCTGACAAAATCTGCAAATTAACTTTATGATGAATTTTAATGTTTATATTACACCCAGTTCAAGAATATGAGGTCTGCATGTATATGTATTTTCTATTTAAAAAACGAAAAGTTTCTTACTTCATTTCCCAGTTTTGTGTATCTGTCATGTTCGTCTTCTGGCATGCCTTTCTGTCATCTGGCAATTTATATGTAAAAACTTGAAAACAGTGCATTTCCATTGAGACCAATAAATATTTATATTTGCCTTTATTCTAATTCAGCTGCGATTTCACCACAAACATAACACATTTATACTATAGCAGTGGCCGTGTTTCCTGTGGATTGTTTTCTCTTATTGTCATACTGTAAAATTTATAAATAAACACAAATCTCATGGTTTATGAACGTAAACCAGTTCATGAAGTTGGTACATTAATGTGTATGTTGCATTTTACTGCTGTAGATATTTAAGGTTGTGCTAATTTTCACTACTGTCGGGTAGTTTAAGCTACAGCAATGCATCGTATTCCATAAGATCATCATATGTTTGTAGCGTCGCTGTCCTGTGAGAACCACGTAACTCTAAAGCGTCAACTTTTCATGAGCTCAGAAAAGCAGGCCTGCTGTCAGACAAATGTAGTGGGGTAGAAAGTACAATATTTGCCTCTGAGATGTAGTGGAGTAGAATAAAGTTGCATGAAATGAAAATACAGTACCTTGAATTTGTATTTAAGTACAGTACTTGTATGTACTTGTTACATTCCACCACTGTAATGCTGTCTGGTGGAAAGTGAAGTTGGAGTGAACTCCAAAAGTTCCTCGCATTTCACAACAACGTTCTATTTTTCTTTAAAATTCTAAAAATGTACCTTTCTAAGTCCAAACAACTTATTTAAATGCTTATTTATGCCAAAGAATATAAGATTAGATGGCATTTTTACAGTGAACACAGTTCACAGTTAGGTATTTAAAGTTTGCATGTGATGTTGTGATGTGAATACATTCACAAGTTACTTTGGCAGTTTCTCCTGTTTGCTCCTGGAAAGAAACATTATCGTCTCAATTTACAATACTGTCTCACACACACACACACACACACACACACACATATTCATTGTCAGTTACAGTGTGTGCACATAGAGTAGATATACCTACACATACAATGGAGTTCCTTTCTCTGTACAAATATAATAGTTGTGGCTCTGACCTACGAGTTTGTTGCAAGTGAGTGTGTGTGTGTGTGTGTGTGTGTGTGTGTGTGTGTGTAATGTGGTTTGGATAAGGCTGTGTTTTGTACAGACAAGCTCAGATCATCCCTTCTAGTCACCTTGTGTTTATATAAGCTCTCCTTGTGCTACCAGCTTATTGCACACTAGACTGAGCAGACAGCAGGCTGTACACACACTCATTATGGTTGTTGAGCAATGCGGACACTGGCTGTAGTCGTGTCTAACATTACAAGCAAAATTAAGTTTATATTTGGAAATGAGCTTCTATTTCTTATAAATTGAGGATGGCTCCTTCACTTATTTAGTTTCACTGTTTCTGAAGACAAAAAAGGTCAACATGTCTCAGAGACATACCAGTTGAGGACACATTAACAAATAGCTGAATATGAGATGAGCATCAGTCCAGAATGTGGTTTGCCCTCAGTTCATTCTGTTACGCTCGGCTCTCCAAGCATGAGGAACTGCTGGCGACCATCTGTCTCTGTCTACCTAGGAACCCTGTACTTCTGTGTTGTTTCCTGCAGGTGGTTCAGGTTACGTTCTAACTCTGCAGGTCTGCAAGAGCAGCACGGAGACTTGCATTTTTAGGCGGGGCCGTCCACTTGGGCCGACCGGGAGAACCTGGGCTCAATGCTCCCAGTCACTAGAAAGCCTCATCTGGCCAAATCAACTAAAAGAGATGAGGAAAGTTTGAGAGTTTGAATAAACCAAGCACAGTGAATACTCTATACACGTGACTTACTCTAACTCAAATGTGTAGAGTTTTAGAACACAGCTGAAATTAGCTATGCTGCTGGTAGCTCAAAACATAGCATACTGTATTGTCTCTGCTGTCCCAAACAGTTACCACAAACTGCTGTTACGGATTATAAAACACGTCACTGATCATCACACACCTCTGAGCCAGCCAAAATTACTTTAAACCAACCCTGTGTCCATCCACTTATACACTACCAATTTGCAACAGCAAATACATTTTGAAGGAAATGCAACGTGGTCCAGATTACAGTATCAGCTATGTAAAACCTGATCCCCTCTTTGATTTTAACCCATTGTACTCCAGGTTTGGCAATTGAAGCTATGGTCAGGTTAACGTGTTCTGGGGTTGTCTGGGTAGGCCAACTAACTAACTCACAACCTGTAGGTTTTCTGTGTGTTAATATGTTTGTGGTATTTTGATTAAACACAAATTTATATAGGAAATATGCACCATGTCAGCAAAATACGAATTAAAATAATAGAGGTCTTATATAACTATATTTTGATACCGAGCCTCTATCTAAGACAGGGCCACAGAATTAGAAAATAATGCAGGGCCCACTTTAATTGATATTGAACTGCCTTAATTTACTTTCATTGCTTCAGATATTACCTACAGTGAGGTCAGCGTAGGCCCTTAGTGGATAAGCCCAATAATACTGTCTGGGTTTGAAAGCTCCAAATATTTAATTGCCAAATGTTTAATACCCATTTCTTGTGCATTCCCCCTAAAGCCAGAGGTGTTGGATTTAGTGCTCAGGTGGCAGGAGAGAGTTAATCCATGACTGAGGATATGAAACAGCAGAGGACCGTCCCACTCTGAGCGGTCCAAACTCTGACTTATCGCACTCCAACGTCTAACAATGCAGGAAACAAGCCCAAGCCGGATCCGACTGCCTCTGTTACATTAGCCACTGATGCCATGGACTCTAATCCCACTGTGTATGTGTTTGCATGTGTATACAGTATGTGTGTGTGTGCGCGTGTGTGTGTGTGATGCAGGGGATTTGAGAGTGGGGTTTTAGAGACCTAAATCTTTGCTCTTGCTCTTATGACCAAACTATGCTTTGTGCTATTTACCCACCACACACACACTGACACAGGTCTCCACATAATGTACATTTACTACACACAACTCCACTAGCATAACACACACATTCAATAGATACAACTAAATATGCGCTCTGTGTGTTTGGGTTGGCTTCAGAACAGAAGAGCGCAGCGTAGAGCAACACATGGGTTACTAAAACAGCCTAAATTCCTCTCAGCAATCCACTGAGAAGGATGGACGAGTGGATTTAGGATGTGGAGGCTTTTTGACATCAACTATTATTAACAACTTGTATTAACATATACTATTTATTTTACTGCTAATGATCAAACGGCCCTTTTCAGTACCATAAAATATAGAAAATATGACATTTTTATTGACAGTCAGCTGTAATACAACCATATAACTCAAATCATGTGTCCCTGTAGATCATTAGCTCTGGTGCTCCATGCTAACACTTTCTCATAAACTATAATATACTGGACTGATTTAAGATCAACAAACCGAGTTGCCAGTACCCAGATACTTTAAACTTGCATTAAGTGATTATTTGGCCACATGGGGTCAGTAGAAACGAGCTGTAAACACAACATTAACGTTTTATCATCTTATAAAGTTGATATGAAAAACTTGTTAACAAACAGTTGCTTATTTACACATGCAGCAACATTAACATTCATTTACAGTCCCGTTTCTGGTCACCTGACGAATGTAAGTCTATTCAGCCTCCTTTTAGCTCTGGTCTGATCTGCCTTCGTCGTAGAAGTGCGCATGCACCAACGTGCATGCTGCCTGTTGCCGTAGCTCCGTCTCGTCGTCTTAAAGAGTTTCCCCTCGGGGATCAATAAAGTATTTCTGATTCTGATTCTGATCTCCACCAACTGAGGGAAATATCTGGCTTTTTAGCCGCTACATGCACCACTAGGTTCCCCAGCTAGTCGCTAACTTTGTCTGTCTGCTGCTGCAGCTGGAAATGACGCTGATGAGAGCAGTAAGACTGAACCCAAACATTCAAGTTGCGGGCCGGAAAACCAAAACAATGAGTTAAGAAGTTAAAACACTCTGTAGAGCTGAGGCATGATGAATCTCTGTGGGTTAGCGAATGCTAGCTACCAGTGATATAGCTTTAGCATGCATACAGTAAAAGGGAAAACCCTTTCCAACCACCTTCATGTTACTTAGAATGTGACATTTTGTTGTCAATCCCTCCAAAGGCCTATCAGTAAAATCCAAAAATAATAGCTTCATTCTAAAATCTGAGCCATCAAATATGTGTGCTAAAATGTGTGCTTCTTATTTAATATGGTATTTTTAGCCTCCCAAAAAATCTGTGCTTGGTTGGTCATGTGTTTGTTGCTTGAATTGTGCTTTGGCTGTTAGCAATCTGGAGGGATTTTACATTCTACAATAAAAACGTACACATGTTGGGTATTTTATAAGCTGAATCCAGTATTTTCAAGACTTTGTATGTTATTAATCGTTATATGTTAAATATGACTATTTTTAGGCTGAATAATAAATAAGTAAAGGCCTCAGCATTTCTTCCCCAGGATATTACTCGTGGCAGAATAAAGAAGACTTCTGTTCATGCTGGGAAATAAAATTTACAAAAGTATAACCGAACAGTTAACTGAATACGTTTTTTTTTTTAAAGTCCTTTTTTTAGTTTCTGATCAAAAATATATTTGTAGAAGGTCATGACCTCTGTATGTTTACAGTCCTGGCTCTGGGCCTACTGACAGTTTGCATTGCTGTGTAATTAGATGTGCAAGAGGAATTCACCACAGGGATAATGCTGACCTACTTTATTCTAAGCATGAGTGGACTTCACACAGAAGTCCATAAATTTCTCATTTACACTAAACAAGCACAAAAATGACATTGTCATAGTGTTTGTCTATAATTTTCCTTTCTGTGCTTGTGGTTTGGCATTGGATATCCCTTCACATATACTCAATTGAAGCAAATGGCTTGATGTTGCGCCTGTGACAGATATTGTTTTAAAAAGAAAAGGATCTACATAAACATTTTAATGGCGACCAAATGGCAACACATCGGCAGGCTGTCCTCGGTGCCTTTGATGATCGTTCTCACAGCTTTGTCGGTGTCATTAGCGCACTGAGTCAGCGTAAAGGCAACATCAGCAGCGGGGATTTGTGGCGAGGGGAGGAGGCGCCTTTAGCGAGGTGACACGGGATGGGACAAGTGTATGGGGGATAGGAGGAGAGGAGGGATTCAAAGAGTTAGTCACTGGTCGGCCCCTGGGGGCCCATAGAGCATTTGAAAGTGAGATAAAACGTGAGACAGAGGCAGAGTTCGGCAACTAAAGGCCATGTTGAAAACATATGTACGTCATACCAGGACTTGTTTAATGTCTGTGTGTGTGAAGTGAGCAGGGAGCTGAGGACTGCAGCTCTCTGTAATGTTTGTTATTGTAGCACATTGTGTTTTTTCCCCTCCCCTCCATCACTGTTCTCACTCACTCCTGATGCTACATAATAAAATCCATCCATCCCAATTAGGAGGTGTCGCAGTCTGTTGTGGTGCGGGGGCTCGGAGAATGAGGGTGTGTGTGTGTTTGTGTGTGTTAGTCTTTTAAATTGGGGCTTTACATATGACAAACAACTGTACTAATGCATATACAAAATGGATTTATATCAGGACAAAGGCCTCCTGTACAGACACATACATGGATGTATGTGTCTGCCCACACACACACACACACACACACACACACACAACCCACAGATCAATCACCCCCACACATGTTGCAGGAGAGTGTTTTTGTTTTGAGAGGAAGAGGGGTTAATTACTTACATTCTTCAATTGGAAACATCTTTCCACCTTCCCCCTCTCAGACTCTTTAGCTTCTTTTTCATTCTACACTCAAAAAACATGGGGTCCAGCTGGGTCTCAGCACATGAAAAAGGAACATTAGAAATAGGTTCCTAAAAAACAAATTAACTGTTTTGGGGGTTTCCCTTCTCACCAATCAATTATTTAAAAAGGTACATACAAAACCCTCTATTATAGGGTTTGTAATGAGATTGGATTGGAGTTCCTTTTGGAGTGGAGACAAAAAGAAGCATCATATTTATGTTCATGGACTCATCTTGGGGGTTCATGAACCCACTGTTGAAGAAGTTCTTTAAAGAATTTTGCGGGGACTTTGTTGCAACCCAAACAGCCAAATGGTTCCCTAACTCCTTTGTTACTTTTTTAGAGTGTAAGATAATGGTGGGGAGGGAAAAAAGGGGGGATGAAGAGGAGATGAGGGGGTTAAAATCCCAGGGAGGCTCAATGGGGAACAGCTGCAGGGTACTGGGCAAAGGCTAGGGAATGTTCCGGATGGATAAAAAGAGGACGAGATACCCCAAGGAGAGGAGAGGAGAGGATGGGAGAGGAGAAATGATTTGAGATTAGATAAAAAAGAGTAACATTACACTGAATGTTTTGGGGGAACAAAAGGAGAGATACCCAATAAATATAGAAATGTAGGGCGATAAATAACCATTACCAGGAGAAGTACAAGGAGCAACAATACTATTGGCCATTATCAGTATCTCACAAGTTTCCACATTGTGAGATACCGTCCATGGGCAAAATAAAACTTTTCTAAATAGTTAAAGTACTGGTTAGCCAGACATTAAAAGCTATACAACATTTGCAACATTTGCCAGGTAAGCAGTAGAAATAGGAATACGCCCTTGCACATTTTTGATTGGCTAACTCAGTGCCTTGACATATGACGTAGTATCATGCGGCAGCAAAAGTTGAGCCTGGCACAACGTTTTTGAAGACAATCCTTTGTCATTTTCATGCAGTGCTGTCCCAACTGGGAAAACCTTCCTGACTGGAAGAAGTGAATGACCAGTGCTCTCCCTTTTTTCAACAGCCCAGGTGCCAGAGGAAAGGATTGCAGCTTTACCGTGCACACTCCAGTGTGGGATGACAGCCGGGAAGTTTGAAGATGAAGAGTGAATGAAAAGGGAAAACAGTCAAGATACTGAGAAAGGAAAAAACTGTAGAAATGTGGTTTGGCTAAAGAAAAGAGAGATAGATGTACTCATGTCAACAATAACTGAATAAAGATATCTTTGGATTCATTATGTAAGAAAAAAACAGCAAACACATAAATAAAGGAACAGCCTGTCATCTCTCAGCTCCAACCATTTCTTCTCCGAGCTGCATCACAGCACTGTGGCAGCGTGTTCTGAATAAAAGGATTTCTTAATAAACACCTATCATGTTGCGTCACCATAGACAGATTTATGCTGAGGGAACTTTGTGATTAATTTAACTGGCAGTAATGACAGATCAGAAAAAAACTACCTTTCATTAACAATCACACTTTAATACATGTCAAACTTGTACAAATGACTGAATAAAAAGTGTGATTAGCAGAACTCTGGCGTTTTCTGTGTAATAGAGGGTGTAGACAAGAAGTCAAGAGTTTCCATTAGAGGCATGGGACAGAGGGAAAAGAGCTGTCATAGCTTTGTCTCGTGCCCCTACTGCACAGTAAGCAGCTATGTATTTTGTGGGCAGTTGAAAGCTCTAATATGGGCTGAATGAGGGTTCAATAGCTAACAGTATTGATGAACTTTGTTGTCTTGGTGGAGCGCTGCTGCCACCATGTGCTGTGAATATGGAAGTTTATGCTAGGGATAGCAGGCAATCTGAGCAAGGTAGATACTGACTGATATACTATACACTGAAGTATCATATCATGAAGGATCACTGCAAAGATATTTACTTTACATTACAAGTTGCCCAATTAATAAAGAAAGATAAGTTTCCTCTAAATAGCCTACACTGTGCCCTTGGTAGACTTGAACTCAATAATTACTGTATATGGGTATATCATTGACTTGTGATTTGTAGTAACTACTACCCTCACTAAATGATCACTGTTTTTGTAAGGGTGGCAGAAACACACTTAAAAGTATAAAACAAAAAGATGTGTATGTATTGGGCTGTTAAGGCTGATGTGGTGCTGTTATAGTGGATTGCTTCATTTTGTATTATATTGTCAAGACAACACTGGCACATTATCGCCTTTTAAGTTCTTATGGCTGACTTGTTAGAAAACAGTTGCATATTTACAATTCCAGCAGACAGTGCAAAATTTGCATTGTGTTTCTAGCCACCTGATGAATGCAATGTGACTGAAAACAGCTGAAAGGTGCTAAAACACTTTGTTGAGCTGAGCGGAACTGCAGAGTGTGGTGATAATCCTCTGTGGGTTCTTCACTGTAAGCGTCCCCTTTCATATTACACATTTGATCCATTGGTAATATGAAAAACATTGATTATAGCCGCTTTGAGATTCTCAACATTTATGTAGTGGAGGGGCCTGGTGACAGTAGTGAGACAAGACAGTACCCGAGCCAAATAAGTAAGAAATCAGCATTAGAGGTCAAATTGCTTTCTGTTAAAATTTGAAATGACAACTCTGTGATATATTAGTATGTGGATCAAAAGATGCTTTGACGGTAACGTTCCATCTGAACTCAAATTACTTTGAAAAATGGATGTTAAAGAGAGACATTGAGGGGAAAAAAGCTATGTGTGTTTATTAATGTTACATGCTGCATCCCCTGACATAATATTTAGCTAAAAAACTTCAAAAATTAAACTTAAAAAGGTATCAGGTTCTTTCTAATAAAAAACATGTTATGTGGGCGGGCTGGGCTGAGTGCTTGTCTTAAACAACTCAGTCTGTATCTCAGAGACAACTCGCTCCATCCTTATACCCTCTCTCAACTGAGGCGAGACTCAATTTATGAGAATGCACCCTCTGGAAATCTACAGTATTGACAAAGGATGCATACCAAGATGCAACTATTTTTTTGAGAAATACAGGGCGGAAGCTTGTAAAACAGAGCAGAGTCAGAGACAACCAGATGGATAAAAAGAGGGAGAATTTTATTTTCATAACCAAATTCATAAACCATACAAGGCTAATCATTAACCTTATTATTAACCCTTCAAACCTTTCTCAGGTAACATTGTGAACGCATTTTTTTTTACAATGTTCATAGTGTCACACACATATTCAGTATCTGTGGGTTCCAATACATCATTGAAACAATAAGATACTTTATATATTAAATATTGAGTAAAATTTCGAACCCAAGATGACATGTTTTTTATTGCTGCACCATTACATCAAATACAGTTATTCCAGATATTTTATGGCTTATTTTGGACACCAAAATGTATAAAGCTGCACTAATCAATATTTTTATATTAACAACAGATCAAATGACTATGTGTAATGTAAAAGGGGTTGCTCATGATGATGAATCCACAGAAAATTATCACCCAATTCTGCAGTTCCCCTCAGCGCTACAGAGCATTTTAGCTAACTGTTTTGGTTTTCTGACCTACAACTTTACTGCTTTGGTTCAATCTCAATGCTCTTATCAACATGGTTTTCCCAGACACATTACCTGCCCAGCACCAAACAACAGAGAGACAAAGTAAGCAACAATCTGGTGGAGCATTTACCTTCTAGAGTGCCCGATATTTTCCTCAGGAGTTGGTAGAGACCAAAACAGAGGTAAAAGGAGGGAGAATATTGGACTTTATTTGTCAGGTGACCAGAAGTCACCAGTGTTGGGGTCACTGGGACTCCACAGATGAATTTGTTCATTTGTGTGATTTGAAATGAACTTTTTGTTATGAAACTGAGCCATTGAACTCAGTTTCCCACAATCTTCAGGTATTCACACCTAGGTGCTAGGTCACCCTTGCTCCAGCTACCATTTGTCAGTCTAACCTCAATGCAGCAGACAGCTGTGGCTGTCTCCCTCTCAGTGTGGCGTGCTAACCAGCAGACACACAGCAGAACCACTCTCTCTCGTACAGCAGCGACGCAATGGCCTGCAGAAGATTTCTGCAACAAAGGTTAGTCAGTGCCAACAGCTACTATACAAAGTCTGCCAGCTAACTTTGACAAGCAATTAAGGAAGTTAGTGCCTCTGGAATACTGCACAGCAAAGACTTTTCTTCATTCAGAACCAAAGTTTTTCCCCGCCTGGATCATCCACATGGCCAGCTTGATGTTGATGAACTATTAGTTCCTACATGAAACTACTCATATCAAATCTGAGGATTATGATTTGGCGCTTTGAGCACCACAAGTCGAGTGCCATGTATATTAAAAAAATGCTGACATCTCAGCTGATATTTCCAAAACTTGGCAACTCACACCAAAACAATCTAGATGGATAAATAGCACTATAGGTAAGAGGGAAAATATGTATTTTTGATTATGGGGTGAATTGTCCCTTTAAGATCCTAACTACAAATGTTCTGAAGTTTAAATAAAGCTTTCGTGCAACAAGTGTTTGACAGACTCACAGGTCCAGGTTGAAATTGATTGATTGAAAAGGTTAATGGAGAATATCAATATCATTGAGTTCAAAACCCATTTAGTTTTGTGTGTGTCAGGTTTACATTTTCCCCAATCATTTCTAGCACATGCTACATGTAACCCATCTAACCCTAACCCTTTAACAGCTTTCCAAAGACACCCTTAATAAAAGGACTTGACAGTAAAGTTGGCGAGGTGACATTGGCTGAGCCGTGGTTGTCAAGTGTGATTCAGGAAGCATAGCAACACTCAACATAATAAAATTACTATAAATAACAACATCTGACCAAAACCAACAAAGGCTTTATATTTGCTGAGACAGATTATGTCTCTAAGAGAACGCTGTTTTTCATACTGTGCAGGAATTAACAGCAGCTTCTGCTAAACAGAGAAAAACAAGTCCCTGTGCATGTACAGTGTGCAAAGGTAAATTATCTCTTACACCCAGACAATTCTGTCCTAAAGCATCATTAATGAGAAGCAGGGATGCTGAAGCCATAGACACGGAGCTCAGTGCTGACAGGCTGATTTCACACACCTTGTAATTGAAGATGACCTGTAAAAACATCACATCACTAATCACTAATCATCCCTCCGCAATGCACAGCATGCTAATCAGTTAGAGGACATTGTAAGGGATGATGAGGGCTATATAAAGCTGAAACCAAGGGGATGTTGTGTCAGAGTGAGTGCTAGTCTGTGATTAAGCCCAATAAGCATAACAAGACATGCTTCTGAGGCGAAGTTAAAGAAAGCTAAGATAGACAGAGACGTGACTACTACTACTACTACTACAACAACACACACACACACACACACACACACACAGATATTATGTAGACTGTAGTTGTAGACTTAATTAGTAGGCTTAATTATTCCAGCCTTACATCGAGTAAGGAGGTAAAAAATCTGAAATCACTATCACATATTAAAGTGATTAAATGTGCACCTGCATACAGTATGCAGACTTATTCACATAAACACACACTTTCCTTCCATTTGACCTCATTTTCATGTCTATTTTGTGGGTCACACTAATTATATTTTTAAATTATATTCCCTATGCTGTCGGTTCATCCACAGCCATTTTAATATAATTTATGATTCAAAATACCCTCATGAATACAGCTTCCATATTTAAAAGCAGAGTTCTGCTGATTATGGCTTAGTGTTGGTGCACTCAGCAGTGTTCTGATTGTTCTGTATATGACTGCCAGATTTGGTTAGGTTTTGGTGGTGTGTACTTGGGCTGAATATGCTCCAGTTATCTGCATTTGGGCTAGCAGTGGCCACTGGATTTGGATCAGCATACTTGCAATGGGTCCTGCAACCAGGTGGACAAAAGGGGTCCATTTCATCCATATTAACAATCATATTTTATTTTAATCATTTAAGCTGCTTTAAATTTTAGACTAAATATACCATACAGAGTTGCAAAGTGGGAGGAGCTGTTTCGCCCCTGGTTCCTGAAGAAAAGTCCCATTAATTTTTCCCATAGTGTTATGTGACTCAGTTGGACCACTTCTACACCTTGGATTGGCATGAAACTGTTCCAGTTGAATCATCAGTACAAAAGATGAACAACTGTGTTAGAAAATATCTGGTTCTTTGATAAAAAGTTAAAGGTACAAGCCTGTGTACATTAAAACTTCCGGGTAGTGTCGTATGTACGATCTTCGAACCCACAAAAATGCAGAACCACAAGGTAGCTTAGTCACTTGATTCACACTTTATTATAACAAGCATGGATATTGGACCGGGGTGTAGCAGTGGAGAACAGGCAAGGTGGAGATGGCTGAAGAGGCAGGCAGACAGGAATCCAGAGAACAACAGGAGTTGATCACCAGCACAGGATTATCCTTTAGGCAGAGCAGAAGACAGGATCAAAAACACGAGGAAACAAAATATACTTGCAAAGTACTTAGCTGCGTATTTCTTAGCAGAGCCTTGACGTAGTGGTCGTACAGTGTACGGGGACGATCTGGCGTCCGTGTAGTGGAAGAGTCTGGCATATAAGCTGTGGAGACTGATGAGTAGATAGAGGACAGGTGTGCCGGTGATCAGCAGCAGGTGAGGATTCATGGAGCCGGTGACATACACACATACACACCTACAGACAAGTAGGGGACACACAGGAAACACCAGGAAGGGGAAACAACAGAGAACACAGGGCTGAAGAGGCAACGGTGGCAGACTACCACAGGTAGATGTTAACTATGACTCCATGGGTCAATTCTGGCTTTTTCTCTATAGCAACGGCAGCCAAAGGGGTATAGTAGTATTTAGACCTATCCGCCATGCCAAAATGACAAAACATGATTTGTCCAAAAAAAAGTTGAAGTAATTAAAACTGGTGGCCGTAACATAAACCCATAGGGTTGTTAGATTATCCAGGAGAATCCCATGTTTCTGTGTAAAGTAACATTGAGGAGATCGTTTAAAGAAAAATTTGAAATGGAAATACAGAATAGGGACTTTTGGAACCAGCGGCTCCTCCCACATCAAAATTACATTTTGGGCACAGCTGTGGCCTGTCAACCAGTCCAGGTTGCTTCTGTGCCTTTCACCCAGTGCATAGTGGGATCAGCTGCAGCCCTCCAGTGATCCTGAATAAAGAAAAAGCAGGTAAATGGATGGAGGGATATTTGAGTGCTTTTATATTTCCGCAAGAAAATTAGCAATGAGTCAGGTGTGTCTGAGGTTACAGAGAATTTATGGAAAAGAGTTTAAACCACAGTAACACATGATCTTTAAATGTGAAAGAAGTGACATTATTGGTGGAATGGGCCCTTTTACAAAATGGGCTACTTAACATATATAACTATTGTATTTCATAGGCTTCAGTCCAAAATAGTGGTTAAGGCTTTAATTATGCAGCAGAGCCCCTCAGGCACCCACAGTGACACCTAATTAGATTTGGTACCACTTAAGTAAATGTCACTTTTTTCATCCGATGTACTGAACCATGATAAACAAGCTTTTACAATGAGTCCTACATTTCGCCATGCAGTTTTTCAGAGCTTTAAAGAGGAGTGTGCTGCTTTTTATGAAACCATCTCCTCATGCTCTATTATGATTTTCTTTTTTTATCAATACTGTATGTGTTGTGTATTCCATTAATAGCATGGATAATGAAAGCTGGATACAAATGGAGCTATTCAGCCCGTCTGTAATGGACTGCTCTCAGCGAGTGTGACTCATCCTCCGACCTGCAGACCCTCGCTCTTGCTTGCTTCATCAGATTATTATCAGTAATGACAACCTGCTGCCACTCTGTTTTTCGGGCCGCCGTGTTTAGAAGGGGTTTCGTTTGTACTGACGGCCCAGCTCACCTTCCTGTAGAACAAATTGCCAGCAGTTCAAATGAAAGAGCTTGATATGTTCATGCATATTCAGATTTAACACAAATTTGCAGGTATAGTCAGTTTGTTAAAGGGATAATTAACCCTTAAATATTTTGACATTGTAAGTCAGTTGGGATGTAAAGATTTTTTAAATGGCTCTGTGGCAGGCCACAGCAGAGATTGGACTATTCTTGGGCTTTTCACTTGTTCTCGTCTTTGACAACAAACACATCCTCAGCCGGCAAGTAAACTTTTTTGATTCTTATTGATACATACAACTACATACACTACATGCACTGTGTAGTATACACAGTATACATATATACATACATATAGTATATACATTCCATTATGTCAATGAATTGTTTTAAACTCTAATGAATTGCATGTTTCTCTGCCCTCTCATCTGTAAAAACACATTTTTTATTCAGCATTCGGATATGCAGGAAAATGTTTCTGATTCTGTCTCTTGTCAGTAGCCAACAAGTTTAGAGCCTCATTCCTCAAGGGCACCTCACCTCTAGATTTTGCTCACACAACCAGACACCCACTAACTGTATCTGCATGCCCACACACACACCCACACTCACTCTCACGGCCAAGATCCAAGTTCAAGATTATTTTTCCTTCAGACACCAGCGAGTGGTGCTGTTGTCTTTCTGTTTGTCCTGTCAGCATGCTTTATTGCTTTATGATTATATTATTGTGTGATATTTAGGGATTGTACCCCCCTGCACAGTTTGAGTTCATTACATCAGATTACATTGTACCAAACAGAAGCATCAGTGGGCATGCTCCTTAATATTTGGGTTCATAGATAAAAATGGTTCAAACACACGAACATGACTGTAACACCAGGTCCAGTGTGTGTTCATATGTAGTGCTTTAAGTAAATAATGTAGCAAGAAGCTGTTTTTAAACTGGTGTCATACTGCCTGTCAAGTTGACAAAAACAAGAGAGACCTGAGAGAAGGTCATGAGTGACAGTTAATGAATTTTTAAATGAGCTAATCTGTTTTTGTTGTATTTAAGTGTATTGATGTGGCTGTATATTTTTTGGACTGATGTACTTGTGTTGAATTTCATGTTACATGTTTTATGTCTGTCTTTTAACATCTTGGGACCATGTTGGAAATACATGTTCAAATATGTGTTCTCACTGTGTTAGAGTAATTTAACACCAGGCTGAATAGAAGTGTTTTACTGTCCTCTCTGGTTTCACTTCTGAGGGTGTGTGGTCAAAAAAGTGCTTTGTTGCTCCTGTAACCACATCCTGTAACAGTGATGTCACAGGTTCCTGAAGTACACCTGTACATCACTGCAGCAAGGTGAGACGTTAAACCACAGGAGGACAGCAAAGAC
Source organism: Siniperca chuatsi (assembly GCF_020085105.1). Taxonomy (NCBI): domain Eukaryota; kingdom Metazoa; phylum Chordata; class Actinopteri; order Centrarchiformes; family Sinipercidae; genus Siniperca; species Siniperca chuatsi. Next base: position 18,814,540 of record NC_058061.1, read on the forward strand.
AAGATTTTCAGGGGGTGTTAAGTTACTCTGTAACATGTTATTTATCACTTGGTGTGTTTTTGTAGATCCATTCATAAAACAAATAATTGTTTAAAAACTATGTGTAGGTGTGTTGTATGTTGTACAGATTTTAAAGCCCTCTGTCACAAAATTGTGATCTGGTGGTCTAAAAATGAATAAACAATACTGAGAGATAACGCTCTGATAAACACAGTATACCTGCCCAGCACCAAACGGCAGACAGACAAATTCAGCAATTAGCTGGTGGAGCATTTAGCAGCTGAAGAGCCTGCTATTTCCCTCAGGAGTTGGTGGAGACCAAAACAGCATTAAAAGCAGAGTGAATATTGGACTTGCATTCGTCGAAACACCAAATGAATGTTAATGTTGCTCCGTAACTGCTGGATGTGTAAATAAGCCACCATTTGCTAACATGTTAGCCATATCAACTTTATAAAGTGCTACGATGCCATTGTTTTGTTTCTGCTGCCCCAAAGAGGCCAAAGATTCAGTTAATGCAGGTTTACCTTAATATACATGTTGTGTAATTCTTTTTAAGCACTGGGTAGAGTTGTAAGTTATATAGCTAAGGTTAATTGAGTCGAATTAGCCTAAAGATCAGTGGGTGTGCTGACAGGAGGTCGTGCAGTTCTTTCACTGTAAGTTTATGAGGAATGTTGTGAAACAGCCTCAGTTTAGTGAAGGAACGATTCATAAAAAGTTGCCTTATTCAAAGTATATCTTAACTACTTGACCATGTGTCAGAATGAGCTTAGTCTCAGCTCCTTAGTAGCTTAGGTTGATTTATCTAAGAGAAACGTTACTACAGTAACTCCTAACACCGTTAATTAGGAGGTCCAAAAAGGCAGATAACCTGATTTATCAGGATGCTGTGGCTCTGCCACTCCTTGCCCATACGCTGTTTGTGATTCAGATAATGAAGCCCACTAAGCCACTTTACTGTCTGAAAGAGTCAGCTAAAAGCCTAACATAAACCCAGCCAATTAGCCCAAAGCACAAGCAGCAGCATCCAGGCGACGATGGACTTAGCATCACCTACTCACAGGCTGTCTGACCCCGTGTGTGACCAAGGTGTGTGTGGTAAGAGACATACTGTATCTTCGTGAATGTGTGTGTGCAGACTCGCACTTAGACACCCACATCTTCTCCTTATCCAAGTCGTGACCATTTTCCTGTTTAAAATGTTTCTAAATATTCCATGAGTCATAGTGAGCGCGTGTATGTGTGTGCATATCGGAGTGTGCGAGTGACAAGACAGAAACAGAGATGGAGCGATTTCAGGGACACTATGTCTTTGTGTGTGTGTGTAATATGTGTGAGCTTTGTTTGCTTTGCTTGAGCCTCATTTAAGTCTGCTGATACCCATTATCAAGTCCACGATAAACAGATAACAGAACAATAAGCAGAACCAATCCATAATTGCCTTGTGGCTCTGATTTTTAATACTGATGATACGTATGTAGAATTTTTTGTCTGCTCTCTGAATAGCGCTGTCCAAAGAACACTGACCTTTTAGACATACAGAGAGGTAACACTAACTTGACAGGGGCCTCTGAAGGGCCTGTAGATTCATATGTTTAACAAATGTCACTGTAACATGGTGTAGCTGATAGAGCCAGTATTTTTCTTTATTTTTTTTTTGTCATATGCACCAAATTTAGTTTGTTTCAAGCACACCCTAGCTTTTAGCCTTACAACACGGAGGTGTGACAGATAAGAATAATGGCCTCTCGGATAAAATGATTTGATTTCAGAAACGTTAATTGAATCCTTGTCAAATTCATGTTATTCCATTTTCAGAACATATCATTACATAGTTGTGATCGCGCTCCTTTCCTTCAATCAATACAGACGAGTGAAGGTGGGAGCAGTGTGTTAGTTTCTTCATGCCTCTCCCCTCACTATGTCTTCTGTTTATAGGCACAACATTGGTAAAAAAAATAAATAGATATGTTCTTACAGTGAAGGTAATGCTAGTTGCAATCAATCACTTTCCTTCGTGGTATGTTTGTTAGCATGGTATGTTGGTGCCACAGAACAAAAAACAGAACACAAGGAGGATTTTCAGTGTATATGCTCTCTTCACTTCGCTTCTCTTCAGGCGCCACTTGAGTTAATTTACAATTGAGATGTAAAAGTAGCACATGAATATCCTTTAAATGGATAGGTCTGGTGAGATATATATATATATATTTTATTGTCAACAAACTCCATGAAAGGAACAAAAGCAACAATGAACGTATCCTACTAACAAGTATTGTATCCAGGCCGGATATAGATTTTATTCCTCTGTGCCACAGAGCTCCATTATTGTGAGCCACACTGCTGCACTGGGTGACATGTTCCTTCATTTAAATGAACATGGGCCCTGTAGTTAATTTTGAGTTTGCTAAAAACTGCAGTGCCCAGCTGTTTTAGGAAATTATATAGCCTCTTTTTTTTTTTTTCTTTTTTTTTAAATTAAAGTACATATTGTTACGGACTGAGCAGACCGGAGACACCAAGATGATACGGAATATAGTTTCTTGTAAACAAGGTAACTGGAAATGTACAGAGGATAATGATGCTGTCCTTTAGCTGGTCAGAGGTGAGGAGCTCTGGGGTTGCGTAGATACACACTGGAGACTGGAGACGATCAGGATAAGGGCTCTGGAGACGAGTAGCCGTTTTGCAGAGACTTGGGTGAGTCCTTGGCGTTGTCGAGGCAAGATCAGGAGCTCTGTCCTTATTTCAACAAGACCGAACACTGACTGAGGTGAGGGATTGTGTCTTATAGGGAGTGGAGTGATGATTAGGTGCAGGTGTGTGATTGGTGACAGGTGACTGGGATTAGTGCTCAGATGAGGGAGTGCAATGTGTGTGGTTAAGTGGCTGGTGAGAACATGACTCACTCATCATGACTTCTTCTTAAACTTACACATCTTTAGTGACAAATGGGCTAAGATCTGAGAGCCACAGCGTAGAGAAGTCTGAAAGTATTAAAAAACAGACTAATATAATCACAAGTGGGAACTTAAATACTTTTATACTTATAAATACTGCTCAACAGGTGTTGGAGTATCGATGTGCTGATCACTGGACATTTTCTTACATAATCAGAAATATGCAACAAACATTTATACACACCTGTCACCCTAACATCTCCCTGCATCCGCCTTGAATATTGTATGTTTGCTTCTGTATCCTCCTTAAATGCTACATGTTTAGACTCAAACATAATTTCATCTTGACAAATGCATTCAGAGTTTATGGAAAGCATGAGAATGAAGAGGTGGGATCCAATTTGTCCGACTTTGGAACTGCCTGAAAAGAAAACGCACTTTGATAATTTCCCCCTTAGAGGCTGTCTGTAGAAATTAGACAACATTTTTTTAATCAGATGATCAATGAAAATTTTAATTTCGTCTGAGTTGCTGGACAGAAAGGGTAAGTCTGGTAAATGTGGCTTTCAAGTGGCTTCAGTGGCTTCTTGTTTGTCACAGGTGACGTGCAGGTGTTGTTGACACTTACATATATAGCAGACGGTTGACTCTAGATAGATTTAAACTAAATGAAATTTTTTTTTCCCTTAGTAACACAACACCCACACAGGGTTGTCATTCTTATCTGTTTCTCTCCTGGCAGAAACACACTGACAACTGAACACACAACAACAGCCTCCCTGTCAATATTCATCTTCTCTGCATCAGGGTCATTTAATGTCAAGTCTATTTTAATTTATCCGCTTCTTTTTGTGTTTATCTTCTCTGTGTTGTAATTTTCTCTCTGTGCCAACTTCATTTATGTCTAATTATTTGTTATTGCGGTGAGTCTTTTTATAAGCCTCCAAGAGTTTCTTCGCCTCCCCCTAACAGTTTGGATTTCTTATTACTTTTCCTTTTTTAGTAATTTGTGTCTTACGAGTAAAGCATTACTTTTAGAGTTATTGATACTGAGTGTGGAGGTGGAGTGAATCGCAACCTCACAAATGGAAGGACGATAATTTCAAAGAATCATTGTTCTCCTGTGTGCACGGGTGGGCGACAAGAGGAGGTGGGTTCAGACAAAGTTTAAAGAGGTAATTCACAGACTATATTTTCTCCATCATCTTTAGTGCCATTGTTTTTCTGCACTAAACACTGAGTGGGTGTCCTGTGATGCTCTTTTCCTTTGATTGATATTAAAGTTTGAGTTTCTGTAGGTGGCACTCACTACATTACAGAGCTTAACATTTTGTGAGATTATTTCTATGATTATGTAAATGTGAATTTGTATTCTAACTTGCTCCTGTGCAGTGTCGACATAACATGTTACATTATGGTGCAGCAGAGTACTTTTTGATTTACTTTGGTCTACTAATTGTGGTAAGCTTAGGGCGAGTTCACCCAAATTACTTAAAAACAACTTGACTCACTCATAGTGATGAACCCACAGGGAATTATCACCTGACCCTGCTGTTCACCTCAGCTCAACGCAGATTTTAGACTCTTTCAGCTCATTGTTTTGGTTTTTGAAGCCCAGAACTCTGCTGTTTTGGTTCAGTCTCACCGTTCTCATCAACCCTGTTTGTAATCGCTAAAGGAAGCTGTTCTCAGTGACAAGCTCTGATAAAATCCACTGCATGATACTTGTCCAGCGCCAAACGTCAGACAAACAAAGCTAGCGACAGGCGGGTGAACAAAGTGAAGCATTTAACAGCTAAAGACCAGATATTTCCCTTAGCAGTTGGTGGAGACTAAAACGGAGCTAAAATAGGAGTGAATATAGGACTTCAATTCATGAGGTGGCAAGAAACACATCTTTAAATGAATGCTAAGTTACTCTGTGTCTGCTGGATGTATATAAGTTTACCAACACGTTTGCTATATCACTTTTATATGGTGATAATATGTCAGCATTGTGTTTAGAGTTTGTTCTACTGCCCCCAAATGGGCTGAAAAAAAAAAGAATACTGTTTTAAATATATTGAGTCTAAAAATACTAGAATCAGCCTACAAAATACCCATCACGTGTAAGTTTACAAGTAGTGAGAAAATATGTCGTTGTATATGTAGGATTTGGGTGGACTGAACCTTTAACATGTTAGGACAAAAAGGTTAACTTCATTTTTAATCTAAGAGATTAAGAAACTAGTTACTTTTAAACATGAGGTGATTGCATGAACTGAGAGGGACCAGAAGGGGAAAGTGGAGAGGTTACATCCTCAAAGTGTTCATGAGGATGTAGGTGGATGGAAGCATAAGTGTGGCTGACGGGGCATGATTTGGCACCGGTCGCTACCAGATGGGCTTGACAGCATGAACCTCATGGCAATAGTCAACCTGCCAAGGCCCATCTCAGCAGCACTGCCACTGCTCCAATTTCCTGTTTGTTGGTTTGTTTATTGAGGTCCCTACTAACTACTGTAACAACAACAGTAGCTACTCTTCCTGGGGTCCATATAATGTATTTTTAATACTTCAATGAAAAAAATAAATAAACACACAACATGTAACATGTGACATCCATACACACAAGACTCAACAATTCTAACGACAAACAGAAAGTGGCTGCTAAATGGCTGCATTTATCTAAATTTTGGGGCAATTTGGGGTTCAGTGTCTTGCCCAATGACATGTGGACAGGAGGAGCTGGGGACTGAACAATCAACCCTGTGACCAGTGGACGACCCGCTCCACCTCAATAGATCTACATAATTATATCACCTCTTAGAGATCTAAATCAATAAAGCAACACACATCTGATTACAAATATATCAGGTCTTCGGGAGCAAAACCTCGACCGTTCACAGCTGATTAGCCGCTGCCTTTTCAGTTGTTGTTTTTCTGCTGTCAGCTTTTGCTACTGGTTGTTCACATACAGTCTCTGTTTTTTCCCATATTTCCTATAGCCTATATTTTATGTCAGCTGTGAGACCACCATGCTCAGTGATGGAGATGATGTTTTGGGATATAAAATGAAGACCCCAATGTTTTTGCTCTTTACTAATACTCACAGACAATAATGGACTTGTCATGGTCCATTAGAGAGTTTCCCCTCTGATAGTGAGGACAGCGAGTTTGAAGGCTGCGTTGGTTATCATCTCTTCAACACTGACAATACAGCTTGGTACTGTATTTTTGTGGTAAACAGAGACAAATATTTTTTCACTGACAAGGTTTAAGAGAGCAAAAAATGAGTCGCGACCAACACACCGTCTCTGCTCTGGAGTCCTCAGAGAGTGACAACATGGATCTCTGCCAGGAACAAAGAGCTACGGGTAGCGACTACAATGCCATGAATGTGAGCATACAGGCCATCAACCAACATCTTAAGGCCCTGCACCTCCAAATCCACAAGCTTGAGAGACAGCTTAAGAGCTGTGAAAGTTTGGAGACAATATATGATACAATGAAGGCAGAGGAAAAGGCTCCAAGAGAAACATGTAGTTCCCTTCAAAAAGAAGTGAAGGAGCTCTGTGACAAGGTAAAAAAAAAAATCATAGCACTATGGATATGGTAGCGACAAATGAGGTGTTGGACCGTCACAGTCGCACTCTGCAACAAAAACTTTGGAGCCGCTTTGGAGGCAATGTGTGCTGCAATGAAAGAGGCGGCAGAGGCAAAGCTCCAGATTAGAGTCCTGATTAAAACACAAACTGAGACCTACAAGAAGCCTCTAAATGAAGAAGACTGGAGGTGCAAGTATGACGTGTTGAAGGAGCAGACAGATGTCTTGAAGCAAAAAAAAAAAAAAAAACGACATTCACATTTTTAATATGATAAATACAGCCCAAATCATTATTCTAGCCACATGTTTTGTCGGAGCGTGGCGTTCTCACGGTGTGAAGCATGCTGTCCTTCCTAAGTGTCCTCCTGGAAGGCCCTGAGCCACGCAGGAGCCCCGCCACAGGTTCAAATGTTTTTATGTCGTGATGGCCGATTTTGTTGTTAGGACAGACTGTATTGCTGGCTTGTTCCCAGCTGAGCGGGGGAACACACAAAAGAGAAAGCTGCTGGTCTGGGCGTGACCAAATACAAACCAACCACACATGCATGCACATACACACAGTGTACAAACATTTACACATATGCCTCCTTCGCCCCATAATCTTCTTCTGATGTTTTTCATTAAAGACTCAATTGGCAAGATGTTTACTAAAATTAAATTAATGTCACCCTAATGGGGAAGCTGCTGACAACAACATCCTATACCCATTAAAACCTCCCATTCATAACTTATTCATCAGACTGCCTCAGGTAACTATAGACTAAAGGACTGGTCTATAATCAAAATGATGTTACATACAGCCCTACTCCTCCATCTTCCCAATTGATTCTGCACACACACCAAAATGGTCAAAGGTGACCATGGCTAGCTGTGGGTGAAGAATAAAATTAGTTTTATGGGGTGACATGTTTAATGGCTCTACTGTTAGAGCTAACAACAAGCAAAAGTCTTTTTAATTTCCTGTCAAACCTTTATCTCCTATTAGCCTGTAGGGTACCTCAAATCCATTCAGAAAGAAATTGGAAATCATCCAAATCTCTTTTGTGCCTCATGTGAACACCATATTATACAGTATAAACATCTTATTTGAAAAATTACCATAAGCTGTGTATTCAGTAATTGAGTCAACTTTGTGCATGTAAACATACTGATTAAGTAGTAATGTCATTCCGATCACAGCATCATTCTGCTCAGGCTGCAGGCTCCCACAACTGTTTCTTACACATTTCATTTCAGTTGTTCCTGCTGTTGACACAAAAAAGTATGTAACTCTGTGTGATTCATTTTCACATGAAGTGACATAATCTGCTCATATGTTTAAAAATCAATTTAAATACTGTCCATTGCTACTGTCAACCATGCATTTCATTAGCTCTCACACACACACACACACACACACACGCACCACATTATAACCACAACTGCTCCGACTTCCTCTCTCCCTGTTACTTCCCCTCCTGATAAGCAATCACTGGCTCTAATGACCCATAAGGAATCTGCGTAATGTGTCTGTGTGTGTAAGGTGGGTGGTTTCATGTGTGTGTGTGTGTGTGTGTGTGTGTGTGTGTGTGTGTGTGTGTTTTTGCATGCCTATCTCCGGCTCAAAGCTCCTCATTGTTACCGAGCGTGAACCGGTGACGGCAGCACAGCAGGCAGTAGTGTGTAAGATCTTTCTATAGCTCTCAGCCAGTCCTCCTCCGCTCCACGCTTTTTTAAAACCACGTTTGTTGAAACACTCACACTATCTATTATTGAAGGCTGCTATCTGTTATTAGAATGACCTTCTTCCACAAATGGAGACACACACACACACACACACACAAAACAACCTGCGGCATGTAAATAAGCCCTAATGCCACACCAAGGTAACTGCACAATATCACCTACACTGCCAGTGCTTTCACAAGTGATAATGTCTCCAGATTAAGAGGGTTATCTCAGCCTTTGCTTTACTTCTTAAAGGCTCCTGTGTGGCTGTGACACAAAGAAACATCACACCACCGCACCAGGGGCCATTCGGTATTACTGTTGTCTGGAAAATGGTGTTAGGGCATTTTGAGACATTTACTATGGTGTTACCAGTGGTAAAATGAACTTTACATGCGTCAGACAAGGCCCATTAAAAACATGGTCAGCATTTTTACTGCAGATTGGCTGCATTCAGCCTCTGCTCCATCAACACCTGGAGGTGGTCGTGCATGTGCCAACAAAAGTGCGTGACAACAAAAAGTGTCAACATAGTTTTTATAGCCAGTAAAAAGCTCACTGCTGATGTACAAAAGGCAAATATTACAACAGTGTAATCCTTTAATAACCATCTTTAACCAGACTTATTTAAGACACCCATTATTAAAACCAACATCAACAATTAGATTACATCCACATTTGGTTCAAAGACCAGCGAGGAACTCCAGTTCAAGTGCTAACACAATAAAAGCAGAGAATCAAAGATGAACAACCCAGACTGTGGTAATAACACTGGAGACTGCTAATGCTTTAATTAACACAGCCAAACTCGGAATGCAAAAACAAAATGAGTCAGAATCAGTCAAAATGTCAGGGCTCTAAAATTAAGCATACGCTACTTCATGTTATGACGCATGAAACAACATATAATAAGCAAAAAGGCTTACTATCAGACTTGGATGCTTTTAATCCAACAGCAAGGACTGATGGCAAGGTCTCACACAATGTCACACATTAACACATCATACATTAATATGAGGTGGCTCTTGGGTGCCACCTAGGGTTGGATCTCGTTTGAATTTTATCAATTCCGGTTTTTATCGATTCCCAGTTTCAATTTCAACTTGGTAAAAAAAAAAAAAAAAAGGCCAAATGTTTAGATAATAAAATCTCTCTATTCTTTTATATGCTTATATGCTTTTTTCCTATACTTTTCAAAGTATTTTTAACTGAACATTCACACACTCGGGCTAGGAGACCGCAAGACATCAAACACTGAACATTCTTACAGATCGATGCCACGCTGCCTTGAATGTTTGGTCAAATTTGATGTGCAACCTGACTTACAGCTAATTAGCTTCCCACATGCATTGCACTTTGCCTTGTCATTTTCTTTAATAAAGTGAAGCCACACTTTTGAGCGTCCATCTTTCACTACTGTTGACATTAGCCATGCATGGTCATATCTAAAGAAATCAACACACTGTTGCATTGATGCATGACATTGACAGGTCCTGGCAGATAGCCACGTCCTTTCAGATATGTAGCCTTTGTTTGCAATAATGAAGGGTTATCGCGTTTAGGAACCGATAAACAAAACCGAAATTAAAATTTTTAAACCGGTACCCATTTCTTTGCATTTTGGATTTGGTTCTAATTTGGAACCGGTTTTCAGTTCCCAACCCTAGTACCACCACGAGTACACAGAGACTAACTTAGGTACTCAGTGTTTTCTTCTTTACTAGCTTCATATTGCTAATTAACACTAAGGCAATGACCCATTCACCTGCCACCAGCAGTAGAGGGGAAACTGTAAAACCAGACTTGTAGCTTTGATACACAAATATTGTTATCATAATTTGAATCACAGACCTCTCTCACTGTCTCACTGTGGACATTTTGACTTGTAGTAGCAGGAAAAAGCTCAGGTGTTAGCCAATAACATTAATGATGGTTCCAATCACCAGCAGGTGTGCCAGCAAGCCTTGTCAGTGAGCCAGCAATGCTCAGGTCTTGGAAACAGCACACAAGAACAGAATGTAGCCATTGTTAATGCTATCAGTCAAAACGTCTCCTGTGAGAAGAGACATTTCCTAACCAGGCCATTTCTGCCTGTTTTAAGCTAATTGTAATACTGACCAGATCTTGCCATAGACAGAGAGCTGAGCAGGAATATGGGACTAACAATTTGGTGTATACAGAATTCTCAATATCAAAGTTAGCTTCTGTTAGCAGGTATGCTAGCCACAGTGCAACCCCTCCTTAACCTAAACCTATAGTATTAACCTTACCTTCAGTGTTGCGGAAGCTGGTTTGAAACTGTAGCTAGCGAAGCTGCAAGCTACTTTTCTTTGGAAGTAGAACCTACAGCAACACAACGCTTCTGGTGCTACGCTACAATGTACTCAGACAAATTAGCTTACTACTTTCAAGGTATATTACGAAAAGTGTTGCAGGAAAAATCAAGTACAAAATAAAGGCACTCATTGCGTAGTAATTTATTACAAGAAAGAAAACAATAACTATTATTGGAAAAATAATTATTGAACAGTTGCTGTGTAAATATGGTGGGGTGATTTTTATGTGCTGGTCAGTGATTGTAATCCCATCCTCCCACAATTTAAGTCCTGTCATGCACATGTAGCCTAAAAACATGTGAATGGTAACTGAAATAACACACAATGTTTTTTGCTGGATCATTCCACATTCTGCTGCATTTCTTTTTTTTTTATAACAATGTAGCATTTGGTCACCACTACATAGTAGGAAAAATGCTACCCCAACTAGTAGCCCCATTACGTGTATCATTATATGTTAGCAAAGCTTTTCACAAGCACTGTTGAGTATTTAAACAAGAAATGATAGAGGAAATTAGCAGTGACTCAAGTAAAAATAAAATAATTATTTGATTAACACTGGAAACAGAACAACAGCTGTTTAAACCTCTAAAGTTATATTGCCTCTTGTAGCATAAAACTATTAGTCATGTCACAGCAGGAAAAGCACAGGTGTAATTAATTATGCAAAATAATAATGGGAGCATTTTGTTTTGGTGTGCCAGTTCCAGATCCCTTTTATTGTTCATGCTGGCTCACTGACATGGCATACTGTGGCATTTAAATGGAACTTAACCATCATTAATGCTTTAATTGCACCTGTGCTTTTCCTGCTATGACAAGGCTGCCTGTTAGCAGCGGTGATTGCAAACATGTGCGACATTGTAAAGTCTCTTTACTAAAAGGACAAGGAAAGGATTTCTAGCATTTTGTTTGTTTGAGGAATAAACAAAGCCAATAAACAAATTTCATTTTTCCCCAGTTTACTGACACCATGGACAATGAATGTATGAGAGAATGAAGAGCTCCCATTCAACAGATTTCCCACCAATTTGTGGTCGTCATCAATGTAACTTTGGTGTCTAGGTAACAATGACAATTGAACAATGGCTTGCAATTCAAATGTGACAAGTGACAAATCAAATAATGTTTTAAATTACTCTGAATACTATAACACAATTCCTTTGACAACTTATTACTACTACTGATACTTACATGTTTAACTAATTGCAGCCCTCTGTGTAGTGGTTATGGTCATTAAAGAAGCAGCGTAATAAATCACTTCTGCCCAGATTCCATATTCAGCCATACCTTACCCCTTGCCATTTTCACTGGGTTTCAGTAATAGAAAGTTGTGACTCTGTGGCTCCACAATTTGAGGTTTAACTCAACCAATGTGATTACTGCTCCTCCAGAGCAGCTGTGCCTGCGAGATATCAGCCAAAATCGGGATAATTACAGCAGATCTTGTGGGTTGGGAAATGTCATTGCCTCATGAAAGAAGAAAATCATGGAAAATATAGATCATCGTACGTGCATGCATGCGCACACACACACACACAATGCACTGTATGCTCAATTACCAGTGATAAGAGCCGTCCGCAGGGATGCATGTCGTTGGCTCATGTGTCTTGCTGTCATTGTCTGAGAGGACAAAGGGGAGTGTGAACATCAAGGGGACATATATGGGGGGAATGTGTCGAGGACAGCGACCGTGACTGGGATAACAGTCATGCCTTTGTGCAGACAGAGAGAGGAGCGGGGAGAGCTTGTGTTTTCAATTGATGTGCTGTGGATGTTTTCACTTAAATCATCAATTACATATCACTGTTGCCATGTGAAAACCCCTTAATTCCAATTTGGGTGCTTTTTTAATCTTCACTAATTACATGTCATGCTTCTCTATGATCTTAGAAAATGTGTTAACCCTCGAACTGATGAAACATAGTAAGAATTCCATTGAATAGTCTCAAATTTTTGTAGTCAGGCTAGGGACAAGCTTGGTTTTCACATTGAAAAGGTGACATTTGGAGATACAAGGTTTCCACCTATAACAGTAATTATTTTCCATCAGCCCTGAGGTGGAAATCTTGCACACCCTTCTAAAAAGAGATATAACAATAATGTGTGTGACAGTAACTGTAAAGAATGGAGACAGACAGATAGAAATGCAGAATGTGCTGGACATACATTGTGTGCATGTCCAGCCAAACCAGGGACGACAGCCAATCAATGATGATAGCGTGTGATGATAAAAACTGCAAAGATGTTACTAATACCTAATGCTACCAATGCCACATTGCATTTCTTCTGCTTTTGCAAGACCCAGTATCATATTAATTCTGCAGCCTACAACAGACCCTGAACAAGGTGCTACTTGGGGGACATCTCAAATTCCACGTCACACTAAATAATGAATTAATATCACTGAATGAGACTGCTGAACAGTTAACCTCCTCCCTGAAATCACTCTGCTGGGGGAGCCAATCAGAGCCTCGCATCCTGTCTACCACTTCCCGTAGGCCCCTCCTCCTTCCCTCTATGATTATATAGTCTATGGACATCGGCATCACAACACACACACCGCTGCTGCTGCTGCTGCCGCTGAACTGGAGGCTGCACTGAAAAATTTCACCCATTGATGGACACTGAAACTACAGGGTGAGTGCATCTTCTTTGCAGCTGTGTGTATTTGAGGCTGAAAATAAAACATTTCTGTCTCGTGTTCTTTCCTCTTTCACCTCTTTATTTTTATTATTTTCTTTCATTTCATTGTGTTTTAATCTGTGGCCAAGCAGCAATGTTTCCCCAGTTTTATCTTCTAGGTCTTGTGTTCTTTATATTTTTCTTCTCATCTCCTACTCTCTATTTTCAGCTCTCCTCTCTCCATCTCTCCACTTGCAGGCACATGCTGGCAAGTACTGAGAGCAACAACAACAGCAGCAACCTCACTGGCATTGACAGCACTAGAAGCAGTTTTAGAAAAAACCCATCTAGCATCATAAGCAGCAGCAGCAATCATCGGCCGCACGCTGAGAGGACCACCGCTAACGGGCAGCCTTTCTCACATCGTTACCCAAGGACAGCAGCTCCGAGATGGGCTGCTCCTCCGGCCGCCAGACCCCGGCCCCGGTCCTTCACCCGGACCTGGACTGCGGCAACAGCAGCAAGGCCAACACTTTACCCCAGGACTCTGAGAACCAGAACCAGGGTTTGAATGGCTGTGGAGAAGGGGAAGGAAGTGTTGGAAAAGACCCAGCCAAACCTCCAGAGTCTCTCCCCACGCTGGAGAGACTAGCCCAGGCTACAGGCGGGACAGAAAAGTCCTGGTACCGCTGCGTGTTCCCATTTGGCGTGATATCACTAGTGATTGGCATGGCAGGCACCGGGGTGACTTTCACCTTTAACACTCTGCTCCAGACCAAAGTAGTGTCTGTGGCACTGCTCTGTGCTGGCGTAGTGATGCTGCTCGTGGCAGCCGTTTGCTGGAGGGCCCACAGACTGAGGAGGAGGAAAAAGAAGGAAGGTGGATTCTTCGCTGCTGATCAGGGTACTTTGTGATAGAGGGTGGACTTACAGTCAGATGCTTGTTAGTCAGGACAGAGTACTTCAAGTTGGAGTACTTCAACCTTTTGAATGAGAGACAATTGAATAAGAAGAATGAGATGTAGGGACATCCATGCTTTTCCTCTATGCACCAGAACAGAGTGATGAAGAGGGTAGAAGAGTTGAATAATATTGGAGACGTTGTGCCAGGTAAACTTTGCGACAGTGTTGACTCAGACAGAAGGACAGATATATATATTCAGAAAGGCCAGTTTAGCATAGGCATAATCAAAATTCTGAGCAGATACAAAGGGTGAGGTACAAAAGTATGCGCCACACTAAAAACTCCCCCTCTCCTCTTCTATTCTCTCCTATTATGGATTTACTGGGGGAACCAGTGGAGCACAGAGCCCAGAGCACACTATAGATCATTGCTCCAAGAGTGGCCCATGTCAGGGAAATGTATGAGAGATAGGCACCTCAGGAATAGTTATTTAACACTTCCTGATCCTCTATGTGCAGCTTGACAGTGCACAGTCTCCCTAAAGAGGTGTGCATGTGTGGGACAGGAGGTGTTATCTACAAGGTTTGCCTGTCAGGAATATCTGGATATCATCAGCATATGATCTACGTATGTTAGAAGTGATCAGAGCAACAATCTTAAAGAAATTGTCAGGCTTTTGTGTTTGTGCTTGTTCATGCTAGTTTAACTGCAATCGATGTAGAGTGGGACAATAGTTTTTCCTACCAAGGGAATTATATTAGTTAGAGGAGCTCAGGACCACAAGTTTGCCACTGTAAAACCTGGCCTGGCTTGCACAGATAAATGAAACATGATTTCCCCTCCCTACAAAACCACTGTCGAGGTGCCCTTTTGCACATACGCCACTTAGTCTCCAACTGCTCCAGGTGAAAGTACTGGGCCATAGTGAGGGGTTGTATCTGAAAGGGAAGCAGGGAATCAGGCCAAACCATGCAAAAGAAGCAAGCATGCTTAGCAAATTATCCCAGCGCGAAGAACTTTACACATACACTCTCTCTTTCATGTTTCTGTCTGCAGTACAATTTTGTGTTATCAGACACAAAGGTCAACACTTTCCCTTCTTGCCACAAAGCTTTGTGGTGAATAACCACGATCCAGCTGTGCCGGATCAATAGAAATCACCACTCCGTGAAGTATTAAGCTTGGGTAATTGGGTAACGTAATTGGCTGCATTTTTAGTCCCCACAGATGAAATTGCTTTCCCCAGCACTTTTGGACTTGTCATAGATGATTTGTACATTGTATGACAAGGAAATCCAATTGCAGACATGCTTCCATGAACACACACCAACAAAGACAAAGCGCATAATGGCCTTGTGCTTGCTTACTTGATTCCTGTGATCCTCGCCTCCTGCTGTGCCAAATGGAGGCAACATCGTTGGACATTTAGGTGTGAGCATTGAGTGAAAATAAATTTTACCTTCCATTTTCCCGCTCTCCCTCTGTTTTATATAGACTCGATATGAGAAATGGACATTAAGTTAACTTTTCCCTGGGCTCAGACTTAACAAGGTTTAACGTGTCATTCCTCATGAATCAGATCAGCTTAATAACAGAGTGGTAGCTATTGTGAAAATCTCTCTTAATGCACTTGTCCTGGATATTGTCCTTTCTTGAACACCATACACTAGAATCTGATGACTCAAAAGTCAGATGTTTTTTTAACCAACTAGCTATCAGATGGCTCTTTGTAAATTGTTCCTTGATGGAAGAGCAAAATCTTCAGTTGTGGAGCCAAAATGTAGCAATATGTTAGCCCCAATAACTATGACAGTGTATGTTCTTTTGGCAGCAGGTGATGGTGGTTCTGAGGAAGACCCAGCAGCTTCTCGTCAGCTGTAGCAATGTTATTGTATTTGATTGATATTTGATTTCTCTCTTTGATAAAATGTTTACTGGGCATCACATGTGGTCCAATTTTTTTGCAGTTTCATGGGGTGCTTTCACAGTCTGCTCATAAAACCCAGGAACCCTAAGATAATCCCTCGCAGTATTGATGTGTTCATTCATGTGCACACATATTTGTTCTGAAATACTATGTATTCTTCTAAATGACATATCAAATACTGTAGGTACTGTGTCTAAGAGTGTAGCCACATTTCTGAATGTACCTCTGACAGTGAGTGTCTTATGAACATCCTTGTACAGACTGTAAAGACTATTTATGTATCTTCTATTTTGAGTCGACAGAGCAAATTTAGACATACAGTACAGTATGTATCTATCTGAGGCAGTTGCCTGCACTATCGTTTTTATTTCTGTTTTAAATGCCTCTCTAGTTGTAATGATTTCAAGTGTGCTGCTGTGAGTGTTAATTGTAATTGTTTCATTCCCAAATGAGACATCTGCCATTCGAAGAAACTGACGCAGACAAAGTGAAAATTCCCATTAAAGTGAAACACATTATGGGTTAATAATTGTAGTTATTATGAAGGACAGGACATTGTATTGTTTTTAGCCAAACTTGATAAATATCCATGGTTTTGGAATGAAACTATTCAGTTGCTCAAGTGGTTGTGGTCAGTTTGCTTTGAGTTTATTGGCATGGCGCAGCTTTTCTCTGAGTGCCTTTTACTTACAACATCAATATTTCTCTGTAAGGTGTAGTCAGTGTAAGCTGTGCAGGCCTATTGGTGCCGGTAATAGAGTAGCCCAAGAGAGGCAGAAATGTTTCAATTTATTTCAGTCAAGTTAGTCTGTGTGAGTGTTATGGTGTGCATGGAAATACCTTAAGTCACACTTTGATACGGTTCCTTTAGTAAATAACCACAAATACCAAATATATTTATTAAGTTTATTTTTGGTCTCTCTTAAGTGTAAGATTGTACATTTTTGTTGTTTACTGTAAGCCGCTGAAGCACTGGATTAAATGCAAAAGTCGGTTTTGGAAACAAGGTCTACAGTTATCATTTATTTTCACCATGCTGGGAAAGTGCTGCCGAAATGCCATTAAGTGTCATTAGCGAAGCCATTCATAAGGAGGTTTGTAGAGCAGTTAGCAGCAGTTCTGAGTAATATATGACCACCATTTCCCCCTTACTGACCGTTTTACTCACTCTGCAGTAAACATTAAGGGCAGTACAAGCCATAAGCCATCATCTTCTAATACAGCACTACTGACTTCTACCATACACTACATTAGCTAGTGCACAGATTTGTTGATGACAAGCTTAAGTGAATTTTTGTTGTGTATTGCCGATCTGCAGTGTGGACCTAATGGAACAAAGATCAAAAATATGAATTGACAATACCACACATCTTTGAACATTTCAGTAGTACAAGTTCTCAATCAGTTATTATGTCATTTGGTACTTCCATATAATAAAAATACCATTTCAATATCCTTCAGACTGGATTCTGCCCTTTTGAACTTCTATTTTCAGTAATATGTTAAGTGCAGTGCCCTCTTTCATTCCTTTAATATCTCATGGCCTATTTGGCATTTGAAATGATAGTAAACATTGAAAATGTGGCCACAGTCAGGTTGGTCTAAACCCATCTTGCATTGTTTTAAAGTTCAATTGTAATTATATACAAATGCATAAATAAGGAAATAAAATTAGTGTTTCTATTATTATTCAAAATCTACAAGTCGACTAAAGTTCTGTGCAATAGCTTTAGACTGATGCAAGTCTGAGCTCATTTAATTGGGCAATCCTAACCTTGTTAAAAGCAGAATATCTCAATAAGTAAGTTGTACTTTGGCACAGCAGTGCTTTGAGTGAAATGCTAACAACAGCTTGCTCTTCATGCTCACAATGACAATGCTAACATGACGATGTTTAGCCGATGTAATGTTTACCATGTTCACCATCTTAGTTTAGCATGCTAACATTTCTAATTAGCACTAAACACACAGTACATCTGAGGTTGATGGGAATGTCATTAGTTTTGCAGGTATTTGGTGAAGTGTGACCAAAGTATTGGACATATTAAAACTTTGACCTGATGATGGAACAAGAGAACGAATAGTCAGGGGATCACCAAAGACATTTAAATTCATCTTAAGGGAGACATGAATGTCGAGACACCCCACTCAAAACCACAAATACGACCAGCTCATGGTTGCGCTACAGGAAAAGTCATTAGGCTACATCCTCTGGCTACCATGAATGTACTAAATTTCGTGTCAATTCATCAGATATGTGTTAAAATAATTCACTGGATCAGTGAAAAGTTTGGCTTACTAGTGGCGCTACATGAAACATCAGGGGATCACAAAAGTCAGTAGGCTTCATCCTTTGGGGACCATGGATATCTGTACCAAATCTCATGGTATCCATCCAATAGTTGTTGAGATATTTCACTCTGGACTAAAGTGGTGGACAGACTGAACCACAGTGGTAGAACAGACTGACCGATAGACCGACATTACCACCCATCAGAAACAACACAGAAATAACTGTTAAGAGCCATAATTCTGTCAGATCTGTCTTGTCAAGTTCACAGAGAACTAGAGGAAATCTGGAAAGGATGTCTCCGGATCTTTGATGAGGCAGCTGCAGAGATTGCTGTTGGCATAAGCAATATACTGAAGGCAAAAGCCTATAATAAGAAATAAATAATGTATAATATATATATTATTAATGATAGTGAGATTACAATAGCCATAATGCTGAGAACCTTCAATACGGTTGTTCAGTACTACCACATAAAATTACCTTTCTGCCGTAACTCAGGCAGGAAGGAATCATCTTTCACTTCTATTGCCATTGCCCCATCAAATTAGCATGTCCCACATAACTTCTAATTAGTATGCTCCACTTATTAGTCAAGCCTATCATCCAAAACTCTCAGCCTCTATTGATTTTCACCAATACATCCATGATCATCGCCGTCTCAGCACCTTTGTGAACACAGCTGTTTCTATGAATATTCAAATGAGCACCCATGCTGAATGCGCCCACGCTTTCTCTTCCTCCTCCTCCTCTCATCCACCCATTTTATAAGGGATTCATTCTCTCTCCATCTCCCTCTCCCTCTGGACGGAGCTAAAAATAATCCGGGCTGATGTCGAAAGCAGAGAAAACAGTGAGGGGTGGGCCGCTGGTTGAGAGAACAATGTGTAAGACTGAAAGTGGGGAAGCAGTTCAATCGCACCTCGCAATTTTCACGGTAGGTAATTGTCAGTAGATGGACACCAAGTGAAGATACAACTGATTGTTGTAACAGAGCCACATCAAACTGTATGTTACATGTCCATTTATATTGACTTCCTCTGGTTGCTAAGGTACACAACATGTAATTTAAACCTCAATAAATTGTGTATGCTCTTAAAGAAGATGTAATCAATATTTCTTTATTAACAATGGATCTAATGACTACTTGTATGTAAAAGGTGTTGCTCGTAGTGACAAGCCAACAGAGAATCACCCATCTCTGCAGTTCCCCTCAGCTCTAAAGAGCTTTTTTAAAAATACATATCTAATTTCACTGTTTAGTTCCATTCTCACCAGCATCATTTTCAGCCACAGCAGGCAGCTGTTTTCAGCAAAAAAGGCTCTAAAAATACACTGTATCCTACCTACTCAGCACCAAACGACAAACAAAGTTAGCAACTAGCTGGTGAACACTTCCTTTAGGAAGTCAGGTAACGTAGTATAAAGAGCGACAAAGTCTGTGTATGGAGGTGTTGGAGTGGATGGATGGCTCAAACAGACACAGGACTTTCAGGAGACCGCTGTTCGTGTTCCATGTGAAACCAAAAGTAAATGTTGAGTTATTTTAACTTACGTACCTAAGTTGACTTACATCACGTACATAATGTACGTGTTACGTAGCTACGTTACGTAGTTACGTACTTATTTTAACCCAAACCATGATCTTTTCCTAAACCTAACCAAAGTGCAGTAGTCTTGCAACGTTAACCACATGTTAGAAAGGCTTTCTGGCAGAAAGATGCACAAGGTATCTTTTAGCGTCTGTATGAGATGCCAAGGGGCATGACAAATGCACCAGTATTTGACAACCTGGGAATGAGAACAGGTTGGATATTTTCATCAGGAGTTGGTGGAGAATAAACCAGAGCTCAAAAGAGACTAAATATTGAACTTAAATTTATCTGGTGGACACAAACACAACTCCAAATAAACGCTCTTTAAACCTGCAATGTGTTTACCCTAGCTTAATAGAATGGAGGCAAAGGGGAAACAGCTAGCTCGGTTTTGTCCAAAATGAAAAGATATGCATTATCAACAACACTAAAGCTAACTAATTCATACATTATATCTTAATGGTCTAACCCATGAACAGAAATGTAAAAGACTATT
Organism: Siniperca chuatsi; assembly: GCF_020085105.1. NCBI lineage: Eukaryota > Metazoa > Chordata > Actinopteri > Centrarchiformes > Sinipercidae > Siniperca > Siniperca chuatsi. The sequence goes on from NC_058061.1 coordinate 18,834,909, forward strand.
TGTGGTTTCAAGACTTCGAGCACAGTAATTGCACACAGCTGCTGTTTGTCAAGAAATATCTCCCAACGGGTAACACCTCCTAAAATCATAATTAGTCATTTTCACATTAATGTTCATGTACATGTTAATCAAGCAAGATACATTGTGTAAATATGACAGCTTTAGAGGTGTTGATAGTTACGTTTTCACTTAAGCAAAGCTAGGCTAGCTGTTTGCCCCTATTTCCGCTCTTACTGCTAAGCTAGGCTAAACACGTAGCCTACTTAACCGACACACAAGATTGATTTTCTTATCAAAAAGAAAAAAGCAAATAAGCACATTACCCAAAATGTTAAATATCCCTTATACATTATTTGTTTTTATTGAGATTAAGTAAGTACAGTACTAGTGAAAAATACACTAGAGTTTTATAAGTATTTATGACAGAATGAGAGACAAATCATTCTCTGTTTGTTCAGTGTCATTTACTTAAATAATTCCACTACTTACACATGATTTCCACCAGTGTTCGAACAGACCACCGGGGTGAAGCTTCAGTAAATTAGCTCTATAATAATCTCTAATCACCTTTAAATATCCCTCCCTGTGTTTCTATAATGATTGCTTCTTTCCTCTCCTCCTCCCTCACCCCTAGCTCTCCTCTTAACGTTTTCTCTTCTGCGGTTACTGTACAGCCAGTATCATGGACAAATCATCTCATTAGCATGTTCTGTTAATTAGCCTGCCATGGATTCCTACTGCTTAGCTGCTACTCATTCGTGGCAGGTCCAGTGTCAAAGGTTGCTAATTATCACAGAGTGAAGTCGCCTAACATGTTCTGATCTGTCAGCGCCATCTCTCATCCCCTCTGCCTTCTTGCCTTCTCCTTATGCTTCCATTTTAGCTACCCATTCACATGAATTAGAACAGGACATGAAAATAGCAGATGTTATCACTATAAAAGGTGAGCGCTGCCTCTCATTTTCAAAGCAAACTCCTGCAAAAGAAATGATTATTACACACACAAGCCGAAAGGCACTACTTGGCACAAGCTCAACTCTTATGAGCTAGGGCAGTGGTTTGCACATGCATGAAGGGCTCTGTAGACCTAATTATGTACTTGTGAATGCCTGCATCAGGTGTCCTCAGCTCAGTCTTCAATTATTTGTCATGTGTGTGAAGCAGGTCAAACCAAAGAAGGAATACAAGACAGAGATAAACTAAAATGCATGCACACATCCATACCCAGTCAAAATAAAGAACTCACAGTAAAAAAAAAACGATTAAGTAGTCATTTTCTTAATTTTCTGTCTAATGTGGAGGGAGATGTAAGGTGGATAGTCTTGGATACTATACATGCCTTAGCATGTATACAGCTTCTTCAGAATGCAAGAAAAAGAAAAAGGTGTAAATGTGTGCAGGACACACTGTGATTGGAATGCAATAACAGAATGACCACATCTGGATGTGGTTGGATCTCAGCGAGGTGAAAATGCAATACACACAGCGTGACCGCATTCTTAAAGGCAGAATGAGTAGGAGTTTCCTTAAAAACAATGTATAGACTCAAGCAAAAATAATCCCTCTCTGTGTCTGTATCTGCAGAGACCCTGCCCTCTGCCTGTCAATCATTTTCTGTCAAACACATGCGCCACACTGGTCACCGCTGCAATCCCAAACAAACGTAGTAAGTTGACTGACAGAGATCAGTGCTATTGTCTGTAATGAGCTGGTATATACTGACTTACTGTTGGCAGTGTATTTTTTTTCCCTAACGTTGAAGAACTGATACAGCAATGTTGTCATATACAGCATTGGGCGTGCACTTCTGGTGTCGTTGAGCCGGGGGAGGAGGTGGTAAGGTTAGTCACTCAGCCAAAGTCCTCTCTCAGATCATCTCACACATCTCGAACACTCAGTGCTACAGGTGTTACTTTCTACTGATTTACTACCCAAAATGCATTAACCATTCAACTTTGAGAACAGGCATGGAATTGTTTCTTCTGATCAAGATGCCCATACTATTGGATACATTCTACTTAGAACTGACGTGTTAGTGTTGATATACCATCGTATAGAACCCAATACACACATATTACACCTCTGGATATTCAGGGTGCTTTTAGTTTGGCTAACATGGCTTCACACTTCTCTCGCGCACATCTCTTCCTCGTGTCCCATCAAAGATGCAAGAGAGAGATGAAACGAAGACGCACGGACTGAGGAACTGCATTTGCTCGTCGCTCAGTCCAACGTAATTTTGACAGTGTTGCACAGCATCTCAACTGTCCCCTAATGACAACTGCTTTGGCTGTAGATGTTTTTTTAGGCATCGTGTCACGTGACATAAAAATGTGTTTATTATAGAAAGAGCAGAACAGATATGATTGGCAATGACAAATGCTCCATATAAATTATACAGTTTGTTTGTGAAAGGCTGCAGGTACAGTAAGTATCTCCTCTTCAGGCTCCAGCTGGAAAGTAACCTGTAGGACAATAAATAACCGCAAGTGTGCAGCTGTAAAGGACAGATATTTGGATACCTAATTTTTCCTGAATGAGCAAAGATGCACATGGAACAGAAAATAAAAGAAGAAAATAAAAAGCCTAGACAAAATTGTAAGGAGTATTTTTGTAATTCATCTATCATTCAGTATACACATGTAATAATTTTTATTTTATAAATAAACACGAATAGTGTTGTTGCAGCAGCTGTTCTTGCTATCTCAACAGGTCCTTTTTCTAATCTTCAGTATTTCTATTATAAAATATTTTTATAGTAATACTGTTTCCACACCAGCCTGGCCTCTCCTTTTACTGTCCCATCAGATCAGCTGACCAATTACTAAACAGATTGCGATCGAAAGTGTGTTGCCTGCCAGTAAAAGACCTCTGCATAGCTCCTTGTCTCCATAGAGACCCATTAAAGGGACTGGAACATCTTTGATGCTCAGGGACCTTGATTGAATTCCAGGTCCCAGGCTGGAGGACAGAAGGTTTTTGGTTCACTGTAATGTGGAAAGCTGTGAAAGATCAGCATGAAACAAGTTCAGATAATTAGCATTTTGAGAACAGTGTTTAAATGTAAAATCTGTGCCACAGGCAACCACAGGTAGACGGCTAATGTCACATAGCTGCCGTGGATTGAGAAATTATCTTTCACAACTGAGTTATTAATGAGCTAAAAAAAAGAGAGAGAGACTTGGCGTGAGGCTGTATTTGTCTGTTCAAAATTTCTATGAAGTCCTTTTAAATTACACATTGGCCACAGAAAATGCTTGTTCATGGCTAACAGGTGTCCCTTACAGGAGGCATCAATACTCTCAGAGATATCCTTTTTTGCAGCAGACATTTTGACTTGTCATAGTAGGAAAAGCACAGGTGTTACTAATGACATTAACAATGGCTCTGTTGAATTCAAGTGTCCCAGTAAGTCATGAGTATTATCCAGCATGCACAAATGAATGCCCCTGAAACCAAAGCAGCTCAATGGAATTCAGCCATATCCTGCCAATTTTATTATTCACCCCTCAGCTCCTGCTGTGACATATCAAAATGTGTTCTGTGAAAAGGCCTATAATGGTAATCATCTGTACCTATTTCTTTCTGTTATTCTTATCTATCTCTGTAGTTTCTTTTTTTATATTCAAATCTTTGTGGCTGACAATGAGAATAAGACATCCCATTTTCAATTAGTAAGAACTTGGTTAGGTGGTGACAAATAATGATTTCATTTAGCTGATGAATGTGTGTTCTTCTGTCATCTGCTCAGTTTTTTTGCTTAATGAGAAGTAGAAACATGTTCAACACCAGCACACGGTTTATTATAAAAAGATCCAAAGAAACATGGAGATAACTGGGGATAGACAACACTGTGTATCTTTCTTATTTATTTCTGTCACTGTCTGTTATCTTTATTGTCTTCAGGATTTCCTGCCAGCTCTCTGGTGTTGCAGGTCTCTTCTCCTTAATCTTCTTCTGAATGTGTGTGACTGACAAGAGAGCAAATAAGAACTCCTATCTGGTTCTTTATCTCAACCTGTCTCTCTGTTTTATATGTGTGTATGTGTTTTACGTTTGCGTAGGAAAAACTAATAAAAGGCTGACCATGCCATGTGAGAGCAGCTCAAGTCTGACTCATTAATCAATGAACATCCCTGCAGACTGGTATGGACATTTCAGTTACACACACACACTTGCACACACGGCCATTCAATTACAAACACACACACACACACACACATTCAGTCACACACTGGACAGTTCAATTACAGGGCGGCTTTGCCTTATCACTGCCAACAATTGATGCTATTTCTTCCCTGGCTGGAACACACCAATGCAGCGCAGATGGCCAGATGTATACAAGTACATACAGGAACTGGAAACAACAACATTATGCAGTCCTGTGCAATGGCCTTTCAACTAATAGTCTACTAATTTTGTTAAGAACTTTGGTCATTTTTGAGGCTTCTCCACTGTGTGAAACTCTAAAGAAAGATTACAGTGAAAGATTTCAGGGTTGAACTTGAATCTTCACTCTAATATGTTTTTTCCCTGAGCCTGGGTTGGTCTGCCTTAGCTAAACGCGTGTGTTTGTGCTGGAGACTAGAGAGAAAGCTGTGTTTTTAAAAGTCTCTCTCTGTTCAGCTCTCAGTAATTTTGTAGCTTTTACCTGATTCTCTGTAGTTTGGAGTATAGTTTCACTCATTTATTTCTGTTTGTACTTAAAGATATCAGCCTTATTGTACTGCACACCCAACCTTTCCTGCTGTTGCTGCTTCAAATTAAAAGCTTTCGACTGGCAAAGTGAAGGGATGCTTTTATTGTGCAGAAATTATAGGAAATGCAATGTGTTTGTCACCAAGTTAGCAGATTTGATTTAATGTAACAGTATTACTGATAATGTTAAATGAGTTAATAAATTGATCTTAAATTATAAATACCACAAAAGCACAATTGTTTTTGCAAAGCCAAAGCCTCCCGTGTATATACATACTCATGTTCAAACAAACGGAAAATTTCCATTAAAATTTGTACATTTTCCGTTTTTTGAGTGACTTCATAAGAATACAACTGTCAAAACTTCACAATTCTCAGACTACAAACATAACAAACTATACTACTACTACTACTATAAAAGCTGCATTAATTGATTTTTTGGCCACTTGGGGGCAGTGCAACAAGCTGTAAACACAACAAAGACATATTATCTTCTTGTAAAGTTGTAACAGCTAACATATTAGCAAACAGTGGCCTATTTACACATCCAGCAGAGCAACATTATATTATATATATTCATTTGGGGTCATGTTTCTGCCCATCCGGCAAACGTAAGTCCAATATTCACTCTTCTTTTAGCTCTGTTTTGGTGTCCACCAACTACTAGTGATGTGAGCTCTATGAGCGGGCTCCCATCTGAGAGTGACCAGTAGAAATAGTACTAATTGAAGAGCCTTTTGGGAGCCGAAAGAGCCGGCACTTGGAAAGGAACGGAGCCATAAGATCCGGCTCCCTTCAAACAGCTGTAATTCCCATCACTACAAACTACAGTATTTAGAGAAATGCCTAGCTCTAGCTGCTATATGTTCACCTGCTAGTTGCTAACTTTGTCTGCTATTTGGTGCTGGGCAGGTAGTGTACAATGGGTTTGTCAGAGCTTTTGGAATGAAAAAGAGCTGCCCTCTGCAGCTGGAAGCAACGCTAATGACAGCGGTGAGAGTGAATCAAAACAGTAAAATTGCAGGCCGCAAAACCAAAACAATGAGCTTAAAGACTCTATAAACCTCCGTACAGCTGAGGGGAACTGCAGAGTTGGGTGATAATTCTCTCTGGGTTTGTCACTACGAGTGACCACTACCACATTATACATTTCATCCACTGTTAATATAAAATTTCTACTAGGTAGCCTACGATTATATAAATACTGTGAAGAGAGTACAACAAGGTGACACAATCCGAATAGTACCAGTAACTCTTTTTTTTGTTGCTGTCAAGAATTTAATTGTTTTCTCTATCCATCCATACCACACTGTTTTTAGAGAAATAGAATAGAAATAGAAATAGAATAGAATTTCTGTTTGCTTTTAAGTTACCTTTGTAGTTTTGCAAATTACAAAATGCACCTAAAAGCAGATGGGAACTTTATGTAATGATCTGCAGCTGCAGAGCTGATATTTTTCACTGGCTTTGATAACATCACTACTTGTAAACAAGTTAAAGATAGGCAAGAAGTGCTAATTAGGAAGCCTTAATGACGTAAAAAGAAAAACACTAATGACAAAAGTTATTTTTCGTTCTACCTTTTTAAAGTGTTCAAAAACTTTTCTTTTGACAATAAAATAATCATGTTATCTAGGTGAAAAATGTAGAAGGGGAACAAGGAGAAAGTTAGAGATTTTCTGTACTTCAGGAGTTTTCATGGGCATAACAAACGCTTCCATATTCACTGTTCTGTTAAAAAAGGATGCACTTCTCCAGAAGTTAATGGCACTTAATAAGCAATACTTTTCCTGACAGCTGTCTTTAACCTGAGTGATTGAGTGGAGTGAACTCCACTTTACATGCCACAGATCACGATGCATTTTGTTACAGTGTGAAAAAAATACACAGTATATTAAATTGCAAGGAAATGACTGCAAAGAAATGATGGGGGGAATGACCCAGCACCATCTGCTGTTGTTACAGATCTGTCTTCATTTTCAGGAGAGCAGTCAGCCATCACATCTATCATTGTTGGGTAGAGTTATGTCGGAGACACACAGGAGGCAGAAGCGCCGCGAAGCGCCATGCTAGGTCATTTCTCCTCCAAGCAGTAGTCTGGGTATAAGCACATTCCTCTGCTCCGTTCAACAAGCGATTCTGCTATCTTATCATAAAGCATACTTGCCAACCCTCCTGTTTTTCATTGCCCTCTCAGTTCTCCCGAATTTCTCCCAATTTATGACAAATTTGCACACCCTTTTTTCCTTATCGCTATCACAACCTGTTTCTGGCACTGTACAGTCGTGACACTGAAGAGGGCTGCTCACGTCTCGTTCTCTTCAGTGAGTGAGAGATGGAGAGAGAAATGGAATGAATTATTGAATGAAAACTGATGAATATTAGTTTATGCCACAGATTCACGCCAGAGGGGCGAATTATTCTGTATTCTGTCCTGAGAATTACAAGTATTTAACATAGGAATGCTGTTGCAGTGTACTAATTATTTTGTTATTTTCTTTAAAAGTCACGGGAATGCAGGAAACAAAGTTTCTGAAAGAATGTTTTTGAGGTCTGAAGGTTGACAAGCAGGCTATTCCATAGAGGCCTGCTCACACCAGCATTAAACACAGCAAAATCTTGTGGCTAACTGACATTTAGCAAGCAGTTAGCAGGTTTGTCAGTTTCATTTCCCCTCTTCAATAAAAGTATTGAATGAAATGATGTATAATCCCAAAAACAAAATGCCACAGGAAGTAAACAGCTCAGTACAAGGAATGTAGACTGAAGCTTAGAGAGCTATTGTGACTGACTAGCGCTAGCATATCCCAGCTGCCTGGCGTATTAGCGGTTAGCTTGCCAGCTACAGTAACAATTGGCCTTGCAAGTATAGTCACTACGTCACCAAGCTTCTAGAACCACCTATTTTGCGAAGACGTTCAGATGCATTTCGCTGCGCCACTTTTAGTATGACCAGACTACACAGCTAATGTAGTTTATTTCTCTTGTAGTATGTTCCTCCATTACAGACTCAAGGAATGTCGAGGGTGCCCAATGGCCCTGACATTGCAGTTTTAGTGATCAAGGAATTGGCTTATTGGTTGCACTCACTGGTACCATTTCAGCATTGTACACATCGTGTAGATACATTGTGCAAGTACACCGTCTAAATGCAATGTGAAGGCAGTAACACTGGCTTTACTACCTTGTTGACTTTTCTCCAGGGTAAATTAATGTAAAGCTTTCCTTGAATGAAGTGTCAAAACTTCAATGGCGGAATCAATATCAGTTTTATTTAATGTCATTCCTTACTGGCCTTGCTGAAGTCACCAAATTAGAAATGGATTAGCTGTTAGCTCTGGCAAACACACAAAGTGCTCGGCAATAATAAAACTATCATCAAGCATAGTGCTGCTTGACATTTCCCTGGTATATTTTTGCAAATTATGAGGCTGCTGTGCATTTTCAAATATTCCCAACAGTGGAACATATTCATAATATGTTTAGATTTAATGGTTTAACCTCTTTGTTCCTTGTGCTGAGGCCTGAGTTGAACTTCCACCTTGCAGAGCTGCAAACCTATGTGAAGCCAACACAGGAGGTGGCGATGCCCACACACTGCTATCCTGTTCTCAATTTTTAATTTTCTACATGAACATGACAACATTAACCTGAAGAAGACCATTTGGGGCTGAAACGCCATCAGCCATAGAATTAAAGAAGTGGGAATTAAAAAAAGCAGGGTGAGGGTATTTTTATTGTATTTTCTGTGCATTGTAACCCACCCCCTGCAAATAATTTATGGATGTGCATGTGCCTCTGATAATTGCTTGACTCAAACAATTTAACCAAATCTTGTTAAGATCTCACCACAGGTACTCTATGATTGGTTTGGCTGAATTAACATACCATGTCATAAATCAACTTCATAATAATTTCTCCAATTTTCCTTGTTGTCTTATTGGCTTTTTGCTTTGTGTCGCTGATGTCTTCTCATTTATTATTAATTTATTTGTGGATGTAAAAGTCTGGTAAAAGTATCAAAGGGTGGATTCCTTCTTTAAATGCCTTGTTGAATGGTAGCTTTTCAGGAGCTATTGGTGCACAGGAGTGCTATTCATAAACCTCTCCAGCTGGTGAGTTTAGGGATTTGAATTGGCACCCTCCTAGCCACAAACCTCCCTCATGACAATGATGATGGCGATGACGTAATTTCACACTGTCGAAAGAAATTCTGAAATATAACTGCCTGCTTGTGTCAAATATTATTCCTATGTAGACCATCTGCTGCCTTTCTGTTTTAAGAGATGTTCAAAAGGCTGAAGTGGTAAGGTTGCCATGGATCTTTCAGTGGCTGAAGATAGTGTCTGTATATCCAGACTTCTCTCCCCCACTTCTTCTCACTTTATATCTTCCTCTGATTCACAAAAATATATCACCCTGCCTAGCTAGGATGCCTTTCTCTGTTTTTGGTCACTTCCTCTTCCCTTTTCTTCCTGTGATTCTGACACACTCCTCTCCTGTGTCCTTCCTCTCACATCCATTTCCAACTTCTGCTTCTTCTTCTTCTCAGAGATCACAGCTTACCCATGAGCTTACCCAGTGGGTCAGCACCTGGTAGCTGCCATCTGTGTTGTGTGACACACACACACACACACACACACATCTTGGCATATGGTCACCGCGTGGTTTTGACAGTGTATTGTCTATTAGGCTGGCCTACACGGTCTGTAAATAACACAACACATGCATTCATAACATTGAGTTTGTATGACAGCGTAGCTGTGGGATTAAAGGGGAGCCAATCACGCAATTATTCAAGCATATGCAGTTATTACCTTTAAAGTTAAACTGAAATTAAAATAAATGTTTGCTAAGAAATCATCTGTGGTATTTGTTTTGACTTGTGTACTTATTTGGTCAAAATTGTAATTACCAAAAAGAAGAAATTTAAGTTTTACAAATTTTTGATTGGTACAATATCTTTGTGGGTGGGCATTAATAAAACTTGGTAATATCACTACAATTCCAACACCAAATGGGCAGTTAACCAGCTTGGGACTGATGTTGTTAGCCATTTAGCCATTCCTTTAGCCACACTGTGATTCTAGCACTCCCTACATTACTCCGTGGCTCAGCAAGTTACGTACGGATACATACAGAGTACTGGTTCCATATAACAGAGACAGCTAATGTTAGCTTGCCCCCCTCTAATGTGGGATGAGTGTGCAGGAGCTGCTAATGACTCAGCAGGTATTGAAACAACATGAACGGAAAGTAATGTCTTGTGGGAAATCAGTCCTAACATTAGCAAGCTAAGCTAACTACAGTAGCTTCATCCTTCAGAGTGGAAACTAGTTAGCCTAGCTTGCTAGCTTTCACTTTGCGAGTGAAATACAAACCTGAAGGAGCAGTGGGTAATATTTAGTGGCATCTAGCGGTGAAATTGCAGATTGCAACCATTTGAATACTGCTCGCCTCACCCTCCCAAGCGTGTAGGAGAAACTATCGTGGCCGTGAAATTCGGAAAAAACACGAAAGGCCCTATCTAGAGCCAGGGTTTGTATGTTCTGGGCTACTGTGGAAATGGTGGTGCAACATGGCGACCCATGGGAGGGGATCCACTCCCTCTGTTGATATCATTTAAAATCAAATCAAATTTATTTACCTGGCATGTTTAAAAACAACCGGAGTTGACCAAAGTGCTGTACAAATTACAGTCAACGCACAACACAATAATAGCAAGTAGAATGACATCAGTAGCAAAAAGGCACAAATAGTGATAAGGCACAATAATAATAAATAACAATAATAGAATACGAGGCAATATCAAAATATGTGCACAAATGTAAAACAGAAACAGAGTAAAACTTGTAAGATCAATTTCTAAAACTAAATTATTATAAAATACCTAAACCATTATGAGCATCCAAAAGCCATTGAAAATATGTACATCTTGAGATTTGTCAATGGAGGGTGAACATTTGATCGAGAGGGGAAGGCTCTTCCAAAGCTTTGGAGCTGCCACTGCAAAGGTATGATCTGACAAAAAAAACAATCAGTTCTGTCTTGTTATCATTTAACTGAAGGCAGTTTTTTTGCCATCCAGAATTTCACATCCTGGAGGCTAAGGATAGATGTGATGAAGTTGGAATCCCCCAGATTCAATGGAAGGTATATTCCAGTGAAAGACAGAGCCTAAAGGGAGCATGTACAGAGCAAATAAAATAGGCCCTAAAATGGAACCTTGAAGTAGTCCAAAAGTTATAGGAGCAGTAGAGGAGGAGAGGCTGCCAATCTGAACAGATAAAGTCCTGTCAGTTATCTAGCAGGCAAACCACTTAAGGGCAGTGCCCTGGATGCCAACTTGGTCCTTAAGATGGTTTAATAAAATAAAGTGATCAACCGTGTCAAAAGCCATGCTGAGGTCTAAAAGAAAATGGCACATTTACCACTGTCTAAAGACAACAGTAGGTCATTTGAGACTTTGAGAAGGGCAGATTCTGTTCTGTGACGAGCCCTGAAGCCTGGAATTTCTCCATGATGTTATTGTTGTCTAAATGAGACAGAAGCTGTGTGTAGTACTTTGGACAAGAATGGGAGCTGTGATGGAAATTGTTTAGTTCTGATTTGTCAAGGTTAGGCTTTTCAATAAGAGGTCGGACTATTGCATGTTTAAAACAGGACGGGATGGTTCCATTTGCAAGACTGTTATTTATAATAAGGGAAATTGTGCGACCTACCTTTAAAAAGTATGTAGGAACAATGTCCAGGGGGCAGGTGGTGGACTTTGTGTGAGAGATTGTGTCATAAATGCAGCCTTTTTTCCATTTACGTTCTGCCATGCAACATAGTTGCCTAAGAGCACGGGTGTCACTATTCAGCCATGGCTCAGATTTGGCTCAGATTTTCTGACTGTCATAGGGGCAAGATGTCTCCACAGATTGAATTAAACTTTGTGATTAATTGGTCTGTGTTGAGCTGAAGGGGTTGGGCCTTAATACAGCGGGAATTGAGAGGAGGCTCTGACGGCATAGGAGAAATTACTTGCAGTGGATGTATTTATAGAGCGGGAGTAACGAACAGGTAATTGAGTATTGGGGACGATGTGAAACAAGGTGGAGAACCTGGTACACTGATGGTCTGAGACACCTAAATTCTCCACATCCAGAGAGGCAATGGTCAGACCAAGCGTAAATACTAGGTCCAAAGTATGGCCACGGTTGTGAGTTGGGCTGGCAACATGCTGAGTAAAGTTAAGAGTCCAGAGTCCCAAGAAATTCAGCAGTGCTGGCATTCGATTGAATGTCCACATGAAAATAAAAATCCCCAGAGATTAAAAAATAATCTCTGGTTTTTAAAGTTCAAAACAACTGATGATAAAAACTCAGAGAATTCAGTTAAGAAGATGGCATTCTGTTTGGGCGGGCAATACATAGTTATACATAGGACAGGATATGTGCCACCTGTTTTAAACATAAAAACCTCAAAACTGGTGTAAACACTAGTACCAATGGAAGTGCACCAGTGACATTTTTTTTTAAATGACTGCGATACATCCACATCCAATAAACCTGGGTGAGCTAAAAAAGTCCTAATCTGGGGGACATAATTCTAAAAGCTGGCTATATTCACCAGACTCCAACCAAGTCTCAGTGAGGACCAGGAAATCTGGGAGGGTGGAGGAGATAAACTAATTTAGAATAAAAGTCTTTTATTGGACCTCTGGACCTTTAACAGCACAATGGTCCTCCCAAATGTTAAATGTTGTAAAGGGACAGATGTCTTTAATCACTAACAGTAACTAACACTATGTGGTAGAAAAGAACATCTTGTTTCAATGTTTGTAGACTGAGGGCTTTAACTTCCTCCAGTCTCCGATGTGTCACTGTTCTTATATTTGAATGAATGAAAAGTTGAGCATAAAAAGAGGAAACACCCAAAGTAGCATTTTAGAAAACCTCCTTTTCAGCCTGTATATTTAGTGAGTGAAGTCGTTGTTAATTAGAGTGGATGTTCTCCATTCTCACACACAAAGCTGTGTGTTTACAGACATCCATTTTTATGTTCAGAGGGTTTCTATTATCTTATCCAGCTTCATTACGGGCAGTTTTTCTAAATAACTCCCCAGTGCTACATATCTGATGGCGGCTCATATGACAAGAAGAAGCAAAACAGATATTTTATTTCTATGAAAATGTCACACTTTATTACTTTAATTGCACTTTTGCTTTGTCGTAGATTCCCTTACATACTCAAGCTCGTGTGTGGGTGGGTTGGGTGTGCATTCCTGGATTATCTGGGAAAATGTCACAGGAGACCGAAAGAGAAATGGAGAGGAGGAAACAGCACTGGGGTTGACATTGATCTTCCTTTTATACTGATGCATATTGCATGACTCATTCATTTGCAACAGGGCGTGTGCGAGTGTGGGTGTGCACACGTCTGCGTGTCCTGAGGTGTGTGTTCTTGTACGTTTCTTTGTGCACCCATTGTGCTTGTACGTGTGTGAGCGTTTAACCTGATTTGTAGCACAGTATTTATCCACTTTGCTTTGAGATGCTTTTTTTAATCATCTCAAGTGTCCCCTGTGAGCTTATACTGTGGCTGTGCTCCATCTTCTCCGGAAATTGGCTTACCCACATGGCTAGCTATCTTTTTCACTTTCAGTCTTGGTTTGGGAATGCAAGACTAGTGGGTACTGTGGTAATTTTAAAAAATGGATGTGCGTGACCTTAATGTTTGCTAGAAAATAAAGAAGACAAAAGTCAATAGCCTCACTATATTTAACGGGAATTTACGAAAATATCAGTGAGCTTACTTCACCGCAAAAACTCATTGGACCATTCCATATATTGATCTAAAAAGAGAAATTGATTGGTAAACCAAAGAGAGAACTGTACAGGTCATTGGCTTCCCAGCTAAATAAACCACTGTTGCTTATTAACACGACAGAGTTTGTGTAGGCTCCATCTCATACATGTGCGGAGGAAGGTGCTGTGTGAGTTGTGTAATGAGATCACTTTAAAAAAAGACAAAAAAAAAACTCAAGTAGAACAAATCTCCTCCTTTCTTTGTCTGTCATGAAGTACCCTTCTCTTTTTTGCACCTACACTCTCTCTGCATCATCTCATGCAGCAGAGGGAATGGCTCCGCTCATGGTCCTACAGCACTCTTAGCTTCTTCAGCGGTCCACCCACAGCCGCAGAGAGCAAGGTGTCATTACCACAACAGTCATTACCACTCTAGTCCTATTTGCCTGGCCAGCATATGTGTCAGATGGTGCCTCCATATGCACAGTGTGAGCAAAATTGGTGGAAAAGTTGTTTGTGAAACATGGTGGTTGTCTCATTATGGTGTGGCAATGATGGACGTGGGATATATGGTTTAAAAAGTTGCATTTTTATGAAGTTTTGCGGCAGTCGCATGATTGAAACGTCATCAACACGCCCACTCGCTCGTTGTGAATTCTGCAGACAATGACCTGCTTTATTCATACATGGGCTCAATCGGACATTTAATGTCCAGTACAACTGATTCGGACATTTGCGTTCTCACATACAGCTCCTCCGGGTAATGTCTAGATGAGTTCAGGGTTGCAATGCATGTGTGGAAGGGGCTTAACCGAGGAAACACCAGAGTTAATATGAACAGTTCCCAACCATAAACTGTAGAAGGATATGAATATCGTGCCTGCAATATCACCCATAGGTTGATAAAGGGTATGTTTTATAATCTGGAGCTGGCTTTACCATTCACAGGAAGAACATCTGAATAGTAAGGTGAAGCTAAGCTGGGGGAACCCACTGGAAACCAGCGTGATACCCAACTGTTGACCGATGAACTTTGTATCAAAAAGTCCCAAATACAACAAATATTTAAAAGAAAGGAAATACTATATGTTTTAATTTCATTTAAGGATTAATCCCAATTAAATATTATCAATGAATCAACAAAACCCTAATTCATTGATGATTTCGATAGTGACTTGATAATACAAATGTTTATTGGCACGTTAAACTAATAAAATACAACTTGTTTTCAGCTTATGAGACACGCTTATGTACAATGCTTGGCATTAATGCATTACTATGTGATAACACGTTTTGGTAATGCGTAGTGTTAGGCATTACAATTTAAAACTCAGTGAATACATTATAGTTACTAATCCCAGTGCTGCGTTACTCAATTTCAGTTTTTTTCCCGCTTTTTTATCAGCTTATTTGATGGAGGATTATTATCAGTTTGGTCTTTCATTGAGAGAGGGGTGTGGAACATGTTAGCTTGGCGCAGTGTGCGGAGGCAATTAGCGTCTTAGATGTTACATGTTATGTCATCTTAGCCACTGGTAAGCTCTACATTAAGGAATCATCTGGCTTTGTTCAGAGTTGGAAGGTGTGTGAACCCCGCAGTTTGTGAGGTGGGAATTCTGGAATACTGAGTGCAGTCACCGGGCTAATGTTAACATAGCTGTTGATGGTCAGTAAATGCTTTCAAAATGTAGGCTGGCAGTACTGTTTCTTAAATACAGAAGATGTGACATTTCAGGAGTTGTTTAAAGGCACCTTTGAAAGAGATAGGCTCAGTTATGAAATGAGCAGTTTTGGGCAGTAATGCATTAGTAATGTGATTACTTGTTAGCGATGACGAGCAATAGGAGTTATGGACATTGGATATCAGTTTGGTGTCCCTGCATGGGTTGGAGGAGTGGGGGGTTGTTAGCCTCCACCAAAGGAGGAGAAATTTGCCTCCCGGTATCTCCAAAATTGTCGTATTTATATGTTGTGTCTCGTGTCTTAGCTGGCTTGCTAACGTGGTAAGCCTACATTTATGAATCAGCTGAGTTGCTGCATGCAGAACCGGAGCTAATGTTAAGCTAGCTGCTGATGGTCAGTAAATACTTCCAAAACATAGGCTGGCTGCTTGTTAAACCACAATGTCTCATTTTACATTTCAACACGTGTTTAATACAGATAATGTGAGACGTGTGTAGAGGCTTTGGAGTCACATATGGAGCTGTGCTGAGTAATAAAAATATGTAGGCTAACAAGTAATGTAACTAATTATTTTTGATATCGAGTAATTGTAAATGTAATATGTGTTTCATTGAGTAATATGTAATGACAACACTTGCCCAACACTGCTTATGTATCATAATACAAACTTGCTTCAGTGAGTATTAATTCAGACAGTTCTTCTTTAATGCTGATTTTTATGACCCTTTTACCTGTATTTATTTAATTTTTTGTTCTGTGTACACATGTTCTTTTTCAGTCGCTATGCACTGATGCTGTTCAGTTTAGCCTTTGGCAATCTCTGTGTCTTCCAGCTACCATCTCTGTCTCATAACTGCCTCTTCCCCACCTACTCCCTCTGTTCTTTGTGATACTTCAAGTAGCTCTCATAAACAGTGCCAAGCAAGATCACTTTTGTAAATGGTCAAGAGTATTGAAACATTGACATTATTCTGTGGTTTCATATCTCATATTCAGTCCTCGTCGTTTTCACTGTCGCTTTTCATTCAGCTAGCTAGGAATCAAAGGTACCTGTGTGCCATATAATGTACACTTTTATCCAGTGATTTACAAGATGTAAACAAGAGTGGTCTGAGTGGGAATTGACCTTTGCCCCCAGGCACCATTGATGTCAAACTGCATTCATTCATTCTATTCTAGCAAGCTTTTGAATTGCAGTACTTCCCATAGTGCATAATGCTCCCTTGTTTGCTAAGACTGCGATGCTCATCATATATTAGCTACTAAGATGCAAATTAGGGTATCTTTTTACACAAAAACTGACAAACTAGTCTTTGGACTTTATAAGTATTAGCACAAGGCTAATGTATCTGTAGACTTCCTTGACAGTTTAATTGGTTAGCTAGTGGCTTGATTTAAGCTATTAGACCTCTAAAAACAATTGTTAGCAGGTGCAACTAACATAATATGTTCATTCAGAGTTTTGTGTCAAAGAACTCACCAGTTATTGCAAATGGTTACTCAGATTTGGTGGGGAAAAAAGACTCTGAGGGAGCTCGCAAAATATCCAAGCAGCAACAAGGATTCTGCCGGGAGAAGTAATTTATCCACATATCAATGACATACATGAACATTAGATAAATAACACCACAAGCATCAGATATAAGAACAGCCACTATACACACATTTGTTTCCATAACTATTTATTTATCTGCAAACTAACAAATGTGCAAAATACAGCGTTTGTGTGCTTCAGCAGGAGTCATGGGATGAGGGATACTGGTCGCAGGAGTAAACACACTAGTCTCTGCAGCCTGCAGTTCAGTGTTTTCTGTTTCATCTGAAAAACACGTTGAGAAAAAAAATATGTGTCTCACTGCGACGACATTAACAAGATATCATTTTATACGATTGATTTAGCCAACCCTTGTCTTAAGGAACACCATGATTCTACACCATTAGAGGTTGGCATTAGCATGTAGCTAAAGTTAGCTTTTGGCTGGGGTAGCAATAGCAAGATAACAGTTAGCGTTATAGCATTTATCAAGCACTTTCAACCAATCAGAAATTTTCAGTGCTGCAAGCCCCATCCCAAAAGTTCCGGTACTTCTGAAAAGTACTACCCCCCGAGCAGGGACCTTTTGGGGGGTAAAATAATTCAGACCCTGGTCCCTGCGGTGGAAATGCACTGAGTTCCTCCAAAGGTTTCTAGTCCCTGGGGAAAGTTCCTGCAGTGAAAACGCAGCTAAAGACAGAGAGAAAGCGAGTGGCCTTGTTAATCACACCTCCTTGTCAGTAAGATGGATGCAGCCAGGTTCAGCAACTCTTCAGGCTGCTTCTCCTCTCTCCATCATCTCCGGCCCTTTTCTGTCTGAAGCACCATCTCTCCCACTCTCTCTCTCCCTCTCTCACCCGCCCTCATGTTTCATCCATGAGGCCCACTTTCACTTAGCACACAAGGTAGTCGTTGACCCAGGCTCTCACTTATGGGGAGAAATGCATGCACAGGTTTGTATTATTATACTTGTGAAGAATTGTGTTGACTCTGTTCTCTGTAATGGTCATCTCCAAGAAAACTGACAATACAAAGATGATATATTGTTTTGTGCAAGTTTATCACTAGCTAAATTCACTTCATAAAACGGAAATTTGACAATTACTGTTTAACACTAGAACCGCCAGGAGTTGCTGTATACCTTAAACTGCCAACGGGTAAAATTTACCCGCTATTAGAATGCATTGATATTGTGATTATTTCTGATACATGTTGCTCAAACACACTTTGAGTAGACACTCAGCACTTTGGGTGTGCACTTCCCACAAACAGCATTTCAGGCATTTACAGAATGTTTTATTGTGTTTGCCTTCCACCTTCACAGGTCATTTTCTCCTGCGCTCCTCTGCACCTGTGAAGGTCATGTCCACGCGCTGTTGTAGTTATATTCTAAACACAGTCTGAATTTAAATGCAGCATACAATTTAGTGCATAGAGCAAGTCTAATGCCTGTTTTGCATTCATAACTCTTTTTCTCTTATCCAAATTGAAGGTTAGTCCATGACTTGACACAGCTCTATCACATACGGTAGTAGACAAAAGGTCCCAATAGAATGTTTATATAAACACGCATAATTAATAGAGGGAAAATGACTGCATTCTCTATCAGGGTCAATTTTACCCGCTGGCACTTACAGATATAAATTCCCATTTTTTTTAAATCTGGCTTTATCTTGACAAATTTTAAGAATAGGGGGTGCTACAGAACACCCTTTTAGGAAAAGTCAAAGACTGGGGGACTTGAATAATGTATTGAAACAAAGCTGCTGGTAAATTTTACCCATTGGCAGTTCTAGTGTTAATGAAAAGGATATGAACACTCAGGGATGGGCACTGTTTGGGGGTCTAATTTCGTAATTAGAGCAGTGGTTCTGGCAAAACCTCACTTACTAAAAGTGTGTACAAGGGGGAAAGTCTTGAAGCAATAAAACTCCATCAACACTTGAGTACAACTTGTTTCCGCCTTTGGTAAGTTTTCTTGATTTATAACTCTCTCAGCCTCATCATATTCAAGCTATGATACCTGAATGTTCTAGTATAGGATCCCATCTTTATCATTTGTCCTATGTTGCACCAGTCACTCAAGATGTTTATACGCAAGTGCAAAACAATATCTTTTGTATTATCTGGTATTGCATAAAATCAAGCTATTACGAGTAATATTGAAACTGTATTTGTTTTGTTCTTTGAAAAGTGACTAGGCCCAATATGAGGGGAGAAAATAACAAAACTAGTATTATAAAAGCTGTACAATGAGTTGCAGTGACTTAAAACAGTAACAGCACATATGACATACGTGTCCTTTAACCTTAAACCCTGGTCTTGATGTTTAGCTAGACGATCTGAACAGTTACAGCCTGAAAAATGTCTATATATTTATGTTTCTATCCTTGTGAGGACACACAAGAGCACACACACACACACACACACAGAAACATCCACAAACAGTCGCAGGTGTTTTTTTACTGGTCACACCACAGCTTCTCACTATTATTAACTTCCTCATTTTTTCTGTGGCAAGAATTGGTTTTGGGAATAGGTTTCTCCTAGATAGACACAAAGCAAATAAAGGTGAAAAATACACAATCTGTGTGATTTTGTCCGTGTGTGTGTGTGTTACAGAGAGAGAGAGAGAGAGAGAGACAGAGATAGGAAAGAGTTTCCGCAATATGCGATGATTGATGACTCACCAGCTGATGGACAAATGGGCTGCATGTTTTTTTTCTCATTCACAGAAATGTTGTGCTGAAAGAGAGAAAAGGGAAATAGCTGCATATATCTGTTCACCTCACCCTTCTCAATGTAATGTCTTGTGAAAGTGTGAAATCAGCCACAGGACTGGAGATAGTCATCGTGTCGTGTTGTGTGCACGTGCACAGGATGTGATAAGGAACATCACTCTGCTTTACACGGGAATATGCTGCCCTCTCTGTTAAGTGCCTGCAGTCGTAGCTGCAGGTGAGCACTGACAGATTTCACTGCCTCTTCATGTTTGTGTTCATCTGTCCGACTGGAAAACACTGTTTGTAGGCACAGTCACAACAGGTGTGAGCAAAATAACTGCCAGGCAGCATTTACAATCTACCTGACCTCTCAACAGGGATGTCCAAAGAAATACATAGATACAGTGTGTTGTTTGTTCCCAGAAAATCCTTGTTACATTTTTTATCTGTTCTTGAAGCCATTTCACTTGATATAGTGATATATGTGCTACTTGTTGGGTTTCTCTCTAGGCCATTCTATGTGAACTATGAGGCATTAAAATGGAAAGAGGGCAATATATGGCAAAGGCTTTTCATTCATAGGAGACACAAAGAAAGTCCTTTGTTGGTAACGGCAACAGACATGCATTTGCTGAATTCATGAAACAGCAACCTTTGTAGTAAAAGGCTGTCCACCCAACCACCCATCCAAAAAATGTCATTTGTGCTGTGGCTCAGATGAAAGCACCCATCATGGTTGTCTGGCCACGAGAATGTGCATTATTGCAAAGTGCTTTTTTTTTTTCAAAGCATGAAATCTGTAGAAAGAGCAACATTTTCTTCCATTGCCTTTTTGCAAAAGGAAGCAACAAAGTTTGAGGGAAATACTGTATGTATTCTGTGCGGAGAAACACTAATACTGCCCCAGTAAATATCATTGGTATATTCAATTAATATAATATACTGTATAAGCCCATGTAGGAATTTTTATTTTGTGCATCACAACAACATTTTTTAAAAGGTCAATCGTTTTTATTAATAATTGCTAGTGGCGTTAATTTTTCCAGCATCAGATTCGAGTTAGTATGTTGGCTCTAGCCATCACAGGGATTTGCTCCCATTCACCCCAAGAGCATTAATGAGGTCAGGGATGGAAATTTGGTAAAAATTCATCCCAAAGTTGTTAGATGGGGTTGAGGTCAGGGCTGTGTGCAGGCCAGTCAAGCCACACCAAGCTGAGAAGACCATTTCTTTATGGCTTTGTGCGCAGGGGACATTGTCATGTTAAAACAGGGGTGTCCACATACTGTACAGTGTAAATCAACCAATAAATCGAACTAATATCTGGCCAGAGACAGCTAGAAATTAGCCTTCTACGCGAGGTGGCCACAAACACGACTCCAAATGAATGCTAATGTTGCTCCCTAACATTAGCATTCTGTGCAACTGTTTGCTAAAACGCTGACTATAACAACTTTATAAGATGGTAATATGTCAATGTTGTTTTTACAGCTTGTTGCACTGCTCCCAAGTGGCCAGAAAAATCAATTACTGCAGGTTTAATCTATCAGCTAACTTCATTTTCAAGTTAATTTTCCATATTAGTTACTGCATTTGGTGTCTCAAAAGAAGAGATCTTCAGCCACTGAATATTATTCCAGTTACAAGAACTAATTGTGGGTTTTATGTCAATTTAACCCAGTCTCTTAACCCTAACAGATTTGTATACAATATTAAGACTTCAGTCCCTTAGAATTTTTTAAAGAATTCTCATTATTTGGTTTTTAGGATAAAGCTAGTATCTTACGATGACTTAACATGCTTTATAGTAAAGCAGCATGAACAGTTATACACTGGGGAGAGAGGTAACTGTAGTGTCAATACCAGGTGAGATTACTGACTCTTAAAATACTGTCAGGTTACTACTTTCTGTCTTTAAGGGACTTTACGATTTGCTTCAGTGCGTTGCCGTCTTGAACCTCACTGACTGAACCACAGTAACAGAGATCATTTGTAAAGAGCCTTACAAGCATTGCTCTGTTCGGTATGTCAGATAGAAGGCCAACAAATCTGAAGGACCTGCTCTTTCAAAATATATAGTGTTTGAATCAGTCTCCCTATGAAAGCTTGCCAGTGTGTTATTGATTTAGTAATGCATAAATGGTCTGTCTTCTCCCTCTCCTCCCCTCCTGCCCACTCTTGCTCTTTTTCATCTTGCAAAGGCAATTCAAATAATTCAGCTAATTATACCACAGATAGGATTGATGCAACTGAACTGGATAATGAATCCAGTTTGTCTACTTTATCAGAATATAATCGTCAACAAAGGTACTGCAAAAATAATCCGAATTTTAAAGTTGTTACCTGTCGTGTTTTTAGTTTCTATATTGTCACTACATTTACCTCTTTGTTGGAGTCTCAGTAAACACACACACCATGGTTGGAGACACTCTCTATTTGCTGCTTTTAAGAAGTGTTATTTATTGCCTGGTTGGCAATACTGTCACGCTGGACGAGACATGTTTCTATTTCCACACATCAAAATAAACAGCGTGTTCCCCCAACACGTTAGAAATAACTTTTCTTTTACTTTTATTATTAATGGATACACCTGCAGTTTGGACACAGATATATTGATCTCTTTTGAGCTGTAAGTTACTTTAAATCACAAATCTCTTTCTTTCCATTCTCTTCTTATCAATTTATATGTGGAGCATAGTGTTAGTTTAGGCAGAGCACTGAAGTCGCGCTTGCATTGGCTGATTCAACCCTGTAACAGTGTCAAAACACATGAACGTTACCTGCAAGTCTGTGATGGGATGCTAACTCTGATCACCTGCGTGGAAGTCTAACATGCTACACGCCCATCCACCACCCGACTTCCACACCCTTACTTTCCTCCTCGCTATATACAGGACATACTACTTCCTGCGCACTTCCTGCGTTGGCATGAACCGTTAGCACTGGATAAATAAATATGGACATAATACCTAGGATACTGGACTGGCTGTTTGGTATCAGCTGCTTCATTCATGCTTCACTATCAGTGGCTCATTCACCAGCTGTTTGGCTACCAGCTGACTAGTAACGTCCAATCATATTCATACAGGTGTCCAACGTGGCCATTAAAACCTGATCTTTCTAAGTACTACTTTGCCAGTACATTCTTGCCACAGCTCCATTCACCACCACACACAGCTCCTTATGTGCTAGGTTTTTTGGTATTGTTGATTTAGCTAAGATTTACTATTTATGTACGTCATTCTTAACTATTAGCTCTCTCAGCAGAATCCCTGTTGCTGCTTAGATTCTTCAAGAGCTACCTCAAAGAGCAGAGCCTTTTCTGTCAGATCTAATTGCGTAACCATTTGCTATAATTGGTCACTTCCTTGACGCAAGTGTCTCTGACTCAACTGACAAATGCTGCTAATTGGTAATTCAACCTAATTTGCCACACCTGTATAATAGTGTTCACAATTGTAATGAAGTTATTCAGAAAAGTCCTTTTCCACACATTTTTTTGTCTTCCTGCTCAATTCTGTTTGTTTGCTTTGCAGTAGTATATTAGTGAAACATTGCTGTTTTCCTCAGTTATACTATACCTGACAGCTGTGCTTTTTTTCACACATCAGAAGTATTCCCTTTTCACAGTGCAGCTAAAGGATGACAGTGGAGATTAAAGATAACGAAGGGCTTTCTGGTGACTCATCCCAGTGTGCACCCCCCGCCCCCTCCGCTGTCTCATCCACTCCCTGGTTTCTACATCGATGTTAATTTCTCTTCCCCAGTCTTCCCTAGTCATTCCTTGTATCTCCCCACATCACTCTTTTTCCCTCTACCCCCCACTCCCTCCGTCTTCTCCCCAGCCTCCCCTCATCCTCGTCTGCTCTGTCAAGCTCCCTCTTTTACCATATCCTCCCCAAGTTTGGTGGTCTGTCTACCCAGGATAAATGCTTTCAAATGGTGCAGAATGTCTCAGCACATGTTTCTCCTGGATGTTACTGTTAATGCATACAAATGGTAGTGGGGCCAGATGGCCGGTGTCTGGGCAGGGGAGGATGACACAAGGGCAACAGCATTACACGAAACCAGTAGACAGCCTTGCTTTTCCTGCAGTCAGTGAGGGTAGAGAGAGAGGAAAGAGCAACATGGGCTTTAAAAGAGCAAAGTTGAAATAAAAATACTGTAAATACAACTGCTATGAATTGAAAAAACACTTTATGTTTATAACCCACTGAATTGAAAAAAAGAGTGTGTGAAATGAGGTCTATTTCCTGAAAAGTTCGCATTTAGGAGATACAAGGTTTTCACACAAAACATTTTTTTACTAGTTTATGTACCACAGAATCAGCTTTATTGCCAAGTAGGTTAACACACACGTACAAGGAATTTGCTTTGATATTTTGGTGCAAAACAATAAACATGAAATATGAAGCAAGTACTGCAGGTCAAGAATCATACATATAAAATATAAAATTAACAATAAGATAATAAAGAATATAAAGAATATTCTAAGAAAATAATAAAGAATGTGTACAATATACAGTTTGTGCAGGGATGTGCAAAATATTTACATGGGAAAGTTTACAGTATGAGTATGCTGTACTATAAGTGGGGGGTTGGGTGGGTATAAGAGTCATTGTCAGTGGGGGTCCCGGGCCTTGTTGATGAGGCCAGTTGTAGACGGAAAGAAAGTTTTTGTGGCGTGAGGTTTTGAGGACCGCAGAAACAGTTGGTGTCCGGGGTGGGAGGGGGTCAGCCACAATCTTTCCTGCGCACCTCAGAGTCCTGGAGGCGTACAGGTCCTGGAGGGAAGGTAGATTACAGCCAATCACCTTCTCTGCAGAGCGAATGATAAAGTACGCTGCAGTCTGTCCTTGTCCTTGGCAGTGGCAGCAGCATACCAGATGGTGAGGGAGGAGGTGAGGAGGGACTCAATGATGGCGGTGTAGAAGTGCACCATTGTTGTCTTCGGCAGGTTGAATTTCTTCAGCTGCCGCAGGAAGTACATCCTCTGCTGGGCCTTCTTGGTGACTTGAGGTCCTGGGTGATGATGGTGCCCAGGAAGCGGAAGGACTCCACAGTGTCAACAGGGGAGTCACACAGGGTGATGGGGGCGGGTGGGGCTGGGTTCTTCCAGTAATCCACAACCATCTCCACTGACTTAAGAGCGTTGTGGCTAGCTGGTGTGAATAAAAAAATAAAAGGAATCTCTGCAGTCTGTGCTCCCTGCCTCTATTATGCACGCTTGGCTAGCTTGCTTGTCCACATCATAGACTGCCAGACCGGCAAGCCAAAATAAGGGCGAAACACCATGTTATTCCAAAACACACCCAAAAACTTGGGAGTGTTGAAAACAGCTTTTGTACTATTATTACCTCAGTAGCAGTTCATAACAAGTAATAAAAGTTTGTCAGCCACTGTAACTTTTAACAAGCCACCTGCCTTCTCCTCTGCATATTTCAATCAATGAAAATTAAGAGGAGCTGAGCAGTGAGCCAGTACAGCTAGAAAACTAATCACAACTATTTCTTTCTCCCTCTCCAAGACACTCAGTATTACATAGAAACCAAAATGCCCTGTAAAAAAATACTATTTTCTGTCACTCTCAATGAGCAGTGATTAACTATTTTGCATGCTCCTACGCATTTCATTTATTTCTGGTTAGATGTTTTGCATAGATTTGATTATTTCATTTATAAGACAATTATAGATACACGCAGCAAGACAGCAATTTGACATCCAGGCTACAATCATCAATGTACTCATGGTGAAAAAAGTTTATTTAAACGTTTTAGTGGAATTCTGGGTAGAGAGTTCAATCTGAAACTATTTATCCTCACAGCAAGTCTTCTGGTACGTCAGCACAAAATAAGGAAGAGAGAAACAGACGTGAAAAAATCAATCTTGCTCAACTTTGCCACCTCAGCCAAGCGTAAAAACCTTTTGGTTTTTGTGATATTTCGACTTTTCTTGAATTTGCAGCATTTCTACTCGGGTGTTTAAAACAGGTGGATGGAAATGCACTTCATGACACATTAGTTGTGAAGAAACTCAAATTTCTCACAAGGCTAAGTGGTGAGTTTAATTTCGTATCTCTAAGTGTTTGTTATTAGAGGTGGTGACTTGAAGTCTTTTACTTCCATTACTTGTCTTCTTCTTCTGTCCATATGCACGCTCCCTCTCTCTTGCTTCCCAGGCATGTGCACACTTTCTGTTTCTCTCCCTCTGTCTGTCTGTCTCTCTCGCCATCAACAAGAAATAAGAGGGTAAAAAAACTGTCAAATGCAGCGCCTCCAATTTTGAAAGGTTTCAGACACTGTTAGTCATTTGGGCCTAGACTGCACTGATGTGCGAAAAAGGGTTATTTAGGAGAAGGCAGTTTTAGCAGGAAGAAAGAAACTTAAAACATCAGGTCAATAACCCAATAACTGGAGCCAAATTACAATACACACAAATGTTATACCTTGGTCTCCTTTGCAGTCGTGAGACTGCCAGGATGCTGAAGAGTAACTCCTCTGTATCGCAGCTGGTAGAGACTAACAGATGAAATAGATAGGGTTAGGGATAGTTCGGCTGCCGAGGTTCTGTATTAAATTATAAATGAACAACCAAACATCCAATTTATTCCTCATCGTGGATCAATTTCTGTTATGGAAATGTTGACGGTGAAGGCCACAGAAAAGCAGATTACAAAAAATCCTTCTGGCAAAACCTAGATTGAGGCTTCACATTGAAAAATGCCGTTGTACTGTAGCCTAAATTAATTCATTTACAGCTTGTCTGTACTAAATCTCAATACCCTTTTCCTATATCGTCACTGTCCTATAAAAGCCATGTACTTTTTTCATAAACTAAGAAAGCAAATTTTTCATATAATTTGCTCATCCCATGTAGGAATATTTAAAGGTGCTATTGATAACACTGATAACATTTAGCCACTAGATGACGCACTCCCCCTCCCCCCTTCCATTACATTCCAGTGGTTGCCATTTCGTTGCACAGCCTGCATATTTCATGGTCGAGTGGAGTGAGACTCAGACAGACTCAGTCATGTCAAGTGATGAATCTTTCGTGATAAAGTAATGAATTCATTTTGCAACATATAACTAGCTATACATTAGCTATAGATTTAGGTTGTGCGGTGGTGTTTCATGTAACGTTATCTATGGTATTCTAAGGATATGGTTAGCTAGCTTTAGGTAACATTTAGCTTGTCATCAAAGTGTCCACTCAGTGTCCAACATTTTTTCCCCACTGGCCCACTTGGCCAGTAGATCAGAGTTTTTCTGGCCCCTTGTATATTTCCACTGGCCCGGCAGCCAAAACATTTAAATAACCCTTTTTCCCCCATCATTTAATAATTATAGGGGCTATATATTGCAACACTTACTGAACAATGACATTTCTATCATCCTTACACTATAAGATATTAGGTAAATATTTACATTTTAATCCAATCAAAGAGTACAATACATTGTAGGGATGCTATTAAAACCCACAGCGCTCGACATTAGACAGCTACAGTAAAAGTTGACGTTAGCTAGTGTTAGTGTTAGCGTAGTGTTGACCTGACATTAGTTGAAAGGTTTTCTTGCTGAAAACAAATGATGGACCAGTGACTGGTCAATCAACTTGCCCTGCATAAACTTGTACTAGCCCCAGGCCTTCGTTATAACGTTACATTGTTTAAGGGAACTACAACATTAAGTTAGGTAACTGGACGCAACCATCATTAATGCTAACGTAGCTCCTCAGGGGCTGAAGCTTTTTTGCTACAGGGTTCTGGTTTAGAACATCAGCTACATGACAAAAAAGTGTAAATGCAAAATATCACCTCTCCGCATTTACAATACCAAAACAGAGAAAAACACATTTGGGCCACTTAGCCAACAACTTTCTCACTCTGTACAGCCAACCAACTCTCCATTATGTTGGGCTGATGACAGCTATGGCTAAATTGGTTGTAAATCTGCTGTTGGAGTGCTTGCCAGGTGCCTCATTATATTGGCAGTGGCTCCCATTCATTGCTAAATGCATTCTCTCCCGGTGAGGGATGATGAGGGCGAGAGATGAGGCGATTTTTCTCCATCATCCTGTCATGATATCCAGAGGAACCCGCAGGAGGGGCTGTCCTAGAAGCTGCATTCCTGCTGTAACTGTCCTTCCCATGGCTGAACAATATCAGTCATGTCCCCTGAAATGCCATGGACCTCCCCTGGGTGTCAGTCATGTTGTGAGAGTGAGTAAGCATTGATTTACCTGATGGCCCTCCAAAGTATTCATCTACAGGTGACATTTCAGAAAATGGCCTTTTTATGGGGTTTTGTGTCAGTCTATTTCCTCCTTCATCTTCATTTTCTCTTCCACTATTGATCTGTTTTTATCTTATTCTTATCAGAGGTCAATAAGGCCATCAGGAAATCGATGTTCTGGTTAAATAAGATTACATTTTCCTTAAAGTTCCTGAGTGATACCTGCTGACAACACAGATGTCCGATACACAAATCAGGGCCATGAGGGAAGAGAGCTGTTGATGAAAGTCTAACTCTCTCTCTCTCTCTCACTTACACACACACACACACACACACACACACACACAGGCAGTTTTGTGGTGGTGATGTGAAGTGTCAAACTTTACGCATACTTATTTGATAAAGCAGCACTGATTTTTTATAAATAATAAATAAATAATATGTTGTCAAATATTTTCTCTCACAGATTTATACACAATAAAAAATGTCATGAAAGGTATTGATAGTAGTTGTTGGTATTTAAGGAGAAGCTGTGCTAAGCAAGATTTTGTGTCAAAGTGTATCGGTCTAAATCACACATTACAACAGCAATCGGGAGGATCTCGCCAGTCCTCACAGGAAGCTACGACTCAAAACTCCGCAGCAAAATGCTTATCTTGCTGCTGCTGGACTTCACAACAACTGGACCTGATGCAAAAATATTTTTAAACTGCAACCCGCCAGCTGCTGAGAAAAAAAAATTTGGTTTAATGTGTGTTGACCTGATGTTTCATGGTTTGTGGGTGATGAAGTCTTCGAACATTCACAAAAGTCCTGTTGCCACTAGATGGAGCCAAATAGCAGTGTGGCTTTCAATTCAGGGTGGAAAATTCCCCCTAGAACAGAATTCACATTTGTACGTCTGTATTATACTATGGCCATGGAAAACACTTGCTTCTGATTGGCTGGCAGGTGTCCACTAAAAGCATTCATCAAGACATCTCAAACATAGCTCCAGTCAGTTTTAAAACCACTCTAAATCTGCACTCATGGCAGCCCAGCGTACTACATTATTAAAGGAACTGACACTTAAAACAAAGATACTCACTCTGCCAGTCAAACAGACTTTTTATATATAAAAAAAAACATATCACAGGTTTTTGTTTTGTTGTTTTACAGTTCAGTAAAAACATGTTATGTAGCAGTTTTCTTTTTTTCCTAAAGACCCATGAGCTAAATGTGGGCATTTTGTTTACAGTGCGCTATTTTAGAGCTAATGCTAGCATTGACATTACATTACGTACCTTGTGGGTTAGGCTATCTTAACTCTAAAAAAGCTAACGTTAACATCAAAGAACTGCAGATAATTATTGTAGTCTGTAGCTATCAAGGTTATTAACTAGCAATCGTTTGACATAATGCTATGCTTTCTCTCTCTCTCACACACACACACACACACACAATCAGGAAGCAGCATATAGCACCACTACAACATCGTAGAAAAAGTTTCAGTCGTAGTCATCTGGACACTGTTTTCAGAATCAAGACGTTTCGGGTCCCATCCGGAAGTCATTCTCAATTGAGAAAATGGTCTGAGAAATTTAAGATACACAGAGTAGCTTAAATGTAGAGGGACTACACCGTCCCACCACTACAACAGTTAAAATAAGTAATGCTTCCAAAAAAGGCTGAGTGGTAGGGGAAAAATCGGATTTAACATTCACAATCAAGACACATACTTGTAGGTTAAAATCTTAATTGGTCTCATCAAAGATATGTTGTATATTTTATTAAGTTAAAGCAAGACTATAAATAAATGATTGAACAAATAAATAATTGAAAAAATCATGTGGCTCATCAAGGTAAAAAACTATTCTATGCTGTATATTGAGAGGAGGATATTCATTTCATATTTTTATCTAAAGTATGCAATGTGTTGGACTGTAACATAACCCCTTGTCTCACACTCAGCAACTGAGTGTGAGAACTGATTGAGGTAGCACACAGTACTGGTTGAAATATTTTTCACAATCTACAGCCCAAATCTTGTCCCTCTGTGACTCTCTGTGTTGCTTTTATTTGATGATTGCGCTACAGTTCACAAGCTACTCTCAGCTTGGCACTCCAAAATGGTAAATTTACAGAGTGGATGGGTGTTAAAGAAAGCACCAGGTGTGTTATCTAGCTCAAATAATAGATGTTAGCTTCTAGTGGACTCCAGATGTATATATATATTTGAATTGTTCGGGTATTTCCACCTGATGCACAGGGCTATACTGGAACAACAAGTAGAACTGCTTCCATGGCAGCTCTTTGTGGTGCCTTTACAGGATGGACCTCTGTCGTTTGCCACCGACTGCAAAAGAATTTGTCAATATACCAAATATGTCATGATTTTATCTTAACAATTGAACTACTTTTGTGAGATTCATTATATTTTATTTTATAAATGTTTATAGGCACAAACTCAATTTGCATTATTGTCAGGACTACCTGATTAACAATCTGCACAATACTTTTCATGTTTAAGGCAGGATGTGACTGACCAATAGAAGAGCAGCAGAGCCACACCTTACAGAATCCCCACCCCTACAACACTTGTCCAACTCACATTGTATATTTTGGAATGATAATAATTTTGGGTTGCATTGTTGGATGGTTTTCAAATCCACATTTCTTTACGTTTTTATTAATGGACAAAATTAGCTCCCTAGGTTGTCTTAGTGATTAAAGGAATAGCTCAGCATTCTGGGAAATATGCTTATTTGGTTTCTTACCGAGACTGAAATTAGACGATCTCTGTCAAACTCCGTCTGTGCATTCACTACGGGGCTGGAGTCAAGATGTAGTTAGCCTAGCTTAGCATAAAGACGGGAAGCAGGAGGAAACAGCTATCATGGCTCTGTCCAAAAGTGAAAAGGCATAGCTGCCAATACACTTGTTATGACATATTAGACATATTAGCAAAACTTGCTAGTTACACATCCTAGCAGACACAAAGCAACATTAGCATTTATTCTGCCCAACTAACAAATGTAAGTCCAACATTTACTTTCCTCACTCTGTATGGGTTCCCATTAACTCCTGAGGAAAATCTCTGGCTATTTAGCTGCTAACTTTGTCTGTCTGCCGTTGGGTGCTGTGCAGGTAGTACAGTGGTTTATATTTTCATTTTTAGTCTTTTTTACTGAAAACAGCTGCAGCTTAAAAGTTGAATAATGCTGTGAGAGTGAACCAAAACACTACACCCATAAAAAAACATAAAACCAAAAACATGAGCTGAAAGAGGCTAAAACGCTCCGTAGAGCTGAGAGAAACTGCAGCGGCAGGTGATAATTCTCAGTGGGTTTGTCACTACAAGCGCCCCCTTTTACATTTCACTTAATTATTTTATCCATTGTTATTACATTTTTTTTAGTTCAGCTTTAAAGCACAGACATGAGATTGATTTCTATCTTCTTATTTCACTCTTGGACAGAAATCAAACACATTTCCTGTTGAGTTTTTCCTTTAAATGATGAAATTCTTTTTCAGGGTGTATTTTCCCTTCAAACCTTCAGACTTGTCCATCATAAAAATGCATAAGTATCTTTTATCATGCTGGAAAGGCAATAGCACACCATCATATGGCACTAAATCTCAGCCTTCAGATCAAGGATACACTGACAATTAAAGTAATAACACACTCATGGAAATTGTTATACAATAAAAGTGTAATAAATTAGAGGTTGTCCATCATACATGAGGTGGACATCGCTGACCGAACCATGTCCAGTTTTTAATAAAAGGCTGATGGTCTGCTACAGTGTTGTGTGTTCTCAGCCCTGTTTAATAAATATGACGCCAAAGTGCGCATCTCTCCCTGTTTCCCTCTTCCCAAGACAAAAGCTCAAACAGTAATAACGACTCCATTTCTCCATGCTATCTGCTCATATCGGAAGTACTGTACAGGTCAGCCTGCGTCGAAGACAGTGGTGATGATGGTGAGTGGTGATGATGGTGAGGCTCTCTGGCAGGTCCACTGTGACCCGCTGTCTGCTCCATAATAGCATCATCAGCCTGTTTTGTTGCAAAGGGGCATACAGAGTCTACACCTCTTAGACAGCTTTTATTATACAAACTATTCTTGTCCATGGCATACGTGTGTAGGCACATACACAACACTCAAAAGGCGGTGACACAAAAGCATCTGATATTGTTTTCTGTCTTTCTGCAGGTTTCTTCTTCTTCTTTTGGGCCCATGAAATCATGTTACAGCTCAATTTCCTTGCTTTATAGTTTCTGAAGTGCTTGGCTATATCTTCTCATGTCTTCATAGAAACCAACAGGAAGTGCAATTAAAGGTAAGGCTCTTAACTCCTCAAGTATTTCCTGCACTTCACTTCTGGTTGCCTAAGGAAACCAGCACTCTTCAGTCGAGGAGGAAGATGTAAACAAACGCAGCAGGCTGAAACACACCCTTTCCTTCCTTTTACCAACCACTTCTCTGAGCCCACTTTCTCCTGGAAAAGACCAAAGACACTGAAGCACCACTTGGTACCATAAAGGTTCAGAGCAGAGAGAAATGAACAGGTGCACATCCTTGAACAGGTGCGCTAAGAGTACATTTAAAAAGCTGAATGTGACGTACCTCTTTCATGTAAAAATGTATGAAACTCAGATCGAGCTGTCTCTCAAACATAATACAGTATCGTCTGCCATCTCCAACACTATGACAAAACCATTCATCCATTTAAAAGAAATGACAGAGCCTAGGCCAATGTCCTATTAAATGTCCAAATTTAAACCTCTAATGTCATATCTTGAACACTACTTTTCCAATTTTTGTCAAGTCTTAGAGGAACTTTGGATACTGATTTCTGGATCAGTTAAGTTCACTGATAGGAAGTGACATTCAAAGAGGCACAGTTTTTTTGTAGAGTATTGGCTTAGACAGTGGCGGAGTGGCAATTAGATGGATTTGGTAAAATCCCAGTGGACTGCTACCATTTTAAGCCAGCACTGACAATACTGAGCCTTGCTGCAAGCTCAGCTGACAGACCCTGGGTGCTCACACTGTCTCTACATTCATTTTTAGTCTTTATGCTAGGATAAGCTAACCGTCTGCTGTAGCTTCATATTGAACGGACAACAATGAGAGTGGTATCGATCTTCTCATCTAACTTGTAACCTCTGCTGTGTGCCTGACTGCTGACCAGGTGAGAGGACAGCTGATGAAACTCCACTCAAACAAGGCTGCAGGCCCTGATGCCGTTTGCCACGGGGTGCTAAAAGCCTGTGCCCCCCAGCTATGTGGAGTCCTTCAACATGTCTTCAACCTGAGCCTGAGTCTTCAAAGGGTCCCTGTTCTGTGGAAGACATCTTGCCTCGTTCCTGTGCCGAAGACGCCGCGTCCCAGTGGCTCCAAGGACTACAGACCGGTGGCACTGACCTCCCACATAATGAAGACCCTGGAGAGACTGGTGCTGGAACAGCTGCGGCCCATGGTCAGACCCCTCCTGGACCCCCTTCAGTTCGCCTACCAGCCCCGGCTGGGAGTTGAGGACGCCATCATCTTCCTGCTGAACCGCATCTACACCCAACGCTGAGGATGTTTTATGAGTCTGTGGTGGCCAGTGCTATCCTGTATGCTGTTGCATGCTGGGGCAGCAGGTTAAGGGTAGCGGACGCTAACAGGCTCAACAAACTGGTGGAGCTGGACTCTCAGTCAGTGGTGTCAGAGAGGAGGATGCTGGCCAAACTACATGCCATCTTGGACAGTGTCTCCCACCCACTCCATGACATGCTGGTCAAACAAAGGAGTACCTTCAGCGAAAGACTCATCCCCCCAAAATGCACCACAGAGCGCCACAGGAAGTCCTTCCTGCCTGTGGCCATCAAACTCTTTAACTCTCCCCTCTAAGTGTCAGTCTGTATGAGCCTAAGTCACTAAAATGGACACTGGATCATTAACATCACTGCAATACTTGAAATAATTGTGCAATATTCTCTGTTTAATACTCCTGTGCAATATACTCTGTTTTCAGTTTAAAATTCCCTATTTATTGATATTTATTCATACTTCTTTTGCTGCTGTGCAATATCCACCGTCTCAAAATCCTCTTAATAAGCTACACTTAACTTGACAGTACTCATTATTGCACTATAATGTGCTTTGACATGATAGTGAGCAGCTTTAACGTAAGAGTTTCCCCTCGGGGATCAATAAAGTATTTCTGATTCTGATTCTGATAACTCCAAAAGAAAGCGAATAACTGGATTTCCCACAATGTCCAACTATTCCTGAAAGTGAGACCCACTCCGCCACTGGGTTCAAAGTTTTCCCATACCCAAAGAAATTAAAATGCTGTCTTTCCCCCAGTTAATGTGAGTCATTGTGTTCACTGTATTTGAAACCCTGGATGTCCTTCAGAGGTCTTTGACTATAGCCCTAAACTCTGATTAACATACAAAATCCCTGAAATCATTAGCCAGCCCCCAAAACACACCACTTTGTCTTTTAAATTTAAATAGTGCCGATGAATGTGTTTGAACATCCTACCATCTTTGTCTCGTCCGTCTCTTAGGAATAGACTTTCTGTATCTCTGAAGTGTAACATACGTAAGCTGCTTTTGCTAGTAGAGAATCTCTTTTGACGCCTTTATCTCTAAATCGCTCTAGCACTTTAACAGAAATGTTATTTTTAGCAGTTTAGTTTGCTTTTCTCGAAAAGGCCAATGGATTTTGGAGGCCAAATTGAAGACGAGCAAGAGCAGAAAAATTCTGTTTCCTGTTGTGATCTTAACAGTAACAGTTCCAACTTGGATTTCTAGTGTTTTTACAGCAGTTCTCTCTCATACACACACACAAAACCTACTTGTCGGATGCACACACTTAAATATAAATCCCATCTTTCTGTCATCTATTTGCAGTTCAAGGCCAGGAGACATTACTCAATTATGCTGAAATGATGTAATAGAGTCCAATGAAACTGCACACTTAAACCTTACCCCTACTTTGGAGTGAGATGTCCTCAAACAGCACTTCCATAAATAAACAATATTACGCCAACAGTTTTAATAGGAGTGGGCAGGAGCAGTTGGATTAAAGTGCAGAGGGGCGAAGGGAGCCAAAGTAATGTGATTAAATGCAATTAAGAAAGTAGTTGGATCAGACAAGCAATCAGTCAAACTAACCAAATCACAAAGATGTTGGTGTTGGTCAGCACTTTTTTTTATTTTTTTTATTGTTGTACATACAGTATTTCTCATTGAATAAATAATTGCAATGTGCAAAATATACATTAATTACCTAAAAAATAAGGCCTGAGCATCATACAGTGAGATTTTTACAGAAGCCTTATATCATCAAGGATTGTCTTAACATGCTCTGGAAAAACAGCGTCACACAATAACAATACTTCATTCAGTCAGTGCACAGCACCTTTGACATGCTACATAACAGTTTTACCTGAAATCCAGCAAGAAAAGAGATGTTTTCAGGGAATAAGAGGGTTATTTGGATTTTTTTTTTTTTTTTAAATGTTATCTTCAGCAAATAAATATAAATATAAAATAATAAATATCTGCTGTCTCTTGATTCACTCCAAGAAATAATCTGAAAAGGGAACATACAGAGGCTTTGACAGAAGGCTTTCAAGGGCTGTGAGCTGACAGCTGTTGAAATTTAAAAGCGTCATCTTCGCCTGGGTGTTACACCTATGACTCAGTTTGATATTATACAGAAAGGAGGGCAAGCCAGGGACAATGACAATGACGACATCTACTGGCTGTGTTGGAGAGCTGCAGTCATTAATTCAGTGCACGAGTACACACAGTAAACTTTTCAAATGGTGATTAATCATCGAATCATGCTGTTAGTAGCACTTGTAGGAAAGATACCTTTGGTGGGAGTCCAACTAATATACATACAGTCCAGTTGATGCATAAATAACAAAAATAAATAAATAAATGACAGAAGCTTGTTTTTTCCGTGAAATTAAACACTAAACCTGCCAGAGTCCCACTTGGATCACTGAACAGGAAAATGTGCCCAAGCATGGGTCACCAGACTGGATAGACATGTCAACGAAACAGAGAATATAATCAGATTACACAATAAACAAGCACTGTTATCTATCCAGTGCAGAGGTGTTGAATTATTGTGGGTAATCCTTACATGCAATACAAATGATTACCCACTCCACTGCAAACACCTCTATTATTGTCAAACCTTCAGAGAGTTTGAGCGGATATGAATTCGAGTTACGCGGCTACATTTGAGGAAAATGATCCCCTTGACTGCTTCCTTGATATTGGAACCACACATTAGGGTTTAACACGTGAACTTAGCACAGGTCTCACACTGAAGGGCTAAACCACGCTTCAGTCAGGAAGAGTACACGCTTTTTATCTGTTAACCACCTCTTCAGACTCTTTCTTGCGCTGCTGTACTTGACTGCCTCTGGGATCAGTAAAGTCTTATCTTAAATCCATAAAGGTACAGTAATTCAAAATAATCAAAACTGTGGCATTAGGTCATGTTTATGATAAAAAATAAATAAATAGAATAACGATAAGCAAAAACAGCTGATTGAGTTAATAAAAGTGAATTGTTTTCTGAAGATCTGGGAATGTTTCTCTTCAACTGATAATGGTAATGCCAAAAACACTGCTTTTTTTTCTGATTAAGCAGGGTGTACTGAATGAAAGGGAAATGGGACAGATTTAAAAGTGTTGCACAGTAGTCCTCCCAGTATTCTACCGTCACTGGAGATTAAGTGGACATTTGTATGCAGCATGCGGAAAGGCAACTTCATAATCAGCTTACAGTTATGCTACGAGAGAGCCTTCTTGTAGACAAAAGATCATCACTGTTCGGCACTGATGACAACGCCTTGGATTCACCTATGGAGTAATCTATCTAACACTGAAAGCACATAAAGAGGCCACAAAGGCAGTGCCTGTTTAATTTCCACTTGTACTGGACGATGCCAAATTTCAGTCCCCATTCTTATGGTCAGGGTCAGGATCTTGCGTTAGGGTAGTGAAGGAGCAGGCTGGTAGTGCTCCTTAATGGGCTCATCCACCTGCATGTCTGGCCTCTCCTTCACTCCATTCATTCGATCAAACTCTGCAGTAATCTCAGCCAGCGTCTTACCCTTAGTCTCTGGTAAGGTGAGCCCCAAAAACACAGCGGACACCAAACACACGGCCAAGAACGGAAGGAAGCAGAAGTTCCCCAGGCTGCTGACGATGAAGGGGAACAGCATTCCCACCAAGAACAGGTTGATCCACATAAGCGAGCCAGCGACCATGTACGCTGCCGGCCGAGCCGCCTGGTCAAAGATCTCAGCTGGTAAGATCCCCGTCACCCCTGCTGGGCCCAAACCGAAGCTGAGGATGTAGGCGAACACACATGCCATGCTGAGGTAGGGCATCCCAGCCACCCCACGGCTCTGGAGGGTGAGAGTTACAGTGAAGACTACAGACCAGCAAGACATGAGACTGTACCCTACCACGAGAAGGTACCTGCGGCCCACACGTTCAATCAGAAGATTGCTCAGTATAGAAGCAGTTAGCTCAGATGCCCCCGTGCCGATGGTGACGTACTGGATTTTCTCTGGAGGGATCCCTGCTTTGAGAAAGATGTAGGACGCATAGAAGTAGATGGAGTCATTGCCGCAGAGCATCATAGCACTACTGGCAGCCATGACTGTTCTGAGCTGGGATCGTAGGTCAGGATCCTTAAACAGGGAACAGGGTGTCTGGGCAGAAGCTGCAGATCCAGATTTTAAGGCTGTGGATTCTTGCTGCTGCTGCTCCTGAAGCATCTCCTCCATCTCCAAGACAGGAGCCTCCCCACCACGAAGCCTTCCAAGCGCCCGGACACATGCTTCCTGGTCTCCCCGGTCAATGAGAAGGTATCTGGGGCTTTCGGGGAACCAGGGTAAGGTAAGGAGCTGGATCAACCCCGGCAAAGCGTTACTAGCTAGTAAGTAGGGCCAAAGAGGCTCTGTGCCCAGCAGCCCAGTGAGTCCCACAACCTGACCCAAGAAGATCCCAAATGCAGTGAAAACAGCAGAAGAAAAAGCCACAGCACCTCGAAGGTGTTTGGGGGCGCTTTCCCCAAAGTACATAGGCTGGACGTTCATGCTGACTCCTGAGTTCACCCCCACCAGAAAGCGAGCAAAGATGATCATCTCAAATGATTTCGCCACCCTGCACGTTAGCACAATCACAGCACCAGCAAACAGGAAGGAATTGTTCAGAAGCAGCGAGTTCTTCCTACCAAAGCAGACTGCCAGAGGCCCTGCTAGCAGGGCTCCTAGCAAACCGCCCAGTGAGAAGGCTGACACGATAAGAGTCCACACTAGGGTCACCTGAGGGGTGTCCAAGCCGATCCCCCAGCGCTCCATGTAGGTATCATTAATGAAGCCCTGGATGTAGCTGGTAGGAGCGTTGATGATTGAGATGTTGTAGCCATACTGGAAGGTGCCTCCAATGGCAGCAGAGCATACAGTCAAAGCAAGGGTCAGGGCACTTCCTGAGGGTTTGCTGGTTTCTTCTGGCTCAGTATCGTCTGTGGAGTTCATTTGAAGCCCAGCTGTCCCAGAGGAAAAGCAAAGTGTGTGTCCTTCCCTCTGTGTCCTACAGCACTTAAATCCTTACTAAACACTACAGTTAGCTCTAGCTAGATTTAGCTAAAGAGATAACTTTCTCGTTTCATAAAATATGGCATATGTGTCTTTGGTCTTCTGTAACCACGCTAATGTCCTTGCTTTGAAAAGAAGGTAAAATGATATTATACTGTTAAAACCGTTTTCACTTCCGTATTAGTAATTTCCTTAGTTTAAACTGTCAGGCAAATGCCTGCCATTCATGAATTTTGCTTCATTGACCCAGCAGCCACAACAACCAAGCAAACTGCATCACATGGTCGTCCTAAGCCAACAGAAAAGTTCGAAAGGTAATATAATTGTACACTGCTACAGTGTCTCTGCGTTCAACTATTATCATTAAGCTTCTACCTAACTAGCCGAAATAGGAAAAATCACCCTGGCAGCCCTGGCTAAGGGAATAAGATGTCCAATTCTACCGCATGTCTCCGCCTGTGTACGCACAGGCAGATGATTGGTTTACGTCAAGCTAAAACATTACGTCATCTCTGTGCGACCATTATTGTCGCAAGTTGGAAAGATGTAAGTAAACGCTACCATTTTCATTAGCGTTTCTTAACTGAAAAATATCTATGTATGACCAATAAATAGCAACGCAATAACGTTGGAGTCGTAATAAGTACAGTATCTTGTTTTTAAACACGTATTTAAATATCAGCACAACACAATAAGCCAATATTAGCTCACTAGCTAATGCTAACAAGGGCAAGTGTGCGAGCTAACTAACGTTAATATTACTCTTTAAACGTATTTATGCCGCTCCAAATGGATCGACTGTAGTCACTCACATCATTTGTGTGTTGAGGAACCACTTGAATAAAATGTATAGCTGTATAGTCGAAATAAGTTATGACAGCAGTGTATTTTCAGTGCGAAGTGATTTTCGTTTCATCTCTCCTTTTTATTTTTAGTTATGGATTAGTTATTTTCAGTTTCAGTGGACACTGAAATGAGTCTTCTTCAGTGACAGTCTTCATACACGATCATTTAAAAAAATTAAACCCAAAAAATGTACATCTGACATTTTATTTATTGCTCACTTCATAAATGCTGGTATTTTTGCATTATCACTATCGCACACAGATACCTATGTATTTATATCTTAGATAGCAACATGCAAGTTTACCTAGTCAACAGTCAGTTTGGAAGTTTTGATGTTACTGTTTGCAAACAGCAGATACAATAGATAACTACACATCTATTTTTCCATGTTGTAAAAGTGTAAAAACTGTAAAAGTGTCGTCCAGTGCCTTAAATCCTGACTTTTAAATGCTTTCTTCTCCTCCAACAGGGCGCCTTCCCCAACAAAGAGGAAGGAGGATGACAAGAGTAAACAGCGAGGTAAGGAGAAGTCAGGAGCCTCGAAAGAAGGAGCTGACAAAGGCCGGGGCAGAGACAAGAACCGCACGCGACGCAATGCTTCCAGTGGGAGCAGCAGGTCAGAGGCCGCTCTCATAAAATAACACTACATGCTGTCATGTTCCAACTTCCTTGTTCCCTGTCCCCTGCATATCGATACATTTTTCATTGGATGAAAAGGAAATGTTAAGCAATTGCAACAATTGTTCTCTGTTTGTCAATATCCAGCTGCTCTGTACTGTGTTGTATGTTCTGACTTTGACATAGTCACAGGAGTGTTTATCCTTCTCATTTACTTTGGGTAGTGGAAGATAAACAGTTACAAGTTCACGCTACAAACTGGTTCAGCCTCTTCTTTCCATCCTAAAATCTGCTCTTGTTTAGGTCCAGCTCCAGCTCCAGCAGCAGCTCAGGCTCCAGCTCAGGCTCCTCCAGTGGCTCCAGCTCCTCTGCCTCCAGCCACTCGGGCTCATCGAGCTCCCGCTCCTCATCGTCCTCCTCCTCATCCTCCTCGCCGAGCCCCAGCCGCCAGCGCCACAACAACAGACGACGCTCACGCTCAAAGTACGGAAGTCACTGCGAAATTTTGTATTAAATTAAGCAAGCAGTGAATCTTATTTTTTATGTATAACTGAGGAATGTCTGAATCTCTTACACCGCACTCATGGAACACTAGTCCACTCATTCAGGACTAAAATATAAAAACTAAAATGCAAATGTCACTCTAGGTCAAAATCAGCAAAGAAGGATGACAGGGACAGACGACGTAGGAGCCCCACACCCAAACCCACCAAGGTCTACCTGGGCCGGCTGACTAGAAATGTCATCAAGGTGAATGTTTAACCACACTATATACCTCCACTTTTTTTTTTAAATTATTATTATGTTGGGATCACATATATTCAGGAACATCATAACATGTAAAGTATATTTAACATAATGAAAAGTAATAGACCAACTTCTCAGGCACAGCACAGAACTGTTTGCAGTTTTGCTAGGAGATTGTTTGTAGTGCAGATTTGACTAGAATATTTGAAAATGACAGTGCACCACCAGTAACTGACCAGTCCAGAATAAGATTATGACATTGTGTCAGAATACACTATGAGCAGTCTTTTATGCCCTCAAAGCCTGTTTTGTCTTGGCAGCCCAAAATCTTGCTCCGCATATCTTGAACAATGACGACTTGTTACAAAAAAACAATACCCGAAATTAAGGTAATACTTTGAATAAGATGCTTTCATTGCTTGCAGTAACCTCACTTCCCCATTATTTCCCCATTATAGTATTTGAATTTAGTGTATGAAATTGAAAAGGTTTGAAGTTTGGCTTTACACTGGAAATCTACCTGAAGCTGTTCTCATATGGTATAAATTCCCATTATACTAGTAGCTGAAATGTATTCCACTTACAGTAAAAAGAGACAGAATAAGGATCCCCCCTTCATATAAATGTGTCTAGATGTAGTGGTAAATTTCAAAATGCTCTCCGTTGTACCTTCTTGAAGGAACACATTCAGGAGATCTTCTCCACCTATGGTAAGATCAAGATGATTGACATGCCCATGAACCGCGTCCACCCTCACCTGTCCAAAGGCTACGCCTACGTGGAGTTTGAGACACCCGAGGAGGCAGAGAAGGCCCTGAAACACATGGACGGAGGTAAGAGGATGTGGAGGAACATGAACGTGGAACAGATTGCTTAACAGCCATATTGTGTTAGCGCGATTAATAAGATGGATGCATGATTGTATAATGCAATGTAGATGAGACTTGAGGCTGACAGACTGCTCAGTGATGAGCATGTTTGTGGCACTTATACTAATGTCTCAAATTAATGTACTCGTTTTTAATTATGTTACAATGCCAAACCTTATTCAATATCCTTGATTGCCTGGGCTTTTTTTTCTTTCAGGTCAGATCGACGGTCAGGAGATCACAGTCACAGCTGTGCTGACTCCCACAGTGCGCCCTCCCCCCCGCAGGCTGTCCCCTCCCCGCAGGATGCCTCCTCCACCACCAATGTGGCGACGTACTCCACCTCGAATGAGGAGAAGGTAAGCAGCATGTGACGAGTACCGGTGCTGGAAATGGTGCAGCAATGCTTGGTTTGGGAAACAAATAATGCAGATTATGCCTGATACTTTATTCTGCACTACAGTCTCTTACACATTTTCTATATTATAGATATATATATATATTTGAACGCCATAGCTATTTTTGTTTTTGTTTTTTACTCTTGATTTTCTGATCATTTTCTGTCTTTCACCGTCACTCTTTTTCTGCCTTTTTTTCTTACTCAATCTTGCTTTCGTTCTTTCTTTCTCTTCTAGGTCTCGGTCTCCACGGCGACGCTCTCCAGTACGTCGCAGGTCTCGATCGCCCGGCCGCCGCCGTCACCGGTCGCGCTCTAGTTCCAACTCCTCCCGCTAGTGATGAAGACGCCCCTCCCCCTCCCCAGTGGATCTGCTCCTCTGCTGTGTCCTTGTGATCATCAGTGTGACCAAACAAACGTGAAAGAAATATTAACACAGCACTTGAGTGATGAGAACATAGACACCAAAATCTTTACTGTATCCCTGAGTGAATTATTATGTTTTATGTTAACATTATAGCATGCACGATATTAAACAAGACAAGAGCATTATGTTAAAACTGAGGAAATGAGCTAAAGCAGCTCTAAAGCTAAATGGTAAGTTCTCCTAAACACTATGTGACTATAGCAGTTTTGTGGTGGAAACTGATTTAAAATCATAGCAAATGACTGTTTGTAACTAGCTAGAACTATTTTACATGTTGCCATAAGAAAGTGAAAGTAATGGAGACATTACTGTGTAGTGGATGAATATGAAGTTTCACAACCTTTCCTACTTTACTACACAATGCAGTTCTGAAACTTCCTACACCCACTTTCAATGAGGGGTAGAGGTTCTTTGTTGAGAATAATTAAGGTTATGACTTCAGGAAACTGGCAACCGAAAAACTGCTTTGGCACTGCTATTGGTCCACTCATGTTTAGGATGCATCTGTGTTTCATGTACACCCAGGCCATTTGGCTGCAACACTAATATGGAGTCGATATTTAATTCTTAAAAAATGTATTGCTCCAGAAGCCATGTAATAAACCCCATAGACAGTTGCCAAGTTTCAATCCTAATGTATGTAAACAAATTCCCAGATAATCAGCAAAGAATGAATGCACATATCCATCTGCTACTGTTGCGAATATCAGGAGTTGGTTCATCGAGATAAACAGCTAATTCTCTAGTCCGGTTCCATTAAACCATTGCAGAAGAAGAGGGCGCAACGAGCTGAGGCAATTAAAAGAGTAGCAGTTAAACGGCAAATAAACGAAAACACGATGTAGAAAACATGATAGAAATACATATTTATGTTTGTTTCATGTTCATTTGAGGAAGGCTATAGTCTCCTTATCGGTCCAGACAGATCGGATGTTTTCGTCTGCCACTATTTTAGTGGATGTTTAAGTCTCATTCTTAATGTACGTCATGATTA
Organism: Siniperca chuatsi; assembly: GCF_020085105.1. NCBI lineage: Eukaryota > Metazoa > Chordata > Actinopteri > Centrarchiformes > Sinipercidae > Siniperca > Siniperca chuatsi. The sequence goes on from NC_058061.1 coordinate 18,878,084, forward strand.
AGCCACTAAATCTGTTTCCGTTGGACTTTATCGCATTTTGCTTTTATCAATACGTCTCAGCCAAACGTAAAAACTTTTTTGCGATATTTTGACCTTTTTCAAAATTTGGGCGTTACATATGTTTTCATATGCGCAAATTGAACATGTGCATAAAAACAGGTGAATGGAAATGCACTTAAATGTGTTACAGTCACCTGCCATCATATATTTACGTCACGTTAGCATAGATCACATGATTGATTGTAGTGTCTGTGTTCTCATCACTGAACCAGTAAGTTGCCTAATGACTTTAAAATAATCCTACAGTTCAATATGGCAATCAATGTTCTCTGAAATCCATTTTTAGCGCTGTCCAGTGTAATCAGTTATTATTAATGAGTTACAGATTTTAAATGGTGCTACTGGTCATAATTTAGGTTTAAATCAGTACTGTGTTTTAAAACCATCTCTTCTGTAACCCTCCTCTTCATTTGTTACAGTAAATCAAATACACAGGCAGCTATACAAGTGAGTCACAATATCTGCAATACCAGTTAACAGTATGTGTCTGCTTCAACCGAAGTCTGAAAATGACAGTCATTATTACATTGTCTGTACATAGAGGTCAGAGGGTTATTACGAGAATTACTGATGTGTCAGGAATTTCTGTTCATCTTTTCCACCTGATTGTTATGTGTCACACTGTGATCATCTAATCCAGACAATTGTGGTTTTAGTTTTGCAAGCGGGAGTCCCCTTGTTCTCCTCAACGGTGGACTGATGCAACCTGCTCAACTTTGTGTGTGTGTGTTTTTTTGGTTTTTTTTTTGTTTTTTTTTCCACAAATCTTATTTTGTATAGCTGGCTGTGTGTGGTTCAACTTATGGCTTGACAATAAAGTTAATGGTTTGAACTGTAAAACACATTTTTGTCTGTCAGTGATTCAAATATATTACATTATTATTCAAGTATTAGGGAGGAACAACCAGTCACAGGGTGTCACATCTGGTGTTGCTCTTTCTGTAGAATGAGCACTGAGAGGGGGGGTGTCTCCTCATATTGGCTGCATTTGTACCAAAGATTTTTCCTCTGGGAAGTCAGAGCCTCCTCTGTGACTGACGAGTGTTGGAGCAGTTTGTGTTCAGAATCAGACACCAACATTTACTATCACCAGATCTCTACTGTGCAGAGGACACACTGTCGATCGCGGACCCAGGATGCATTTCTCCATTATCTTTGAAATGTCTGTTATGTGTGTAACCGTGCTGCTTTTCCTTCCTGTACAAGGTGAGTGTGGCTTTGAATACAAGTCTAAGTGACATGGCAAATACTGTATTACTGTGTTAAAGAACACATTGAATTCAAAACAAACTGCTGCAGTAAACACAGCTGATGGGAGTCTTAATCACTCCAAGTCTATTACTGTCTATGTGTTTTCCATTGTAGGGCAACTTCAGAATGCCACGCAGAAAACCCCGATGTTAATGCCAGTCGCTCCCTCCTGCTGTGTGAAAGTCTCAATGGCCCACATTGAGGAAACTGTCTGTAAATGCTTTGAACAGAAGGAGGACAGATTTGGTAATTGTAAAGTACACGCATACATGTAAGTAAAAGCTCACACACAAGCTTCATTTTCTGTCTGCGTTCGTGTTGTGGTGTGTCAGATAGTGGCCACTGCAAAGCTAATCAGGAGCAGACAAACCAGCAATAATGTGGAGAAAGCAGCCGTCTGGACCTTTGGCACAAACCAAATAAAACATCTGTATTATCCAGTAACTTATTACATTCAGTTTCAATTTTATTTATATAGTGCCAGTTTATAACAGAAGTTATCTCATTGCACTTTTCCTGTACTCTTTATAATATTATTTACAGAGACCCAGCAAGAGCAAGCACCGTGGCGACAGTGGCAAGGGCAAACTTCCAGCACCTCTGATGCTCATGTTATATCTCATTTGTTTAAACCATACAAAAATCAAAATGGAAAAACACCAAGTCGAGGTGTTTACGGGGAGTTACGCGCTGTAACAATTTCTTGACGAACGACACCAGAGCATCGACATCCCAAAGTTTTGTCGTCACCGTGTTGTTCTTCAACAATTGTGACACTGCCTAACTTCCCCTAAAATCGCAAAATGTTGTTTCTATTTCTGTTAATGTACATGTTTCCCAAAATGTCCTACCATTCTTTTAATGCTACTGTAGCTGTTTTTACAGCTTAGGGCACATTAGTTATATATGAAAAAAAAAAAAAAAGTTTTTTTGTTTTTAAATTTTTGGTCTCTTATCTGTCTTTTCCACCCTATAGTTTTATCACTGAGAGTGACAAACAGTTTTGTGTGGACCCAACTGCCAGCTGGCTCCCTGAAAGACTCCGGAAGTTAGAGAAAGTAAGTCTAGAGAACACGCTCTTACACTGAAATTTAAAGCTGAAAGAAACGTATCAAGGGAATCTTGCTTGTGATGTTTTTTGTGGTTTTATATTCATGTTTTCTCTGCCCAAGGACAATACTTTTAATGATAATAACATATTATGAGGTGCGGTTAAAGAGAACATACCCAACCTCCCAACTAGGAACTCTGAATTTTTGAAAGTTTTATTTTGCAGATTAAATGGAGGACATTTAAATTCCTGTTTCTCTCCACAGAAAGGAATAATTTGCAAAATCCTGTGAAAGTCCTTCAACAGCCAAGATGACGATGATGCCTCATGACATCCTCTGCAGAAATCTTTACACTGACACTGTTTTCTTTTCATTCTTTCTTTCTAATAATTTAAATCAAATTATCAATTTTCTCTGTTTGTGCACATTTAAAGATGTTAGTAATGTCTTTGTAAGAATCTGTATTGTCTTCTAACCTAATAAAGATAGTTTTGAACATTGTTGTCTTGGTGCCGTTGGTGCATGATATACTGTATTTACAGTTTGTATCAGAGGACATGGAGCCTTGAAAATCTGCAAAGAAAAATACTTCCAGTTTTTGAGTGACATCTGAGCGTTGAGAGACAGCCAATTCAATAAACTACCACGTTGCATCCTTTTCACAATGTCCATATTTGCTTTTTATTAGCAGCGTGGCTCTAGAGATGGCAATGTCGGTCAGGCCACCATTTTGGTCCAGACAGCAATATCTCAACAACTATGGGATGGACTGCCATGAAATGTTGTACATACATTTAAGATCCCCAGGAGAGGACGACTACTGAGTTTGGTAAAGCTATGGCTTTTCCTCTAGCCCCATCATGAGGTTGTCATTTTTGTTTTTTAGTGAAATATCAACATCAATACAATATATTGGATGGATTGCCATTAAATTTGCTATAGATATTCATGGTCCGCAGAGGATGAATCCTAATGACTTGGGTGCTCCCCTGACTTTTCCTTCAGAGCCGCCATGAGTTTTACATTTGTGGGTTTGAGTGAAATGTCTCAACCACTATTGGACGGATTGCCATGAAATTTGTCCACACGTTCATGCCCCCCCCCACAGGATGAATTGTAATTACTTTTTTGGATCCTTATCTTTACATCCAGCGCCATCATCAGGTCAAAATTTCAATTTGTCTAAAGCTTTACTTTACTACAAATACCGCAAAACTAATAACATTCCCATCAGCCTCAGCTGTACTTTGTGTTTAGTGTTAATTAGCAAATGTTAGCACGCTAACACTCTAAACTGAGGTGTTAAACATGGTAAACATTATACCTGCTAAACATCAGCATGTAAACATTGTCACTTTGAGCATCTTAGCATTCTGACATTAGCATTCAGCTTAAAGCCCCGCTGTGCCTAAGTACAGGTGTACTTGGCCGTTGGACTTTTGGAAGAGTGTGATGCGAAGACGTGTCTGTGTGAGTTGAAAATATTTCAGCTTGTGCTTATCCTGGGCTTTACGAATCTGCTTCATAAATGTAGAGAGATGTGAGGAAAAAAGAAGAGAGACTGGAGGGAAATATAAGTACAAACCTGACCTTCTGGTGAGCTGAAATAGAGTTAATGTCTATCGCTTGGGGCAAATAAACACGGCCCAGTGGTCAAATTCACGCAAATAAACACAAGGTGAAACTTTGCTTCAGTTTCTGTCTGAACACACTAGTGCATGGGGATGTACTGGGGTAGTCAAAAATGCAAACATATCATGAAAACTGATTTGAACTTTGAAGTAATTCATCACCGCTGTTCCTCCTGCAATGCAACACTTTTCAATCACTTTCCAGAGTTGGGTTCTGAAAAACTTTGATCCACTAAACCAAAACGTTTCTGCCTCCACTTGACGGATATTTTCCCTCATGCAGTCTCAGTAATGTAACTAATGTTAGTCTGTGTGTTTGTGCTGCATTTTAGGGCATCCTCAGTGTCCCAGGCTGACGCCCAGCGGTCCAGGGCCTATCATTCCCCCTGCTGTATGACAGCCTTAAAGGCCCACACTGAAGAACCCATTGTTTCCTGCTTTGAACAGAATGAAACCACATTTCCACATTGTAAAATACAATTGTGTAAGGAAAAGTATTAACTTCAGTGGTGGAATGTGACTAAGTACATTTACTCAAGCAAGTTACTGTACTTAAGTACATTTTTGAGGTACTTGTACTTTACATGAGTATTTCCATTTTATGCTTCTTTATACTTCTACTCCCATACATTTTGAAGCCAATATTGTACTTTTTACTGCGCTACATTTATTTGACATTAGTTCCTAGTTACCTTGCATATTCAGATTCAGATTATGGATTAAGCTACCCAGCAGTATATAAAGTAGTTGAAATTAGCCCCACCTTTACCAGCTACAACACTGGTGACATTTGCACATTAATGCATCACTAATTACAATCCAGTGAAAAGGGCCATTCTGCATAATGAGTATTTTACTTTTTGTACTTTAAGTATATTTTGATGCTAATATTTTTGTACTTTTACTTAAGTAAGACTTTGAATGCAGGACTTTCACTTGTAACCGTGTATTTTTTACACTGCGGTATTTCTACTTTTACTTAAGTACAAGATCTGAGTACTTCTTCCACTACCGATTAACTCTAACACAAGCCTCATTCTTTGTCTGTGTTCGGGGTGTGGCGTGTCAGACAACGTGTCATGCAAAGCTAATCATGAGCAGACAAACCAGGAATAACGTGAAGGAGAGAGAGCTTCGGCACAAACACTGCAGCAACTGTTATTTAAACAGATTAAAGAGAAGTTGGTTTCTTTTAACATTAACTATGAATATGAAGCAGTTTATAGCTGCCTAAACTTTTTAGGTTAAGTAGCATAAACTTAAAGCTGCATTTTACATTAACAATCGATCAAATCATTGTGATGAACTCATGTTTTGAGAGAGAATTATCACCTCGCTGTACAGTTCCCCTCAGCTCTGCAGAGCTTTATAGCTTCTTTTAGCTCATTGTTTTGGTTTTCTGGCCCGTAACTTAACTGTTTTGGTTTAGTCTCAGCGCTCTCATCAACCTTGTTTCCAGCCGCAGCTGCTGTTTTCAGAGAAAACAGCAGATAAACTCACAGTACATTACCTGCCCAAACAGCACACAGACAACATAGCTGAGCATTCAGCAGCTAAAGAGTGCAATATTTTCCTCCGGAGTGTGAGACCAAAACAGAGCTAAAAGGAGAGTGAATGAGGGATCCAGAAACACAACTCAAAATGAATGCTAAATGAAATGTCTGCTGGATGTGTAAATAGGCACCTGTTTGCTAACATATTCACCACAACAACGTTACAATAATGATCTAACAATTTTGTGTTTACAGCTTGTTCCGCAGCCTTGAATGGGGAAATGTGAATTCCTTTGACGTGGGACCTTTAATTTTCCACAGATGAACCTAACTTGTTTTTCTCCACAGAGGGATTTGTGGGATGAGGGATTTACCGCCTCTGAGAGCCAAAATGAAGATGAAGATGATGCATCATGATCCTCCAAGCCGAAATCCTCACATTTACACATGGTTTTTGCTTTAAAATTCTTACTTTACAACTCAGATTTTTAATTTTCAACTAAATTGTCTGTTTACTTTGTTTTTAATACATATACAATATTAACAATATTAACTATGTCTTTGTAGGACTCTTTAAACTAAAATAAGAATTTTGACCAAGTCTTACATATGCAGTCTTGGTGCCATTGGTACATAGACATACATTTACACAAACCTTGCAAATCTGCGCAGGATTTTCACATGAAGAAAAATATAATAAAGCCTTAATGATTAGAAAAATAAATGTCTAGACCCTTAATTTACTAGCAGTTTTAACATTTTCAAAGTCTTTTTTGCTGTATCATGCCTTGAAGCATAGGTCTGGTGATATTCTATATTTTTCTTATGATGAGTAAATCCCATGAAAAGACCTAAACCAACAGTGAATTGATCCTACTAACAAGTATTTTCTGTGCAGCCAAAACCTGAAATGGCATACGCCTCTGTGCTGTAGAGCTCTGACGTTACTGTTTAAATTATTTAAAACACGTAAGTGAGACACACCGTTGCACTGGGTGCCATGTTCCTTCATTACATTACAACACAGGCATTGTGGTTTATTTTGAGTCCACACACACACACAGTCCTGAGACCTTGGACCTTTCAAGTCATTGGAAGATCCTGTGTGGTGTCCTGGAGTTATTTATATGATAGGCGGGTTAGTAAACGCCTCCGAGTTCAAGATGAGTCATCAAAAATATTGTAACGTTTTACGACAAGAAAATGTAATTTTCATTTCACTGTCTTTGATGAACAAAATAATAAAAGTGAAATGCAATACCAATAATTGGCCAGCAGATGTCGCCATTTGACTATAAACTGCTTTGAAATAATGAACACATTTGCAACACAACTGCTTCATAGTGATTCAGTGTTTCAGGTCGCTGTTCCTCAGGAGCTAGAGCCCTACTGCATCTACTCTCTCAATCCTTCAAAATAAGAAAAGCAAATGCATGCTTAGTGTTGAGCTTCCAGCAGCTGAGAACAATAAATCAATCTAAAGTCAATTTACACACGCCATTTACTTTAATAAAAAAGATTTATTGACGTGCCAAAACAGCATCTCCATATATTATACATTTTATGTTATGTACACGAAGGGTTGATAAATTAGTTTGTACTCTGTAACCTCAAACTAAGGCCACAATGCAAACCATAATGTCCTCTTGCAGGCCCGCATTCTGAAAGTCCTTGAGGCCATTCTCCTCAGCTTCACACTCACATATGCTTCTGGGGGACTTGTGTTGTCAGGGTTTAGTTTCTCTGTCTGCCTGGCTGGGAGGAGGATCCATCAGGTCCTTGAATCCCAGTTTCTCCAGAGGCTCCTTGGCCATCAGCTGACTGGAAAACACAAGATAACGAGGAAATGATCCAGCAGCGCTGATGAAAAATGACAATTCTTGTTTAAAAGTACATCTACAGGTCACCAGATGTAAGGATCATGAGAAGTGTAGGCTGAGTTTTTAAATCACGTTTCTTACTGGTCCATGCGGCACTCCAGGTAGCCTTTGGACTGCAGTCGGCACTTGGAGTTGTCGAAGCTGTTGTCTCTTAGGCATTTCATAAACGTCTCCTTGAAGGCTTTACACTCTCCTGAAATTATAATAAGGCAAAACCAGCCACAGAGGTTTATGCTCAGATCTGTCACAGCTTGTCATATATTTGAAAATGTCCAATGTATTTGTTACTATTGCAATGGTCATTGATTATTCCCTACGTGTATATGATACTAATTTGTTCTATTATTGGTATTATCTTGGTTGTAACCACACAAGACGAAGACACACCCGAGTCAGTCTGACCCACTTCGAGCTCCTAATATTGTGCTTTACTTAATGTAATAACAGGAGCAGTGTTGGGAGTCCTTTGGGAGATGCAATTGACAGTTGTAGTTTGTTGGACTATGTGTGACTTCACACAGGTTGTCAAGTTAGGAAACAGTAGCATGTCGAGTCACAGAGCTGAGCATCCGTTTTTCCAAACAATAAAAACACGTCCTGCTGTTCTGGTATTTCCAGAATCCTCAAACACTCTTCGAACCATCTGGATGAAAAATATATATTCTGTCTGCTGCATGATACAAAAGATTTCTGACGTGTTTCCTGTCAAGGTTTGTCTCCCTGCATCGAACACACATTATTTTGCACGAACATATAAAAGTATAAAATACCACCAATTCGAACGGACTGAACCAATAAGAAATCGCGTTAATTTCTCTAGATGTAGCGAGCTACAGGAAGTCGAGAGGGTCAGTTTTTATCGCTCAGTGTCCTTAGTTGTCCTGTATTCTCTCGTCGAAGAACAGCGGGATGTTTCCAGAGACAGCAGACTGCAGTGTCTGCCCCTGCTTCAACTCACAAAGTTAAAAAAATAAATAACTCGAACATATAAATGTCGCGAAACATACAGGCGGTGTGTCGTGAGCTCAGAATGCGTGTAAACTACAGTGTTATTCCACCGTGTGTGTGTTATCTTACCGAAATGATCCAGAGGGAACGAGCCTTTGTCAGGAGGCCGGGGTTTAAAAGTCTTCGACCCGAAGTTCATAGCAGTGGACATGTTTGTCTCAGGTTAAAGGGCCTGTTTTAAAAAATCTGGGACTCCTCTGTGCAATACGAAAACAACAGCAACAGCCACCGTGGTGACCCTGCTGTCGCGTAAATATGACGTTTTTGTTTCGCGAACAGACATTAGTAGTCGATTGAATCGCATTGATGATCGATGGGATTAGCGATTAAATCCCAATAATTTTACAAAGAAACCACAAATCGCCATCAAAAATGCATCGCAACAGTTCAGTCGGGTTTCATTTTGTTCTTTATATATGCACAATATAACCTAATATAATACTATATAATATAATACTCTGGGAATATCATATTATGAAAATGCTTACTGTGAAATGCAACCCTATAGTTGAAAAGCACAAAATAAAAGTAGTAATGCAGGAAAATAACAAAAACAACAACATACAAGAACAATATTACACTACTGATATGTTTTGGTCCAGGCTACGGCCTACAAATTAACACCACTTAGAAGTTTTAGCACGATGCGCAATTAAATGTGTTCTGGTTGTCCACCGCTGGATGTCTCACTTTCATAAAATATATGGAGGGGAGAGAAGACAGCGAGGGTGGAGGAGGAGGAGGTGGTGATGGTAACATATAGGCTTGATTGTTATGCAGTGAGACTCGGTAACAGAGCTATCAGAGAGAGAGAGAGAGGGAGGGAGAGAGAGAGGGAGATAGAGAGGGAGAGAGAGAGAGAGAGAGAGAGAGAGAGAGAGAGGTTTCCTCTAGCATCGGCTCGGACCGTCCAGTCTCTCTTCTCCACTTCAGATTGGAGGTGACAGGTGACCGGGCAGTCCGTCTGCGTGTCTGTCGGATGTTCTTGGGCAGGCTTCTTCCCACCGCGGCGAGGCTGGACGGATAAACTCACCATGGCGCTAGAACCGGAGGGGAACAACCGGCTCCTGCAAGACGTGCTGGCGAGACCGGGCAACGAAACGTGCGCGGACTGCGGCAATCCAGGTAAGCCGGGTTTCTGGTGCAGGCAGTGCATGTAGTCTACCGTAAACTGCTGTGCACGAGGTGGGGAAACGAGCCAAGGGGTGCTTCAAAACCCAACAAGTCTGAGTGAATTGGGTCCAGATGGCAAAGGCCTGGCAGGACACATGCACCTGAATACACCCTTTTTTGCAGGTAGGCTATAATAAGGCCTAACAGACTGTACTCTGGACTTTGTCTGAGCCATAAACACATAAAACACTCCTGTGTGTGGCTGTCATGGTGTGTGAGGGTGTAAAGACATGTCAACTGTCCCCTCCATAGCTATTACTGTTGTTACTGATGTGTGTGTGTGTGTGTGTGTGTGTGCTGGTGTGGTGTCCTCATGTTCTCCACTGTCAGCAACCTCCACACAGCTTGCTCAGTAATTACTGGTGTGTGCGTTTTTTTTTTGCCTCACATGTTTGTTTCTCCATTTAGGCGGCACTCGTTTCACCTGTTATTCTCTATGAAGCAGCCTCATCCCTTTCTTCATCTCTCCATCCTCTCCCTCTCCATCCTCTCCCCATGCATTCCCCCTTTAAGCCGCTCTCTTCCTCCTCCCCCTCCTTTCCTCTCACTGAAATGGCAGCAAACCAGTGAGTGGCCACAGAGGCTCCAGTACGGGCTGTACGCCCAGTGTTTGGAGGCCAGCCCGCTCAGGATGCCTGTTCCTTGGCCCTGGATACGGCTCCTCTGAGGACTGGCTGTAGTGGAGCAGCTTTTGGAGCCAGAGAGGCGCTCTTGCAAATTTAGATAGCTTTGTCTGAGCGGTGGACACTTGAAGAGGGCTTTCATTTTGACCAGAGGGTGTTATCTTGCAGTGATATAAGCAGAGAAATGGCTCTCGTTGGGGTTGGTGTTGTATGTGTGTGTTGACTTTAAAGTATCTGAAATTCTTATGTGGCCTTTTGCATTTCAGTACCACCAACTTACATAACGCCACCCAGCCTATAGCTAGCTCATAAAAGCTTGTACGTAATCTGGTGTAAACGCTCTGTCTAAAGCATGGTTTTATCTGCTGATTTTCAGCCATGCATAGCTCTAGCGACGGCGATGTCAGTCTGTCGGTCAGTCTGTCCGCCACTTTGGTCCAGGCTGAAATATCTCAACAGCTACTGGATGGATTGCCATGAAATCTGTTAAAGACGTTCATGATTCCCGCTGACTTTGGTGATCCCCTCACTTTTCCTCTAGGGCCACGTGTAGGTTAATGTTTTTACCTATCCTGTGAAATATCTCAACGTCTACATCATGGCTTGGCACAAAATATTGACATTCATGGTTCCCAGAGGATGAATCCTAATGACTGACGAGTGAAGTGTCTCCACAACAATTGGATGGATTGCTATGAACTTTGGTACAGATATTCATCTTCCCGACAGGATGAATTGTAATCCCTTCATGTTTGCTCTACTGCATCATCAGGTCAAAAAAAAAAAAAAAATACCTGCAAACCTAATTACATTCCCATCAGCCTCAGCTGTACTTTGTTTTTAGTGCTAATTAGCCACTACTGTGCAAGTACAGCCTCACAGGCATGCAGGCTCTTAGTCTTGTTTCGGGAAAATTGGCACAATTACTGATACACATGTAGCCTTATTTGACCCTTGGGATACATTTTTTGATGTAGTTTCCCCAAACAGTTTGGCAATGATTCATAATGCCGGGAGGAAACATTGGCTCTGATTGTTCCCCTGCTGAGTTTTGCGTGGCAGATATGCCACATTCACCTTCGCAATCATTACATAATCAAATTTAGCCTTAGTGAAGCGAAGTTTGTACAGATGTTCTTTGTTGTGCAGCAGTTGCCGAATAGTCAGAGAAGCTGGTAATTGCAGGGTGACTGATTGATCACAGTTAGGAAAATCTCAGCTGGTGAAGTGACACATATATGCTCTGTTATCCCTCAACAAGTGCTGAGATTCCCTCGAACAAGGCACTTCAAACACAGCTGCTAGTGATGCTACTTAGTGGTCAGCAGTGTAACTTTGGTTGAATCCAACAACTGCTTTTTTTCCCATATTTTGCATTCGAACAGCACAGATGAAAAGCGTTAGGATAGCCATCCATCAGCCAAACCGTTATCTTTCTCCCCCTCCTTTGCTACCAGATCAGGCATTCCCAGGCTCATAATTCATATCTCATAATGGTCAAGATATGAATTATTGATGCTGGTTCGGCGGCTCCTTCCCAGATGGGGACGGGATCTTATCTCAGTGGCTTTTTCAGAAAAACATCACAGTTTCATTACAGCTCAAAACACCACAAATCATCTCAACAGAGCAAAGAAAACAGACATGTAGTGTACTGGAGTCGATGTGAGCTAATACTGAGGACGTAAGGAGGATAGTTAAGTAGGATGTAACAGGTAGTGTAGCCCTATAGATATATACCCTAGGCTGATAGATAAGCCAACTAGATAAATGATTGATAAATAATGGATGTTAGCATTGTCATGTCTTTTCACTTACTCTTGGATTACTTATTTATTGGGCATTTCCAAATGTCAGTTTATACAAGTCTTCTAGTTGCCTTTAATTGAGGCTAATGCCAGTTACTGTTGCTTGTAATCTGATTACATTACCCAAATTACATGTAATCAGTTACTGCCCTACTTTGTTAATCAAATCATGGAGGTTCATTATTTAAAGTGACTGTGTGCAAATGATTGCTAAATCAGAATCCGAATCAGCTTTATTGGCCAATATAATATAAAAACACCATAAAATGTCTGTATACAAGTCAACTGTTCTGGGTCTATAGATGATTAACGGCGTCGCAAACAGAGAAAAAACTAAATTCTTCCAGACAAAACTATGTTTTTTTCCCCCTGTACCTTTGCTTTTTTCATACTATTATTACATACTATGTATTATACTTTATACTTTTATTTGCCTCTTTTTGAGGCGCTCACAACTCATAGACATGCAACCTGTTTCATGGCTTTGTATTAAGGTTTTACAAGCAAAAGGTTTGGAACCACAGCCGTAGTCCTGTCTCTACTAAAAGACTACTAAGACTACACCTACATTAAACCCTCTAATTTGTAAAACTCGGTTTTCCTGTGAGCCTTTCCAGGTCGTTTTCATAAAGAACTCCACCCACAGTGAAATACCTGAACAACAGAAAAACGGCTCAGTCTCTTTTTCTTCAACAACCAAACTGCGCTTCACAGCCAACATCTGGAAAGGAGAGACTGGCTGACCAAACTGTTATTTTATGATCACGACATCATCTGACTAAATCAATATAAATACAGTTTAATGAGAAAAGCTGTGTGATCGACTATATTGGCATTTAAATTTACTTTCAGTACCCTCCAGTTCTCTGTGGTCACCTACTGTATACTGTGTTGTAATACGACTGAATTCACAATTTAGTTGTTCCCTTTTACATATTCTTCTGTTTCTAGTGTCATACAACTGAACGAGTATGAAATAATGATTTAATTGCAGCCCATAGACACCACCTGTTAACCAGCAGTCGATTCCAGTTCCATGAGTGAAAGTTAGAGGCGACAGAACGTAACTTCGCTGCCACACAGCCCAAATTCAGTCAGATACATCAATTATAAAATGTTTACTTCCCAGTCAAAAGCATCACAGACGTTTTGCATAGCTAGAAAAGCAATGGAAAGCTGAGGACCTCCAATATATCACATGAAATCCCTCTATTGTATTTGCAGGCTGACAGAGTAAACACAACAGTGACCTGGCAGTCCTCCCTCACCCCTGTCTGATCTCCCCATCACAAATACAGCATCCACTAAGCAGACAGAAATCCTGCTGTAATTGGTCTGAAAAAGCGGCAGCACTGCGTGTGCATTTTTTATGCTTAGTCATTCTTACTCTGCCCTTCCTTACCTTTTCCCCTCCTATCTTTTCTCTGCTCAGATGAGACCGCTGCGAGGCTGAGCTGGGAGCTTATACGGCAGGGTCCTCTGTAGCTCAGCAGCGCTGTGCTTCTGCCCTTCGCTAAGGACACACAAACGAGTTATTCCCCCCCCAGAGAGAAGCCTCAGCAGGCCTCTGAGGTGTGAGGAAGGTGTTTGTTGAACAGCAAAAACAGCAGGAACTATGATGAGATAGGAGGGGGTTTAGACTCCTATGGCAGCCCGCTCATGGCTTTCCAGACTATTTTTCAATGGGTTGGTTTTTTTTAGGGAAAGTTGGAGAAAACAAAAACTTCTCTGCATTTCTCGTTGCAACTCAGTGTCATGATAAAAACTGGTGTGAATAAGTGAGATATAGCCCTAGCCAATTAAAGCATTGGTAATGTGTTTGCTGTGAAAACTGAGGCTTTTTATTCTGAGGGTCCTACCTTTACACATATGGTTTAGGTTTTTTCATATGCCATTTATTAAGAAAATTCTATGTAAACTTTCATTTGTAGGCATACGTCTCCCAGCCAGAGCACACCTGCAGCATTCAACCTTTGTGACCTCCCCATGCGGTAAATGGACAGATACACGTCATGCTTAAAGCTAGCATTTTATACCATTGCTGTCCACTTTATTCCTATCCCTGTGATACCTTCCGTGAATCCTGGGTGCGACTTCCGGTTGCTCCTTTCACTGAACCAGCGCCTGCAAGAGTTAGCAGTATGCTACAGGCGTCTTCCCTTTTCTTAGAGCTTTTTTAGGACATAAATAATGTAGGAATCACAGCCTGTAACACCTTAAACACGATGCTGTGATCATACCTCTGCCTTCTACTACAGGGGGATGGGAGGACGAGAGTAGTAGCTTATAATGACTGTGCTGTACACCTCTATGAATATGACTTTAGTCAGCTGGTAGCCAAGCAGCTGATGAATGAGCCACTGAGGGTAAAGCATGAAGCAGCTGATGCCAATCAGCTAATGCAAGCGCGACTTCAGTGCTCTGCCTAAACTAATGCAATGCTCCATTTAAGCATACTACACTCTTGGAGACTGTATGATAGGACTCAAATGATTTATTATTCAAATATACTTAATGTATCAAAGAAAGGGAGTGTGGCTTTGCTTTACAAACCTTTTTTTTTTAAATGACACTCAACAAACAACATGCTGTTTGGGGTCAGTGGTTACAGGCATAATATGCAAAAAAAAAGAAAAGGAAATGTAAGTCTGTACAGTGGCAGACAGCAGGGTCTGTGTCAGGGTGCAAGATAAAATACAAGAGAGTTAAAGAGACATTTCAAGTGTTTGAATGGGAATCAGGAGGAAAGCATGAACACATGTCACTAGCACACTCAGTGATGATTACCGATTTCTCTCCAAAATGCAGCTATACACAGACACAATTCTCAGATTCAACTCAACAGATTCAAGTGGATTCCTTGATGTGTATACTCTATTTAATGTTCGCTCTTGCAAATACATTCTATCATTAAAAGTCAGCCTTTAGAAATGAAGAAAACCTTGATGATTTTCTTATAAAAGCCTTTTTTTTTTTTTTTTTACAAAGGCTGAAGTCAATCACAAGTTAAGCCAAATCTAAGACTGTAACTACTGCTGTACAAATAAAAGCCTGTGCTAGTGCCTCAGGGGTTTAGCTGAGACATGAGAGGGTCACAACCTCAGCTGTCTAGTCATTAACCCCCACCATGAGGCAGCCACTGACAGACTGATGTGTATACGTCCAGACACACAAAATTAACTGCTGCAGATGCAGAAAAGTGCCTGCGAATGCTCCCGGGCACAGGGGCTGCCATTGTATAAATGCCCCCGCATTCATTTCTCGTGCATCTGCCCTGCAGTAGCGCCACAGGCACTTCTTTCTTCAACTGTGTGCAGTCGAATCAAGCAAGCTCTGTTGTCTCTCCACCAAACGAGCCCCGTAACTCCTGCAAAACTTGACTTTTCTCTCAACAATTCCTCGGAGACAGAGCCAAGGTGCTGCAGCTCTTTAACAAACACGCCTCAAACAGCATAAGCACTGTGAAGAAAACAAAACAAAACAGCAGAGTCACACTACATCAGGAGTTTTCCACCTCCTGTTCGCTACGACATTCGCTGTGCATCGGCTGCTCACAGTAATCCTGTTGAGAAACATCTTCCACGTACATGTAGAGGAAGAAGCCCTGTGCGTGTGTGTCTGTGTGTGTGTGTGGTTAGTTAGTCATGCGGCCACAGTAATCTCTGTGAGTGCTGTCTGCTTCTCTGTAAGGCCTGACTCAGACAGCGATGACCTCACCGCCGAGTGGCTGGTTGTGTGTTTGTGTGTCAGCAGTGTAGGCGTGTATTTGCGCGTGTGTTGCTGGCAAAAAGGACATGTAACGGATTTTTAAAAAAGCAGGAGGTTTGATTTCTTCGCATCAAAGCGCCGTCTCTAGTGCTTTGTTGCTCGATCACAATCCAGAATGATTAAAAGATGAGTTGACATTTATAAAAAAATATTGCCTACTTCATCATTCGCCATGGGTTAAAAGAGATAAATCGAAGGGAGATTATCGTAGATGCCAGCAACACACTCAGGGAGCTCACATCATCTCTCTGCATGATAAAGAATCCCCACTCTTCCTTCCTTCCCTTCCTACTGTATCCCTCCTACCTCTCCTCCTCCATCACCTCTCCTCTGCTGCTCAGGCTCTGTGGCATCTCCATCCATGCTTTCTCCAGCCTCAAGAGGACAGAGAAATGCAAGAATAGTGTTTTGGGTTTTTTTGCTTCTCTCCCCCCCCCTTCTGTTTCTCCGCTGGCTCCCATACGACTCCCTTGAGTACTACACACTCTCACTGTGTGTGCATGTGTGTGTGTGTTCACATGGCTGCGGTGCACCACGCTGAGGGCCTCCTTGTGTGAGAAATGGAAGAGAGAGAGTGAGATGGAGAGAGAATGTGGTGACTTTGGAGTGTTGCCCGTTGAGGACATGGTACTCCCAGTCGCTCGTGGCCACGCACACGCTTTGCATGTTAACACGTGTGCACATACGTCGTACAATATACACACACATATTCCAACATCATGAACAGAGCCTGACTAATGCCCTGGCTGATGTTATAGGCTGATTTTAGCTTATCAAAGTTACATTGGCTTATACAGTACTGTATATCGGCAGAAGTGCCAAAGATCTGTTTGAGGTATTGTTTAGAGTTTAATTCTCAACTGTAAAAGTACATATATTTGTCACAACTCTTAAATAACCACATTAAAGGGATCCTTATCAAAAATGTTTATATTAGCTGTTTATGACGATGTAGTCCCTCATTCGTCCAGGAGTGTTCTATCGTAGAAAAGGTTTCAGTCGTAGTCATCTGGACACTGTTTTCAGAATCAAGACGTTTCGGCTCCCATCCGGAAGTCATTCTCAAGGTGCAGTCATTCGCGAGGTGAAGATTCTAAGTAGAGAGAAGAGTTGGTTTGAACGGGGTGTCAAGGAAGCCATTTTTGTGAAAAAAGAGAACCCCTCTTTGAACAGAAATGGTGGTCTGAGATTCAATCTGCCCAAAGTCTATCAGAGTGTATTATCACCTTGGTCACGCCAATCACATGCTAATCAGGTACTTAACAGTGATGAAGTAGATGCAGCCAGAAAACAATAGGCCTGATTACTGATTACTGGGCCATCTTGGGAACTATTAGGTCAGTTTCAGGTGAAACTAGCTATTAACAGATACTCAGGCAGATTCCTTCCTGAGGGCAGGGCTTATGTGACACAGAGTAGCTTAAATTTCTAGTTTCTGTTATGTAGGCGGGGCGGAGTGGGTTTTTTCCTGCTACACAGACTCTGTCTTTGGAGCGTGTGGTTGCGTGCCAGCTTCACTGTGTGCATATAGAGTTTTGCCAAGTGAAAATCCTTAGAATTTGATTGATTTATTTTAATGTGAAGTGTAAAAACACCGGCAAGGTTGCACTGCTGCGTTGCATTGCCTCTGGTACAATGTGGTATTTATTTTAATCCTTTTTAAACAGAGTTAAACACAGTTTTTTTTACACAGTTCTATGTAGTTTTTACCTGTTGGAGGGCTGCAAAGCCACGCGTAGAGAAAAAAAAAATAGACCAGCCGTGTAAAAGTAGAGATGAGCAGCGCGGGTGCACGCAGCTTCCGTGGCCAGTGTAGCAGCTTCAGTTGATTATACTGGATGCGCTCTGCGTGCTGCGGCAGACGTGTCACGTTGCGTCCGTGCCCCATTTTATTTCGGCCGTAAGAGTCTAATAGTGACGCTAGCAGCTCTGTGAGGCTGCACTTAGGTGGTGCTTTGAGCTGCTTGCTAATTTCAGCATGCTAACATGCTCACAGTGATAATGCTAA
Source organism: Siniperca chuatsi (assembly GCF_020085105.1). NCBI lineage: Eukaryota > Metazoa > Chordata > Actinopteri > Centrarchiformes > Sinipercidae > Siniperca > Siniperca chuatsi. Next base: position 18,895,839 of record NC_058061.1, read on the forward strand.
GATGCTGATGCTTAGCAGGTATAATATTTACCATGTTTACCATCTTAGCTTAGCATGTTAGCATGCTAACATATGCTAATTAGCACTAAACACAAAGTACAGCTGAGGCTGATGGGATTCATTAAGGAATTAAACCAACGTTTTGGAAAAAATAACATTTTGACCTGATTATGGTGCTAGATGAAACGTCAGGGGATCACCAAAATGATTACATTTAATTCTGAGTGGAACATGAATGTGTGTACCACATTTTGTGCCATCCATCTTGTAGATATTTCACTGGATAAATGAAAACTTTGACCTGCTGGTGGTATTAGAGGAAAAGTCAGGAGATCACCAAAGTCAGTAAGCTTCTACCAAATTTCGTGGCAATCCATCCAATAGTTGTTGAGATATTTCAGTCTGGACCAAAGTGGTGGACTGACTGACCGACTGATATTGCCATCCCTAGAGCCACAGCGCTATTAATCGACTAATTGACAAATAGTTTCAGCACTAGTAGCACTAGCACTGAGCTTAAATTTCCACCAATCAGATTATTTCTGCCTTCAGTGCAAAACTGCATGTTCATCTCTCTCTCTCCCTCATTTTCTGACACTACACTTTGTCACCGTCTCTGGCACACAGCATTTCCGACTTTGACAACTTCATTTGCATGGACAGAATCAAAGTCTACGTGTGATACAGTGACTCAAATGTACCTTTGCCGAACACCCACGGATGCTGCTGCTGAATCACGATGCAGAGAGAAAAACTTCTTCTTCTTTTTTTTTTTAAACCTTTTTTGCACATTCTGTCTGACTGCTGATGAGGCTGTTAGTTTTTCTAGCGCTGTAGTCGAAGTGTGTGTGTTCAGTCAGATGCTCATGTTGGCAAAAAGCAGCATATGGTCTGTTTAGAGATGATGCACAGGTTTGTGTGTGTGTGTGCATGCATGCCAGGATGTGTGTTTTTGTTCTTTTCTGTTTGTCTTGTCTTTTTAAAGTATAAAATATTGCATGGGCATACAAATGTGAGCATGTCTTTTTACGTGTGTGCATGGATGTTTGCGTATTTTGGAGTCTGGTGATGTAACTAACCTCATAACTACCTCGGCTGAGTTCTGATCAGATCTCAGGCGGTCTGTTTCCTGTCAGTAAGCTAAATAGGATTTCCCCACAATCGTATTTTGCTGGCCTGCTCTCCTTTATGAGCGGGGACACACTCAACCAGAGTCCCTTGTAATATTTGCTTCATTTACTTTGCTCCTATTACCTCTTAACAGCGCCAGCATCAGCACTTTCAGTATTTATTGCCTGAACCTTAAGCTGGTGTTCTCTTTGTTGCAGCGCTTTTATGACTTTTATGGAGATTTTCTCACCCCTCCTCCTTTATCTCTCCTCTATCTCTACCACCACTCTCTGTCACCCTCCTGCACTGCTTTGCCCAATTTCATTTCCTCCCTTCTCTCTTTCTCCCCAAACTCACTTCCCCTCCTTTCACCTCCGTGCTTGTTCTCCCTACGTCATCTCTCCCGGCTCTCCCTCCCTCTCTTTCGTTCTCTCTCTCTCTCTCTCTCTCTCTCTCCCTCCTGCAGAGCCAGACTGGGCGTCGCTGACTTTGGGTGTGTTTGTTTGCCAGGCCTGCTCGCTCCTTCACCGGAGCATCCCCCACATCAGCCGGGTCAAGTCTGTCCAGGACACGTGGGATGCCAGCGAGGTGGAGGTAGGGCAGTAACAGCAAACACAGATCGTACTCGCATTGCAAAATCCCCACTGAAATATATCAAAAACGTGTATGCATCCTAAATAAAACAGCACTTCCCCCTTCTCTCAGTGGACTGCTGACATTTGATATTTGACTTTACCCACCTTAGATGCTAAAAAATAATGGAGAGATGGAGAAGGAGTAGAGAATATAATACAGTAGGTGCAACAGAGGATCGCCTGGACAGTGACATGCAGAGAAACACCGTAGCAGCTGATGGAGTGAGAGAATTTTCCTAACAACTGAACTGTATAAGTTGCTGTGCTGAAATTTGTCAATAAAATCATATGATGGTATGGCGAACAAGTATTAACTTTGCATTAAGTTTATTATACTTATTTATTTTATTTTTAGTAACATATATCAACTCCAGCTCAGATTAAGGCATTAATTCTCTAGTTAAAAGTGGTTTTGACCTGGAGACAGACCTGGACCACTCAGGATTTTCATTCACACCTAAGAGAAAATGTTAAGCACAAGAAAATTGGTGAATGCGTCACCTTTTCTTAAATCACTCGCACATTCCACTTAAAGGAATAGATGGACATTTCTGGGAAGTATGCTGAACTCACTTTCTTGCTAAAAAAATTAGATGAAAAGATTGATACCACTCTCATATCTGTTTGGTAAGTATAAAGCTACAGCCAGCAGCCTGTTAGCTTAGCTTAGCATAAAGATTAGAAATAGCAAGCCTAGCTCTGTGCAATGGTAACAAAATCTGCCTACCACCTTTAGAGGTAAAGCTCACTAATTGACACGTTGTATCTCATTTGTTTAATCCGTACAAAAAAGTGTGTAAAAACGACATGTGATTTTATTATTTCTTGGGTTAGACCAGTTGCCAGGCAACCAGCAGAGACTCCAGGAGGTTACTGGTATCGATCTTCTCATTTAACTCTCAACATGTGAATAAGCGTATTTCCCAAAATGTCGAACTATTCCTTTAAGAACAAATCCATTCACACAAGTGGTTCTTGCATGAGGCCAAATATAATGACATAAACTGCATTTAGTTTGCATAATTAGTATGTGAATGGTATGAATGTGCATACAATGCAGACAAAAAATATTAATATTGAGCCCATGGTAACTACAGAGTCTAAAACTGTACTATTATTTTTTTGTTGCTATGAAACAACCCAGTCAGGGGGCATTTTCATAACAATATGACAGAAAATAAAGCAGGATGAAGGAAACATGTCACTGAAAGAAAGGCGACGTGATGGATTTTTGAAACCCGAAGCAGCTCTGCTTGCTGACACATTCTGTAGGTGCAGGTCTCATTAACTCAAACTGCTGGCTGCTGTTTATTTTTTGCACTGTACTTGTAGGTCAGTGATGGGAGAGAACAGTAGGTTACAACAGAAACAAAGGATCAGAGTTTTATCTGGCTTAATATAGCCAATATCAGTCAGTTAAAAAAAATGCTTTGATTGGCTGTGATACCAGCGTCTCAAGACATCTTTAGTCCTTGTGCAAGACCCTGACCCCGATCATTTCCTCACAGCGATCAATAAAGTATTATTCCATTAGTGAGACTGTTTACACTTTTCTGAGTTCTGTGCAAAATTGTAAACACAGAAATGCATAGTTTGAGGTTGTCATTTGTAAGAAATAGTCAAATATGTGCTTTTGCTCTGCTGAGCAAAGAGTGAAGTTGTCCCTTGAATGGACCATGTCAGTGCTTTAACACCACCACTGGGTGACAAAAAGGCCTTTGGGGGAGGTGATGCTGATATGAGTCATGAGGAAAAACGGGAGGTTGGAGGTGTGAGTAGATAATAATTGGGATGTAATGGGGATTTGACTTCAGTGGAGCGTGGGGAGATGGTATGAGGCAAATTGCAAGTAAGAGTATTAGATGATTGGATGACTGGATTTGATTGCAGTGTAGGAAAAAAGGGTAGTGAGCGCTTTGTGTTGTCTGTGTTAAATCTTCTGTAATTGCAGTACTGGGAGAGTTTAGGGGTGATTTTGAGATGCTAGAGTTTATTGTTGAGACTTCTGGAGCTGTCATGGTCCCACTCCAATAAAACAGCCACAATCCGAGGAGCCACTTTTGTCTAACAGCCACAACGATATTCACTTTATTAGCCGCACCTAGCTAATACTGGATAGGATTGTCTTGAGTTTAACAAGGTGCCACAAATGTCCCACAGGGGTCTTTCTTCATGTTGACTTACAGTGATAACGCCCCTAAGCTCCTACTGGTATTTCTGATATTTCCCTCTCATCCCAAAGGTCTCTGGGATGTGAAGACCGAAGGAAAGTCATTGTCAAGTCCTTGGAACTATCTTGAGATGAACTTTTCTTAAAATAAATAAGCATTTTATTCTGAAGAATAGCTTTATGGCTTGTGAAAGCAATTTAGAGCCTTAAGTAGCCTGGAAAGGAGCAGTTTCGAGAAGTAAAAACAATATAAAATGACAAGTGTTGAAAGGGTATTATCAGACAAACTAAGAACAATAAAATAATAAAACAAAAAATCAGTCAAGGGTACATTTCTGAAAAGATGGTATATACTTTAAACACAAAAAAAACCTTAAAATCAAGGACCTCATTTATCAAGCTTTTGTGCTTAAACCATGCATATACTCACTTCGACACACAACATCTGATTTGCTTAAGAATGTGTGTACATTTAGAACCACCCCTGACTTGCACACCAACAACCGCCTAGTGGTACACAGGTGTAATCGCAGGGAAACCAATTCCTAAATTACAGACAGACAATCCCCAACTTTACTGTCAACTGTGAAAGCAGAATTGATTGTCTTGTTTTTATTTGGAAAACAAAGTAATCCAGTGAAATGATGCCATTAATGCCTGTATTTAGTCTTGTTTCTTGCACCACTGAGCACCTGAGGCTTCTTAAATGAGGTCCAGAGGATCTGTTAATGACATATTTGGGTAGCAGTCATTTTAATTGATTTGATTTTGTGGAAATGTTGGGTTCACAGCTATGAGAAGTTAATAGAGAGAAAATGTGACATTATAAATTAGCAAGCAAAACCATGTCATTGTATGGTAGGGAGAGCTTAACCAATTGTGCACAGTTGCCAAAAATCAGACTTATGTGGTCTCATTTGCTGTTGCCATGTAAATCATGTTATCATGAAGATTTGGTTATTTTATTGAACAGTAACTGAATGTCATGCTATGCAGATGCTTGCAACTCACTGACTGGAATAGTGAGCACTTTACATAAAGGGAAGGCATACCTAATAAAATGGATACTGAGCAGAGGTGGTTATGCAAAATGTTCCAGATCTTTTGCATTGATGATACTGATATCATGTTCTAAATGTCACTTCCGAGGTGTCAAATGCATCACATTTTGGCAGCAGTTATGTCACGTTAATTTCCGTGATTCGGTTGAATTTTATTGACTGTCACAATAAAACGACACAGTGCTGCATCCCTTCAAGAGCCCCTCAGAGGATAAGAGAGGCGTGTTGAGGGATTCAGCCAGCTGGATTGGACTCAGGGATTATCCTTGGATGAAACGCACAATTGAGGGAACGAGGGCAGAAGGCAAATTAATCCCATAGCAATGCCGGGGCCTCATTGTCAACTGAAGAAGTTCTGTCATACATAAGATTTTCAGCTGTTGTTGTCTCATTTAAAGTTTAATGTTATTTTCTTTTTCCCATTGTAGTTTTGTTGTCATCTCTAGGTCTTATTTCCTTGAAATGTCATGGCTGCTGTTATTTGGATCTGTTCTATCTATTCTATTGAAATGAATATTCAACTGTGAACAGTATTTAGATGACCAGGTTGTGTTGTCCTGTCTCCCTCTCAGTTGATGGCTGCTATGGGAAACAATGCAGCCAAGGCCAAATATGAGCAGAAGGTTCCTGCTTTCTACTACAGACCAACACACACTGACTGCAAGTAAGTACTCAGTTCTTTCAGTTGTGACTTTCAAAACACAAATAGCCTACTGGAGGTGCAGCCCTGTATCATATGTAACTCAGTCCCAGTATGATTTTTATACAAGCAGTTTATGTCTGTTGTCTGAAAAGAGAAAATATGTGCTAACTGAATCAGCCTACTTGCTAGTGAGCTAACAGACAACACTTTGCTTAGGCTATCTGAGCTGACTCCCCGTACTACTAGTATTTTGAAGCACAGACTAGTGTTAGAGATAGTAACTTATAGTACAATCAATTTAGTGCCAAACCTACCTCATAACAGTATTCACTTCACAACTATCTCCTTTTTTCCCCCATGGTTATTAAATATTTTGGCAGTTCTCTACTGAACTTCCATAATGGCACCGATATCACTTAGTGTTAAAGGTCAGTGTTTGTGTGTTATTGTGTAATATAACCTTTATTGACCAAAATAGCAGAGGTGACTTTCAAGTTATATTTTGACAACTGTTACCTCCTTTATAAATAGTAAAAAATATAGAGAGTGGTGTGTCCTTTTTGGGCGTTATGGCTAACAGGAGCTAGCTGGCTACAGCTAGGCTGCATGACTGCCTTTTTCATGGAAGACATTTTACCATGTATTTCATGGTATGAGCACAGGTGTAAATAATAAAATGAATGATGGCTGAATAGAACAAAGCCATTGTTAATATTATAAGTAACAACTGTGCTTTTCCTACTCTGACTAGTCAAAATGTCTGCTGTGAAAAAGGTCTATAGAGCATAGTTGCAAGACAGCTGACTATGGCGTTGTCTCAGTCTTGCTGCCAGTTTGTTCCAGTGATCAACCCACGGTACTGCAACAAAAATCCCCTGCGGCTCAAAAAGCATTTTACCAGACCACCACTTCACAACTTGTCTGAGTGGCAAATGGGATGGGAGTGGTGCTCCAAAAGTACGTAAAACTATGAAAATAAATTTCATGATAGTGAGTTGACTTTTATAATTTGCTGAATTTGTTGTTTGTTTGTTGAAGTTGTTGATTTTTCTGACTTTATTTTATTTATATTAGGGCTGTCACGACATCAAATTTTTACTACACGATTATCGTTGCCAAAATAATTCACAATAACGATATTATCGCAATATTCAGTGGTGTGAAAAAGTGTTTGCCCCCTTCCTGATTTCTTATTTTTTTGCATGTTTGTCCCACTTAAATGTTTCAGTCAAAGTCCTGACCTGAATCCTATTGAGATGCTGTGGCATGACCTTAAAAGGCAGTTCATGCTCGAAAACCCTCCAATGTGGCTGAATTACAACAATTCTGCAAAGATGATTGGGCCAAAATTCCTCCACAGCGCTGTGAAAGACTGATTACAAGTTATCGCAAACGCTTGATTGCAGTTGTTGCTGCTAAGGGTGGCCCAACCAGTTATTAGGTTTAGGGGGCAATCACTATTTCACAGAGGGCCATGTAGGTTTGAATTTTGTTTTCCCTTAATAATAACAACCTTTATTTAAAAACTGCATTTTGTGTTTACTCGTGTTATCTTTGACTATAATATTATAATATTTAAATTAGTTTGATGATCTGAAACATTTAAGTGTGACAAACATGCAAAAATATAAGAAATCAGGAAGGGGGCAAACACTTTTTCACACCACTGTATATATATATGTAAAATTTGAAAATAAAAAATAAATAATGCAATCAAATTCATCTTTAACTTTGTTTATTGTCTTTACTTTACCAACATGCGGAAATTATAATTTTTGGCGGACGTGTTCTCAAACAGTTGCCTGATTACACATCCAGCACACACAGAGCAAAATTATCATTCACTTGGAGGTTTGGTTCCTGGGCCTTGTTGAGCTCCACAGTCCTCTACCCACACTGCCTGCAACTGAATGTGATAAGAAAATGCTGAATGCAGAGGCAGTTACACTGCATGCTAAGAAGTGTTAAAGTGATGCAAACACCATGTTGTGCAGTGGGACGTTGTTACTGTAAATGAATATAGTACACTGTTTCACACCTCTGACTGTGTAGGCCAATATCACTTAAATATCACTTCCTCTTCCTATTTGTGTTGTTTTAGAACTATGAATCACCGTGGATTAATTAAGCTTCAGCTTTTTTGACAACATCAAAGTTCTGTAAGCATACATTTGAATATGTTTGTTTGTACCAGCAAACATATATTTTTGAATCTCAGAGAATACTTCAATTTTTTCTTCTTTTCTACCTTTTCCTACTTCATACTTGGTTTTATAAGCTGAGTTAGTGACACTTCTGTTTGTCTTGGACATTTTAGGCTTGTCCATCCATCTCTCTCTGTGTCTGCCTCCCTCCAACAGAATTTGATTAAAATAGACACTATGAAAGGTAGAGCGAGAGAAAGCTCAGATGAGAGAGAAGGGACTTTCTCAGTGTCTGTGCCATGGTATCTGTGTTCACTCACTCTATTCCCCTGAGAACCACAGGGTTTAGTGTTTAAGATTCAGTGTCACTATAGAAGGTGTCATTCGAAGAAAAAGAGTACGACATCTTACCTCTTGATGCTGATAGAACGGCTGTTTTATTTCAACTCAAGAAAGAAGAGGAACAAATAAAGGGAGAAAGGAGAGAAGGAGAGGATGAAAGCAGTTTGGAGCCTGAAGGGGGGACTGAAAGGTTGAGAAAGGTAGAGAAGGAAACACGATGAGAGAGATTGTTGGCATGGTGATGTGCTGACTGTTGCCATTTGTTTCTCCTCACACAGAAGAGGAATAAAGTCTAAACTTGAGATTGCTTCCTTTATATAAAGCTTTTGGTAGAAACTGCAGAAACAAAGGCGTGATCGTGTTCGACACTGAATGCTTTATGTTTCAATGCGATACACACAGTATATGTGAGTGTTGTAGAACATAAGCTAATGGGCTATTCCATTATTCATTTTAATCAAGGTTAGGTAAGAAACTTAAAGTAACAACAGGAATAGTGTTCAAAATTAAAAAAGCATGTTTAATGCTCTGCCACTGTAATTTTAATAGTTCATCATTTTTGGAAATACACTTTTTTGCTTTCTGGCTGAGAGTTGATGAGAAGATCGATACCACTCACATATGTGTGTGTTAAATATGAAGTTACAGCCAGCAGCCACTTAGCTTAGCCTAGCCTAAAGACTGGAAACAGTTTGAAATAGCTAGCCTGACGCTGTTCAAAGGTAAAAACATCCATCAAAAGCACTGCTAAAACCCACTAATTAGCCCGTTATATATTGTTTAATCCATACAAAAACCTACCCTTTGTGGTTTTACAAGGGAATCATGTGCCAGACTAATTCTTGGCCAGGAGCAGTAACTTCCTGGAGTCTCTGTTGGTTGCCTCACGGTGGCGACAAGACTTCAGGAAGTTATTGCCCCTGGCCACATTTGGACAGAGCCGGGCTAGCTGTTTACCACTCTCATATCTGTCCAGTAAATACAGTATAAGGATAGCTTAGCTTAGCTTAGCTTAGCGTAAAGACTGGAAACAGGGGGATTGATCTTCTCATCTAACTCTTGGTAAGAAAGCGAAAACGTGTGTTTCTCTATTCCTTTATATAGATAAGCTAATAAATCAATACATTCTTATATGTATACATAATTAGGTGTGATTTAATCGTCACATGTTCTTTGTAGTTGCTTACAAAAATTGCAATAAATTGTGTTTTTTTTATTTAGACTACCAGCAGCTGAGACTTGCTCATGGTCATCATCAGTCTGTGGTCAAAAGTGCATTTGTACTTCTACAAATGGTACAAATGAAATTGATACACTCACAACTACTATTTGGTCAGGGTACTTACTGTAGGTCAAAATATAAATGTTTATTGATGCTGTATTATTATTTTTGTGTAGTGAAAAGTCATACCATGTAGAAAAGGTTTCATACTGTATGTGTGTAGATCAGGGCAGTTAGAGAATATGTAAGTGATGTGAAAACTAACTGGTGTGTTTTTCCATGTCTCCAGGCTGCTGAGAGAGCAGTGGATCAGAGCCAAGTACGAGAGGAATGAGTTTGAGTTTATCGAAAAACAGGAGCCTTACTCTGCAGGTGCGTGCATGCTGACATGTTTGTGTTATGCTTGTGAAGACCCTCATCCAAGCTGATTGTTTTTCACGCTTAAACTGATTAGTACCCCCTCTGACTGAAATAAGACATGGCCACACAACTTGAATGTTTAGTGATGACCTGTACATAGACATACTTGGTCTCAGCTATGTAAAAAACACTATTAAAGAAATAGTTTGCCATTTTTGTAAATACACGTATTCACTTTCTTTGCCGAGAGCTAGACGAGAAGATTCCACTCTCATGTTTGTACGGTAAATATGAAGCTACAGCCAGGGGACAGTGCCTACCAGCACCACTAAAGCTCACTAATTAACATAATATCTTCTACATTGAATCCTTGTAAACACAGAAGTGTTAAAAAGTTGTGGTTATATGGGGGGTTATGTGTTGAACTATTTTTTGAGTGGGGCAGTGACTTCTTGGAGTCTCCGCTGGTTGCCTTGAAACATCACAGTGATGACAAGACTCCAGGAAGTCACTGTCCCCGGCCAAAATATGGTCCAGTGCCAGGCTAGCTGTATCCCCCTGCTTTCAGTCTTCATGCTTAGCAAAGGTAAGCTAACCATCTCATGGATGTAGCTTCATATTGACTGGATAGAGTGGTATCAATCTTCTCATCTAACTCTGGGCAATAAAGAGAATAGATCTATTTCCCAAAATGTGAAAGGCAGCTTTGAAAGAAAAATGTTAAAATGTCATGTTAATGCTCAGCATTCAGAGAAAGCCTTAAAAACACCTCTGCGACACTGAAGTCTAAGCTAACCTTATCGAGTGAAGACCAGCAAAATATCCTCACTCATCCTTTCATCTCCACCACTTGCCTTATTACTAAAAAACTGCAACTTCCACCAATATGTGGGCAACTGGGCAGTTCAGTTTTTATGCTAAAAACATTGCTAGCACATAGCAGTGTTTTCATTATACATTTTGCATACTGCATTGCATATTGCATTCGATTTGTCTGAAAGGTGCTATATAAATAAAGTTGGATTGATTGATTGAAACCACTTCCGTTATATTTAAGCAGGGGCACAATTGTCACTGCCTGTGAATAGAGCTGACATTAAAACAGTGTGTATTTGGTTGGTTTCGAGTGTGTGTGTGGGAAGGGGGGAGGATGAGTGCACAGTATTTGTGTGTAGGGGACATGTGTGTCTACTCATATACGTTTCATGTCTTGTTGAAGATGGAGCTTTGTGATTGGCTTGCAGTGACTTCATCCGTTTATTGTTACAGTAGAGAACCATACGCGCACACACATGCACACGGAGTGTAACAATATGAGTCATTCAATCTCCAGTCGTGCATTCATGCTCTCATTGCATGACATCTGCATATATACAGCAGGTAAAATAAGTATTGAACTTTTTCCCTGTGTCATTTAACAATATTATACATAATCTACAGACATCTATGGTTAGATTTCTTTGCATGTGTGGATTGCATGGGTTGTTACCAACATCTGGTGAAAATTTCATGCACCTTTAGCACCTTTAGAAATATATTTACTGAGAAAAATGATGACGTGTTCAATACTTATTTTACCTGCTGTATATGTGTGGTGTGTGTGTGTTGGCTGAAATTGACTATTGGCAGTAACCTGGCCTCCACAGCGGCCGACGTTATTATTGATCCAGTATGCAAAGGATAGGAGGAAGAAAAAGAGTGTCAGGGAAGGAGGCGAGGGTGGGGACAAGGAGGTCTATTGATCGATGAGGTAATGCCAGTGTAGGTGAATGTTTCATGTCAGAAAGTCGCAGCCACAAAGACACACACACACACACACAAAGATGGAGCAGAATGAGTACAGAGGACACAAAGACAGAAGAGAGGTAATCAATGGCAGGGGGCATTGAATAAGGAGAATGTGAAAGAGAGCAGAAGGGTGAAGAAGTTGTGTATGAACATGAAAATTAGGCATGTGAAGGATTAAATTGTGATACAAGGAATATTATGTACATACTGTACAGGAGATTTTGGCTTTTGATGCTCTTTAACCACATCAGCCCTGTAGACTGCTTAGGAGGTCCATCAGTACAAACTCACGTTGTATCAACGAGCACTGAGCAAACATAATTTTACTTTAAAGCTGCACTAATAAATATTTTCTTATTAACAATGGTTCAAATGACTACATGTCAAAGGGGTCGCTCTTAGTGACAAACTTAGAGAATTATCACCTAACTCTGCAGTTCCCATTAACCCTACAGAGCACTTTAATGTCTTTTAGCTTATTGTTTTGGTTTTAGGGCCCACAGTTAACTGTTTTGATTGACTCTCACTGCTCTCATTAGTGTCTCTCATTCTAGCTGCGGCAGGCCGGTGTTTTCAGCGAAGAAACCTCAGATAAATCCACTGTGCACTACCTGCCCAGCACCAAACAGCACACAGACAAAGTTAGCGATTATCTGGTGAACACAGCAAAGCATTTAGCAGCTAAAAGGCCATAAATCGCCCTCAGGAGTTAAAAGAGAGCTAAAAAGGACTTACATTCACCAAGTGGCCAGAGACACAACTTCAAATAAATGCTAATGTTGCTATGTGTCTGCTGTATGTGTAAATAGGCAACTGTTTGCTAACATGCTAGCTTTACAAGGTTATAACATGTCAGTGTGTTTACAGCTTGTTCTGATACCCCCAAGTGGCAAGAACATAAAAAAGTAATACTGTGTTAAGTCCTAGTTAGTGGTAATTAGCCTTGCAAATACAGGAGTTTTTGTTTTATTTGTCCAGGTTTTGAGAAATCTGTCTGTGAGATTTCTGCCTTCACACCAATACAATGGAGGTGAATACAGTTTTGTTTGTGGTACTCACAGCATTGAAAATGTATATTAAAAAAATGTATATATATCTTTCCTGGAACAATATCCGAATTACTGGATGGATAATCCATGGACCTCACAGTGAATAGTTTTCAGTAGAGCTACTTTCCACCATAGAAATAGTACCTAAAAAAAACTGTACAAAATAGTCAGGTCTGTTAACAAAGAAGCAGATGTCTCAAAACCTGAGAAAATGAAACAAAAACTATCAACATGGTTGGATACCACTTAAGGTGTTGTATTTTGGGTGAACCAACCCTTTAATATCCTGTTACTTAATTGATCTCCCCTCTAATCCCTTTCTTCCCCTTTTATACACATGAGAAATCTTTCTTCTAAATGTTATTATTGAATTCATTTTATTCTGTACATTTCTATGTAATCATGCAAGGCAAACTAACTCCTCTTTCATCCCTTACTTGTCATTTTCAGTGTAAGTTTATTCCAAAACTGGTGCTCAATATAAAACACTCTGGATAACATCATCAGTCAAATGGCTGAAATGTAAATGAGCCCTTCCTTTGGAGTGCCACCTGATTATGCTTAGACACCTTCCTCCCATTAAGCCACAAAAATAGATTCAGATTAAAAAGAAAACACTTCACAGCATGACCAAAATAGAGGAGAAAAGAGAGAAATGTAGGCAGTGTAGACGGACCGTTTTACCAAAATAGACTTAAGAAGAAGAAGACTTTACAGGCTATAAATAGAACAGCATATCATTAAGGATCAAAAGGATGTTCTTTGGTACAGAGACAACAAAATCTCTCTGTGTGCTGTCTCATGCTGTATTTCCTTCTAAATCCTTCCCTCCTTCCCTCTGTCTGTTTGCCTCTTGGATGTTATGTTTTCTCTCTCTCCGTCTCCTTTTCTTTCCTCCTCATCTAAATGAGATTTTAAACGATCTTTGATTTCTGCTTAACTGAAGTATCGTCTTACACCAACCAGTTACAACATCTCACCATTACTGATATATATGCCTCCTCCGTTTAATCTCTCATCTGCTCTGATGGCTTTTTGATACCAGCCTCCCACCACACACACTTTTTTTTTCTTCTCTCTGCCCAGGGTACAGAGAGGGGTTTCTATGGAAACGAGGAAGAGACAACGGTCAGTTTCTCAGCCGAAAGTTCATCCTGTCGGAGAGGGAGGGAGCGCTAAAATACTTCAACAAGCAGGATGTAAGCAAGATGATGCAGCTGATTTTAAAGGGTTTACCATAGTAACATTTCACTTTGGTAAAAGCCAGCAATACTCAGGAATATGAGACCTTGACTATGTCCAATTTGTTGTTCATGTCTTCCTCCACCAAGGCCAGGGATCCCAAAGCGGTGATGAAAATTGAGACCCTAAATGCCACCTTCCAACCGGCCAAAATTGGCAACCCCTGCGGCCTGCAGATCACCTACCTGAAAGACAACAGCACAAGGAACATCTTTGTCTACCACAGTGATGCTAAGGTACACTGTCAAACACTTATTTGCACACATGAATTCTATTAATGCATACATTGCTCTTTAAAAAAAAAAATTCTTAAGTGTTTCCTGCAATGCAATGCTTCATGTGAAGTCTTATATTACAGTAATATAGGGCACTAATACAGGCTTAGTAGTATAATATGCATGCTGTCTGCTTTACTAAACACACTTGGACTTGGAAGTGTCCCTTCAATTCATTTCCTTTGGGCTTTTTTCTGTACTCATTTGTAGTATCAGTGGCTTCAGTAGCTATAGTTCAGTCAGAAAGCATTTGGATAGTGACACATTTTGTGTTGTTTTCGCTCAGAGACAATGATTATGAGGGTAAAGTGCTGACTTTTAGCGTTAATTCAAAGGTGGCAGGGGGGATATTATCGTCACTCCCCACTCCCTGCTGTACTGACCATGGTGCTTCTTTGTGGGGAGCCATGAGGTCAGAGCTTAGACACCAAATGTCAACGATTCTACATTCACATATGAATCTATTCCACATGAGTTCGCTGACTGAAATACAGATAAATCCATCTTTTATTCTTTGTTTTATCCTTGTATCTATAGTAAAGCAGTGGTTAAAGTATTTTATGTTGTTTAGTTCGTAAGGTCAACAGCAGACCTTTAGGAAATTATTCATAAATGCTATGGTAACATTTCATTTTATGGGTCCCATAATTTCCATATAATTTCCTATGAATTTTCGTGGAAGAAACTATGTAATTTGGTACTAAGGAAATAGAGACAGCTGTTTTGAGCCAATACAATAAGTACCCAGTAATTTATTTTAGTTTTTAAGAAAGAGCAAGGAATTAATATTAATTGCATAGTAGATTTTATAAACAGTTATTCATTTATAGAGACTTTTCTTTAAACAAGTGCTTGAATCCTCTTGACTGGAAAAAAACTGACAGAGATCCATGTAAATCTAGATAATTAACCATTTATTATTGTAAACTTTATTCTCTGTATTTGCTGAATTTTATACCTGCCTGTAGAATCATTTTACATTTTTGCATGTTCAACTGACTTAAAGCAGGTTACACCAGCAACTGTAATTCATAAACATTTCCTTTAAGTATCACCAAATGACAGTCGTTTCCAGGAACCTTCCTAAAAATAATTTCCTTTCAAGGAAACTGTAGGACTATTACGAGAACTATCGGACTTTGCCCTGATTTTCCATTTAAACTCTCGCCAACTCTCACCTCTATGTGTGTGTGTGTGTGTGTGTGTGTGTGTGTGTGTGTGTGTGCGCGCGCGCTCTCCGTCTCTCCAGAAAGAGAGAGAGAGAGAGAGAGAGAGAGTCCATCAGAAATGAGAAGATTATCTAGAAGAAAGAGGCAGCTACTAATAGTCATTCAGGAGAGTGAGTGGACCCTGAGACAGAAATAGCGCTGCTCCCTCTGCTGGCTGAGTGCTGTTACTGAAGGCTGTGACAGAAAGAGTTCATTGGGTTCATTCAGTGTCACTGTCACTCTTATTCTATGAGGGAGTTATCGACAGCACTGCAGCATCCACACAGCGCAGATGCCTTTGACTGCACCTTACTGTGTAAAGATACCTTCACTGGCATGAGAGAAAAAACTGTTCAAACACCACATTATTCTATCAGAACCCGAAATACATACTGTGAATAGATACTGTGTGAATTCCAGCAGGACATGTTGTCACTGAGGGTGTTTGTTTTTTACAGGAGATGGTCGACTGGTTCAATGCTATCAGAGCGGCCAGGTTCCACTACCTACAGGTGGCCTTCCCTGGAGCAAGTGACGAGGAGGTGAGGATGACTGATTTAATCACACAACACACTGTTATGGAGCTTGTTGTCGAGAAAATTATTGTCAAAGGTGTCTATCACGATGCATTCTTAAACCAAGAATGTAACATCAGGAATTATGCAATTTTCAGTGTTTGTGTGTAGTGCAGCTATTGATTGTCACCAGATTTTATGAATTATTCAGTTGCTGTAAGACATATGACTTTTAGGGGTTGACCTTTGAATTTTTTTGTCACTTCAAATTGAAAAAAAACTAGTAAAAGTAATCTTAATTGTAGTACTTTATGTGACAAGTATTATTATTAATATTACATTCATGCTTTTATTTCATGGGATTCTCTATTGTCTTGTCTTCTCCAGCTGGTGCCCAAACTGACCCGAAACTTCATGAAGGAAGGCTTTATGGAGAAAACAGGTCCAAAGGTTTGTGATGTGGTTATACTCACTGGATCTTACCATCCCTCTAAAGTGAAATCAGTTACAGTTACATTTGCCCAAATCCGACCAAAGTGTCTGCAGGTTAAGTATAGTACAATGGTTTCCAACTCTTTTTGCCTTGTGATCACTTAAAATGAAGCAATGTCTACTTGCAACCCCTCAACACATTGCATTGAGTGATTTCTCCGTCTTTATTTGAATAATTTTAGATAAATTAATGTGAGTAGTTGAGGCCTATAAACGTAAAACAATCTGATATTTCACAAGAAAATGCACAAAGGCATTAGTCACAAAAAAATTCCAAATTATATCAGATACATTGTTTATCATAACCCCTCAGATTTATCTTGTGACCAACCCCCAGTTTGGTAACCATTGCTATATAGTATACTATATACTATAGCTAGTATATTATATGCTAGCTAAAGCCTTTATGTCTTTATTTTATTTTAATGCTCATTTTAGTGGCCAAGCGTTCTTAGGTTTAATTCTTACCTAACCTAACAAAAAGGTACGGATTCAGTTTGTTGACTCTTGCAGACACCCTGTAGACCTATTATGACAAGTCACTGACTCCCTTTTGTTTTTTTTTTCTTCAAAATTGAATTGTTTCTCTTGCTCTACCACAGCACACAGAGGGCTTCAAGAAGAGGTGGTTTACTATGGATGACAGGAGACTCATGTACTTCAAAGATCCTCTGGTAAGAAGAGACCTGTGCGCTCATGACCTTTCCTATTGTTCTGACTGATCACTGTTCACAAGACTTCCTCTCTCTCTTATTCTGTCTCCCAGGATGCCTACGCCCGTGGTGAGGTGTTCATTGGCAGTAAGGAGAACAGCTACACTGTTCTGGCCGGCTTGCCCCCCTCCACACAGGGCTACCACTGGAACAACGGTATCACCATCGTAACGCCAGACAGGAAGTTCCTATTTGCCTGTGAGACTGAGGCCGAGCAGCGGGATTGGATAGCTGCCTTCCAGAGGGTCATCAATCGACCAATGAGGCCGCAAGAATATGCAGGTTCGGAAAATTCCAAAAGTTTGAATACTGAAGGGATTTATTTGCAACTGGGCAGTTTCTTCCACGGCTTTTTGCGACTGACACAATGACATAGGTAAAACCACATCTGTAGTCACTCTGAATGGATTAGCAGCGTAATCCAACCATAGTTAATGATCCTCGTCCTCCACCCTGTATCACGAAGCAACTTCAATTTAGTCTTTCTCTCTTTGAGTTACCTGACTTCCCTGAGCGTAACCTTTGTTATCCTGGATAACCGGTATCACAAAGCTGGTTATCAACTGGCTCACATTTTGGCACTATGTCACAGTTTTTGTCTCTAGTTCTCTATTCTGTCAGGATTTTACTGTGTCTACCCCAGAGGTCGATGCATCGAAACCATCCTCTGCTAACAGTGTTTTACTGGCAGCTGGGCGGTTTCTTCCACGGCTTTTTGACTTTACCCAGTGACATGGGAAGCTGGTTATCAGCTGTTAAAAAAATAAATGTCCATATTCCAAGGGAAATCTGCATCCACTACAGCACTGGATGTTAGAAATAGAAACATTTGTGATTTTAACAGTTAAACAACGATAACTTTGTGAAAACAGCTACCATGACAAAACTACAAGCGCAGCAGCAGCGCGGGTACTAATGACGACTTTCCAGTGATGTGAAAACGTGTTCCTGGGCTTCACTGTCCATATTCCAAGGGAAATCTGCATCCACCACAGCACTGGATGTTAGAAATAGAAACATTTGTGATTTTAACAGTTAAACAACGATAACTTTGTGAAAACAGCTACCATGACAAAACTACAAGCGCAGCAGCAGCGCGGGTACTAATGATGACTTTCCAGTGATGTGATTGGTCAGTGGTCGGGATTCTAACAGGTTTTGACCTAATACTTTGAAGTGACCTGCTCTGGTTCTTTTAACTCTGGGTTTTCAGGACATGGTTGAACAACTTGTGCCAGTGTCCTAGTCATTAGTGCGCTTACTTCAGGAATGTTTTTGCATGTTAACATGTACATTTTAATGGTTACTTTATTTTTTGACGTCTGTGTGCATATGCCAAGTAGATTTTTCATAAGTGTTGTAGATTATTTTTCGGAATTTTACTTACCGTTTAAGTACACGTTAAATATTACATTTTTTAGTTATATTCACATATGCACATTGATATTGATTTCTACTGTTTCAACTACATTTAACTTTGATATGAACGTTCTATGTATATACTGTCTCCCTTGACTTGACATTCTGATTTATCTTATATTGGATACCCCGAGGATGATACACACCTGCTTTATTGTGTTTTCTGCAGTTTGGTTGTCAACTCACTGTGATCCAACTTTGCAACATGCATTTCAAGTTTTGATCTACCTTATGTATTTATGTATTAGTATGTTGCTTAACGTTAAAGTGACTATTATAGTACTCTGTTAAGATGTTTTTATGAGCTGTTGTTGGTCTGAATTTTATTACAAAATAATACCGGAATTATAACTTTTATTAGATGTCACTTCTTGCACTTATATACTTGAATGTATCGAGTGTAGTTTCTAGATTGATCTTTAACCTGTTACATTGCTGTTGCATGGTTCTCTGATCTACTGCGTTACGTACATGATTATATACTGACAGTTCTTGCTAATGCTTCAGATATTCATGACAGACATCGTTGCTCTGCTATTTGTACGATGTA
Organism: Siniperca chuatsi; assembly: GCF_020085105.1. NCBI lineage: Eukaryota > Metazoa > Chordata > Actinopteri > Centrarchiformes > Sinipercidae > Siniperca > Siniperca chuatsi. The sequence continues at coordinate 18,914,777 of NC_058061.1, forward strand.
GATTACATTTATGTGTTCATGATTTATATCGTAGTCATGTGACTCATTGTCCATGACTGCTGCAGGTCACGTCGTCATGTTATACTAGCTGACTGACTGTTCACTGTAGATTCGATATGTATGTTAGCACGACGTCTAGACTGATATGCTGGCTTACAGTTTCACTTACTGATACTGTACATGCTAACTATTTCGTGCATTAGCTAATTCTATACTTCACTAAATGCATTACTATATCATAGTCTTTGTTACTTCAGCTTACTGATCAGCTTCCGTATTACACAGTGTACTGTCCTGATTGTACTGTTTAACTGACTTTACTCATGTCCATGCTATATAGCTCATGTGACTGGTCAGTACATGTAGTTACTTTGATGTCATTTCGATATTACCATCTTACTCTGATGGTACTGTCAGATTAGGCATGGATTGTCAGTGTCAGCTGTATTCAGTGAGTTGCTACTGAGGCTTAGCTTCGTCATGACAAGGTTCCGTATTATTGCTGTTATGAACTTGTATGTAGTACATGTATGTATCTGAATTACTGATTCATGATCAGTCTCGATTATGCATCACATGTAGTTCTGAGTTCGTCGATTGACCTGATTTACACTATCGTAGGTACTCGTAAGCTGTCTAGCAGTAGCTGACTGATACTTTGTCATTCTTGTACAGATATTAGAGTGATGCCATCTAGTCAATAGCTTCTAATGTGATTCGATTGATTACGTTGTACTGATTCTGCTGCAAGTATGATTATGACTACATGTGTTATGACTCGTGTCGCTGACAAAAAGACTCTCACATTACTGTGTCTACCCCAGAGGTCGATGCATCGAAACCATCCTCTGCTAACAGTGTTTTACTGGCAGCTGGGCGGTTTCTTCCACGGCTTTTTGACTTTACCCAGTGACATGGGAAGCTGGTTATCAGCTGTTAAAAAAATAAATGTCCATATTCCAAGGGAAATCTGCATCCACTACAGCACTGGATGTTAGAAATAGAAACATTTGTGATTTTAACAGTTAAACAACGATTGTTATGTTGTATAATACCCAACATTGTGCTTCCCATAGTGTTGCGTCATAGTGGACGTCACTGGGTTTCCTCAGAACTGGCCAACGTACGGGACGTGAAGCCCCAGTGGCCTAATGGATAAGGCACTGGCCTCTTGAACATTTGTGATTTTTAGAAACATTTGTGATTTTAACAGTTAAACAACGATAACTTTGTGAAAACAGCTACCATGACAAAACTACACAGCAAGCGCAGCAGCAGCGCGGTACTAATGATGACTTTCCAGTGATGTGATTGGTCAGTGGTCGGGATTCTAACAGGTTTTGACCTAATACTTTGAAGTGACCTGCTCTGGTTCTGTTAACTCTGGGTTTTCAGGACATGGTTGAACAACTTGTGCCAGTGTCCTAGTCATTAGTGCGCTTACTTCAGGAATGTTTTGAAGTACCATCTTTGAGCTAAAGTCAGCACACTAAAGATTTCTTCAGAAACGGTTGTTTGTTATAGTTGTAGTTTTTCGCTGTTCTTCTGGACACATTTTGGCACTATGTCACAGTTGAATGTCACTCTGAATGGATTAGCAGCGTAATCTATTAGCATAGTTAATGATCCTCGTCCTCCACCCTGTATCACGAAGCAACTTCAATTTAGTCTTTCTCTCTTTGAGTTACCTGACTTCCTGAGCGTAACCTTTGTTATCCTGGATAACCGGTATCACAAAGCTGGTTATCAACTGGCTCACATTTTGGCACTATGTCACAGTTTTTGTGTCTAGTTCTCTATTCTGTCAGGATTTTACTGTGTCTACCCCAGAGGTCGATGCATCGAAACCATCCTCTGCTAACAGTGTTTTACTGGCAGCTGGGCGGTTTCTTCCACGGCTTTTTGACTTTACCCAGTGACATGGGAAGCTGGTTATCAGCTGTTAAAAAAATAAATGTCCATATTCCAAGGGAAATCTGCATCCACTACAGCACTGGATGTTAGAAATAGAAACATTTGTGATTTTAACAGTTAAACAACGATAACTTTGTGAAAACAGCTACCATGACAAAACTACAAGCGCAGCAGCAGCGCGGGGTACTAATGATGACTTTCCAGTGATGTGATTGGTCAGTGGTCGGGATTCTAACAGGTTTTGACCTAATACTTTGAAGTGACCTGCTCTGGTTCTGTTAACTCTGGGTTTTCAGGACATGGTTGAACAACTTGTGCCAGTGTCCTAGTCATTAGTGCGCTTACTTCAGGAATGTTTTGAAGTACCATCTTTGAGCTAAAGTCAGCACGCTAAAGATTTCTTCAGAAACGGTTGTTTGTTATAGTTGTAGTTTTTCGCTGTTCTTCTGGACACATTTTGGCGCTATGTCACAGTTTTTGTCTCTAGTTCTCTATTCTGTCAGGATTTTACTGTGTCTACCCCAGAGGTCGATGCATCGAAACCATCCTCTGCTAACAGTGTTTTACTGGCAGCTGGGCGGTTTCTTCCACGGCTTTTTGACTTTACCCAGTGACATGGGAAGCTGGTTATCAGCTGGCTCTGCTCTAATACTTTGAAGGTGATCTGGAGCAGGTTAGCAATGCAGCATAGGTTACCATGGTGATCTACCCCTGCCATTGTTATGTTGTATAATACCCAACATTGTGCTTCCCATAGTGTTGCGTCATAGTGGACGTCACTGGGTTTCCTCAGAACTGGCCAACGTACGGGACGTGAAGCCCCAGTGGCCTAATGGATAAGGCACTGGCCTCCTAAGCCAGGGATTGTGGGTTCGAGTCCCATCTGGGGTGATTTACAGCAGAGTGGCGCAGCGGAAGGCGTGCTGGGCCCATAACCCAGAGGTCGATGGATCGAAACCATCCTCTGCTAACAGTGTTTTACTCGCAACTGGGCGGTCTCTTCCACCGCTTTGCGACTAACACAATGACGTGGGTAAAACCACTCTGAATGGAGCGTATATCTATTATCCTGGATAACCGGTATCACAAAGCTGGTTATCAACTGGCTCACATTTTGGCACTATGTCACAGTTTTTGTCTCTAGTTCTCTAGTTAAAAAAATAAATGTCCATATTCCAAGGGAAATCTGCATCCACTACAGCACTGGATGTTAGAAATAGAAACATCTGTGATTTTAACAGTTAAACAACGATTGTTATGTTGTATAATACCCAACATTGTGCTTCCCATAGTGTTGCGTCATAGTGGACGTCACTGGGTTTCCTCAGAACTGGCCAACGTACGGGACGTGAAGCCCCAGTGGCCTAATGGATAAGGCACTGGCCTCTTGAACATTTGTGATTTTTAGAAACATTTGTGATTTTAACAGTTAAACAACGATAACTTTGTGAAAACAGCTACCATGACAAAACTACAAGCGCAGCAGCAGCGCGGGTACTAATGATGACTTTCCAGTGATGTGATTGGTCAGTGGTCGGGATTCTAACAGGTTTTGACCTAATACTTTGAAGTGACCTGCTCTGGTTCTGTTAACTCTGGGTTTTCAGGACATGGTTGAACAACTTGTGCCAGTGTCCTAGTCATTAGTGCGCTTACTTCAGGAATGTTTTGAAGTACCATCTTTGAGCTAAAGTCAGCACGCTAAAGATTTCTTCAGAAACGGTTGTTTGTTATAGTTGTAGTTTTTCGCTGTTCTTCTGGACACATTTTGGCACTATGTCACAGTTGAATGTCACTCTGAATGGATTAGCAGCGTAATCTATTAGCATAGTTAATGATCCTCGTCCTCCACCCTGTATCACGAAGCAACTTCAATTTAGTCTTTCTCTCTTTGAGTTACCTGACTTCCTGAGCGTAACCTTTGTTATCCTGGATAACCGGTATCACAAAGCTGGTTATCAACTGGCTCACATTTTGGCACTATGTCACAGTTTTTGTGTCTAGTTCTCTATTCTGTCAGGATTTTACTGTGTCTACCCCAGAGGTCGATGCATCGAAACCATCCTCTGCTAACAGTGTTTTACTGGCAGCTGGGCGGTTTCTTCCACGGCTTTTGACTTTACCCAGTGACATGGGAAGCTGGTTATCAGCTGGCTCTGCTCTAATACTTTGAAGGTGATCTGGAGCAGGTTAGCAATGCAGCATAGGTTACCATGGTGATCTACCCCTGCCATTGTTATGTTGTATAATACCCAACATTGTGCTTCCCATAGTGTTGCGTCATAGTGGACGTCACTGGGTTTCCTCAGAACTGGCCAACGTGCGGGGACGTGAAGCCCCAGTGGCCTAATGGATAAGGCACTGGCCTCCTAAGCCAGGGATTGTGGGTTCGAGTCCCATCTGGGGTGATTTACAGCAGAGTGGCGCAGCGGAAGCGTGCTGGGCCCATAACCCAGAGGTCGATGGATCGAAACCATCCTCTGCTAACAGTGTTTTACTCGCAACTGGGCGGTCTCTTCCACCGCTTTGCGACTGACACAATGACGTGGGTAAAACCACGTCCGTAGTCACTCTGAATGGATTAGCAGCGTAATCTATTAGCATAGTTAATGATCCTCGTCCTCCACCCTGTATCACGAAGCGACTTCAATTTAGTCTTTCTCTCTTTGAGTTACCTGACTTCCCTGAGCGTAACCTTTGTTATCCTGGATAACCGGTATCACAAAGCTGGTTATCAACTGGCTCACATTTTGGCACTATGTCACAGTTTTTGTCTCTAGTTCTCTATTCTGTCAGGATTTTACTGTGTCTACCCCAGAGGTCGATGCATCGAAACCATCCTCTGCTAACAGTGTTTTACTGGCAGCTGGGCGGTTTCTTCCACAGCTTTTTGACTTTACCCAGTGACATGGGAAGCTGGTTATCAGCTGGCTCTGCTCTAATACTTTGAAGGTGATCTGCTCTGGAGCAGGTTAGCCATGCAGCATAGGTTACCATGGTGATCTACCCCTGCCTTTGTTATGTTGTATAATACCCAACATTGTGCTTCCCATAGTGTTGCGTCATAGTGGACGTCACTGGGTTTCCTCAGAACTGGCCAACGTACGGGACGTGAAGCCCCAGTGGCCTAATGGATAAGGCACTGGCCTCCTAAGCCAGGGATTGTGGGTTCGAGTCCCATCTGGGGTGATTTACAGCAGAGTGGCGCAGCGGAAGCGTGCTGGGCCCATAACCCAGAGGTCGATGGATCGAAACCATCCTCTGCTAACAGTGTTTTACTCGCAACTGGGCGGTCTCTTCCACCGCTTTGCGACTGACACAATGACGTGGGTAAAACCACTCTGAATGGAGTAGTAGTCACTCTGAATGGATTAGCAGCGTATATCTATTATCCTGGATAACCGGTATCACAAAGCTGGTTATCAACTGGCTCACATTTTGGCACTATGTCACAGTTTTTGTCTCTAGTTCTCTAGTTAAAAAATAAATGTCCATATTCCAAGGGAAATCTGCATCCACTACAGCACTGGATGTTAGAAATAGAAACATTTGTGATTTTAACAGTTAAACAACGATTGTTATGTTGTATAATACCCAACATTGTGCTTCCCATAGTGTTGCGTCATAGTGGGCGTCACTGGGTTTCCTCAGAACTGGCCAACGTCACGGGACGTGAAGCCCCAGTGGCCTAATGGATAAGGCACTGGCCTCTTGAACATTTGTGATTTTTAGAAACATTTGTGATTTTAACAGTTAAACAACGATAACTTTGTGAAAACAGCTACCATGACAAAACTACAAAGCGCAGCAGCAGCGCGGGGTACTAATGATGACTTTCCAGTGATGTGATTGGTCAGTGGTCGGGATTCTAACAGGTTTTGACCTAATACTTTGAAGTGACCTGCTCTGGTTCTGTTAACTCTGGGTTTTCAGGACATGGTTGAACAACTTGTGCCAGTGTCCTAGTCATTAGTGCGCTTACTTCAGGAATGTTTTGAAGTACCATCTTTGAGCTAAAGTCAGCACGCTAAAGATTTCTTCAGAAACGGTTGTTTGTTATAGTTGTAGTTTTTCGCTGTTCTTCTGGACACATTTTGGCACTATGTCACAGTTGAATGTCACTCTGAATGGATTAGCAGCGTAATCTATTAGCATAGTTAATGATCCTCGTCCTCCACCCTGTATCACGAAGCAACTTCAATTTAGTCTTTCTCTCTTTGAGTTACCTGACTTCCCTGAGCGTAACCTTTGTTATCCTGGATAACCGGTATCACAAAGCTGGTTATCAACTGGCTCACATTTTGGCACTATGTCACAGTTTTTGTGTCTAGTTCTCTATTCTGTCAGGATTTTACTGTGTCTACCCCAGAGGTCGATGCATCGAAACCATCCTCTGCTAACAGTGTTTTACTGGCAGCTGGGCGGTTTCTTCCACGGCTTTTTGACTTTACCCAGTGACATGGGAAGCTGGTTATCAGCTGGCTCTGCTCTAATACTTTGAAGGTGATCTGGAGCAGGTTAGCAATGCAGCATAGGTTACCATGGTGATCTACCCTGCCATTGTTATGTTGTATAATACCCAACATTGTGCTTCCCATAGTGTTGCGTCATAGTGGACGTCACTGGGTTTCCTCAGAACTGGCCAACGTGCGGGACGTGAAGCCCCAGTGGCCTAATGGATAAGGCACTGGCCTCCTAAGCCAGGGATTGTGGGTTCGAGTCCCATCTGGGGTGATTTACAGCAGAGTGGCGCAGCGAAGCGTGCTGGGCCCATAACCCAGAGGTCGATGGATCGAAACCATCCTCTGCTAACAGTGTTTTACTCGCAACTGGGCGGTCTCTTCCACACCGCTTTGCGACTGACACAATGACGTGGGTAAAACCACGTCTGTAGTCACTCTGAATGGATTAGCAGCGTAATCTATTAGCATAGTTAATGATCCTCATCCTCCACCCTGTATCACGGCGACTTCAATTTAGTCTTTCTCTCTTTGAGTTACCTGACTTCCCTGAGCGTAACCTTTGTTATCCTGGATAACCGGTATCACAAAGCTGGTTATCAACTGGCTCACATTTTGGCACTATGTCACAGTTTTTGTCTCTAGTTCTCTATTCTGTCAGGATTTTACTGTGTCTACCCCAGAGGTCGATGCATCGAAACCATCCTCTGCTAACAGTGTTTTACTGCGAGGCAGCTGGGCGGTTTCTTCCACGGCTTTTTGACTTTACCCAGTGACATGGGAAGCTGGTTATCAGCTGGCTCTGCTCTAATACTTTGAAGGTGATCTGCTCTGGAGCAGGTTAGCCATGCAGCATAGGTTACCATGGTGATCTACCCCTGCCATTGTTATGTTGTATAATACCCAACATTGTGCTTCCCATAGTGTTGCGTCATAGTGGACGTCACTGGGTTTCCTCAGAACTGGCCAACGTACGGGACGTGAAGCCCCAGTGGCCTAATGGATAAGGCACTGGCCTCCTAAGCCAGGGATTGTGGGTTCGAGTCCCATCTGGGGTGATTTACAGCAGAGTGGCGCAGCGAAGCGTGCTGGGCCCATAACCCAGAGGTCGATGGATCGAAACCATCCTCTGCTAACAGTGTTTTACTCGCAACTGGGCGGTCTCTTCCACCGCTTTGCGACTGACACAATGACGTGGGTAAAACCACTCTGAATGGAGTAGTAGTCACTCTGAATGGATTAGCAGCGTATATCTATTATCCTGGATAACCGGTATCACAAAGCTGGTTATCAACTGGCTCACATTTTGGCACTATGTCACAGTTTTTGTCTCTAGTTCTCTAGTTAAAAAAATAAATGTCCATATTCCAAGGGAAATCTGCATCCACTACAGCACTGGATGTTAGAAATAGAAACATTTGTGATTTTAACAGTTAAACAACGATTGTTATGTTGTATAATACCCAACATTGTGCTTCCCATAGTGTTGCGTCATAGTGGACGTCACTGGGTTTCCTCAGAACTGGCCAACGTGCGGGGACGTGAAGCCCCAGTGGCCTAATGGATAAGGCACTGGCCTCTTGAACATTTGTGATTTTTAGAAACATTTGTGATTTTAACAGTTAAACAACGATAACTTTGTGAAAACAGCTACCATGACAAAACTACAAAGCGCAGCAGCAGCGCGGGTACTAATGATGACTTTCCAGTGATGTGATTGGTCAGTGGTCGGGATTCTAACAGGTTTTGACCTAATACTTTGAAGTGACCTGCTCTGGTTCTGTTAACTCTGGGTTTTCAGGACATGGTTGAACAACTTGTGCCAGTGTCCTAGTCATTAGTGCGCTTACTTCAGGAATGTTTTGAAGTACCATCTTTGAGCTAAAGTCAGCACGCTAAAGATTTCTTCAGAAACGGTTGTTTGTTATAGTTGTAGTTTTTCGCTGTTCTTCTGGACACATTTTGGCGCTATGTCACAGTTTTTGTCTCTAGTTCTCTATTCTGTCAGGATTTTACTGTGTCTACCCCAGAGGTCGATGCATCGAAACCATCCTCTGCTAACAGTGTTTTACTGGCAGCTGGGCGGTTTCTTCCACGGCTTTTTGACTTTACCCAGTGACATGGGAAGCTGGTTATCAGCTGGCTCTGCTCTAATACTTTGAAGGTGATCTGGAGCAGGTTAGCAATGCAGCATAGGTTACCATGGTGATCTACCCCTGCCATTGTTATGTTGTATAATACCCAACATTGTGCTTCCCATAGTGTTGCGTCATAGTGGACGTCACTGGGTTTCCTCAGAACTGGCCAACGTACGGGACGTGAAGCCCCAGTGGCCTAATGGATAAGGCACTGGCCTCCTAAGCCAGGGATTGTGGGTTCGAGTCCCATCTGGGGTGATTTACAGCAGAGTGGCGCAGCGGAAGCGTGCTGGGCCCATAACCCAGAGGTCGATGGATCGAAACCATCCTCTGCTAACAGTGTTTTACTCGCAACTGGGCGGTCTCTTCCACCGCTTTGCGACTAACACAATGACGTGGGTAAAACCACTCTGAATGGAGCGTATATCTATTATCCTGGATAACCGGTATCACAAAGCTGGTTATCAACTGGCTCACATTTTGGCACTATGTCACAGTTTTTGTCTCTAGTTCTCTAGTTAAAAAAATAAATGTCCATATTCCAAGGGAAATCTGCATCCACTACAGCACTGGATGTTAGAAATAGAAACATTTGTGATTTTAACAGTTAAACAACGATTGTTATGTTGTATAATACCCAACATTGTGCTTCCCATAGTGTTGCGTCATAGTGGACGTCACTGGGTTTCCTCAGAACTGGCCAACGTACGGGACGTGAAGCCCCAGTGGCCTAATGGATAAGGCACTGGCCTCTTGAACATTTGTGATTTTTAGAAACATTTGTGATTTTAACAGTTAAACAACGATAACTTTGTGAAAACAGCTACCATGACAAAACTACAAAGCGCAGCAGCAGCGCGGGTACTAATGATGACTTTCCAGTGATGTGATTGGTCAGTGGTCGGGATTCTAACAGGTTTTGACCTAATACTTTGAAGTGACCTGCTCTGGTTCTGTTAACTCTGGGTTTTCAGGACATGGTTGAACAACTTGTGCCAGTGTCCTAGTCATTAGTGCGCTTACTTCAGGAATGTTTTGAAGTACCATCTTTGAGCTAAAGTCAGCACGCTAAAGATTTCTTCAGAAACGGTTGTTTGTTATAGTTGTAGTTTTTCGCTGTTCTTCTGGACACATTTTGGCACTATGTCACAGTTGAATGTCACTCTGAATGGATTAGCAGCGTAATCTATTAGCATAGTTAATGATCCTCGTCCTCCACCCTGTATCACGAAGCAACTTCAATTTAGTCTTTCTCTCTTTGAGTTACCTGACTTCCTGAGCGTAACCTTTGTTATCCTGGATAACCGGTATCACAAAGCTGGTTATCAACTGGCTCACATTTTGGCACTATGTCACAGTTTTTGTGTCTAGTTCTCTATTCTGTCAGGATTTTACTGTGTCTACCCCAGAGGTCGATGCATCGAAACCATCCTCTGCTAACAGTGTTTTACTGGCAGCTGGGCGGTTTCTTCCACGGCTTTTTGACTTTACCCAGTGACATGGGAAGCTGGTTATCAGCTGGCTCTGCTCTAATACTTTGAAGGTGATCTGGAGCAGGTTAGCAATGCAGCATAGGTTACCATGGTGATCTACCCCTGCCATTGTTATGTTGTATAATACCCAACATTGTGCTTCCCATAGTGTTGCGTCATAGTGGACGTCACTGGGTTTCCTCAGAACTGGCCAACGTGACGGGACGTGAAGCCCCAGTGGCCTAATGGATAAGGCACTGGCCTCCTAAGCCAGGGATTGTGGGTTCGAGTCCCATCTGGGGTGATTTACAGCAGAGTGGCGCAGCGGAAGCGTGCTGGGCCCATAACCCAGAGGTCGATGGATCGAAACCATCCTCTGCTAACAGTGTTTTACTCGCAACTGGGCGGTCTCTTCCACCGCTTTGCGACTGACACAATGACGTGGGTAAAACCACGTCTGTAGTCACTCTGAATGGATTAGCAGCGTAATCTATTAGCATAGTTAATGATCCTCGTCCTCCACCCTGTATCACGAAGCGACTTCAATTTAGTCTTTCTCTCTTTGAGTTACCTGACTTCCCTGAGCGTAACCTTTGTTATCCTGGATAACCGGTATCACAAAGCTGGTTATCAACTGGCTCACATTTGGCACTATGTCACAGTTTTTGTCTCTAGTTCTCTATTCTGTCAGGATTTTACTGTGTCTACCCCAGAGGTCGATGCATCGAAACCATCCTCTGCTAACAGTGTTTTACTGGCAGCTGGGCGGTTTCTTCCACAGCTTTTGACTTTACCCAGTGACATGGGAAGCTGGTTATCAGCTGGCTCTGCTCTAATACTTTGAAGGTGATCTGCTCTGGAGCAGGTTAGCCATGCAGCATAGGTTACCATGGTGATCTACCCTGCCATTGTTATGTTGTATAATACCCAACATTGTGCTTCCCATAGTGTTGCGTCATAGTGGACGTCACTGGGTTTCCTCAGAACTGGCCAACGTGCACGGGACGTGAAGCCCCAGTGGCCTAATGGATAAGGCACTGGCCTCCTAAGCCAGGGATTGTGGGTTCGAGTCCCATCTGGGGTGATTTACAGCAGAGTGGCGCAGCGGAAGCGTGCTGGGCCCATAACCCAGAGGTCGATGGATCGAAACCATCCTCTGCTAACAGTGTTTTACTCGCAACTGGGCGGTCTCTTCCACCGCTTTGCGACTGACACAATGACGTGGGTAAAACCACTCTGAATGGAGTAGTAGTCACTCTGAATGGATTAGCAGCGTATATCTATTATCCTGGATAACCGGTATCACAAAGCTGGTTATCAACTGGCTCACATTTTGGCACTATGTCACAGTTTTTGTCTCTAGTTCTCTAGTTAAAAAAATAAATGTCCATATTCCAAGGGAAATCTGCATCCACTACAGCACTGGATGTTAGAAATAGAAACATTTGTGATTTTAACAGTTAAACAACGATTGTTATGTTGTATAATACCCAACATTGTGCTTCCCATAGTGTTGCGTCATAGTGGACGTCACTGGGTTTCCTCAGAACTGGCCAACGTACGGGACGTGAAGCCCCAGTGGCCTAATGGATAAGGCACTGGCCTCTTGAACATTTGTGATTTTTAGAAACATTTGTGATTTTAACAGTTAAACAACGATAACTTTGTGAAAACAGCTACCATGACAAAACTACAAAGCGCAGCAGCAGCGCGCTGTACTAATGATGACTTTCCAGTGATGTGATTGGTCAGTGGTCGGGATTCTAACAGGTTTTGACCTAATACTTTGAAGTGACCTGCTCTGGTTCTGTTAACTCTGGGTTTTCAGGACATGGTTGAACAACTTGTGCCAGTGTCCTAGTCATTAGTGCGCTTACTTCAGGAATGTTTTGAAGTACCATCTTTGAGCTAAAGTCAGCACGCTAAAGATTTCTTCAGAAACGGTTGTTTGTTATAGTTGTAGTTTTTCGCTGTTCTTCTGGACACATTTTGGCGCTATGTCACAGTTTTTGTCTCTAGTTCTCTATTCTGTCAGGATTTTACTGTGTCTACCCCAGAGGTCGATGCATCGAAACCATCCTCTGCTAACAGTGTTTTACTGGCAGCTGGGCGGTTTCTTCCACGGCTTTTTGACTTTACCCAGTGACATGGGAAGCTGGTTATCAGCTGGCTCTGCTCTAATACTTTGAAGGTGATCTGGAGCAGGTTAGCAATGCAGCATAGGTTACCATGGTGATCTACCCTGCCATTGTTATGTTGTATAATACCCAACATTGTGCTTCCCATAGTGTTGCGTCATAGTGGACGTCACTGGGTTTCCTCAGAACTGGCCAACGTACGGGACGTGAAGCCCCAGTGGCCTAATGGATAAGGCACTGGCCTCCTAAGCCAGGGATTGTGGGTTCGAGTCCCATCTGGGGTGATTTACAGCAGAGTGGCGCAGCGGAAGCGTGCTGGGCCCATAACCCAGAGGTCGATGGATCGAAACCATCCTCTGCTAACAGTGTTTTACTCGCAACTGGGCGGTCTCTTCCACCGCTTTGCGACTAACACAATGACGTGGGTAAAACCACTCTGAATGGAGCGTATATCTATTATCCTGGATAACCGCTATCACAAAGCTGGTTATCAACTGGCTCACATTTTGGCACTATGTCACAGTTTTTGTCTCTAGTTCTCTAGTTAAAAAAATAAATGTCCATATTCCAGGGGGAAATCTGCATCCACTACAGCACTGGATGTTAGAAATAGAAACATTTGTGATTTTAACAGTTAAACAACGATTGTTATGTTGTATAATACCCAACATTGTGCTTCCCATAGTGTTGCGTCATAGTGGGCGTCACTGGGTTTCCTCAGAACTGGCCAACGTGCGGGACGTGAAGCCCCAGTGGCCTAATGGATAAGGCACTGGCCTCTTGAACATTTGTGATTTTTAGAAACATTTGTGATTTTAACAGTTAAACAACGATAACTTTGTGAAAACAGCTACCATGACAAAACTACAAAGCGCAGCAGCAGCGCTGGTACTAATGATGACTTTCCAGTGATGTGATTGGTCAGTGGTCGGGATTCTAACAGGTTTTGACCTAATACTTTGAAGTGACCTGCTCTGGTTCTGTTAACTCTGGGTTTTCAGGACATGGTTGAACAACTTGTGCCAGTGTCCTAGTCATTAGTGCGCTTACTTCAGGAATGTTTTGAAGTACCATCTTTGAGCTAAAGTCAGCACGCTAAAGATTTCTTCAGAAACGGTTGTTTGTTATAGTTGTAGTTTTTCGCTGTTCTTCTGGACACATTTTGGCACTATGTCACAGTTGAATGTCACTCTGAATGGATTAGCAGCGTAATCTATTAGCATAGTTAATGATCCTCGTCCTCCACCCTGTATCACGAAGCAACTTCAATTTAGTCTTTCTCTCTTTGAGTTACCTGACTTCCCTGAGCGTAACCTTTGTTATCCTGGATAACCGGTATCACAAAGCTGGTTATCAACTGGCTCACATTTTGGCACTATGTCACAGTTTTTGTCTCTAGTTCTCTATTCTGTCAGGATTTTACTGTGTCTACCCCAGAGGTCGATGCATCGAAACCATCCTCTGCTAACAGTGTTTTACTGGCAGCTGGGCGGTCTCTTCCACCGCTTTGCGACTGACACAATGACGTGGGTAAAACCACGTCTGTAGTCACTCTGAATGGATTAGCAGCGTAATCTATTAGCATAGTTAATGATCCTCGTCCTCCACCCTGTATCACGAAGCAACTTCAATTTAGTCTTTCTCTCTTTGAGTTACCTGACTTCCCTGAGCGTAACCTTTGTTATCCTGGATAACCGGTATCACAAAGCTGGTTATCAACTGGCTCACATTTTGGCACTATGTCACAGTTTTTGTCTCTAGTTCTCTATTCTGTCAGGATTTTACTGTGTCTACCCCAGAGGTCGATGCATCGAAACCATCCTCTGCTAACAGTGTTTTACTGGCAGCTGGGCGGTTTCTTCCACAGCTTTTTGACTTTACCCAGTGACATGGGAAGCTGGTTATCAGCTGGCTCTGCTCTAATACTTTGAAGGTGATCTGGAGCAGGTTAGCAATGCAGCATAGGTTACCATGGTGATCTACCCCTGCCATTGTTATGTTGTATAATACCCAACATTGTGCTTCCCATAGTGTTGCGTCATAGTGGACGTCACTGGGTTTCCTCAGAACTGGCCAACGTATGGGACGTGAAGCCCCAGTGGCCTAATGGATAAGGCACTGGCCTCCTAAGCCAGGGATTGTGGGTTCGAGTCCCATCTGGGGTGATTTACAGCAGAGTGGCGCAGCGGAAGCGTGCTGGGCCCATAACCCAGAGGTCGATGGATCGAAACCATCCTCTGCTAACAGTGTTTTACTCGCAACTGGGCGGTCTCTTCCACTGCTTTGCGACTGACACAATGACGTGGGTAAAACCACTCTGAATGGAGTAGTAGTCACTCTGAATGGATTAGCAGCGTATATCTATTATCCTGGATAACCGGTATCACAAAGCTGGTTATCAACTGGCTCACATTTTGGCACTATGTCACAGTTTTTGTCTCTAGTTCTCTAGTTAAAAAAATAAATGTCCATATTCCAAGGGAAATCTGCATCCACTACAGCACTGGATGTTAGAAATAGAAACATTTGTGATTTTAACAGTTAAACAACGATTGTTATGTTGTATAATACCCAACATTGTGCTTCCCATAGTGTTGCGTCATAGTGGACGTCACTGGGTTTCCTCAGAACTGGCCAACGTGTGGGGCGTGAAGCCCCAGTGGCCTAATGGATAAGGCACTGGCCTCTTGAACATTTGTGATTTTTAGAAACATTTGTGATTTTAACAGTTAAACAACGATAACTTTGTGAAAACAGCTACCATGACAAAACTACAAGCGCAGCAGCAGCGCGGGTACTAATGATGACTTTCCAGTGATGTGATTGGTCAGTGGTCGGGATTCTAACAGGTTTTGACCTAATACTTTGAAGTGACCTGCTCTGGTTCTGTTAACTCTGGGTTTTCAGGACATGGTTGAACAACTTGTGCCAGTGTCCTAGTCATTAGTGCGCTTACTTCAGGAATGTTTTGAAGTACCATCTTTGAGCTAAAGTCAGCACGCTAAAGATTTCTTCAGAAACGGTTGTTTGTTATAGTTGTAGTTTTTCGCTGTTCTTCTGGACACATTTTGGCACTATGTCACAGTTGAATGTCACTCTGAATGGATTAGCAGCGTAATCTATTAGCATAGTTAATGATCCTCGTCCTCCACCCTGTATCACGAAGCAACTTCAATTTAGTCTTTCTCTCTTTGAGTTACCTGACTTCCCTGAGCGTAACCTTTGTTATCCTGGATAACCGGTATCACAAAGCTGGTTATCAACTGGCTCACATTTTGGCACTATGTCACAGTTTTTGTCTCTAGTTCTCTATTCTGTCAGGATTTTACTGTGTCTACCCCAGAGGTCGATGCATCGAAACCATCCTCTGCTAACAGTGTTTTACTGGCAGCTGGGCGGTTTCTTCCACAGCTTTTTGACTTTACCCAGTGACATGGGAAGCTGGTTATCAGCTGTTAAAAAAATAAATGTCCATATTCCAAGGGAAATCTGCATCCACTACAGCACTGGATGTTAGAAATAGAAACATTTGTGATTTTAACAGTTAAACAACGATAACTTTGTGAAAACAGCAACCATGACAAAACTACAAGCGCAGCAGCAGCGCGGGTACTAATGATGACTTTCCAGTGATGTGATTGGTCAGTGGTCGGGATTCTAACAGGTTTTGACCTAATACTTTGAAGTGACCTGCTCTGGTTCTGTTAACTCTGGGTTTTCAGGACATGGTTGAACAACTTGTGCCAGTGTCCTAGTCATTAGTGCGCTTACTTCAGGAATGTTTTGAAGTACCATCTTTGAGCTAAAGTCAGCACGCTAAAGATTTCTTCAGAAACGGTTGTTTGTTATAGTTGTAGTTTTTCGCTGTTCTTCTGGACACATTTTGGCACTATGTCACAGTTTTTGTCTCTAGTTCTCTATTCTGTCAGGATTTTACTGTGTCTACCCCAGAGGTCGATGCATCGAAACCATCCTCTGCTAACAGTGTTTTACTGGCAGCTGGGCGGTTTCTTCCACGGCTTTTTGACTTTACCCAGTGACATGGGAAGCTGGTTATCAGCTGGCTCTGCTCTAATACTTTGAAGGTGATCTGGAGCAGGTTAGCAATGCAGCATAGGTTACCATGGTGATCTACCCTGCCATTGTTATGTTGTATAATACCCAACATTGTGCTTCCCATAGTGTTGCGTCATAGTGGACGTCACTGGGTTTCCTCAGAACTGGCCAACGTACGGGACGTGAAGCCCCAGTGGCCTAATGGATAAGGCACTGGCCTCCTAAGCCAGGGATTGTGGGTTCGAGTCCCATCTGGGGTGATTTACAGCAGAGTGGCGCAGCGGAAGCGTGCTGGGCCCATAACCCAGAGGTCGATGGATCGAAACCATCCTCTGCTAACAGTGTTTTACTCGCAACTGGGCGGTCTCTTCCACCGCTTTGCGACTGACACAATGACGTGGGTAAAACCACGTCTGTAGTCACTCTGAATGGATTAGCAGCGTAATCTATTAGCATAGTTAATGATCCTCGTCCTCCACCCTGTATCACGAAGCGACTTCAATTTAGTCTTTCTCTCTTTGAGTTACCTGACTTCCCTGAGCGTAACCTTTGTTATCCTGGATAACCGGTATCACAAAGCTGGTTATCAACTGGCTCACATTTTGGCACTATGTCACAGTTTTTGTCTCTAGTTCTCTATTCTGTCAGGATTTTACTGTGTCTACCCCAGAGGTCGATGCATCAAACCATCCTCTGCTAACAGTGTTTTACTGGCAGCTGGGCGGTTTCTTCCACAGCTTTTTGACTTTACCCAGTGACATGGGAAGCTGGTTATCAGCTGTTAAAAAATAAATGTCCATATTCCAAGGGAAATCTGCATCCACTACAGCACTGGATGTTAGAAATAGAAACATTTGTGATTTTAACAGTTAAACAACGATAACTTTGTGAAAACAGCTACCATGACTTTACCCAGTGTTTCACACAATTCAAACCAATCAAAGTTTTTGTTTTCTTTTTTTCAACCATGCATGCATGCACGCAGTTGACACGATACACAGTCCTTCCAGTGGTTTCATGCTATTTTGATGATAGTGGGGATAACGTGCCAAGAAATGTAGCAATGCACCATCAAAGGCAAGAAAGAATAAGACTGTTATCAGCAAGCATTAATGTAAACAACTTGTTTCAGAGTCTTTCAAAAATCAGCTCTGGAAAAAAAAAATTGTGGAAGGATATGCATAGTATTAGGCCTCAATTAAGATACACATTAATGCATTTTGGTGAGAAACAAAGTTTGTAAATGTAACTTTATTCACAAAAAACTTCACAGGATACCTTTAAATGAATCTCTTGTAAAGCATCTTGAATGGCATCTGTTTGAATTACGTGTGCTATATAAATGATATATAAAAGTTATTATTAGTTGTGATAATGTAATGTTTGTCAAATTATTTTGGAGGAAATAAAGTGTGGGAATGTGTATTATACTTTGAGACGACTTTGACTCTTAACACAAAATACTGGCTCTTTGCAGCTTTAATTCTAAAGCATTAGTGTTGGTCATCAAACAACACATATTGTTTGAAACCGTATTATATTAAAGCAGAACTATTTGTCTATTGTTTTCTATAACTTAACCTTTTTGTGTCTCTTTGCAGTGGAGGCCCATTTTAAACACAAGCCTTGAAGACTGCAGGAAGCCTCAACTCAGCTAGACCGGCCCAGTCTCATTTAGATCAGAGACAATCCCAATGTGTGACCACAGATCATGGCTGGAGGTGGTGGGGTGGGGTTGGGGGATTTTGGGCGGGGGGGAGATGATGAAGAAAAGAAGAGAAAGAGATGGAGGGACTCAAGTCTATCTATGTGAAGAAAACTTGAACTCTAATGGGACTAAAGGCCCATCATGGGGCGAAACGTTGGTAATCAGAGGCCAAAGGGTAGATGATGTCATCACTATTGCGCCTACCAACCTTGTGCTATACATTATCATCCTTCCTTTCCTCAGCCATGTGGACCCTTTTCCTGCAACAACCTCCCCTTTCTCGGATTTCACCTTGTGAATGGTTCATTCTACCTGTAATCTAATGTAATTATGTAATCTAGAGTCATTTCACTGGTTGCTTAACAAAGACAATGCATTGCTAATTTATTGAATGTACAGTTTTGATGACAGTGGCTTACTGTGTGTGTGGAATTGTGATGTTTTCGTTGAGGACGCTGTGAGGTTGAACCTCTGGCACTGAAACCCTGTTTAAACCTGAACCTACAAAGTGCTGTTAACAACAAATATGCATAAAAACACACAAACTCTCAGTGATCACCGTCGCTGTTAACGTAGCTGGAGGTGGCTGATCTGCATCCAGACAGGGTTCTTTTAAAACCTCAATCTGACAGCTGTTCTCTTATTTATTTGTACTGTTGAACATAATGAGTCATTATAGACAGTTATTGCTGCTTTAAAGGATTGTAATGTGACAGGATTGTAATTTATATAACACTTCTACAGCTGTTTTATTTACATTTTGCATCTTGTTTTAAAGACACGTTGTGTTGACCCTGAAATCACAGTGATAGTTTGTTTCATTATAAAAATCTTAACATTAATACAGATGAACCTGAAATCAAGTGACAGCGTTTGATTTGTCCTCAGTGTTTAAGACATTTCAGTATGTCTGTGTCTCCTTTTAGTACTACATACTGTACAAATCTGATGCTCTTAAACTCAAGGTAGGTTGATTAAAGGATTATTCTGGTTTATCACAACTTGGGTCTTATTTTCATACTTTCCAGGCCGGGTGGAAATCTGTTTGAATGGGAGAGGAGCCAGACCTATCTGCCAGAGCAAATGAAACATGAGCTCGGCAGAATCGTCTGGTTCCCAGGCTAACATACCACAGCATTTATAGCACAAACAATGCACAAAACACAAACACTTAATTTAATTTTAACCAAACCCCCGGGTTAGCCTTGTGTTTCTTGCCTTGTCAGACTTTGATTTAGTGATGACATTCCCAGATCCCAGCAATTAATTTGGTTAACTATAAAACGAACACCCAAGTTGAAATAAACCAGAATTATCCTTCTAAGACACGGTAAACGTCCCATTCTTTTTGAGCATGTGTACTTTAAAGGCATTGCTATTATGAATGTGCAGTTACATCCATTTATCCAACAGATGGAGCTGTTCTGTTAATTTTATAATGGAGATCACATATTGTCTCTGTAAGGTGAAATCTTCATATGGTGAAATGCTCATGAAAGGAAGGTAACATTTTGTCATCCCAAAGAGCAGTGGTTCTCAATCTTGGGGGGCGTGGATGTTGAACAGACCTTAAGTTGCATGAATATGATTGATTCATCTGGTGACATAAACAGCAAAAGTGCTCTGATGGTGTCAAGGCTGTTTTGCTAACCTGAATCTTTTGTTTATTTCAGTCACCCGGATGACTGATAAAAATTAAATCCACATTTGCAGAGGTGGGGGGCCATGAACCTTTTTCGGCTTCTGAAGGCTGTTGTGACAGAAAAAGTTTGAGAACCACTGCCATAGAGGAACATGTCATCCTTGAACCAGAAAGAAGAGATTAAAATCACCAGAATCAGAGTTTTGAGATTTATTTCACTGGACAAAAGTGATGCAGACATTTTGGGAAACACTTCACTTTCATGCCCAAGGTTAGATGAGCAGTAGATACCACTCTCATGTCTGTGCATTAACAGAGTACTACACTGATTTAGCATTGCTCTCCTATAACATTGTCGGACATACGAGGGACAATAAAAACAAAAGCCGATCAAAATCGATGCAGCAGAACCAGAGTTATCGTTTATTCGGCGCAGTCTTCTTCACTGTCAAAACCTGGCACCTACATTACCCACAATGCAACTCAACCACCAACATTTCGTTCAGAGATTTATGTTATGCTAGTAGTGGCTAATGAACTGTAGCCTCGAGCTGCTAGCCTCAAGCAGAGATGAGCGGGCTACAGACGTCTGGTAAGCTCACTTCTTTCCAACTCCACACCCCCATATTTTTTTCATTTTTAAACTCGTAGTCTTCATTCTCAACTGACGCCGACTCAAGTGACATCACATGAGGCAATTTATCAGCTTTCACACAGCTTCCTCTGGAGCCACAAAAGGCTAACTTTTTTCACATATGCTGTAGTACTACCCAAGACCTGTAAACAGATTTTGATGTGCACACTGTAAGTATAAAGTTTGTGCCAGGAGGTGATTAGCTTAGCTTTGCATAAAGACTGGATGCATGGGGGAAAAGCTACCCTGGTTCTTTACAGAAGTTAGAAACTCCTTCAAACCACAACCTATAATATCTACATTTCTGTTTGTTTACAGATTAAAGAAACAAGACGTGTTAATTAATGAGCTTTGGAGGTGCTGTATACTTTCAGATTCACTAGATCTCAACCCCACTGAACACCTATGGGAGATTTTGGAGCAACGTGTTAGACAGTGAGCTTCACCACCATCATTAAAACATCGAATGAGGTAATATGTTTTGGAGGATTGGTGTTCATCCATTCAGTAGAGTTCCAGAGACTTGAAGAATCTATGCCAAGGAACGCTGAAGCTGTTCTGCAGACACATGGTGCCCCAACACCTTACAAAGACACTTTTGTGATGGTTTTTCCTTTAATTTGCCACCCATATGTATGGAGGTAATTGCACAAGTAGTTCCGTATTTTCCTATTTGTACTGTAAAGGCCTTATACTGTTTACTTATTTTATAATACAGTAGATGGCGGTCATCAGTCACTTGTAAAAGGAGATCACCATGTGTAAAGTTGCACACTCACAGCAGGACAAAGTGTAAACTGGTTTGGTGGTGTAAATGTCACCTGATGATCTCGCCACTCTTACACAAGCTTCCACATACACACACTGGCTCCAGGGCTTTATGGAATTATAGGTAAATCAATGTTGCTTCTGTCTGGCCGTCTTGTTGTCGTTGGCAACCAGGTTGTCATGGTAAACTGCTCAGACAGCGAGCCACTGAGCTGCAGCGGGCAGGTTGTACCCACACAGGAAGTGTTTAAAAACGGGTGGGACCTCGACTCAGCAGCCACCATGTTTGTCCTGAAGATAATATGCTCAGTGAGGTGCTGGCACGTGTAGCAAACATTTATTAAATGTAAAGCTGCTGCTTCAGTACATAGTAGTTTTTGGTTATTTTTATGTTCTAAGCATTTGGGGATTACATGTTCTTATGAGTTTAGAGTTCTTTGAGTGTGGGACTTTTTAATGCTAATTTTAAAAGCACATTAAAGTCAGACTTGATTCATGTCAATAAGTCAAAGCCTTTTTCTGTGTCATAAGTCAATGGAGCATGTCTTGTAGTTATTTAGTGTCTGGAAAACCCAATCCAGCTGTCCTGTCCATCAGGGCCTGCAGCCGACACTCCAGCCAGAGCTGGGACTGTGAAATTAGCTAATCTCCTCACAGGAAACCCAGCAGAAACAGCTGTTGGACTGGAAACAAACTGGAAATGAAGCAGAGAGGAACAGGTCAGCAGTAAGAGCAAGAGGGAGAAAATGGCCTCTGTGATACCAGATTTGAATCTATCGTGTCAGCTGAGTGCTGTGACGCTGACACTTACATTCCTTTCTTTTAGCGTCCTGTAATGTTGTGATCTAGAGTTTTCACATTATTCTATAGTTGGTCCGACAAGGTGCGACTGTGCACCTAATGTCACCTAAATGTGTGAGAAATGTATTGTGAAATAACTGGGGTGGTTAAACCACACATAGTCACAGTATGTGACATTTTGATGCTGTTTCTCCTAGATACAGAAGTGATACATTTTGAACACTAAGTCACATAGTAATTGCAAGATGATAAAGTGCTCAAGCGGTTGTACATGAGTTCCATTTTACCCTCCGAGAGGACTCAGATTTATGTAAATATGTCATTCTGAGTAGTTTGACATTTTTGGAAATACACTTATTTGCATTCATGCCCAGAGTTAAATGACATGATTGACACCACTCTCAAATCTGTCCATTAAATATGAAGCTTTCAGCCAGGAGATGGTTTTGATTAGCTAGCATAACAACTGGAAACAAGGGAAACAGCTAGTCTGGCTCGTAGTGATGAACCTACAGAGAATTATCACCTGATGTTGTTTAGCTTTCCAACCTGCAACGTTAAGTGTTTTGGTTCACTCTCACCGCTCTCATAGCTCGATTTCAGCTGCTTCAGGCAGCTGTTTTCAATGAAAAAGCTCTAAAAGCTGATTGTACACCACCTGCTCAGCACCAAACAGCAGACAGACACAGTTAGCAACTAGCTGGTGAACATAGTGGAGCAAGAGCCACATATTCCCTCAGGAGTTGGTAGAGACCAAAAACAAAGCTAAAAGAGAGTGAATACTGAACTTCATCAGGTGTCCAGAAACATGACTCCAAATGAATGATAACGTTGCTCTGTAACTGTTGGATGTGTAACAAGCAACTCTTTGCTAACAAGTTCACCATATCAACTTAAACGACTTAAGACTATAATTGATTAGCTGGTAGGTGGGTTTTGTTACTTCTGGACTGAGAGCCAGGTTAGCTGTTTCCCCCTGCTTCTAGTCTTTATGCTAAGCTAAGCTAACAGTCTGCTGGCTGCAGCTTCATAGACATGAGAGTGGTATCAATTTTCTCATCTAACCCTCTGCAAAAAAGCGAAAAAGTGTATTCGCCAAAATTTCAAACTATTGCTTTAACAGACACAATCTTTTTTTTATCAGGCTGAAGAAGACAGAGACAATCTCTCTCTCCCTATGGTTCAAAACACACTGTTTATTGCTGGCTGAAAAATCCTTACATAATAATGTAGAGCCTTCCCTTAATGCTGCCCTATAAAAGGAAAAAAATTAAATACCTTCAGTTTTAATGAAAATGCAACACAGTTGACTTTGGAACCCATCGATGTGAAGGTGAAGGTAAAGAAACTATTTTACTCAGCCAGATTAAGAGTGGAAAAACTGCTATTAAACCTGAAACTCTCTGTCTTAAATAGGTGCTACTCACATACCAACATTTCATTAGTGTGGAGTTTTAATGGAACATTTTAGCGTCCAATACAAGTTTAAATGTAATTTCTCAGTCCTTTTTTTATACTTTTTTTACCTTTAAGAGTCAAAACACTGAATCTTTGTTAATCTTAAAAAATGTTTTCCATGAAAATGAACAAATCTAACAATATACTGATGCACAACATACGCCATTTGAAGCTTTGGCCAACAGATATCATCAGTGTCCTTGAGAAGTCCATACTGGTCAAAACCTTACGAATTAACTCTTAAGTCATCAAATCTCCAAACATTGTCTTATAAGTCATAAAAGTAAGCCAATGTTCTGTTCCAGTCTGAGTAGTCATTAAAGTTTTTGACCATATGGCCAAACTTTTGAGGGGGTTTCCTCCATTTCAAGGCCTGGTGAGTGTTGTGTAGATAGGCTGCTCCCAGCCAGAGGGAGGACTGTGCGGAGGCGGTCCCAAGGCCAAGCTGTTGATAAGCGGTGTGGCATAAGGCCTGCGAGAGGAGTGAAAGTACGGGTATTGATACAGACTGGCAGGGTACCCAGAGAAGGCGCTGTAGAAACTGGAGCTTTGAAGGTCAGTGTAGTCAGATTGGTTTGTGGAGGACGGGCAGACCCCGGAACCAAGGGAGGTGTACTCAGGTTGTGGTGGTGGAGGAGTGGAGGAGCTGCTGTAGTGACCCGGGCTAAGCTGTTCAATTTTAATCTGAGGTTTTTGGATAGTGTCCTGGTGGAGCCCAGGCGTGACACGACTGGAAGAGGATGGTGGCATTCCAGTGGAAGTCCCACTTTTGGGTGTCCAAGTGGGAATGCTTTGGGAGTGAGAGTGGATGCTGGGTAGGATGAAGGATCCAGAAGGGCTGTTATGTCCGTGGCTGGTATCTGGTGGGGTTAGAACAGTGGAGCCGTAGCTGTTGGGCGGGAGGTACTGGTCGAACTCGTGGACGTCGAATCCGTCGATGCTGCTGATGACGTCAGTGCTCAGCTCTGAGATGTCCACGTTACTGAAGTCAATGTTCTGACGGCTGGCAGGAGGAACAGAGCCGGTGCTGCTGTCCGCAGGCCGGTGGCCCTCATGTTTGTTCCCCATGTGAGGGTCGGTTTTAGGGGTAGTGGGTGGTGTTGGAGGTCCATGAGACTGACCTGAAAACCAAAAGCAAGGAAACACCAATCAGTATTTCCATGTTGAAGCAAAAAAGGTAAAAGAGGCTAATTGCAATACATGCTTTTAAGTGTATTAAAACTGAAGATCTGGATGGTATCATCTCACCTGTCCTGTCTGGATGGTAATGATGGTGCACTTCCCCTGCACAAGCCAGCCTGGCCACCCCTGGTTCTGTCCTATACAAGCCCTGCTGATGCTGCTGCTGGACCAGTCCAGGTTTACAGTCCCCCTGTCCCGGTTTGGTGCTCTTGCGTCTCCGAGGCTGGTACTTGTAGTCTGGGTAGTCTTTCTTGTGCTGCAGCCTCAGCCTCTCGGCCTCTTCAATGAAGGGACGCTTCTCTGCTTCAGAGAGAAGTCTGAGGAAGAGGGGATAGAGCTGTTGGATCAATGACGGTCCTTTTAAATACCAGCAAGCACATTGGCTGTACAATATATGTTAATTCCAAAATGGATACACATGTTGCCATATGTTCTGTGTTCAGAATTTTTTAAAAAGTCTTAGTATTCTCTAAAAATTTCAGAGTGGCCTGTTATATTTCATGTTTATTGTACTATCTTACACATAGGCTACTGCAACGTCTCATTGACCCACCAAACCCAAATTAGTCAGCACAGTGCTTGCTTGTGGTCACTGCAACATGGTGGTGCGCACCACTCCACCACAGAAAACGGTGCCTTAATGAGGCCAAACAGTTAAACACAACCTTAGCTGCTATCCCTTGCATGAATAAAAACTGTAACACTCTTACATACCTCGCCTCTCTAGCGACCCAATTAACTTTTTAGGGAAAAACATTAGAAAAACTATGCTTTTTTTCATTTTGACACCAGAGCATTGCTAAAATAAATGTTTTGAGGAATACCAGGGAGTTGAGTGCTTAATTGAATGAAATGAATGAATTAGACAGGGTGTAATACAGTGCTGGCTCGCTAAAGACCCGAGGTATGCATTTAAGGGTTAATAATTTCACTGTAAGAATAATGTTTTGCCTCATGCTGTGGTGGAAAGCAACTAAGTACATTTACTCAAGTCCTGTACTTAAGTACACATTTGAGGTACTTGTACTTTACCCAAGTATTTCCATGCTGTGCTTCTTTATACTTCTACTCCGCTACAATTCAGAAGGATATTGTACTTTTTACTCCACTATCTGACAGCTAAACTTTACAGATTAAGGCTTTACACACAAAACATATAATGAGCTAAAAAAAAATATGATGCACTGTTACAGTTAAACCACCCAACAGTGTATAAAATGGTTAGAATTAGTCCCAGCTCGACAACAGTAAAGTGCTATTTGCACAGTGATAATAATCCGACAATGTAATACAGTACAACACACAGGGGCTATCTTCTGTACTGTTAGTTTTGATATTTTAAGTACATGTTGCTAATAATACTCACATACTTTTACTTAAGTGACAGTGCAGGACTTTAACTTGTAATGGAGTATTTTTATATCGCAATAATTTAACTTTTCCTTAGTAAAGGATCTGAATACTTCCTCCATCACTGGCTGCCTTTTAAATTGAATTAGACTGCCTTAGAAATTGACCAGCTGTGGCTCCACTGACAGTGAAACACCAGTTAGCTGAGTATATAAGAGTTAGGCTATTTCTATAACTTGGCCGTTTATTTAACAATGTCTTAGTATTGCACATGCAGAAAACCCACTATTAACCCTCTCCTCTGTATGCCTTCTAATTCTGCATCACTTTTTACTATTAGGTCAATCTTTTTACTTGTATTTATGCTTAATAACTTCAGTAATAATGTTTTATTGGTGGTCAGCTGTAATTGTATCAGAATAATTGTCACATTTTCAAAAAGCTAAAATTCTCATTTTGGAATGAAATTCACTGCGGAGAGACCAGGATTTGGGCTTGGAAACACAAACTGTCCTCAGATTTAGGTGCATGCGATACTAACTGCTCATTGTTTGAAGTTAAGACTCTCTAGGTGAGCTCCGGTACCCACCGCCACAGTCTGCCCAGAGTCTTGCTGAGCTCAGCGTTGTGCAGATGAGGGTACTGGTCCGCCAGTTTCTTCCGCGCTGCCTGCGCCCAAACCATGAACGCGTTCATCGGCCGTTTCACGTGAGGTTTGCTCTTAAGCCCTCTCTCCCCTTGAGAAGGCATCGGTACCAGCGACCAGTCATAACCTTTGAGCACTTGAGACACGGCGTCACGGATGCAGGCGGGGAAGCGCTCATCCTCCACGCTGCTCTCCGGTTTGCGCGTATTCCCGGGCGGACGCGCTGCCTCCTGCGCGTCGGACCCTGCTGGAGAGGTCGGGGACTCTGAATCCGATCCATGCTGAGACATGGAGCTGTCGCTGCCCGCCGGACTGCGCGGATGGTCCGTCAAGGACTTGTTCTTTTCTGTCATTCTTGGCGGATTAAAAGTTGCTAGATCTCGTGTCGCCCAGATTCCCAAACAACTCTTCAAGTGCGTAAATGCGCACGCCTCTGTAGGAAGACTGTTTCACCCAGAAATCAAGTAAAATCCAAAATTTCTTGTTTCGAACTTGACATTCTTTTCCATATCCCCCTCCACAGCCAGGCAAAGTTTGACCAGCCTCTATTTTCTTTTTAGCACTTTAACTTTTAACTAACTAGGCCTACTTGCATTTCTCCACCTCTCGTTTCCTATTGGCTTTTGCAAAGTGTTACAAGCAGAGTTCCTCCTACTTTGGCAAAAAGAAGCAGGAGGAGGCAGAGAATTGTTAATAGTCAATAGTAGTCTGCCCAATAAAAGTTAGACCTGTTGGATTTGATTTGTCCAAGTTCAGAGGCAGAAACGAAATACTTGAGTATTTCAATATGATGCTACTTTAGTAACGTTTATTTGCTTTTTTTTTTGTTGTGAAGCACTTTGTGACGCTTTTTCTTGAAATGTTACATAAATAAACTTATTATTATTATTATTAATATTATTATTTCTACTTCACAACATTTCAGAGACAAATTATATACTTTTCTACTCCTATTTATCTGACGCTAGTGACTATTTTGATTTTTAATATAAGCCTACAAAAGATGAGCTCACACTAAACTGCCGAAAAAGTACTTCAAATTAGATCCACCTTGGGCAAGTTACACATTAAAATGCTGCTTACACATTAATGCAGATGTAGTAATAATAATCCAATAATATAATATTACACTGCACAAAGGGGCCATTCTGCATTCTCTAATGAGTGTTTTTTAGTTTTGATACACAGATCTGAAAACCTGTTCCACCACTGTCCACGTTTTTCCTTGTTATAATAATAACAATAATTATAATTAGACCTATATCCCCAAGTTAGAGATAACATTTCACATTTGTTTTTCAATTATTCTTTTATTCTTTATCTTATTTATTCAGCTATTATCTTCATTCCAAACACTTTAATAATAATAATAATAATAATAATTATTATTATTATTTTAATGCACTTCCGCGTCTGTTTAGTCACGTGGCCGTGAAGTCTGTCAACATGGCGGCCACCGGAGACGGTTCGGAAAGCTCTGTGAGGAAAAGACGTGCCGACAGAAGTAAGACAGAGACAAAGTGTGCTGACAGCAGTGAAGAAAATGGAGCAGACGCCAGCAAAGACACCGAGAAAGAAAAGAGCCTTCAGTCGTTACGGACTGGGACTTACTGGCTCACTCGTATCGTGCTGCTGCGCTCCGTCGCCTTTATTTACTGTAAGCTTGTTGACATTTACAGGTCAGGTTTTCATTCTCAGCGAGTCCTCGCCACTCACGAGTCAGGACTGTGTTCATAGCTAGCTGCGGCGACGTCTGAAAGGGCAGCTTTCTTGTTCATATTCTCTTTTTAGTGTCCTAGTGTTGAAAATGTGGCTAATTGTTAGCCTTAACGTTGACTTTTTGCCTTTTAAGTTGGTGTAACTCACTGGTGGAAGATTTGCGTGTATCCATGTTCTGCAATGACAGGAAAACAATGCACCATTTAATATGTATAATAAATATAAGTATTATACCGTACATACTTATCATCAACCGGTAATCCACTCTGTACTTCACACTTATTTTAATTTTATACTTATACCCACTTGGTACTTAATTTATCTGACCTGTATTATAGTGTATTATATTTTTTTGCTTAGTACTTCTATCCCTGTGTGCACTGAGGTGACAGTGAGCTGCTGTAACAAAAGAGTTTCCCCTCGGGGATCAATAAAGTATTTCTGATCTGATCTGATTAGCTTTCGCAATTAAATGTTTTTGCAGTATTGAGATCTTTATTTAGGGGCAGCAGTAATTGGCTACCTCAGTGTAAAAACCCTGCATTCAAATGTTTACTTCAGTAGAAGTACAGAACTCTTGGCAGCTGAATATACTAAGATTATCAAAAGTAAAAGTACTCATTAGGAAGCAGAATGACCAATTTCACAGTTATAGTGTACTATTCATGGTGCGAGCATTCTAAGGCTGTGCCCGATATCCCCACCCCACAGGATGCTGTGATTGTGTCAAAGGCTGCGCTAAGGTCCAGGAGTACAAGGACTGAGCACATGCCATCAGCAGCAGCCATTAAAAGGCCATTGGTAACCTTGAGCAGGGCAGTCTCAGTTCTGTGATACCGTCTCTTCGGGTATTCCTGTGCTCCCTGGCCAGCTGGAAGATGCAATCCCTCCACAGTGTCCTAGGTTTGTCCCGGGGTCTCCTCCCAGTCAGTAATGCCAGAGGCACCTATAAAATAGGCTGCCTGGAGGTGTCTTACCTTTGTGGGCAAACCACCTCAACTCTCAATGTAAATGAACTTCACTTACATTGACTCTATCCAACCTGTTCAGGAACCTAATCTCAGCTTTCTGTTTCCATGACCTAGATGGAACAGTGTACGTTTTTGCATTGGTAGAGCCATGATTTCAGACTTGCTGTAGCTCATCTTCCACCCAACCACACATCGGACTCACTCACTCAGCAGCAAACTGTTACAGTGCACAATCAGAAGTCACACCCCAGCAGCAGCTTAATTTCTCCAAATTGGACACTCCTCAGACCTCAGCTTTGCCTTGATATCCTGACCACCTTGTAGGAGTCCTCTGCCCTGGCTGAACATGTTGACTTAGTGCAGAAAATGTGAACACACCTCTTACTTCGTTTAAATTTATAAGTGAGGATATTCTTGAGAAGACTTATGTCACACTCGTGGTATTGTTAATTAAAATCCCCCTTACTTGCTGATGCAAAAAAGACCTTACAAAGTAAGGGGAAAAGATACAATATCCACTTTTTTATGTCACTTTTAATTTAAAATAAAGTGTGCATTGAGCAAATGAGCACTGAATCATATTTGTGTTTGTGCCTTTCTCCCCTTTTGTCTCCTCTCTCTTCTCTAGTTGTGGCATTCAGCGTTGCTTACAACCAGAACAAGCAGCTGATAGGCGAGCACGGACTAATGCCCTGCAAGAGCTACCTCAACAGCGTTAAGCGCTATGTGGGGGGAAAGATAGGCATGGCCGCCTTCGCGTACACACCCTCCATCCTCTGGTTGTTAGACTGGAGCGACATGGATGCCAACCTGGATGGCATTGCCCTGGGGGGCATGGCACTGTCTGCATTTGTCCTAGTGACGGGAATGGCCAATATGGTGATCATGGTTACACTGTGGGTGCTTTACCACTCCCTGGTCAGCGTGGGACAGCTGTGGTGAGTCTGGGATATACACATACATAAATACTTACATTATATGTAAATGACAAACTGTATTACAAGAACCCGATGTATACAGTTTTGCAAAATAAAAGGATCAGATTCAGTTTCTCCATACTATCTTTACATTTTGTGCTTTTATTGCCTTATATCATAGTGTTTCTTTTAAAGCTCCACTAATCAATATTTTATACATTAACAAAAGGGAAAGGCATTGCTCGTTTTTACGAACCCACAGAGCATTATCACCCGAGGAGAATTTTAGGATCATTTGGGATCATTCTTTTGGTTTCCTGGCCCGCTGTCCACTAATTGCCCAGCACCAAAAACAGACAAAGTTAGCAACTAGCTGGTGGACATAGTAGCATAGCATTTAGCAGCTGAAGAGCTGGAGTTGGTGGAGACCAAAAACAGAGCTAAAAGGAGAGTGAATTTTGGACTTACATTCATCAGGTGGCCAGAGACACGACTCCAAATTAATGATAATTTTGTCTCTGTGTCTGCTGGATGTGTAAATAGGCGTTTTAGGCTGTTTCTCTGTCTCCAAGTGGCCAAAAATGATTAATTATTGCAGCTGTAAATAAAGAAAAGAATCTCCAGTTTTGTCAAATTTAGTTCATTCAAGCTATTTCATTTTAGTCCCGTAGTTTAGTCTATCAAGAAATGCGTCAAAATGTTTATTCATACCAGACACTCTTAAGACCTCAGCTTTGCATTGATATCCTGACCAGAAATATTAAAAGGTGACTACGCACACCCTTGTCGGAGTCTTCTGTCCACACTGAATTTGCTAGAAATTGTGAACATACATCATATCGAAAGTAGCATAATAAGTTGCCTTAATTGCTATAAATAAATGAGAATATTCTTGAGTGGACTGGTTTACCATAACAACTGTGTTGGTAAACCATGTGTGTGTATAAAATGTTTGTTCTGCTGCCCCCGAGAGGCAAAAATAAATTATTGCAGCTTTAAAAAAATTATAGAATCTTCAAATTTGTCAACTTAGCTTTCTTTTTATACCCTTAGTTTAAATGTTAAAGAATGCATCAAATTGTTTATACTGCAGTATCCTTTTTGTTTTCTCTCTTTCTAGGTACTCCTTCGGTAAGTGAACTCCAAGGCCCACACCAAATCCCTCACAGTTTTCAACCTTAACACAAAATCCGGGACTGCTTCCTTTGTTCCTCCACATCAAATAGAAGAAGTGAATTTGAGGCAAAGCTTTTATGTGAGACACTCAGGTTTGGATGTCATTTAAGTTTGTTTTCAGTGAAACCAACTTGGTAAAGTCTCACAAACCAAACTTGTGTGACACTGACCTCTTTTGACACATCTGTAGAGTCATGGATCATAACCATACATACATACATAAATCTACTTTTACGCTCATGCTTCTGAGTCTCACTACCAGCTTTCTCATGCTTGTTTCCCACATAGTTTACAGCCAGTTTTTGGGTTAAAACACAGTCACTGACAGAATTATGATTTACTGATGTACAGTACATTGCCTCCTTACTTGGTGAACCCAGTAAACTGCCATGAATGTAATAGTAAAGAGGGAGGACCGAAAGGAAAGAAATAAGAAAGTTTAAATAGGAGGTTGCATGTAGGGCTCCGGCCCAGATAAGTGGCGAGGTCAGTGGCAGCTCTGTGATTGGTTAATGACACTTTGTAGTCAGAGACGCCAGGCCAATGTCTGTGGTTGGGAGTTGTGGCTTCCATTTCTCTTTTTTAAAAACATTTTTTGATTTTTCTCTCACTCTCACTGTCGTTCTCTCTCGCTCCCTATTTTCCTTTGGACCTATTATCACCCTGTAGCTGACAGTGCAGCTTTAAGTCTGCAGACTAAGCTCCTCCAATGGTTCCCAAGTCTAGACTACAAACCAGAGACCATGAGTTGTTGCTGCTAGGGGCATTAGTGTTTGGAATAGCATGCCTGGCAGACATTGTTTAGTCCCTTTTATAAGAATTAAAAAAACTCCATAATTACATTTATAAAGGTATATCTTGCGATATTATTGATCATATTCACTTTTGATAAACAATCTCCACACAATGTCCTTACTTTCTTACTCTGCAGCTTTTCACCATACCATGAAATTTTGCACAGAATTTCATGGTCCCCAGAAGATGAAACCTACTGACTTAAGTTAAAGAGGCTGTTAAGTCCGCAAGAACACGATATTTTTCAGATTTGGTAGCAAAACACAACCAAGGGTTCTCGTCAACACATTAAGTGCCTGAATAAACCCCACTGACAATGACAGCGGTAACATATTCCAACTGAGCTGTGATAGTTATCTTAATTTTTTTTGTCAGTAAGATATTTACTATCTGAACTCAAGCATGTGCCAGAGGTGCCCATGTAGTAATTTCACCAGTGCACACAGCTACGCTAAATAATTGTCACCCTATCTCCTCCTCCCACCTAAGCAAAGTTGTCGCCAATTTAAAACCCTCCTCACTGGATCCTGAAAGAAGGATTTAACACCATAGGCCCCTCCATTTTGACTATTATAAATAGCTCTCTTATTTCTGGCCAAGTTCCATTCTATTTTTTTAAACATGCAGCCACTCATTAAAAACCATCACCTTGACCGCACAGATCCAAACAACAATTTGGTGTCCTTTAAAGCACGGCGGACTGTCTGTGGTTTAGCTTGAGAGTACTGTGTGCAGCTTATAGCATTAAGCACCGTTTGCTCTTCTGTGGTACATTGTCTCTTAGCTTGGAGAAACACTTTTTACAAATTATATTTTTATGTGTCCAGGTTGGGAGAGTCAGCTGTTGGAGACAGGGTTTCTGGCCATTTTCCTGTGTCCGATGTGGACTCTGTCCCAGGTCCCCAGCCACTGTCCCCCCTCCCTTATCTGCATCTGGACCTTCAGATGGCTCATTGTTCGCATCATGCTGGGAGCTGTGAGTAAAACACTTTATAAATACATGGGCGGGCTTGCTGCATGCCTCTGGCCACCGAAACTAGAGAACTGTTTTGACAGAAACACCAAAAAATAGCAACGAGATCATTTTTGATTGAATTTTTGCTTGTAACTTCTTGCTTGTAACGTAGTGGCTGTTTAACTTGTCAAACACAATAAAAACAAATTGACTGGAGTTTACTCAGAACGTCTTATTCCTAAAACCCATTCACTGCCACCAGAACCTTGACTACCACATTTCCTGTCAGGAGATCCTGCACAGACACTGATATTCCTCTCTAGGAGGAAGCAGATGTTGTAAATTCAAGCAGAAAGGCATGTACAGTACATACACACACCTGAATACATCCAGCAAGCCAACATGGAGAAATAAAACCATTTTGCAACAGTATAATTCCCTGGGATATTCCAGTGTTTGTCCTCCTGATTTTAGATCGCTACTTTTGGAGCAGTGCTTTGCTATAAAACACTGCCAGTATTTGGAAATCCAACCCAAATATATGGTTGGCTAAACAACATGTCTGGTTGTTTGACAGTTTCCATGGTGAATTTTAGACCACCGGCTCGGTTTTATCTGCCAGTTACTGCAGTTACCACAAATCCAGCTGGGTTTTTCCTATTAGAACCATGAAGAGAGCTGAAACACCAGGGGAACCACCTCAGCCCTGTTTGACTGTAAAGACCTCATTTCATTCAGCAATATGTAAAGTCACGTTTCAGTTTTGCTGCAAAGTTAGATAGCATCTATTTGAAAACGACTCTTCTGCACAAATTGTTACAGAATTGTTGATGGCAGAAATGTAATTTTACCATTAAATTATGGTATGTTCCAAGGGGTAGAAGAACAAAAGAACAAAAATTACGAATTTAATGATTTTTGAGTAAGTTTATAATTTTTGGCCCATGACAGTATTTTTAACAGAAATATTCATCACAGAACTCTTGACACCACGAGTATATGTATTAATGCATGTATCTGGTGTATTTATTTAGTTAGAAGCTTAGAAATTCAAGTAGACATTAACACTTAATAGGTTAGGTTACTTCTCTATCTGCTGGGCAGCAGTAATCCATCAACTGTTTGGTCGACAGAAAATGAATCTGTGACTAATTGAATAATCGATAATTGTTAAACCCAACATTATACTTCATTGTTGAATAGATATTGCATTACTGTGTAAGTTCTGCTTGTGTTTAATTTTTATTTTTGAATGGGTTAATTTCCTCCAGTGGCATTAGCAGAAGGTGTTGGTGTTACCCTGATTCAACTGGATCAGCTGATTAGATTTTGGTGATAATCCACATCTGGGATTTTCACAATGAGATTTTCATTTTTTTGTAATTTTATAACAATGCTGCATTTGAGTGCTGGTAAGAATGTCTGACATCCACAATTTAGCATTCACATGCTATTTTGTAAGGAAATCAAATCCAGACGTCAAACAATAAACAAAGGAAACAAACTGTCACAGAGGCTATGATGTTCTCTCAAATACACTACATAGAGGACGACATGGCTTAGCACACACTTCAAAGGGCCCCTCAGTTGTAGGAAATGAGTGGAAGAGAGTGTATGAGCCCAGCATGACTAAGATATGTCCCAAATTGTCACACGCTGTTTACACTGTTTACATGCTTTAATCCGTGATGTAAAGTGATGCCCCTTTTTCTGTCTGTTGAAGATTAAAAGAGAGATCAAATATGTCTCCTTGGTTACCTTTTGATAAGAACAGAATCTGCTAAGCTAGATAAAGCAGAACCTCATGTGGGATGTAACTGGCTCACTAGAACAAACAGAACTTCCAACACACACACACACACACACACACACACACACACACACACACACACACACACAGCAATGGCACAGCAGGTTGCCCAAACACAATCAGTTCCAACATATGGCTGCAAAAATGAAAGAATTGTCAGATGATATGTCATCAAGAGTGTTGACATAGAATATATGTACAAATTAATAGACTATTTATTAGTGTCCTCATTAGCATAGCTGGATATGTTTAATATATCATCAAAATTATGTTGGGACATTAAGTAGCTAGTGTGCCTCTTGATTTGCGCTGCAGCAGCTTGTTTACATCAGCAGCCTGTGTGCGTAATCAGCTAATGTGATCTGATAGGACCATGTTGGCTCATAAACTGTGAAATACAGTAAATACTCTGAAATACAATTAGCCATGTTTATATAAGGGCAGAGATTAAAAAGCAGTAGTTTTTAGTGCTTATTGATATGCAGCCTTATAGTCATTTATCCTTTTCTTTTCCTTACAAATAAATTAGCTTGAGGTTTCAGTGGACCTCAGTTTAGTCATAGCCCTGTATGATCTGGTTATATTGTTTGATTACTGTGTCAGGGTGATACATTTAAGAGTGCTCGTTTACAGGTGCCTCAGCTCTGACGGCTCAGTCTAGTCAATGTGGCTTGGTGCTACAGCAGATTAATGGTTTCCAGTAAGGCCCAAACAAAATATCAATGTAGAAGTATTTTTTTTAATTGATAATAGATCACCCATCTTCACATGCTAGCTGTTTTCTGATTGCATTGCATTTGCTGGGACCAAGAGAAAACACCTGCTTTAAAAAAAACATTTTAGGAAATGAGTTTGTATGCTAGTTTTTTTTACATAAGAAGACAAATATTATTTTAATCTTTGTTCATCTAATACAGAGATAGGTCCAGGACGTGGTTAGTGTTTCCAGGTTTTCCATGACCGTGGGGACCCTAAAAACCTGACTTGGCTTCCTAAACCTGGAGCCACTTTATAAAAGAATTGATTACATTTAATATGAAGTAACAATTACAACCTACATTAAGTCATTTGTCGGCCACGCGGGGGCAGCAGAAACAAGCTGTAAACACAACCCTGACATATTATCACCTTCTAAAATGATATGGGAACATGTTCTGCTTATTTACACATCCAGCAGACATGGAGCAACATTAGCATTCATTTGGAGTCATGTTTCTGTCCGCCTGATGAATTGAAGTCCAATATTCACTCTCCTTTTAGCTCTGTTTGACTCTCCACTAACTCCTGTTGAAAATATCCGTCTGTGTAGAAGCTAATGCTCCACTACGCTCATCAGCTAGTCGCTAACTGCTGTTTAGTGCTGGATAGGTAGCGTACATTGAGTTTATCACAGCTTTAAGCAGCAACAATCTTATCTGTATCTAAATTTTACACTAGAAACAGTAAATTTTCTGCTGGTTGTGTTGAGGTAACACAGGTTGTTCTTAAAGGAAGCAGATTATGACCAATTCACTGACATATATTTAAAGGTGAGAGGAACTGGTAGTGCTTTTGTTTCTCTTTTAGTTAAAAACAGGATATAAGTTACGTATTACTTTACTTTTGACAATGAGTGGTTTATATCCCAAGAAATATTTAGTTGAATATACAGTATGGGTTGATATGAATTCTTTTGAATGGAGGATCTGCTGGAAAAATGCCATAACCGTGTCTGTCAAAGTAGTGAATCCAAGAGCAATGAGGCCCCGCTATGGTGCTGCCACCATGGTTCCTGTTGCTTTCTTTTTTAAACTCTGTTTTCATTGTTGGGATCCAGAGCAAACCTTTGCTTTGCCTGTCTCTTACGTTGAAATGGTGTGGTTTACCTCATGTCATATGCATTTTTGTCAGTTTCAGTGTACCTGGAAGACAGAACTTGTGGTCTTTACCTCAGCTGTTTTAGAAGTTCCTTTTTTAGCAAGTCGAGTCACTTCTCACTATGACTTATTGGTATTACATG
This sequence comes from Siniperca chuatsi, assembly GCF_020085105.1. Lineage (NCBI taxonomy): Eukaryota > Metazoa > Chordata > Actinopteri > Centrarchiformes > Sinipercidae > Siniperca > Siniperca chuatsi. Next base: position 18,951,486 of record NC_058061.1, read on the forward strand.
CTGCCAGAATTTTTCATGGTCTCTTTTAGTGACGGAGAACCCACCAGTTTTCCACTTCTTTTGAAAGAGTAGGAACTTATCCACAAATTACATCTTTCTAGCAAACCATTGCGATGTCTTTGGAGTTTATGTACATTTTGAAAGTATTGAAATAGCGTAGAAAAGTATTCGTTAAAACTCTCAGACTGGCAGACTGCTCTGTTAATGTCAGAGGTCTGTATAACGGGTTGTAATTAATGACATTTCAGGATCTCATGACTGAATTGGATTATCAGCAACGTCTTCGGCCACATCATCTCATCATCATCAACAGCCAGCAGCTGCAGCCAGCAGCCAAGCTCATAATCAAAATGAAATGTCCTGTTTTTTCTAAATCTGGTTAGAGAGGTTAGCGGCCGATTTATTCCACATTCCATGCCAACCACATGGCGGGCTGATGTGTCAATATTGACAGTCTCGTGTCCTGGATAGCGCAGTATTTACTTAGTTCATTTGGTGAAAAACAGGCTTGGAGCAGAGGCCACATTTTTCTCACTGTTTCTGGTCAAGCTTGAGTTTTATTCCCTATTTCTCTGGGGAAAATCCTCTCTCAGACGCTTTTAGTCTTTTTAAAATGCTTTGTGATACCCAATGCATTCTGTGAGCTAGTTTTGTGATAAATGTTAGAATAGTATTTTTTTATTACCTGCCTCATTTATCTCTGTTAGTGATTTCCTTCATTTCCCAAAATGCCTTTGGACAACTCGAGAGAGTGCTTGCTTTCAATCAAAGATGGGCAAAAAAGTGCATAATTATCACCAAGTAATGCCAGCCTTGTGTGTTCTAGAGCAGAGTACTTCCTCATTTGCTTATTGGCAATTTGTATGTGTAGCTCTCTGTTAGTGGGACACAGAGCTACACATCTGTCAGCTGTTACTGACGAGAGAACGAGCAGACATTTAGCATTAGCAGAATCATATTTGTTTATCTGTTATTAGATTATGTATAATTTATAAATACAAGAATGGTGACTGATAAATAGTTTCAGTTGCACATGAATTGGCCCTGACCTTCATCACAGGTCCCCTGGACCAAGTCTTAGGCTGTGTCCAAAATCACTCCCTCATTTACTCGTTCATCACTTCATCTATCTATCTATCTATCTATCTATCTATCTATCTATCTATCTATCTATCTATCTATCTATCTATCTATCTATCTATCTATCTATCTATCTATCTATCTATCTATCTATCTATCTATCTATCTATCTATCTATCTATCTAGACACTCAGTCATTTAGTTCATAGTGAGCAGTAAATTGAGATTTCGGACACTAATGAATCATCATCATTTTGTGTCATCGTTCACAGGTGTAGTGTTGCACGACTGCTATTTTTACACTTGTACAATGCAATTCATTTCAATGTGGGATTGTTAGCACAAAGTACACAGACCTTGAACACTACTTCTTTCATTCCATTGTTTTAATTTTGAGGGCACTTTGTAGTGGAGAAATTTACACACATTTACACACACAAAAAAAAAGGTGCACAGTAAATATGGTGCACTACGTAGTAAATAGGGAGTGATTTCAGACACAGCCTTCTTGTTTCTTATGTCCTCTTATGCCATCATCATGCTCATTCCATCTCTTTTTTCCCTTGTTTTCTCCATCCCTCTCGTTTACTCCAAAGGGACTTAATCTGTTCATCTTTGATGTGGTTATCTATATGGATTAGATTATTATCTACAAATGATCACTCCTCTTCTCTCTTTAAACAAGAGTTATATCTCTTTTTACTAGTGAAACATTTCTTGCATTCATGTGCTTTTGACAAAATGTGTTCCATTCATGCATGCACCTGGACGAGGGTAAATCCTAATCAGGTTTTATTCCTTTTGGGCCGTTTCTGCTAAATATGGGTTTCAAATGACCACGGTCTGTAATCAGATTTTGTAATGGGCTGTTGATGGTTGCTTATTTGACCTGATTTACAGCAGCACTGCTTGTTGAGTACAGTGCAAGTGTGCATCATAATTCTGTAACAGGTTTGCATGTTTTCTGTCTTTTTCAGGGTCTCATTAAAATCAGAGGCGACAAATGCTGGAGAGACCTCACCTGCATGGACTACCACTACGAGGTGTGTGTACAGAATGTATTTAGTGCACTGTGTGTGTGTGTGTGTGTGTGTGCGTGCGTGCGTGCGTGCGTTTCCAGTGCATTGTGTTTCCCTGCGCTGTTATGCTACTGAGTTAGCCTGTTACAGCACATAAAGCAGCATCATTCTCGATCTCCTGCTCTGCATCTACAGTATAAGTTGATTAAACTGACTAACCTTTTCATCAGCCGCTGAGCTTTGCTTTCTGTCTTCCTTGACATTTGGAGTTTTTTCAGCTCTCTTTTTAAAGCTTTCATGAATTCAGACTTCAAATTTCATATGAAAAGTCTGATGCAACAAGGAAAAGTTATCAAGCAGTCCATTACTTACTACTACTTCCCTGCTTTCCACGGAAAAGGAAACCATCTTTTGCACAAGGGCTGCAACTTTTGATAGTTTTCATCGATTAATTTATCGATTTTAAAGTTTTTTTCTAGAAAGAAAACAGTGATATATGCTCATTTTAGTTTTTTAGAGACATATTCTTTGTTTTGTCTGACCAACAGTCCAAAACCCAAAGATATTCAATTTTGAATGATATAAAACAGAGAAAATCAGAAATCCTCACATTTGAGAAGCTGGAGAACTATATTCATTAGCTAGTCACTGACTTAGCAGTTAGGCAGTTAGTGTAGAGTGGGTTTATCAAAGCTTTTTTGCTGAAATCAGCAACCTGTTGCTGCTGGAAATTACACTGATTAGTCAAGTCAATTTTATTTATATAGCCCAATATCACCAATCACAAATTTTCCTCAGGGGGCTTTACAATCTCATGAGCTAAAAGATGTTAAAATGCTCCAGAGCTGAGAGGAACTGCTGAGTTGTGTCATAATTTTCTTTGGGTTCATCACTACGAGTAACACCTTTCACAATAAACATAGTCATCCAACTAATTGATAATATACAAATATTAATTAGAGCAGCTTTAAGATATACTTAGTTCATGAAAGCTTTCACGTTTTCGGTGCAGAACACTCGGGACTTGGTTGTTCTTTCATGGGAAAAATCTGCTTGTGCATGATAAATGAAGCTTTTGACGTCTCCAGACGTAACAACAGTGAAACAGGGTGGTTATCATGAATGACAAAGGAAAACTTCTCAACATAAAATCCCAAGGCTGTTTGCTGACTTCTGGGAAGTGCAGTGCAGAAAACACCACAGCAATGAGCCCTGAGCACCACCAGTTAAGATGACACTTGTTGCAACGCAGTGTTATTTTGAATTATTCCTGCGGGCGGATGGCCAGCATAATTTAAGAAAAAGCCTAAATCATTCTCTGAAACGCTAGTTTCTAAATTTCCCAAAGGCCTGTTTCTTTGACTATCTGAACGTCAAAGACTGATCCAGATATACAAAAACATTGTGCCTTGGCTTTGTCTCCTGAATGATGACAAGACGGCAATGAACTCACATCAGGCTAACCACACCAGGGCAACACATTACAGTCACTGCTGTCATGGGGATTCAATAAATCAGCCTCTTATACAGATCGTGAGGTTGTGCAAATCCTATGTTTGTTTTTCCCCTGTGGGACGCTCAACCGCTCTGACCCACACTGCTCTGTGTTACCAAGCCGCAGAGGGAGGAGGGCCGTCTTCTGTAATTAACATAGACAGGAATACACTGGCTCCTATGGGACTGGATGACTGGAGATGATGCTCACACACATTTTAATAATACAATATAGATACTCACTCAGTCTGAAATACAATGGGGATGGAGAATAGACTATAATGCACCGTTAGAGTTCAGAAGTGAATCAGGAATGATATACCTCATATGTGAACTGTAGCTGTTAGGTTTTTCATTTTTCATTTTGAAAAATTGTTTTTTTTAAATTTTTATTTGGTTTTCTGTTACATTGCATTGTAAATCTACTTTAATTTATCCCCCGAATTTACAGTTCCCAGTATTAGAACAGTTTTAGCATTACTAATGCCATGGAAATCACTAAGCCAGTGATTGTCAACCCAGGGGGTGGTAAGCCGAAATATGGAACAGGATATTTTATCCACTACTCTAATTTATTATCTCTGTTTCTTGTAAAATATTAAACAGTTTCAGAGTGTCTGTCCTCTCTGATAATTAATCAAATGAGACACGCTGAACAGGGAAATCATTCTTTGGTTGAACCACTCATCTGTGAAGATTCCCCACTTTGCATTATGTAGATTATGTTAGTGAGTACAGTACTTTTGTTTTAAGGGATTATAAGCCTTGCTTTAGGCCATGAATTCTACAGAAACGTTCCAGATAATTTCCGCAAACATTTTCTAAGGCTCTGCAGTGTTGGGCCACGTTCAGACCGAAAATAAAAAGAGTCTACAGCAATGCTAGTGTCTCTGTGAGGCTGTACTTAAGCACAGTGGTACTTTGAGCTATGCTAACATGCACACAATGATGATGCTAGCATGTTAATGTTTAGCAGGTCAAATTTTTACCATCTTAATTTAGTGTGATGGCATGCCAACATTTGCAGTGTTAATTAGCAGTAAACACAGCTGTGGCTGATGGGAATGTCCAGTTTTGCAGGTATTTGGTCATAAACGCTAGATGAAAGGTCAGGGGATCAAAGTTTTTACAAATGATCCTCTGGGGACCATGAATGTCTGCACTAAATTTTACGGCGATCTAGCCAATAGTTGTCGAGATATGTCAATAAAAATAAAAATGTCAGCCTCATGGTGGTGCTAGAAAAAACGTCTTAGGATCACCAAACAGCGACAGTCAACATTTGCAGCCTTATGGTGGCGCTGAAGGAAAAGTGGGGGGGATCATCAAAGTCAGTAGAATAAATACATTTCTTCTTCTGAAGGTAAAAATAGCAAACAGCAGATGACATTAAAACTCCTCTCTGAAACCAGGCTAAATGACTGTAATTCTTAAAGGCAGAGTGACCCACTATAATTATGCAGTGGTAAAGGAAACTCTGGGGTACATTGAACCAGTGACAATTTACACAAAAGCAAAATCTGATTGAGCAGTTCACCGATGCATTGATTCCAAAATCCAATGTCTAAAAGGAGCAAAGACTTAATTATATTGCTTATACCGTTTCTTATTTGAAATGGAGCACAGGAGCAACAGCAGTAGTTAAACAAAATTGAAGGAAAATGTGGACCTTCTACAGTGGCAGCACGTGTACTTGATGAACTTTAACGAGGAGTATCATCTGTAACATCAAAATGTCAGCTCACATGTAAACCAGCATGGTGTGGCTTCAAATTTACTCAACTGTGGTTTATATATATCTGTATCTTGTGACGGTCTTACTTATGCTTGTGTGTGTGCCCTCTACGGTTGAAATCAATTCTTTCTATGCGGTCCTTCATTGTTTCCTTGTGCTTTTCTGTTCTATTTTTATATAACCGTAGGTGTCTAGAAGGTTTTGTGTGGACAAACTAGCAAACATTTGCCTAATTACACATTCAGCAGACACATAGCAACATTAGCATTTATTTGGAGTCGTTTGTCTGTCCACCTGACAAACGTAAGTCAAATATTCACTCTCCTTATAGCTCTGTTTTGCTTTTCACCAACTCCTGAGGGAAATATTTGGCTCTTTAGCTGCTAAATGCTCCATTTTGTTCACCAGCTAGTCTCTAAGTTAAGCTGTGTGCTGTTTGGTGCTGGGCAGGTAGTGTACAGTAGGTTTATCAGAGCTTTTTTAGCTGGAAACAGCTTCCTGCTGCAGCCGGAAACGAGGTTGATGAGAGAGGTAAGACTGAGCAGTTCAATACACACAGGGGTTTTTGCAGCTACAGGCTTACGTACTTGGTCTGGTATGACCACTAGCTTGAGGTGGCTAGCTAATGTCTGCTAATGTTAGCAAACTTTAGATAGATATTGTGTAACTGACACTACAAAGTAGTAGAGTCTTTGAGTCTGGTTCGGTCCAAGGTTTCTGCCTCTTAAAGGAAGTTTTTCCTTGCCACTGTCGCCAAATGCTTGCTCATGGTGGGATTTGTTGGGTCTCTGTAAATAATATTATAAAGAGTATGATCTAGACCTGCTCTATAGGAAAAGTGCAATGAGATAACTTCTGTTATGAATTGGCGCTATATAAATACAATTGAATTGAATTGAACTACGTTAGTTCACTAACTGTTACACTACATTTACCATTATCCTGGACTTGCTGTGTGTGGCCACAGTCGCTAACAAAAGCTACCTAGTCTTTTGTTTTATTTCATTGTATTGCTGTATTATTTTGATTGCCTGATTTTATTTGCCTCAGTCCTGAAATGTTTTAATCCTGGTTCTACCATGTAAAGCACTTTGTAACTTTGTTTTTGAAAAATATATAAATAAAGTTTATTATTATTATTATTATTATTATTATTGTTTTTTTTATTATAGTCTTGTTTTGACTAAACCCAGATTTAAACCCTGAAATGGGAGAAATAAATGCTTGCAAAGGGGATTCTTCTAGTTACATGCTGACAGGCATATTGGGCTGTTTAAAATGTAATTAAATGGAGTGTATTAGAAAACGTGTTGTCACTTGACAAATTATATTACAATATGGATATGATATGATATTATTCCATGCTGGGTCAGCTTCCCTGAACGGCTTTAACCTCAACTGTCAACAGCCTTAGGGGTATTGTACCTTTACATACACACACAAACACACACAGTACCGGAAGCCACTGGCGCCAGGTGAAGCCTTATTAACCCCCTCTGACACACTGCTCTCTTTCAAACCTGCAGAGGAACTGCAGATCTCCTCCTGTCCTGACTCTCAGGGGGCTGTGTGGGTGTGTTTCGGCATAGTTGGTGTTTTGTTTGCTTCGGTCTGTTTGTTGTAATGCAGCTAGTTTGCTTGCCAGGTGGGGTTGTTTGGTTGTCTGAGGTTGCAGGCTCTTTGGATTTCCAGGTATTTTGGTAAGCTACAGGTTAAATAACCCCATTTTTTCCCCTTCCATTCCATAAAAACAAGAGTACAGACTAGTGTGGCAGTGTCTTTTTTCAACCCACCTATTTTTGTGCTATATTAACTTTTCACCACCTCACCTGACACTGTTTGCATGTTCAGCTATTACACGGTTTGCATGTGACCACCTCATACACACACACACACACACTTGATCATGCATATACAAACACTGCATAGCTCTGTATGAACCCTCTGAGTGTTATTTTTTTTGTGTGTAGGTGGGGTTGCCTTCATTTGAATAAAGTTCCATCTTTATTTAGACATGGAAATGTTTCCCCCCCAAGGTGTGGCACCATAAATCACTCTCTCTACAAACAAGAATTTAGCGCCAAAGTAAAGCAGCTGCATTTTAAGCAGTAGAAGAAGTCTATGTTTAGAAATGTGTTGTACACGTATTAAACTTGTTAATGCACAAATTCATGGAACAAAAATCTATTTTTTTAAAGATCATGATTGGATTACCCCTCTTTTCTGACATGTTTGCTGCCACAAATCACTGTCTCTGTCATCACCAGACTGGGTTTAAGTCTGGGTTTCACATTTCCACCTCTGTCTGTTCTCCTTTTCACTCTCTGCCCCTCCATCTCTTCCCAGACCCAGCCAGTTCCTAACCCCATGTCCTACTACATGCATCGCTCTCCGTGGTGGTTTCATCGCTTCGAGACGTTGTCCAACCACCTCATCGAGCTCATCTTCCCGTTCTTCACCTTCTTGGGCAGGCGGATGTGCAAAGTCAACGGAGCAATCCAGATCCTGTTCCAGGTAAGTCTCACTGTTTACCAACTCACAGGACCTGATGATGACTCACACTTGAGAGTTTTTCTCTTCTGGCTGTCGTGGTGCCACCATGTTGATCGGATGCTTCAAGCAGCCTGGACGTCTTAGTTGTAGAATTGGTTTTGGACCAGTCATAGCATTACATGTTCTCACTCACCTGTGGTAGGTAGCCATGCAGATAGTTTTGGTTTTATTTACCCAGGTTTTGAGATATCCACAGAACAATAATAGTACTATAAATGATAATGAAATAATGTATTAAATAAAATTGAACATTAAATAATATATAATCCACAGAACACACAGCAGTTTTCTTTGGAAAGAAGAAGAAAGTAGTTCCAATAAAAACGGCAATAGGACAGGACATTGTTTCTCAAAAGGGGGGTTGTTATTTTTGTTTTTTTATAAAGATATTTTTTTTTGCCTTCACCTAATAGGAACAGCCGAAGAAAGACAGGAGAGAGACAGGGGATGACACGCAGCAAAGGGCCGCTGCTGCATTCAAAATTCCAAAAATTCAGAGACACATGGTTTTCACTGGACAGCAACACTAAGTGAAACACAGTACAGGCAGTAATGTGAGTGAGGCAGGAGTTAAATTTGACTCCGTTTAGTAGAGACCAGTCAGAATATTGTTATTTGTTTTATCTGTTTTATTCTGTGTTAATGTTCACTGTAAATCATGTGCAGTGGATGTCAGAGCTCACATTACTGTATGTCAATTTACCCTGGCTCAAACTAAATCAGTACTCACCGTCCACATGTTGGTTTAAATGCCTCATTTTACTAAAGTGATGGAATACAAACAGTCCAGCACTTGTTTAATGATAACATTTTCTGTACCACCTGTGTGTCTTTTCTCTCTTGTGCTATAGGTGGTTCTGATAGTGAGCGGGAACCTCAGTTTCCTTAACTGGCTGACCATTGTCCCCAGCCTGGCCTGTTTTGACGATGCATCGCTGGGCTTTCTGTTTCACTCTGGATGTGGAGCCAAGAAGGCAGTGCTCGAGGTACAGAATGAGGATGCAGCTGGACGCACCCCCAAACCCACCAAAGGTATTTATGAGGCTGTATTCACAAAAAATCCTAAAAGTAGCTATCTTGCTGAGTTAGGAGAAACTCCTAAAAATAAAGAGCTTGTCGGTCCTAACTTTAGAACTCCTTAGTTTTCAGCGTCTAAGAGTAATTCACAAAGCATTTCAGCACTAAAAGTGGCTCCTGAGTCTGAGAGATGTTAGAGGCCTATGCTGTGCTGAAGGTAATGCGTCTCATCATGTTAGTGTTTTGTAAAAATACATCAATAATGAACTTTTAAAGCCATATTTTGATGGCAGCTATTTAACGATTCAGCCGGCTCAAGTCGAAACAACTCTCTGCTACTTGTCCGCTGGAAAAAATATCACATGCTGATGGTATTTGATGCCAGATATAATAAAGGTGATATTTTATTTTTTTCATGTATGAACTCTTTGAGGGTTTATAAAATATATAAAGTATTTTTAATGAAGTCTATCTAAATTGAAGTTGTTCCTTGTGCTCCTGTGTATTGATGAATATTTTAGTTCACATTCACTAATGCAGACCTGTCAACCAATCACTGTAGGCATATCAAGTAGTTTAATTCCTGAAACATGATGTCACGGGGTCAACCCCGGCCCTTCTCTCAGGTCAGAAGTTCTCTCAGTTCCTTACCGAAAATGTCTCTCAGCGGCTTTCTGAATAGATCTCAAGAGGAAACTTTTAGCTAGGAACCTTTAGCGCCATTTAAGAGGACTCCTAGTGGTAAGATAAGATCCTTTGTGAATCAGAAAAACTTACAAGTCGTCATGAGTCATGGTCATATACACTCTCTGTGGTATTGCAATATAATATATATGTTCACCTAGTGTTTTTGACCTTTTTTCACTCTTTTTTTTTTAATTTCAAATGGTTGTTATCTCTTTTTGGAATTAAACTTTAATACACACAGTGAGTCCAGAGACTCTCGCTAATGGGTACAACTGGCCTCGGTAAGTAGTGGGTCTGGTCATATTGGAGAGGGAATTATGGGAAGAAAAGGGATTAGCACTTGGACAGCTGAGTGGCTGGGGAAAGTATGACATATGGTTTATTGGAATTTAATGTGATGTCGCTTACATTTTTACAATACAGACTGGTTCAAATGTGGTAAAAGCAAGAGTGGCCCTTCTCTAATTGGTCTCATCGGACCCATTAGTGTCTTTGCTTTATTATGGGATGTTGAATATGAAATTGGCTTCTACCTGGAGTGTGAGCATGTTTTAATCATTTGAACAGACCCAGAAAGTCTGTCTTAGTGTGAAAAGGTTTAGTTGGCTTATGTTGATGTCTTTAACATGCGTGGGATAAGCAGGCAGACACAGGTAGGAAGGAACTGATGTGGACTCAGCCAACATTTGTCAATACCAGCCGCCCCATGATCTAACAGGTCAAACCTTTTCCACTGAGGAAGTGTTAAAGTCATCACACACACATATACACACATACACTTACACGCTTAATAGCACTAACTCTGTACACACATATGAACTGGTAAACATGTCACCCCCCGCAAATGGTGACTCCCCTTCTAGTCCAGACACTAAGAAATATGTTAGCTTGATTTAAGCTGTAATTACAGTTTTTCCCTGGGCCACTCACTTTCATTTTGAAATCCTGGAATGGAGCCGTGAGGTGCATAATTCCTCTAAAAGTCAACAAAATGTAACCAGTAAACAAACGCAGCTCCTTTAAGCCAAACAAGAGCAAATTACTGTGTTTCTCCCTCTAATTTCATCAAATTTGGCTAAGAGCAGTGTCTAGATGGAGTGTGTAACGGATGGATAGATAGATCTGATCGAAGCTGGTCCAGGGTTCTGTTTGTTTAGTCGTTAAAAACAAAACAAAAAACCACATCCCTTTTAGTCAAAAAATTAACCCATAATGAAGACTGATGTAGTAGTTTTCCACTGCTGTGCTGCTTTTCATGCCATTCTACTCTTTCTAATTATGTGTGTGTGTGTACAGGTATGTTTATACGTCGGGTGGTGAACATTTCTTTGGGCGTTCTGATTGGCTACCTGAGCATTCCCGTGGTGATGAACCTGTTTAGTTCCAGGCAGGTGATGAACACCTCCTTCGACCCACTGCGCATTGTCAACACCTACGGGGCCTTTGGCAGGTACAGTACAGGCTAGGTATCTGTGGATCCATAAAAACATGATGCCTAAATTTAAGGTCTTAAGATGTTCAAAATGCACTTAAAGGGACAGGTTCACTTTTTATTTTTTCTTTAAAGTCTATCTTAAAACAATACTCACATGTCCATATGTACATTGAAAAAGTTATTGGTCACTGTAATCCTTCCTGGCTGTGAGGAGGTCCCTTCCCAAAGTGATGTCAGTGTAAGTGATGGGGGACAAAATCCACAGTCCTCGAGTCCTCGTTCAGAGTAAAAGTGCATTCCAAAGTTCAACATAAGCTGATATGGGGCTTCAGCAGTCTGAGTTCAATTCAATCGAGTGGGTGTCTTCCAAAGTTACAGTATTTTTATCACCATATTCCCTTTGCCAGACAGTGTTTCCTTGCTGAGCTGCAGTGGAAGAATAGCAACACAAAGAGGAAATTTCATACTAAAAAAACATAATAAATCATATTTTTAAACATTTAATCTGTTTTTTCTGATTTAGGTGAACAGAACATTTGGTCGTGTTTTACAAATCATCGTACACACAATACCTTAACGCCCCCCCCAACACACACACACACCTCCCTCTCTGTCCAGCATTACCAAGGAGCGTACCGAGGTGATTTTCCAGGGCACTCTAAATCAGGATCCCAAGGACCCCGAGGCGGTTTGGGAGGAGTACCAGTTCCTGTGTAAGCCAGGGGACGTTTACAGACGACCGTGCCTCATATCACCGTACCACTACCGGCTGGACTGGCTCATGTGGTTTGCTGCCTTCCAGGTGAGATACTCAACAACAGCAGGAGATGATGTATGGTGTGAAGTACACTACCAGCCTAGACACATGTTAACTTGACTTCACCATAACTGAATTTTTGTGTGTGGATATAGGATTTGCCTGATATTGGTGCCAAAACTGATTTAGTTTCAGTATCTTTAGGTGGAAGATCTTCATTCATCTGTCACTTTAGATAATATGAAGTTAACTAGGCTAAAACACAAATACACAAATACATTTACGCAGTAAATGGTGTAAGAATTCACTGCTGCCCCCCTTGTAGCTGGTTTATCAGCAGAAACCACTTCATTTTTAGGGCTTGTGTGCCAAACATTAGTTGTGTGCTGTTTAATGCCGCAAGTATTCACCTACTGTGTCTGGGCACTAGGAGGCAGTATTTCCATTTACTTACCTCGATTAAATAGGATGACTTTTGGTATAGTCTGTCTCTCTGTCAGTCCTTTGGTGTTCACTTGCCCTTCTTGTCTCATTGTCTGCATACCTGTTCCCTTTTTATGCCACACACACTCTTGTCTCTTTGCCTTAGTCTTTATTATTCTGTCTCAGAGCCTCTTACTACACTTCACATTTTTTCTCCTTTTCTGTGTCTCTCTGCCTCTGTAAATCCTCCACATTTACGTCTCTGTCTGTGTTATTTTTTTTTCTCCTTTTCTTTCTCTCATTTTTTTTATTCGTTTCCAACACCCCGTCTCCATGTTTTCACACAGACCTACGAGCAGAGTGAGTGGGTGATCCACATAGCAGGACGACTGCTGTCCAATGACAGCACTGTCCTCTCCCTGCTCGACCAAAACCCCTTCCAAGGCAGAGAAACTCCCAGGTAAACACAGAGCACGCAGTCGCAGCAAAGGTCCGGGCAGTGCATCTTAGTGTATGATGAACTTTTACTAGCATAAAACGCTTTATGTCGGCACCTACCTCACCAAAACGCTCCTATCTTTAACTTAAAAAAATTCCTCTCTACATTTTGTTTTCAGCTTTTGTGTCCTGAAATAGAACATATTTGTCCTTTTTAATGATCGAGTCATTAAATGTGTGTTGGCAGAGCTCAATCAAATGACAACCCCATACTCCTCTGAATAATTATTCACTGTGCTATAGCCCCCTCTGGTGAACCAATGAGCACATAATGGCTTTCTTTCACTAAAATACAAAAACTGAAATATGTAGAGGTTGTGTGGTGTCTCACAATGCGTTTGTTAGGATAATATATAACACTAATTAATTATTAATCTAATAATTAGATTAGAAGAGTTTATATGCACATGATTTCACTCATGATCTCAGCTGTCTGCAATCTCGTCAGTGGAGAAGAGAAAAAAAATTTGACTGCTAGTGAACGTTATTAACAATTAAAAAAGCTGTGATTAACCTGAACTTCTGTCTGTATATAGTACATGAACTGTTCCAAAACCATGACAAAGAGTTGTGAAGTGCATCACATCTGGCTGATTTAGGCTTTTGGAGACAAGATGCTGAGATTTGAAATGTCTTTGTTTCATGCGACTACACTCCTTTCCGTGTCCTCCTCCTTCTCAGGTGGGTTCGAGGGGAACATTTCAGGTACAAGTTCAGCCAGCCGGGCAGCGCCAGCGCAGCGCAGGGGAGGTGGTGGCTGAGAAAACGCATCGGGGCCTACTTCCCTCCCGTGGACCTGGAAGGGCTCAGGGGCTACTTCCAGTCTAGGAACTGGCCCCACCCACACATACCACCAAACAGGAACTAAAGCCATGACCTCTGACTACAGTACACAGAGGAAATCAGAGGACTTCAGGGGTTGAGGTTGGAAAGAGGTCAATTCAAAGTCAGTTTCAGTGTCATGTTGCTGGAGTTGAACACATGTTACAGGGACCAAGGATGGCATCAGGTTTTTTCCGATTGCTTGGTTTCATGAAGAACTGCTTGATAAAACCTGAAATCAAACATCCTGACATTTACTCACAAACAATGTGATGCTTTTCAAGGTTTCATTTAGGGATGTATCTATGTATCAAAATAATCACTGCCCTTTGTATCTCATAAAACAACGTCAGTGAAAGCCCAATATTGAATGTGAGTCTTGACTAAAATTTCAATATTAAAGCTGGTGCAATTAAAATTTAGTTTTTCCTTCTATGTTTTTTTCCCCCTGAGGAATGTCATTTTTTGACAGACAGCTTAGAACAATCAATTTGTGGTTTAAAACGGCTTGCTTTGTCCACTGAACACAGCTATTAAATGAAAAAACTGCCTGGTTTGTTTTTGTCTAAATAAGCCATTCGGACATAAACAGGCAGAAACTGTCAGCCTGACTAAAATATCCTCCTCTCTTCCTGCTAGCGCCACTCTTCAAACTTTAAATTGTTTAGCTACTCAGTGAGCTTTTAACATACAGACAGTGCAGGTTGATGATTGAAACAAGTATCTACCAGTAGTCTCAGGATCGGAGCCTTTTGTGGCTCCAGAGGGAGCTGCACGAAATGTGATAAATGTCCTGACAATGTCACTTGAGTCGGCGGCAGTTGGTGAGCTTACCAGACCTCTGAAGCCCGCTCCTCATCTCTCCTTGAGGCTAGCGGCTTGAGGCTACATTAGCCGTTACTAGCATAACGCACCCGAGCTGTCTGCAGTCAAGTTGCATTGTGGGGAATGTAGGCAGCAGGTTTTGACAAGGAAGAAGAATGGAATCAAAAATACGTTATATCTGTTCTGCTGCATTGATTTTGCTCCTGTTTTTAACCTGTCCATCGTGAGTCTGACTATAGTGCAATGCTAAATCGGAGTACTCTTTTAATGAAACTTTCCAGTCATTGACTCTCTTCACATTACTTAGTCTTTCCCGCCTTTTCCAGGGTGATCACCACGCCCTCCTGCACAACTGCTCCTCATTCTCACATGTAGCATCACCTGTCCCTCATCAACCCCCAACCGCAGACTAAGCAGGTGTTTATTTCACCATTAATGAGACACAGCAAACATGAACTACTTACAATTTTTGGAGAACCACAGGGGAGCATGTGGGTCTGTCAGCGGCATCATTAGGTGGAAAGTGGTAGATCGCAGGCAACTGACCTGAAAAGTACCACAACATATGGGAGCCTATTCCTAAGTGTGATCCCTCATGAACTACACCAATCTGTACAGAGATCAATATGTGGAACTCTGCGTCCACACAACTCAAACTGGATCATAACTGGGATCATTTTAAATCCAGGATGAAACTGTTTTTTGATGATCACACATGTAGTTGTGTGATTATGTTTACTTTCATTTGGATATTATTTACTTGTATGGCACTGCAATTATAAGTTATAGTTTTTATTTATTTTTATACTGTATTTTTAAAAAAATTTAATTTATGTGTTAGCCCCTCGGGACAAGCATTGCATTAGCACAGGTCATAAATACTAAAAATACTAAATAAATACTAAAAATATAAATAATAATCAGCCAGCAAAATGTTACATAAACTGTTTGAGAAGTCCTACATCTTCTGAATAAGGTGGGCTACACAATATGAGTAAAATAGTACCAAGGTATACACACTGTCAGAAAGCTTTGAGTCTCCAATAGAAGAATTCTGCTTTTAGGCTGACCCAGTGGTTTTGAAAGGATCTTATTTTTAGGATTAGGCTATATGTGTAATTTCCCCCCTGACAACACAATAGTATTTTCAGACTTAAAACATTAAAGGAAAAAGGCACTCTTTGATTCTGCTAAATATAGAAATCTTCCACAGCCCCAGCATCTTGAAATGGAGTGTGTTCAGTTAGGTACCAGAGGCCCTCTGCCAGCTGCTTGTACTCTGCTGACACAAACCAACATTACAAAGGTTAACTACACAAACACACACACACAGATGGTGTTCACATGTGACCTTACAAGTCTTGATTATTAACAGCAGTTATCATATAAAAAGTTAAAATACTCCTTTCACTGATTCTGAGATAAATTAAGGAAACATGGTGAATCTAAAGAGCCATTTTTAAGACTTGGGGTTCTCCTTTGTTACTGTAGTATGCGTATGTTCAGTTAATTGTCAGCCTCTTACATGTCTCTGGCACTTCATCAATTAGCAGGTGTGTCCTGAGACCAAGAAGCCATTGGCTATGTTTCTCTACAAGAGGAGGAGAAAACCAAAACTGGAGACAGGACTGCATGTTGCAGTTATTCTTGGATTCCACACATAAGAAGACAAAACAAGCGATTCCTTTTCTGCTTAATTGCAGCTAGAAAGACAGCTGTCTCTGTGATATTTTATCAGAAGTAGCCAGTGTGTTGATTTGAAAACTGGCTGCCTAGCAACGGTTGCTAGGCTACAGCTGCTGTTTGGGGGCGGGGTTTAGAAGACAGTCAATGATCTTTGATGCCAGGTTCTAGAATGCCATTGATGTATGAATCAAGTAATCATACAGAAGCATATAAATAGAACATTCATTCCGGCATTCATCTTTTAGTCTTCATTTCTGCAAGTGTTAAGCTCACAGTACGTGAAAACTAAGCCAAGCATCGGATATAATCGATCATAATACAGATAAAACAGTCACCATGGATAGAACAGTAAGTTCACAGACAGAGGAGATACCAGAGGTTGGAGTAGAAACCGTTCGCCCACTGATTAAATCCTTTTTTAAAAGGTTGACAGAGGAACAGTGGAATACATTGAAAATAGGTACTCCTGATGATGCCACAAAAGTTATGTTGGCAGAGTTGATTTTAGACTTAATAGCATTAGTGTCAAATTCCTTGTTGAAGGCTCTGAAGAGCATACATACAATCATGTCTGAGGAGTGTGTTCTGTCCAGTCTGGGCGACACCCTTCCTCAGAGTTTTGCTCAGGTTCTGGACGTTAAAGACCAAGTCCAATGTGTCAGCACAGAACGCTTGACGCGCTTAATCAGTAAAGAAGTTGCTGAAAGTGTGAACTCTGCCCTCTGCGCTAGTGCTGACACTCTGGAGCCTGTGATGACTCCGCGCATCACTCCCCCGCACAGACTTAATATCATGGTTTGTCATGCCTGCAAAATGTTAAAAGCATTCATAGGCAAGATGAAAGATTTGTGCATACTTCGACCACGTAGGCAGAGGGAAAGTGAGACTACCCCCATACAGGGGGACATTGACGGACAACTAGAGATGGAAGATCCGAAGGTGACAGACAGTGATGACCGCTGTCAGCCAACAACCACATCTGTGGAACCAGAAACCCCAGAGAAGGTCTCAGGAGGCTCAGAGAACAGCTTTACGAGTGCAACAACTAAAGCTGTCCAGAAAATAATTAGCGAAGAGGTCCGTAAAATCATAGAACCTCATTTAGATGACATGACAGACTCTGAGTATGAGTTGCTGCAATCTGACATCTCCCTGGAGATTAAAATGATTGCAGGTGACATCGCTGCGTCCATTACTGATGCTGTTAAGAGTTCAGAAGAGAGAGATGCTACAAGCCCAAAACCAGAACAGAAGAGCCAACTGACTTTGAAAGCAGTAGGGGACAAGATAAAGACCTTTTTTGCAAAGAGCTTTGCCAAAACATCAATACATCGCATCGTGGCACAACTGAAGACCAAATTCTGCCACAACACCAAAGTTGAAAGCAGACAGTCAATGCAGTCGCTAGCTGCCGGTGTTGACTCTGTGTTTCCGAAAGAGGAGGGTAAGAAACAACAAGGTGGAAAGGATTGCATGTTTCTTAATTTGGAAAAAGATATTTCCAGCGGTATAGTCGTGGTATTTACAAAAGATCTTTGTGATCTCCTCTACAATCACATCACCGATGAGATGACGCCTGAGATTACCCCAGAACCAAATGGAAGGAAGGCATCTTGCAAGACAGTAGACGTTGCTGAGTCACGTGCTACCATTTATAGTGACATACAGGGCAAAGTGTGGCGTTTCCTGGGACTGATGAGGTGGTGGCTGAACACCCAGGCTGACACCCACAGTGACAAGGTGACGCTCGCCATACAGGATACGGAGTCAGCGGCACCGACACAGTTACCAGAGGTCACCGAGAAGAGTGTACCTTCGGCAACTGGTCCAGTGTCTGAACCTGTGCAGGATGCACCAGGACAGGGAGATATAAACAAAATGTATGTGAGGATACTTGTGGAGAAGCTAGTTTCGCGGACCTTCAACAAAGCAAAGGTGAACTGCACCTTGGGAAAGGCGGATACCATCGTAAAACGCTTGTTGGAAAAAATATGGGCCGAAGTCGAGGGTGAAGATTTTCATATCACCCCAGCCACTTTTAAAAACCTCGACAAGGCTGTTTTCAAGGACCTATGCAAGAAGTGGGGCTGTGCAGAGACCGTGCTGGCTTCCATGAAATCAGAGAAAACAGTAATTGAAGAATGTATTGCGTCCTCATTCAAAAATCACCTGATGACACCACCAAAGAAGCGTAGCGCCACCTGCAGGTTCTTCTCCTACCTGGGCAGTCATCTCAAAGCCCTTCACTGCACCCTTTAGACAGAACTAGGGTTTGTGTTATTTAGGTGGAATTCAATATATATATAATATAAAATGTAACAATACAATTTTATATTATATATATATTTATTCATCTTGAAGGAAAAAATTGTCTGGGGTTTCTTTTTTCCTTCAAGATGAATCCAACAGAGAGCTCAAGTCCTGCCTCACATCCACATTACCTAGATGTGGAGCAGGACTTGAGCTCTGGGGGCCACCTCAGGAGTGTGACCTCATAGCTAGAAGGCGAGGGTTCGATTCCCGGTCCTGAGCCTTTCTGAGTTTGTGTGTTGCCTACTTTGGTGGCGTGGGTTTACTCCGGGTGCTCCGGTTTCCCCCCACATTCCTCAAAACCATGCAGCAAATGGTCACTCAGAAGCAAATTGGTTTCATAATATATTAAATGTAATAACAATCAATAAAAATGTTCAAATTCAAATTTCTGCTTCTCTCTCTCATCACTGTACAACAGCTGTACATATTCACCTCAAATCAACATCAACAGATTTCTCAATGTCAGTGTGCACCAAGTCTCCTATTCACAGCTGAGCACCGTATATATGGGATTATTGTGCATAATGAATACTTTTACTTTTGATACTGTAAGTGTATTTTTCTGATAATACCTTTATAAATGTACATAATTTTGAATCAAGGACTTTTACTTGCATAAGAATATTTTTCCATTGAGGTTTTACTACTCAATAACTACTAAACAATAAGCATCAACAAAACAGAGTAGTGAGATGTTTGATTGGTGACCTGTTGTGATATAACTTCACATTCTGTCAGTGCTGAAACAAAATCATAATGTTTCTTTAATCTGCTCCTAATAAGATGCTTGTTTATGTTTTATCTCTGTATGATGAGTTCAGGTGAGCAGCGATGTTACTTCATCTCACTCAGTTTGCCTTCAGGAAAAAGATTCTCCTGCACTGGCAACAGATATAGTGTAGTTACTAGTTACTTTACAGATTAAGGTTTTACATAAATTACAGCGATTTACAGCCATGACCACTAGCTAGATCAGGTCATGCTAAGAGGAAAGGCTTTCATTGAAAAAAATCTAATTCAAATTACAAGTTGGAAGCTTAGTGGTGGTGACGCTGAAGTCATGCGACCGTGGTGTAGTTCGTTTATAGCCTAACGTTACCTTAGCGCCATGAGTCCATACTGCAGATCCATACCTGACACGGCCACCTGCTGGCACAGATTCATGAGTTAGTCTTCTCATCTGGTCCAAAGGTGCTCCAGATTTTTTGTAAACTCTTTGTAAAAAAAAAAAAAGCACATTTGGTCTGTAAGTAGAAAGTCAATTATTGTTGACAATTGATAAGTAATAAGTACAGGACAAAGTATAAGGATACAAGAATTCCCTTCAATCATGCTTAAATAGGACTTTTTTTTTGGTTTGGAACAAGATAAAATGGCAAAATACTCTCTTGTTTAAATTCATAGCAGATGTTAAAATTTAGGTTTAACCATTTTGCCAACTGAACATGGCAAACCAATCACAGATCAAATGTTCTCAAAATAGTGGCTCCACCTCCAATTTAAATTTCTGTAAAATTGAGGAGACCCCCAGCTGTTGGTGGGTTCCTAGTGCTCTATGACCCTGTGACCAGCCTCAGGACTGAAGACTTTGGACAGGAAGGCAGACACGGTTGTTGGCGCGGTGAACCACCAGATGGCGTGCTGCGATATTTCTGTGTCTGTTGCTCCTGCAGAGCTGGGACAGCTACAGACAAACACAGACCCATAAAAGCGCTGCAGGAGGAGAGGCGTGCCAGGACAGTCAGTCCATGTGACTCTCATTCTTTGTGTCTTGACCCTCAACAGATGACAATGCAGAAACCTAGGCAAAAAGAGTGGGGGGTGGGGGACCTCAAAACAAAGAAAAGTGAATATGTGTCTACTACAACTGATATGTTATCAAATGCTATCCCCAAAATGCAAATGCTTACAGCATTCTGCTTTCTTGGTGCATTTTCTGGATTCTGAATCCAATTGTCAAACTCCTCCACTGCCTCAATGCTGTCCAGAGGAAACTGGAACTCTTCAGGCATTTCACGAGAGTGCGGAGGGGTGGTTCCCGCTCTCGTCATCAGAACGTTGACACTTGCAGCTAGCTGTGACTGTTGCTGCTTGATATTTTCGAGAATGTGAAGTTCTGGAGCTAAAAAGAATGTTAAAAATCTACAAAAGTTTTAAATGTACAACAAGTGTCTCCACATAATATGATCTGAGTTTGGATGAAACAACGTGGAATCAGTGTGTTAGGTAGTCGTATGATTTCAACTTAAGAACAAAAAACATGTAAGGCCGGATTACAGCATTAACTTGATGTGTGAAAAAACAACAGCAACAGTCGAACTTGGGATGAGTGAAAACAAATTAGAAATGAAAATAAATTTTATTTCTAAATAAAAATAAAATGTGTACGAAATGTCTATTGTTGACCTCTAACACAGAAAGGAGCAGATACAAGTACCCAGTTGTCCTCCTTGGCATTGACATCACCGTGTTGACACTGGATATTACAGTAGCTGAACACAAGCTTGTGATCATGGCTTTCTGGTAGGAGTTATAGTAACACAAAGAGGCCACTAGATGGAGCTGTTCTCCAGGTAATTCATGCTATCTGGGCTTTGCGGTTTACTCTCCCAGATTGACCACTTCAGCAGCATTTTCCTCAAAGTCACCCAAACTACACGGAAGTGTGTGTCGTGTACATGTTTGGTATGTTTTTTTTAAATGACAGAATCCCTTCTGTCTGTCCAGCCAATAACATCATTTAGGTATTTTTTACCCTCCTGTTGTGCCAGAGGAATCCAAAAACACAGCGACAAAGACTTTTCACCACTAAAGGCATTCTTCTCTGTTTGTTTGCCAAATAATATGTCTGCAAAATTAACTGTAACACATACTGATTCCTATTTATCTACATAACATACAAATCGTCTCTGACTACTGTATGTTCTCGGCTTGGGATTCTACACATGACGAAGATATTTTTCAAAAAGTGGCCTGAAACACACACTTGTTTAGTACATGCAACGGACGTCATTGCCCAGTTCCTTTTATGCCTCTTGTGCCACAGATCATGTAGCACAAAGAGAGTGAGACATTTATTAACCTCCTCATGTGAGAGTGTGATCCAGTTGAAACAGTAGATGGAACAAACATTTAGCAAAAGCACAACAAACCACCTGTCTCTACTGGTAATAAAAATGAACCACGTGATTTGTTTCTGTTTGTGTGACACAATGGATCTGTCTTTTTGAAGAATGAGCAACCACACTATCTTGTTAAGCTAAATAAAAGGAGGGGTGAGCTCACTGTGTCTGTGTGCTGTTTTTATTTACGGCAGCAGCCTCTTAGTTGAGTCAGAATTACGTTGACATTGCAGGAGGTAACTGCCTTTAATTGCTACCAAATGTCGATCTTGCTTTCTTAAGAGAATGACACTGAGTTTTCATGATTTCTTAAATAATTTCACAATCTATTGGTTCATTTAAATATTTCACACAGTTCTCACACTCATAATATTATTTCTTAATGTGTGTATTTATTTAATATTGAACTCTTTGGGGCTCCATAAATATGTGCTTTGGGCGATATGAAGCGACAAATTATTCAAAGGGTAAATAAACAGCTCAACAGCTCATCCATTCAGTGTGCCTGTAGGTAGGAACTCTATTATAACATTAGTGGTGGATGAGTGTGTGTGCTCCTCCTGATGTTCACAGCTCATTGGTTTTGACAACGCACCCCTCACACAGCATGGGCGTTTTTAATAGTCTCCTCATCAAACGTATCTGCATCCTGTTTGTTGTGTTCCCCGCCTTCAGACAGCAAATAAATTTCCCTGCATAATTGCTTTTGCAGCTTTTCTTGCAGTTTTATGTGACTTTAATGGTTAACTTACAGATTGTATACTAGATCACATGGCCATCCATTTTTTGTGTCCTGATTGAGTAACAAGCAGCAGGGACATGTGTCTGTCTCATCTCTTTTGGCATTTTCCCTGTTGTTGAATATTAAAGTCGGGCGGCAGAAATCCTCAAAGACTGGTTTTGACCGAAAAGGGTGTGGGTTGTCGGTTCAGTTCCCTGCTGGGACAGTCTGGGCAGTAGAAGTGAGTGGATCACATCACAGCCAACAAGACACGTTAGTCAGTTGAGAGCTGCCTAATGGCTACTGGTTGTACTGGGCAGCTCTCAGGTGTGAAACTTTCTAACTAAAGTAGATTGTTGCAGAAGAAGATGCTCAGCAAATCTTCCCTAGAAAAAACAGGCTACACATATACAGTATACATCCCAGCAGGGGAGTCACCAGTCCAGTGGACAGATCACCCTTTGTTCATGTTTATGTAAAATGCTTTATGGAGTATGTATCGTCACAGCAGATGCTGGAAAAAATGTTTGCTTGCTGAAAGGTATAGAGCTCTGTTGAACATAAGGAGTGAGTCGTGGTGTTTTCACTGGTAGCTACAGTGTTGTCCTCAGCTCCGGCTGAGAGCAGAGACTTTCACCTATACACACTTTTTTTTCTCCACCGGCAATAATACTTGTATGGGTTAAAATCTCGGTGGGCAGATTCAAAAACGTGTTTGAAAATATACAAACTTGATGTGGAGTTGCCTTGTGCAGTTCCTGTAATGGCCACTAGACTGTAATTAATGAAATTAATGAGAACATTTCTTTTAAAATGTAAAGACACAAGAAGTTGGTGTCTAAATTAAAAGATGTTTTCTTTAAACCTGCAATAACTGATTTTTTGGCCACTTGGAAACAGGAGAAACAAGCTTTAAACACGAACGACACTGACATATCATCACCTTTTAATGGTGAACTTGTTAGCAAACTGTTTCTTCTTTACAGATCCAGATACAGAGGAACATTAGCATTCATTTGGAGTCATGTTTTTGGCCACCTGATGAATGTGAGTCCAATGTTCACTCTCTTTCAGCTCTTTTTTGGTCTCTACTAACACCTGAGGGAAATGTCTGGTTCTTTAGCTGCTAAATGCTCCACTATGTTCACCAGCTAGTCGCTAACTTTGTCTGTCTTGATGCTGAGCAGGTAGTGTACAGTGGGTTTTTACCTTTTTTGCTAAAAACAGCTGCCTGCTGTGGCCAAAAACAATGCTGATGTTAGTGGTGAGGGTGAACCAAAATGCTCAAGTTGTGGGCTGGAAAACCAAAGAGCTGAATATATATAATAAATACTGAGCCGAAAGACGCTATTTCAATCAGGAAAGACAAGTGAATAAAGTAAAGATAGTATTTATTTAAACAGATGATGTGAGGTGTTTATCTTGAGTCTTTGGCGCTTCGACTCCGTGAGGAGATCTTTTGGTTGTGGAGGGCATCTGCCCTGAGCAGTGGCAGAATAAATCCCACAGGAGTGAAACAGCCACGATTGAACAAACAAGATGACATAATCTGCTAAGAGATAAAGCATAATAAGGCATGACAACAAGAAAAACATTTGAGGTTACCAAGAATAATATTTTTTTTGTCTTTTTTCCAATGGATGCTTTGGCCAGCAATGACTAGGGGCGCAATGCCCTGCTTGATGAATGCTTGCTTGTGATGAATGCTTTAGCCAGCAATGGCTGGGGGCGCAATGCCCTGCTTGATGAATGCTTGCTTGTGATGGATGCTTTTTTTCTCAGCAGTGGCTTGGGTGCGATGCATTGCTTGCGATGAACGGTCAGCCAGTGATGGCCGATGGATGGCGGAGACCTTGAATAATGAACATTGAGACAGAAACCAACAATGAATGGATTTGGCCAGAGAGGTCAGTAGTAACATGATAATTAGTATTAGGAGTGCAGCAAAATAAAAGGTAAGACAACCTGAACCACCAACCATCAGTTATATGCAATAGCTTATCATGCCTAAGGGATGTTTGAGCTTGGATGATTGCAGTAGCGCCTGGGCGCATGAAGGAGGCATATGCCGAGGATGACCAGCAGCCCAGTTGTTGAAGGGAAGCTGTTGAAAGTCCTTGCATGTCAGCGGAATGTTGCAGCACCTATTCTAAATGAATGACCTGAATAATGCTTAGCTCTCAGAAGCGTCTGCTCTAAATGATAGCTAAACCAAGATTTTGACATTGGATTATTGTCAGGAGTTAGAAAGAGAGGGGCACAAGGGTCGGAGACAGGTCTGTTTTTTTATATTTACACATGGATTTGAATGGACAGAAATGAGAATCAGTACGAGCAATGATAACTGTGCAAGCACCCTTCAGCTTTTGAGTGTTTGAAGAAAAGACTGAAGCAATCTGGGTGAAAGGTTACATCTGGAAAGGTAACACCTTTAGCTGGATCGAATGAATTTGACAAAGTGGTGAATTCATCTAATGTAATGATGTCATGCAGATTAGGCACGTACGAAGCCATGATCAATAGTCTGTATATGAACGAGTGACCCTGGGAACAATGCACATTAGCATTTGCTGTTTGACACTTCTGTTGATGCAGCAAAAGACTGGGTTAATTTTGCGAATGCGCTCCAGTTTCTTGACTGGAAGAGAAGCTTTCGTCTCAACTGTGTGACTTGAGCCGGGCAGCCGGACCAGTAGTTTTTCATCAGAGAGGGGGATGCCTAAATGATTGAACAGGTGTTTCAATTTGGATGGAGAGGAGCCAGATTTGTCATGCGGAGGGTCGATCAGAAGAGAGGGAACTCGGACTCTGTTTAAAAGAATCCAGCAAAGGGCCTCAGAAACTTGATAAAAGTGGAAGACTGCTTGCAGCCTAATGCGAGACGCACAGAAAATCCAGTAGGATACCCTTTTTAGACGAAGAGATGCTACTGCAAAGGATGAATAGGAACTTTTGAAGGCATCCGTGATATTGGCTTGGAGAGCCGTGCAAAATGTAGACCTTAACTGAGGAGAAATGTTGGCTCCAAAAGGATACGGCCTACCTAGCATGGAAGCAGAGACGGCAGAAGCCAGGGAATGTGTGGCATAGTTGGAGCCCTTGCGGTGAAAGTAGATGGCTGAGGTACTGGTGCCGGAGCTGGTGCATGAATCAGCGAGATTTGAGAAGCAGTGAGCGTTCCCGAGGAAGATGATGAGGCTTGGGTGTTCACCAGAGACTGGAAGCGAGCATCTGTTACCTGGATAGAATTTACCAGAGACTGAAGGGTTGATGAGAGGGGTATTTCCTGATGGATGAAAGCAGCCTGATGATCATGATGAGCAGTGCTGGCTTGAAGAGCTGAATGGTTTTCTTCCTGTGTTTGCGACCAGGAGCTATTGTAGGGCCAGGGCTGCGGGGGCTCAACCTGGACTGGTGTTTTGCTACCTCCTTGTTAGCCCAAGCTTGTAGGTGCGAGAGCTCCAGACCTGGAGCCAGAGTAATGCCTTGAACTTCTAATATCTCCATCTCTGAACTTGCCTCTTCTGACGATAAGCAATCTGAACGCTGCGCCGAGAAGCCGATGAAGAAGTGGCCGATTGAATAAATGAGCCTTGATCAGATCCAACTCGAGTCTGACATCCTGTAGGTGATTTGTTAATTTTTAACACCGGGGATGGCCCAGTGGGTTCAATTGTTGAGAATTCTTATATTTTAACGGAGCGTTTCTAATTTAACCGGCACGGCTTTTCTAGCCTTTAAGCCACTGGTTTAGCGGCTCGTGAGTAGAGTTAGTGAGTGAGGTATACACACACATGGAGAGTAGAGACGAGACGAGTCGGAGAAATAATTTCACATGCCGTGCTCTAAAAAGAGAAAAGTAGACAGCGGAAACAGAGCTTTAAATCAAGAATTGACAGACTCTTACATGTTCATCCCACAGGCAGTTCAAAACCAGTATGTCTCATATGTTCCGAGATCGTGACGATTATTAACAGCGGCAATGTTGAAGCACCGCTATGAGAGAAAGCACAGAGCATCTTTTGAGCAGGTTAACAAGGGGGATTGATTTTGGTCATTTTGTTAACAAGGGAGATGGCGTCCCCCCTCAAATCACCTACTGCTGACATCGTGAGAAAAGGTGACAGCTTGAGGAATAGCAACAAAGCAACACGTAGATAAGCCATAAACGACCTGCATGGTGACAGATGCGCGCAACTGTTGCATGAACGTACTGAAAGCAGAGAGAGATCATATTTAAACAGAGGATGATAGGTTGACAATGAAGGTGTGTCACTGCGCTATTGGATAGATGAGACCAGCTGATGGAACAGCTGATGTCCCGATTTAAAAGCCCTGGATAATGACACCAGGAACTATCTACTATCTACTATCTCACTATGTGAGAGGAGTGAATGGCAGAAGGGTATAAAATTAACTACGCCCAAGCATGTGGAAGTCTAGTCTTCCTGACTGGACTTACGCTAGAGCTTCATATACTGTAGGTCTGTAAAGCTGAGGAGAACTGCAGTCAGGTGAAAATTTTCTATGGGTTGGTCACTATGTGCAACTCCTTTTACATAGTATTACACAAGTAGTCATGTGATCCATTGTTAATATAAAAATATTGATTATAGTAAGGAGATGTATTGGCATTCTATTGCTTAAATTGCCAGTGTATTATGCTTTTATGGTGGTTTTTGCTTGCTCATCCCAACTCATTTCCTCTCAGGCTTCACGCTATATATATATATATATATATATATATATATATATATATAAATAAAATTATTATTATTTATTTATTTTTACAATAGATGGACAAAATTGTTCCATCATTGTGGACACCTTCTATTCACTTGAAGCCTGAAATTTGGATTAAGTTTGAGCTTTTATTTTGATGCCACCCAGCCTCTATCCCTGTTTTCAACACTTCCCCACAGTCCTCAAGGAGTGTGGCCATGCCTAACTCCCCTATTCATTTCACTATAGGCCTACACTGATAACAGATACGTCTTTCGCTGGACTTCAGTCACATTACCTGTAGCCACTGAGGTTTAGTTTCACTAATTAGATTTTTTTCTGCTTTTAGAACTCTGAATGCCAAATGGTTTATGTGAAACATGCACCTGCTGGCCACCCCATGAAATCACACGCTAACAGGCAGCCTGTCCGAAGCACTGCCAGTGCCAAGCTGCACCTTTAAAAGAAAAATACACCCTAAAATATAATTTACATTTCATTTCTACTAAGCTGTACAACTCATTCGAAATTGGATCCAGTCTCTTCTGAAGATGAACATTAAAGTGACAAATTGCAGTGATATGATCAGATCCTGGAGCTGCCCCATAGAACAGTTAATTCTAAAACATATTGGAGATTGTCAGCTGCACTGATTCCAGTCTGAAAGTCCTGCGTTCAAATACAATTAGTTTGGATTGAGTATTCAAAATCATGTCAATCTTTTTAATGACCGTCAAAAATGTATCATCACAAAAATGTCACATCATCAGTTTAAGGAATGTTCTAATGTCCGGCTTAGAGAAACTGCACTTGTAGGTATTGAATAATGTCCAACATTATTGGAAAAGTATTCCATTTCGGTTTTAGGGTGGATTTTCCCTAGAAACGCACGGAAACAACCATGCCTTCATACGCTCCCAACATCACAATACTAGAGAGGGAGGAGAGAGAGAGCGGTTTACATTGTGAATCAGACCTCAGATTTATAGTCATCCAGCTGCACCACCGGAACAACAGCTGTCTCGCTTTATAGCCAGTTTTTGTCCGTTAAACCGTTATTCATTTATGCTTTACGCACAGTCATGATTTTGACGCACAGGTTAACTTGACAAGGAAAGTGTTGGAAGACTGAAACGTAACCCATCTCGTTAATTTCATACTATCCTCCTAGTTCTTCTGTCTTAACTGCTCGGAGCAGGAACAGGTTATCAGAGCCATGTCCAGGAAGAAGGCAGTGAAAGGCAAAGGGAGCTCCAAGAGCCCCAAGGCGTCGCCGTGCAGCGGGAGGACGGGGAAAGGTCTGGCCGCCGCTGCCGCCCCGTCTTCCGGACTGGTTTATCCCAGCAGACCGTGCCTCAGCAACAGCGGAGAGTTTTATGACATCGCCTTTAAGGTGAGCTGAGAGTTTAGGTTTAACGCCTCAAATGAGAGATTCTACGAGAATGCATCCAATCAATTAATCAATTAGGCTACTAAATTACCACCGCTGCGAGGTTTGAAGAAGCCAATTCAAAAAACTTAGAATTCACACTTTTAAAATGAAGTAGAAACCCTGGTGTTAATAGCCTATATGTTCTTCTTTCTTGTTTCTCCGAAGTTAAAGTTCTATTAAGATTTTCTTAGAAATCGGAGTAGCTAAATGTGTTGGGAGCGGAATTCAAGAAAATGATTGAAGCAAGATGATTTGGACTGGAAAGCAGCAGCATGCCCGTACTGTATACCTGTCTTTACCATGAAGTGAAGGTTTATTTGGTTTGATAGTTTGTTGTCCTCTTTTGTAGACACTTTGTAAACGTGTTCAAGGATATGTGAGACAGCTGTGTATGGAAACCAATTTCCACCAAGAGAAGAAAAACAAATAGAATAAATGAAAAGTTAGGCATGATAAAAATAAAAATGGCTACTCATGGTAAGTCAAAAATGTGTACTAGTATCTTACAGTTTTGACGTAGTATTTTTGTTAGTATTTTTATTTTCACTATGCATAGCCTAGCTTTTCTTAACTTTTTTCTTTCTTTTCTTGGCAGAAATGGGCACAGGGATGCTTGTCCGTAGCTGTAGAATATACAGTACTATGTGGATCTCGTGAGTCTCTGAGCAGACTTGCGGGAAAAGTTAATTTCCCCATTATTTCCCACAGAAGGCACAGTCCCAAAATGCATAATAAGGTAGATTGTTTTGTCTATATAGGTACATTTGTAATAATCCCGAAACTCCTGTAGCATGTATAAAATACAGTCAGGTACATCACTGTCTCTACTCTGGTCCCTGCAAATGCAGAAGTTTAGGAACTACAGAAACATTAAGTGGTATGTGCCACTGCAATAACATGAATGAGATGGTTGGGAGGGGTTTGTATTATGTATGAGATCAATTACCAAAAGCACAGGAGGAGGCTTTTAGTTAGCAACAGCATAATGACAAAACATATGGCTGTGACTACACATCCCAAAATGTACCAGGACATTTTCGTTTTTTTTTTAACCAGACCTCTAGCATTTCAAGAGCTTTAAATTTCTGTTTATGAAAAATATCATAAATAAATGTAATCCTTTTGTGAAATAGCCTGTGTGCATCTATTCCAAGTCAGACGTGTATCCTGTTCTAAAGTCACTCTGAGCTTGTTTACAAAAGACGCACAATGTCTCTGCAGGAATGTTATAATATCATAGTGTTACTACCAGTAAAACGGTCAAATCCAGGGAGGATTGTGATAATGCATTAATTGTTTCAGTCATTTAATTAACTGAAATTGCAAAAATATTTGCTGGTCCCAGCTACTTAAATATGCTTTTCTGCGTTATGTATCATTTCTATTGAATGTCTTCGGGTTTTGGACTGTTGTTTCAACAAAACAAGACATATGAAGATGTTTGCTTTTAAAAAATAAAACTTCTCATAGACAAAATGATTAATCAATTAAATAAATAATCGACAGATGAATCGATAATGAAAATCAATCATAAGTTGCAGCCCTACTGTCTGTATAGCACTGCCACATACAATAAAATGAATGTATGAAATGGAGATGATAAAGAGTAATGATAATCTGCATTGAGCATATGCAAATCTAAATTCTCATCAGTGGCAGCTGGTATTAATTTCCCTGATTAACAACTGTTCCTATGACAGGCCTGCCAAAATCCCTGCTCTGTGCTCAACTTTGACTTTGGATAATACACATAGTTGTAACAGTTCAGCGCCACAAATATCACCTCTGCTCACAGCAAATCAAACACTTCCGTATCAGAGTATATTGCTGCTGATAGAATATAAAAGAAATGAATTAGAAAAGCCTCAACACACACAGAACAGTGCATAGACACACAAACATATCAAATGGTACAAAGTGAACAGAGTTTTGTGTTGTCTGATGGGAAAAAGAGAAACAAACAAACTTTGGGTCCCACCTCTCTCTTTCTCTCTGTCCCATTGATCTGTACAATCTGCTCTGTAACGCTCTGTTTCCTCTGTAGATGGGAGTTTGGGGAGTGTGTGTGTGTGTTGTGTTGTATTGCCAAAACTCCTGTGTATTTGTAGATAAGTTTTCAGCTGAGCTCACTCCCAAGGCTTTGACTTGTATCATCCGAGCCTGTTCCCCTTCTGCCCGTCTGTGTCTCAGGTGATGCTGGTGGGGGATTCAGGTGTTGGGAAGACCTGTCTGCTGGTTCGCTTCAAAGATGGAGCCTTTCTAGCCGGGAGCTTCATCTCCACTGTGGGCATCGACTTCAGGGTAAGCGTACACACACACACACACACACATACACACACTCTCGGAGGGGTACAGAGTACACAATTAAGGTGTTTGGATGTTTTCATCGTTGCTGCTCAAGCCAACTTTATGCTTGGTCGGCCTCAAGTTGCAGCTCAAGGTAACTTTGACACCCATGACTGACCAGTAGTAGTAAACTTCCACAAATCCAGTTAAGAGCATGGCAGAGCTGCTAACGTTATCCTTAAAGCTGAAATTGTGCTTCTGCAGAGATACACGTGAACGTCTTTGCAAACTTATGCTCCCAAATCTCAACAACACATAGTGTGGACCTGCGTGTTTAGGCCAACAAGGCAACTGGACAAGATGGGCGCTTTTATACTCTGATAAGATGTCAGTAGTTTCCCTCAAGAAATGTCATGCATCAGTAACAACCAAGCTTTAAAAGTTTAAGTGCTGGCTCTCTGCCCCCGTCTCAGTGTTATATGAAGAGGTGACTTGCAAGGTAAGGTAAGCTAAATTCAAAAGGTAATGTAAAGTGAGGTTTTTTTTCCTGCTTATGGCTAACCAATTTTCTGCCTATTGCGCCTTGTGGGAAATAGCACAAGGGTTACAGTGACAGTAAGAAACAGCCACACTTTAAGTGGACTAGAAGCAATGACTCTTTCAGTCTTTTATTGTCTTGTATGTATGTACTCTATTGTTGCTCCCCCACGCAAGATCCCTATAACTGCAGAGTCTGACATGCTGTTTGGAAAAACCTTCCCTAGGAGGGATTTTCAGTGGAGCCCTGCACGGGCCAAAAACTCCAGCCCTAACCCGGCCCCATTCCCACAAATTCTGCAATTTTTCAGCCCGAGCCCTGCCCGAGACCCAACACCAATATCACTTTAAGGTCTCTCTGACACACGCTCTTTCTGATACACGCAGAAACACACACACGCTACTAAGAGGTACATTTATTATAGGCCTCAAACATAACTACCAGTGCCACTGACAATCATGCCCACAAATATTAATATCTACTGTCCATTATAGAGAATGATGCTCTGCATGGTCAACTGTACTGTCACGTGTAATGCATGTGAATAAAATGCGTATGAATAATATTTCTAATATAATCTATAGAACAGTATTTCATACAGTGGCCTACGTGTGCTGCGTGTATATGGGCACAATGAAAGGAGAGAAGTTAAATGAGCCCGAGTCCAACCCGAGCCTGGTTTGTTTAAAAAATGGAGAGAGAAAAAATGTCCCCAGCCCAAATCGACTCGGCGTTGAGTCCCGACGGACTTGCAGACCTCTAATTCTCAGCCCTGTTTCACTGATGCTGTCATCTGCAGCGACTTAGAGTAGAACAAGTGTGGAAAGAGGTTAAATTCCAGTATATTAAAGCCAATAGCAGAAAGGAGTGCAAGAGCTGAAAACACACTGTTGCTGCAGCCCAGCAGGATGTCTTAGGATGTGTGTTAATTGACACCCCTAGCACAAATAGGAAGCGCCGGGGTGTGCGGTACGTTAACCACGCTGCATATAAAGCATAGAACATAATTTGGTGTTTTGCCCTGGAATCAAAAGTCTTTGGGTTGTTATTTTACCTGATTCCTTGCATGAGAATTCAGTCTCTTAAGCAACACATCAGCTAACAGTAGAGGTAAAAGTACAATCAGCAGGATGTACCAAGCAAGGGAGCGACTTGCAAACAAATGCTGCTTTCCTGCGGCAATGAAAATAGGACAGCGGTGGTAGGATACAGCATCATACAGCACAACTGTGTTTTGGACTAAAGAAAACAGAACTGTCTTTTCATAAGAACCACAGGCAACAGAGATAAAAATAGAAAAAAGGTCTTTATTTGCAGCCATGGAAGAAAGTCTTTGCAGACTTTACAGGAAGAATTGGGCATTATCACTTCCATAAACAACAGAATAAAGAGTATGCACATCCCAAAACTTCTACAGCATCTGGATCAAAGGACTTGGTTGTTTGCCTGACAAAGCCTACTGAAAATCTCTTTGAAATGTTACTTCATTAAGTTTATTGGAAGCTGTTTGTGCAATGTGCAGATGCTTTCTGCCCTCATTATCACTCCTATAGCATGGAGCTGTCTTCCCTGGTGCTGCAGGTTGACAGTATGAGCAGATTATTATGGTGAATAATTTTTTGGTTATTTCAAAGCCACAGCATTCAAAATACACAACTGTAATCACACATTTTCTGTCATTTTCTCCATAGGTAATTACAGACATTGTTGTGAGCAGTTTCATGTAGGAGCTATCGGTAGAAAGAAAATAGTTCCTACATGCTCACAACAAATCTGTGGATTAGGTGAAAAGGTAAAGAGGAAAAATATCTGTCATTGATTTTGGGGTGAACTATCCCTGGAGTGCAGACAATAATCCATTATTTAGGTAGAGTAAATGTAATATCTACATAGCCTACTCCAAATATTTTACCACCCTGTCCAAGAGCAGTAACGTGACATGTGTCTGCCCTCAGTCTCTTCTCTCTGCACTCTCCAACAAGGAAAAGCTAAAGCTAAGCCAGTGGTTATCCGTGTTTGTCCTCGCCGTCGATCACTTTATTTTTTTGACCGTAATCCTTCCTCTGAACGCAGAGTTTCCTTTTTAATCTGGAGCATCAGACACTTTTCTTTGACTCTTACTCCTAGTTACTGTATCCTACTTCGTTGCTACAGTTTCTCCAGAGCCGTGTAGAGAGAGCATCTCAGTTCAATTTCAGTTCAAGTGGCTTTATTGGAATCACTGCAACAAACAAAGTAAACAATGGTCAGTAGTAAAGGCGGAGCTCTCTACATGGCTCTGGGTTGCTCCCTGCTTCTGCTCTGGCAAACCAATCATTGCTGGTTGATGTTAAATGCATCATTACCAGTGAATGTAATGAACTTGTGAACTTGTTTGGCAAAGGCTTGAATACAGCGGACGTTCATTTATATGTAAAGGTCCCGCAGCTTTAACCGTAACCTAATTCTAACCATAAAGGAATAGTTTGACATTTTGGGCAACACGCTTTTGGGTTATTTGCCTTGCTGAGATTTAGATGAGACGATTGATACCATTCCCATGTCTGTAGGCTAAACATGAAGTTAGACCCAGGACATTGTTAGTTTAGCTTAGCATAAAAAAGCTAGCCTGGCTCTGACAAAAATAGTTAACAAAGGTAACATAATCTGCCTGCCAGCACCTCTAAAGCTCACTAATAAATATGTCGTGTAGTTTGTTTAATCTGTACAAAAATTGAAGTGTAAAAATCAGTAGTGGAATGTAACTAAGTACATCTCACTCAAGTACTGTACTTAAGTACACATTCGAGGTACTTGTACTTTACTTGAGTATTTCCATTTTATGCTATTTTATACTTCTATACCGCTACATCTCAGAGGGAAATATTGTACTTTTTACACCACTACATTTGTCTGACAGCTTTAGTTCCTAGTTACTTTTCAAATTACAATTTTTCATACCTTTCCTGCCCACTGAAAACCATGTATCTCCAAGTGTAGTGGTTTTGAATGTGAATGTTTCTGATAAACTGAAGGATGGAGTGTTCTTTATGAGTTGGGAAAATTCTCCTACTTCTTAAACTAAATACATTTTTTTAAAATATTTTACTTAAGTAAAGGAGTATTTTCAGTGTGATATTAGTACTTTTACTTAAGTAAAGGATCTGAGTACTTCTTCCACCACTGGTAAAAATTATGTTTTCGCTGGTTGCTTATCCAGGAAGTCACTACGCCAAGCTGCGCAGTGACAAAGGAGATATAACATGTAAATTAGTGATCTTTAGAGGTGGATTCTGTTACCTTTGGACAGAGCCAGGCTAGCTGTTTCCCCTTGTTTCAGTCTTTATGCTAAGCTAAGCTAACCATCTCGTGGCTTTAGGTACATATTTAGCCTACAGATATTAGAGTGGTATCGATCTTTATCATCATCTAACTTTTGGCAAGAAAGTAAATAATCATATTATTAAGCTATTAGCTATTAAGTCTCAACATTTGAACTGTCATTAGTTTTACTTCATTTTTAAAAAAGTGAGGACTAGCTAAACTGTCCTCACTTTCAAGGTCTAAAAATCAAATAGGTTCTCAAAAAGATAGACGTACAAGAGCGTGCACACACACACACACACACACGTTTCACTCTGTGCTTCTCTTTAATCTCCTGCTTTATATATAAATTTCTGATGTCTAGAGCACTTTGTAACAGATCTGTTTGTTTAAAGAGTTTTATTATTAGCCACTTGAATATCTGGACTATTATATAAAAAAATATACTTGCAGTCTTTTGAAATCGGTCTGCTTCGCCAGCTTACTTAATAAATGATACGGACATTATGTACATAGACATGAAAATAACCCTTCAGTATGCACTTTGTTTTGTCCTCATAATTTTGGAGAATGGTATTATTCAAAAAATGAGAAAATTAGAGCTCCACTGCTAAAGGCTTGTGTAGTGGATGTTATATGATATGATGGTATTTTTAAATAGCAGAAGCCACTTCTCTGTGTTTCTTTAGAAAGAAAAGGCAGTGGACGATTAGAGTGTCCGTGATCAACATGTAGGGTTCAGTTACTTGTTGAGTGTTCCATGTAGAACAGAAGGTGCACACACAGCTCCTTCCAATGACTGTTATATTGATATTTTGGCCACACTTGGAAGATCAACATGTTCTCACCTGGCTACCTCAGCTATGTTGAATTAATGACATTTTATTTAAAACATTTTTAAATGTACAGGCCATTAACTTCTACTTCAGATAATGCTAGTCATTTATCAGTCAGTGTATGCTAAAACGTAAGAACTACTGGAGCTGGTTATCTACCAGGGACACATGGATGATTTTTGTGTCTGTGTTTCATAACAACACGGGTATATAACCAAAGGGCAAATATCCAAAAAGCTCAGTGAATTTCTTCAATCACACTCTTCAGTGATATTTGAAGAGATGTAATTATTTTTTGGCAGTGGATTTGCAGCTTGCAGCTGACAAAGTGCAGCAGAGGTCATCTTGACTGTAACTCTGTGCTTAATTGAAATGGGGGAAAAAAGACTTTTTATCTGAGTTGAAATGTTATATAGATAATGTTACAAAGTCAACATCAAGAAAAGGTTAATTTGTGGCAAATTTGTTGCTTAAAGCTGTTGGGCAGAGTTGCAGAAAACAGCTTTTTCAAAGTTAAGGATGGACAGTTCAGTTTGCTCTTCCTTATGTTGTTAAGTTACTTGGTCGATAGTTTTCTGACAGTTTGTGGGTAGTGTGAGAAGCTAAAGCCACAAAGTTGTGATGTTATAAAATCATATCGATAGGGGAAACAAAAGAAGCTTGTTATCCGTTCACACATTGGTCAAATTACCCTGGAGGAAATAAACGCACTTCCAACCTTTTTATTTTAAATATAACAGCACTGAGGAGATAATGGGACAGGAATGCTGAAGAAGATGTGCTGTCATATGCTGCTCTTTAGCTAGAAGTTGATATATTGTAGCTGTCAGTGCAGCAGTGAGTGTTAAAAACCTGCATCTTTCGCAACGTCAGGAATGTGCAGCAATGTGACCTTTTACTCTCGAGATAATGAGGAACAGGAGTCAGCACCCATGGAGGAAAAAGTTTTTGGGGCAGAGCGCAACCTAAATTCAGCCTGCTTTTCTCCTTCTATTTATATTTCTCCTAACAGAATGAAATGATGAGTCAGAAATCAAAGATCAAACACTTCTCTCAGACTCTCCTCTTTTCTATCTGTTCCTGGGAGAAGTGTGTTAGAATTGCTGATGATATTTTGTTTCCACGTCGGTGGAATAGCAGGGTGTATTGCTGCTTCTCCTGCCTACTGTCCATGATTGTGTGTGTGTGTGTGTGTGTGTGTGTGCACATTTAATTATGTGCGCTACCTCTCATTTCCATAGTATAGCTTTTCTCTCCCCTTCACCACCTATTCACGCTGCTTGAAATGATGAAGCACAGCACCGGACCGGTTAATCATTAAACAAACGGCTGCACAGCTCGCACTGACGCAGATGTTTTTTTGTGTGTGTGTGTGTGTGTGTGTGTGTGTGTGTGTGTGTGTGTGTGTGTGTGTAGCCTGGAAGGAGCAACAGAATGCCAGAGCCATACAGGAGGATAATGCTAACCACCCTCACTGCCCTTTAGAGCTAATTGCCATGTGACATGGTTTGCATATGTGATTTTATTTTTTTTCTGTGTGTGTGTGTGTGTGTGTGCACCTCTGCCACCTAACTCTGTCAGGAGGAACAGCAGTGGGGGAAAAGCTGCCATGTGTCACATTTACCTACATCTTCACTCAGAATATTTAACAATTTTACTGAACCAGATCTTGAATGCAGCTTGTGAAGTTTATAGTTTTATTTACTGAAGGTTTTATTGTTTTTAAATTCCTGCAATAACATGGCTCAGAAGGCACTACACTGAAGCGTAAATGGTAACTCTGGCAAATTAGTATTACCAGCATGTGAACATGAGTACAAGGTGCAACATGTTGATTTAAACATTAGTACATTTACACAAACTGTACATTTATACTTTGCATGATAACAACTTAATATCTGAATTGAACACTTTTGACAATTTTACCTTGAGCCACCGGGGTGGATATAGGAGATAATTGCTGGATTACTTTAAAGCACAAAACAGGAAGAAGTTGCTGTTCTTCCACAGCAAATGGAGATTAGGTTTTTCAAATCTGTAATGATGGAAGATGGTGAAAGACACTGACCCTTCTAACTACTCACTGAAATCGTTTTCAGAAAAATCTGAGGCAAGAAAGTCAGCCGCTACTCTGCATTTTACTTACAGGGTGCAGGGTTAGATTTGGAGAAAAATCCTCCCAGAAGAATTTCAGAATTTGTGGTGATGGAAGATGGTGGAAGGAGTGAAAAGATGATGGAGTAATCATTTTCAACATCTTTATCCCACTTCACTAAAGACAAAGAGAAAACTCTCAGCTTTGCAAAAGGAAAGCAGTATGTACATTACTGGCCGAACTCACACTTGTTTGGTTACGGGGTGGTGACAAACTGCAGACAGAGAAATGTGTGGCGAGCAAGTCAGTGTGTACTCTGCATTTTAATTTGTGAGCCACACAGTTCTATTCTAGAGGAATATCCTCCTTGGTTGCTTTACAGCACAAACCTTTGTTTGTGGTGAAAGCAGATGGTGGAGGGAGTGAAAGGATAATAAAGACATCACTTTCAAAATGTGTATCCTCTAAGACAGAGGACAAACTCTTTGTGTCAGAAAATGACACTTTTTCTCCTGAACTTTCTCACTGAAATTGTTTTCTGAAAATGTTGAGGCACGGAAAAGGCCATGATTAATTTAAAGTCTACGCTGAAGTTTAGTAGTTTATTAAGAGATTCATGAGATTTGAGAGGCAGTGAATTCAGTTGCGTGTTGTCATCATCCAAACTCTTCCGCATAGCTGCTTGATGGCCCCGGTAGATTCTCCGTGTATGTTTTCAAGACTAAGATGTTGCAGTGAACATCAAGCTTGTGAGATTTACGCCTGCTTTACAAGACTGGGAAGCAACAATGTTCATGGGAAATGTTTCAGTTTTAGAGCTGGCAACACTACTGGTGTGAGATAAAAGCTACTTATTCTGGCCATGGTCTCAGTAATTAGATTTTTTACAAATGATATCTTTAGTACGTGCACTCTGTTAAGATTGCTTTTGTCCCAAACACATCAAGATGAAGGCGAATCAAGTGCAGACTGAATTGTGTCCCTTTACCCATCTGTATCTGCATTTCTATGCCTTTTATGCAAGACTACATACAAGTGACAACCTGTTAGAATGGGCAGCCTTAGTATCTTGATCGACACACTATAATCAGTCAGCAGAGGACTGATGATGATTGCAGTCCCTCAGTGGCTCCTCAGACTCCCAGACGTCATCACTCGATCCCAGAACACCCTTTTTTTGTGGCTTTGAATCGTATTTCCTCTGATAGAGACTGTAGATGTCCAATGTTTTCTTTTAAAATGTATTTACTGTCCGCTTTGTAATTTACCACTTACCACACTGGACAACATTGGTTGTCATAGTTACGATGCACAGGTACACCAAAGGCAATTTTCTGTCCATAGTATGAAAAAGGTGAAAGTCTGCACGTCATGCACAGGCACAGACATTAACACACAAACAGGCACGTTAACAGACCCAGATTCTCACTCTCTGATTCCCACATTCACACACACAGACAGACATAATCACATGCAAACATCAGGACACAGTGGAAATGCACTTCTGTCATCAGCTCCATATTGTTCAGCTGGTTTATTCGCTATTGTTAAATACTCGATTCTGATTAGTCAGTTACTGCATTCTACGGTCTGTCATTTCTGAAAAGCAGGCCGCTGCTATGAATAACAGACAGTTGCTATGGACGCAGTTCTGATCATAGACTCTCGAGTCCAATCGTATTAATCCGCAGAAAGAAGTCCTGTGGCAAAAAAACCCAAAACGTTTTAAAATAATTTTTAAATCAATATTGGTGTCAAATTATTGATTTCTTTAGTAAGTATCCATTGGATAATGCACAGCGTGCCGGTCATTATTGCGAAATGAACCCCGACAGGGTGATGCAGTAATAACGACTGGCTCGCTGTACATTATCCCTTACGTGTAGGATGAATCATTGACATCATCAGGGCCACACTGTACACCCATGCTTTATGTAAGTGTATCTTTGGCATTGTGTACAGTTGTCTTTGACCTGATTTAACCAGAATCTACTCACACAGCACTTCTGACATAAAGACACTTACAGTGTGACTTTATCAGTTTATGTAACACTGAGTAAGCTCTCATCAGTGCTGTGGGATGGCTGTGGGTCAGACAGTAGTGTTGTGTAAAGATATGTGAAGATGGTCTCCACCTTGACATTATTTAAATAAACTTACCTTAATACTGTTTTTCCATATAGTCGTGGGTAGACAATATTCTCTGTGTCAACTGTTCTTCTTAATATATATTTATTTACATGTTTTATGTGTGAAGTACACATTTGGTAAATGGACTGCATTAATGAAGAGCTTTTCTGGTACGAGCCTAACCATCGGGAACAATTTGGGGTTCAGTGCTCAAGAGCATGTAGTCAGGAGCAGCTGGGGGTCGAACCCTGCGATTGTTAGATGAAGTACGTGTTGGGGCTGAACAATTTGAGGAAAACATTGCAATGCGATTTTTATTTTGTTAGATGTATTTTTATATTATTTTCTACGAATTAAACTACAGGCCTGTATTTGTGGTCTTCATAGTATTAAACAAGATGTGATTTTTCCAGGCATAATCACAAATGTATTGTTTTTACTAAGAATCAGGCGAAATAATGCTGTTTGTTGTCGAGGTCCTTTTTTGTTTTTAAACCGCTCCGTTAAGGAGGAGTCAACTTCTAAGTAAATTTGCGTTGGTTTCTATAGAAAAAATGGCCACTTTAGCTCACATTTATTAAGATGTTACATCAGGTAGTATACCAGACATTACTCAATAATATCCAAATATAATTATGACATTCACAAGTGGCATTGAATGTATTGATAACAGCTATGGCTGGAATTACATATTGCTGGTAAATGACATGATAATGTTTTGATATCTGACTGAGGAACCCTAAACTAGCTACACTTTTGCTACAATGCTGCATTGGAGCTGCTTGAGCTAACGTTAGCTTCAGACATGACATAAGATGCTTCACAGCCCTGATTTTTGGAGAGCTTTTTGGGTCACTATAAGCTAAAAACAATAACATGATGTGCTTAAAAGTTTAACTGGGAGGTTCTGACCCCTCTGTTCACCAGCTGTCTGTAATTCACACTCGACAACCCCCGAGCTACCTCTCTAAAATTTAAATGAGGCGATCACTCAGATTGTTTATGTAGAGAAAGACACTGTCTGTTTCTAATGAACAGCAGAAAGATACAGCCCACTCCTTATTTTTTTTTTTTTCAAACATCAAAAAGGACAGAGTTTGTTAAAAATGAAAAACTACAATCATCACTGGCCAAAGACACTGGCATGCAGAGAGAGAGAGAGAGAGCATATTAACAAAGCAACAACCAAGATTTCTTTGTTGTTGTTTGACCAATTCACAGAAAAGCGTTCATCCTTAACAAATGTAGTTACTTTCATAAATGTGATCTGTTACTCAGTGGGGTATTTTAAAAGTCATGAACATATTGCCATTACTCTTGGTGGACAGATAAACTTTAAATCATAAAGCTGTTTACAGGATATTGGTCGTAGGTTCAATTTAGGATTTTATTGTAAAATTGTCTTCTAGGTTTTAATCTATCATGATTATCATTTTCCTTCAGTTGAATGTTGCTCTTTTGCGCATGTGCAAGCCATAATAAGAGAAAATACTATCAAATGACAAACTTAACTTAAAAACCACCAAACAAACAAATTAAAGTACAGGATGGATCACCAGCATCATTATCATCCCTGTCAAAAGCTTCCAGTCGGTCTGCACCACATCGTCTGCTCTTCTCCTGCGATGTCGGCTGAAAATAAGCCATATGCAGATGCACTTCAGTATTCATGAATAAGCAAAATGATGAAACGCACTCATGCTAATAAGCCGCCACGGGACAACAACACCAGGACCAGTACAACGTCAAAGCCATATTTTCTCTACTCTTACATAACCGATCATTCCCTCTCCCCTGTTCTTCATTCCTAATCCTCTCTGCTGTAGGTTTTCATATACATTTATATGATTTTTATACTTTGCCCCTCTATTTGAGCTAAGTAAATTATTCTTGTTATATAATACGACCCAGGTTTGTTAGTAGTGAAGTGGCCCAGTAGAGCTGAAGACCTGGTGACAGATATACATTGGACAGAGGCAGGCGTGTTGGTCTGCTCAGTTTTACCTTTTTCTCTTTGCGTCACATTACTCCTCAAGTGCTTGTTATGTTCCCAGGAGACTGTTGTTATGGACCAGTAACCGTGACAACGATGCAAAGCAATGAATGTGTGGAAACTGCTTGTAC
The DNA here is from genome assembly GCF_020085105.1 of Siniperca chuatsi. Lineage (NCBI taxonomy): Eukaryota > Metazoa > Chordata > Actinopteri > Centrarchiformes > Sinipercidae > Siniperca > Siniperca chuatsi. The sequence continues at coordinate 18,993,139 of NC_058061.1, forward strand.
CAGATTCTGCTCGACTTTTTCAAGCATCAGGTTGACTAGGGTCCTCAGCTGGGACGGGGAAGGTTTAGTTGTTGTTGCAGACACGGAGCAAGCCATGACCAAAATCTGCATGTGGTGACAAATTTATAGATGGGCTTTTAGCCGGTATTCATTCAGGGCAGGTTGGGCTCAGCACTGCTTTGCTTCACACTCTCATAGTTCAGCGCGCCCAGAATTGTAAGAATTCCAGTTCAATCACAGTCTTCCGCTAAAGGCCACAGAACCGCTCCACTGGAGCAAGTCAGGCTTAAAGTGTTCATGTGGAGAACAGATTTCTTTCTATGAGAAGCAAATGATTGCCTGCACACAGCATGATGGGATAGTTAGTGATATCAGGACCATAGCTACCATTTTTAACAGTATATGTTCCACAATTGCACACTAATTGCACATGGTGAGTTTTTATGGCTGATTGTGATAGAGAAGATATTCTTACATGGGATTACTTGAGGCCACAAATGACATAACATGCAGTGGTTTTCAGAAAGTTTACAGTATTCTAATCAGCAGGGCAAACATGGACTATAAGTATTCTGCTTAATAAATTAATTAAGACCTAGACTGACCCACTGAAAGGATAATGGTAGCTAGCTTGAAGTTAAGGTGAAAAGATGAGTTTAAGTTTGGATTTAAAGGCCCCAACAGAGTCACACTGTGTCTAATGTCAGCAGGGAGGTTATTCCAGAGGAAGGAGGCACGATAGGAAAAGGCCCTGCAGCCAGCTGACTTATTTTCAACTCTGGGTACAGACAGGAGGCCTGTATTCTGAGAGCGGAGGGCACGGGATGGGATATAAGGTTTAAGGAGATCAGACAGGTATGAAGGGCTGAGCCCATTACAATTTTGTAAGTCATTAGAAACACCTTAAAGTCCAATCTGACATGGATCAAGGAGCCAATGAACTGAAGCTAAAATTGGTGTAAAACTTTCTAGTTTTAGTTACGATTCTAGTTGCAGCTTTCTGAACCATTCGAAGCCTTTATAGTACTAGGATGTGGTAGACCAGACAAAACGTTACAATAATCTGTCTGGATGAAACAAAGGCTTGAATTAGGATCTCTGCATCAGCCAAGAACAGAAAAGACCTAATTTTAGCTATGTTGCGTAGGTGGAAAAAGGCCCTCTTGGAGATTTCTTTAATGTTCTGATCAAAAGAGAGAGTACAATCAAATGTAACACATAGCTGTCAAACTTTGAGGGATAACACATAATACTAATGATTTAGTGCAGCTTTAAACCAAACTCAATATTAATTAATGCAGCTTTAAACTAGTCTCATGAAGTATGCTTAAATTGAGACAACAAAAACCACTTGACTAAGGTTGGAGATTGTTCATGGTTGAATTGTAAACAGATCAACACTAGTATGACATGGGACGGGATTATACACCACTCAACTGGGGGTACGGTGCCCACTGCTCATTCCAACACGTCCTCATACCTAAACGACAGAATAGGTCGACTGTCAATGACTCTCAAAATGACACATATGACTGTTGGAAAATACCAGCGACAGGCGTACCGCTTGAGTACGTTACGTAAGTCACATTATGTTAAACACGTGATTAATGTTCTGAAGTGGTCGCAGTTTGGTTAGGTTTAGGCAAGGAAACTACTTGGTTAGGTTTGGGAAATGATCGTGTTTTGGCTTAATATAAGTTACGCAACGTAACTCACGTGACGTAGGTCAATTACGTAACATTATTTAACTTCAAACTTTAAATAATCTCAGCGTTGACTTGATTTCACACGGGACACGAACCCTGGTCTCCTGTGTTTGTTTGACCCATCTACTACCACCACCACCTTCCTCCTAATGTGTCCCTCTTTATACTTCATCACCTGACCTCCGCCTTTGCTCCCGTCATAATTACTACGGCCACTAGAGGTCGTGGTCTAACAATAAACATAAAGTGGGTCGCAATAAGCTGCTTTCATAATCGACGATACGGCCGTTTTTCTGTTTTTTCTGACTCATTCACTTCCCCAACCATCTTCTCTCTGCCAGTCCAGGGATCCAAATAGTCTTTCATACACCTGTGAGTTTATATTTCTATTGGCTTTGGTACGGTCTTTGATCAAGATGTTCAAATGTGTTTTTATAAATAAATCTGAATTTGACTTCAAGAAGTCTACTGCTGCCCCAGGTTACCGTCGTCACTGGTGAAGATGAGATTTATAATTAGAAATTTTAAAGTAAGGAGGTGGCATTGTAAAATAAATCAAAATAATTGCTCCCAGTTTAAAAACAACAGTTTGAGTGTGCAGTATTATCTGGTACTTGCTCTGCTTAAAGATGACAGATGATGTGTCTGTTTGAGGAAGTTTTGTGTGTGTGTGTGTGTGTGTGTGTGTGTGTGTGTGTGTGTGTGTGTGTGTGTGTGTGTGTGTGTGAATTAACGAAAGATGGATGGATGGACAGAAAAAGGTTGTTAACAAACTCCATTTTAAACTGGGTGAGGAAAGAATTTGTCTCAGTCTGTAATTTGTCACAGTTATAAGAAATCACAACACAGCTGTATTCAGTTCTGTTCTCTCCATCTGGGTTGATCTCATCTGAATTTGTCACTGCGGCCCACCAGTGCACAGTTTCACACTACAGTACTTTCGGTTGGTTTCAACAAATTATATACACAGACTTTACTTCAAGCTCTCCCAGAATATTTGGGAAAGTGGTTACCGAGGCTGTTAGGGACATGAGCGGCAAATTGTATCACATTTTCCTCCCTAATCTCTGTCCATAGGGAAGGAGCTCAATTATCTTTTAAATGGGAAAGAAGATTTCGTAGATAGTATAGACAGTATCTAGATGGGTTTTTATGCAAGGCACAGAATTACTCAGAAATTAAATTTTTTTTTAATGGTCACATTACAATAAATGTGCACACATCAGACTAAAATAAGCACACAAGTTAAACAGGAAGAATCGCAAACAGTAGAAAAACAGCCAAAATCAGCCCTTGCAAGTAAGACAAAAGTGACAAAAGCTAAACATTTCAGAGAGAAGTTCATTCTGAATTAATAAAGACATTAAAATGGCAAAAGTGGCATCTGTCCTCTGACCACAAGCTCAATACAGAGGAGAGTGATTCTAAAAAAGACCTCTTCCCCAATGGGAACTTTGAATTAGAGCTTACATGTGGATGCTCTTGTGGTGGTGGGGCTTATGAAATGCTATGTGAGAATGGTTGTTACAGCAGAGATAAATGAACTGTGCAGCAGCAGCATGGAAGAGCAAATGACTGAAATGTCAGTTGAAATAGGCCGCGTTTTTGATATCGGTGGGTTAGATATTTGCTGCGCCGTATGCGTGAGTTGTCTGCCTTAACTGGCTCATAGGTTTTGCTCCATAAAATAAATACAAACAAGTTATTTTTGACAGGAATCTCTCATTTGAACACCACATAAATCTCATCACTAAAAATGCCCTTTTCAACTTAAAAAACACCTAGTTTCTGCACATCCCTGTCCTCTGCCGCTCAAACTCTGATCCATCCCTTCATTACATCCAGACTACTGCAATAAAATATGGTACATCCTCCAAAGTCCTTAATAAACTTGCAGTATATCCAGAACTCTACTGCTGGTCTGCTCACTGCTGCTTCTGTGAACACATCACTCCTGTCCTAACTTCTTCTCTCCATAAGCAGGCCCCTTCATACCTCACCGACCTTCTCCACCACCACACTCCTTCCCACAGCCAGTGTTGTGCATGAATGTGCTAAAAGAGACTATATTTTGAGATACTAAGTCATTATTTCGAGAAAGTTTCTCATTATAATGACTTACAGGATCTTTTTTTTCATCACATTGGCGGAAATGGGCTTCCATACATATCAGTACAGATTCCAACGGTAAAAATCTAATATTTTCTCAAATTGTGCCCGCCATATCTGGAAAAAGCGTCAGCCACATCGGCAATGAATTTGAAACGACACATCGAGTTGAAGCATCCGACCAGTCTTGGGAAATCATTAACAAAGGGTAAGACCACAAGCCAACAGCTGCAGTTCCCCCACTTAAGTCAAACTCACAGCATTTTGTAAAGGAAAAAAACTGAAGAAATGAACGTGAACTAGTTCATTTTTTTGGGGCTGTTGACTTAGTTCAAAATTCAAAATTGTTAACTATGAACGTGAACTAGTTCATTTTAATCTGTCTGACCTAGTTCTTGTGAAGTGTGAACTTGCACAACACTGCCCACAGCCTCCATCCCACCGACGCCAACCTCATGTCCCTACCATCCGGTGCCAAGCACCACACTTTAGGTGACAGGCCTTTTTCATTGCCACCCCCTCTCTCAACTATCTCCCCAAGCTGCTACAAACCTGCTATGTTCAGCAAGATCCAAAAACATACTGCTTAAAACGGCTTTTATTATTTGACTGCACTCTTTAAGCAAAATGTACTATCATTAGCCATCAGGGGTTTTTCTTTACAGACAAAGTTATTACTGTAAGTAATGGTAATGTGATCACAAGGTAATGATGCGTTTTTACGTCTCTGTATATTCACCACCTTATTTAAAGGAACAAAAGAATAGGAACTAATATACATTATATGTAATATTGTAATAGTTTAATTCAGTGGTTCCCAATGTGGGTACTGGTTGCAAATTCAGTGGAACCCCAAGACGTTTCTTGGGAGAAATCTTCACATGAAAAATCTTAAACCTTGAAAATTAAGATTTTGAGAATCCATTACCTTGACTAGCCCCAAAAGTGCATTCACCACGTTAAAATTACACACAAACACATTGGCAGACTCGAAAGTGAGCATCTGCACATGACAATCATGCATATTCATAGGCTCACAGATGCAGATGTTTCAGGCTTTAAAATTGAGAAGAGCAGGTATGCAGTTTCATCAGGCAGCACACTCCTTCTTGGAAGGTTTTCTTTTTGCAACCCTGGATTTTACAGCATTCAGAGGATCCACTGATTAATTATGTAAAAAAATGCAGTGGGCCTGGATTTAGGGTTACTACCATGAGATACTAAATAAAACCAGTATGTAACGCTTCTAAATACTTCACGTCTAAATACATAGTGAGAGAAAGTAAAGTGTGTTGTGTCATACTCACTCCCGCCCTTTTCATGTCATAGATTAAACTCCCTCATATTTAATCCTTATTATTAAAGTAGTGGAAGGGCAAGTTGTTACCTAGGTGATCAATTAATGCTCCTGCGAGGTGTCTTCTGTGGAAATAATGTCGTTGATGGTAGATGGCAGCGGGGTTGTATTTCTTTTTTTAATGTGAAGGTGATTCTGAGCTTGGCACAGATTCAATTTTTAATTTCACCCCACCACTTTAGGAAAGCTCCAAGTATGCCTTGACACACACAAACACACAATTCATAATGGAAAAAAAAACAATATTGATGTTTGGTTCACAGGGTATGGGGTGTGCTATATTCCTTTTTATATGCAGTGTTCACATTTTTTTTGTCTTTTTCAAGAAAATGTATATACATTTTTGTTAATTTTTAGTCATTTAGTTATTGTTTTAATCAACAAAAATTAAAGCCATTTTAGTCTAGTTTACGTAAGTGAAATTTTAGTGTCATGTATTTTAAAATGTTTGTCTTTTAAGCATTCTGAGACTACAGCTGTCACCATCTTTGATGTGTACAGTTAGCATGGTAGAAAAGGTTTCAGTCGTAGTCATCTGGACACTGTTTTCAGAATCAAGACGTTTCGGCTCCCATCCGGAAGTCATTCTCAATTGTGAAAACCTTTTCTACGATAGAACACTCCTGGACGAATGAGGGACTACACCGTCTTACAGTTAGCATGGCTGCATACTATTCACTGTAAGGTTTAGCTTGAGGTTAGTACCTAAGACATAGGATAACAATAATATTCGTTTCGGGAGCATCCAGGGGAAGATTAAGAGCCTACATTAATCCTGCACTCGTTCCTACCGATAGCCTATAAACACGAAAGATAGTCAACTTAAAGTATAGTAAACGTTCCCTCCACATCCACTGCTATGTTAACGTTAGCTTACCTGCTTATAAATGTTGCTGTGCTGGCCTGCGTGTTTTTGTGTTTTGAGCAGTTAAACATCGGATAACACGATAATATTCCTTTAGGGAACATCCAGTGAAAGATTAACAGCCTACATTAATCCTGAACGCATTCCTATAAATACAAAAGACAGCCAACTAAAAGTGATGTCAGCCTTACCTCCACATCCACGGCTACGTTACCGTTAGCTTGCGTTTTTATAAATATCAGCATACTGGCCTATGTGTGTTCATTTCATAACATTACTGGCAGAAACTTAATGTAACTGAAATGTAAGATGGTGCTAATTAGTGCATCTGGTAAAGCAGCTAAATCTAACTCTGCAGACATGATATCTTTGGAATAGCGGAGGATATTGCTCTACTAATCAGGAGCTACAATGTGTAATTCTGCAGACTTTGTATTAAAACAGTAATTGTTTCATATATCAATTCATTTGTTTTTCACATTATCGTTTATTTTTATGCTATGTTGACGAAAATTGTCTTTTTTTTTTGTTTTAGACTAGTTTCTGTGGTGGGGAAAAAAAGGTTGTCAAGGAATATTTTCCCTCATAGTTTTCATTGACAAAATAACACTGCATGTATGTGTGTTCCAACTGCACTTGTTAGGATCTACTGTATGTGTACCTTTCCTTTTTGTTAAAGTTATCATTAAGATTTATGAGAAGAAAGATCTACCACACACCATGTGTTCACTACAGCTTGTGTCTCAGTTTTCATAAACTGAGTAAACAGCACGTTGAATCACTGCTAGTACAGCATTCTGTGGAAAACTGACTTTTTATTTATGGCTTCTTATTTATTACATTTTTTTTTTAAATTGAATTTTAAGCTGTTTCTCTACAAGCTAATTCATTTATTATTACCTGTAAGACCTCCATGTCAGGATATGACATCCTTCAAGGTCATGATCTTGAAATAAACGTATCAGGTAGCAGGAAATAGCCTCTCACAGAATGTTTGAAGAGAAAGAGTAGTTGACATTGATTACAAGGATGAAAACACCACTTACTGTAGGAAGGATGACAAGAAAATTAAACATTTCAACATTATTACCTCTTCCTCTCTCACATAATAAAAAAGACATTTTGTAGTGTATGCAATACTGGGTTGGTATTCTATAACACTATCCTCTTTCCCATCTCATAACATGATCAGACCAGTCTCCCACAGCACAGAAATCAACTATTGTTATGTCAGGGAGAAAAAAGTGACCACATTGTAACCTTAAATTTTACAGACAACATGGTACCGTGGCCTTGTAAACAATGATTTACACACCCCACGTGGCAACACCAGCGAATACATTTCCACAGCTAATATAGATGAGTGGAAATCAAGAACACAGGCATAGATACAGGTATTTGATCTGAACAATGAGCTCAAAGCTCTGACAAGCACATCAACATACTGCTGAAAATTGTTTGCTCTGTGTTGTAGCTATTTCAAGGCCAATACAACACAGAACTCTCTCAGTGCTCAGTAAATCCCTGTGTCTGTGCTCTGTGGCTATAGCAACATCCTATGCACCCTACAATTTATGTTTTCACATGTAGGAAATCAATTTTTTATTTTTATTTTTTGGAGATTTGAACTTTATAGCAGTATGCAAGTAGCACTGTGCCTCAGCGAAGATGAGCTGTGTACTGTCCCCTAAAAGTCATGGGACTAGTATCATCATAGTTTCATTTAGTTTAATAGCAAAAAGTAAAATGTCAGGGCAACCACCTGCAGGCATTTATTCTGCACCCTAAAGTACAGTACTGCAGGGACGTCTTTCTTAAATAATACACAATTGAACCATGACCAGAATTTTAGCATTTCTTAGCCAATGTGTCATCATTTTGAGTATTTAATGATTTTGCTTACATTTGCTATATTTTGACATACACAATATGAGAAAAATACTCTTATCACTTTTGTGATATGGATTTCAACCATATTGTTTAATTCTGCACTCTGTGGTCTGAAAATTGAGGACCTCAGGAGGTTCCTTGGTGAACTCCTTTTATAAAGACTTCAAAAACCCTGGTGGCTTTTCAAATGCTTTAAAAAAACCCAAACATTTCAGATTAACTTCAGGTGGACCCCATACATTTTGAAAGGCGTAATGCTGCACTGGATTTGGGGAAACATGCACAAGCAGAAGTAGTTCATAACACAAAGTGTGTATGTTCATGTGGTTGTGGATTGTGTAATGCTATTCTGGCTACTCCTTTATCACAGCGTTGCACTGCCTCTCAGTACAGACCCTGGAGAATGAGGGATGAACAGCAGAGCCAAGGGGTGGGGGGCAGCACCCTATACACACACACACACACACACACACACACACACACACAACAAAATGTATATGCACACAAGTAAGCAAGAAAGCAATGAACTGCATGACTGCACAAACAGAATAAAGATTTTCTGATGCCCAAGACACCATTTCCATCTTCTGTCCTTTCATATCTTCACTTCCTTCAACTCATTTTCATCTGTACTCCTCCCCTCCCCCTCCATACACACACACATTTGCTGTCTTTTAAACTGTATCTCTCTTTCTCTCCCTCTCCCTTTCTTGTTCCATCGTTTCCTTGTTCCATCTTCTGAAAGTGCAATGACAAATGTCAGCAATGCTCAGTAATCACAATAATCAAACTCTAGTTTCCAAGAAAATAAAGGCGGAGAGGATGAAGTAAGGCAACAACTACCAAGATGTGAAACTAATTTACTCTCCATCTTTTGATAATCAGGCGCAGACAGTTTCCCTCCTACACATACAAGCCAAGCAGGACGGCATCTAGAAAACAGCAGCCTTTAGAAAACTCCCTCATCTTTGTCCAACTGCAAAGATCCACAGTGACTATTCATCAAGCTGTCATCCTCTACTTTCTTTACTTACCAATATCAAAGCCTCAACAACATGCTGCAATATCACACAGTGCTCCTAGAATACTTGAATTAAAGAGTGTGCAAACTGTGTCCTTTTAAATATTGAGAGATAACACTTTAAAAAAAAAAAGAAGCCCAGTAAGACTTGTTGGAATAATATGACATGTCCTAATAGGATATCCAGCCTATTGTTTGGATTATACTTTAATGTCTGGGCAAGGATTGTATGGTTTATAGGGGCATTACATGCTGCACACTTAAAATAAGGGGTTGTATTGAGTCTATTCTAATGCCCACACAGATCCAGTAAGCACCTTGCGGTACCTTGTAGAAAGGATATCCAAGATAAATTCTTTGGGGATGAGCTTGGCACACTATTGAACAACTGCCTTGTTCAGCTATATGATTGTCAAAGTATACACTGTAACTTTAAAGCTGCACAAATATTTATATTAACAATGGAAAAGATAACAAGGTGTGGTTTGTGGAATATCACCCAACTCTGCAGTTCCCCTCAGCTCTATGAGGCGTTTTAGCATCTTTCAGCTCATTGTTTTGGTTTTACCTGCAAACTTCACTGTTTTGATTCAGTCTCACTGCTCTCATCAACCTTGTTTCCCGTTGCACCAGGATGCTGTTTTCAGCGAAAAAGCTCTGATCGCTACCTGCCCAAATGACAGACTGACAAAGTTAGAAACATAGTGGAGCATTTAGCAACTAAAGAGCGAGATATTTCCCTCAGGAGTTGGTGAAGACCAAAACAGAGTTTAAAAAAGGGTGAATATTGGTCTAACTTTCACCAGATCGGCATAAAGACAACCCCAAATGAATGCTAATGTTTCTCCGTGTCTGCTGGATGTGCAAATATCAACTTTCAGTATTTCAGTATTGTGTTTACAGCTTGTTGCACTGCCCCTATGCTATGGGGAAAGCATACAGGATAATACTAAGTACAACTGTGCGTCATTAAAATTAGCATGGATGGAATATCATGATACAAGTCTCCATTCAGATTCTTTCATTGCAGCAGTGAGTGATTTTTCACTGGGAACCTGTGAAAAGCAGAGGTTAGGGGAATGTTAATGCTTTCTCCTGAGACGGAAAGAGAAGACAAGCGGCACAGACCTCTAAAGCTCTAAAGTGGACAAGTCAGACTCACAGTGGTTGGCTGCCCCCGATTCTAAATCTTTGCTGAGATTTGTGACAGTGAGACAAAGAGGGGAAAAAGAAGTAGAGAGAGCCCCCATGGGTCCGTGGCTATCCAAACCTTAAGCCAGACTTCTTAGAGACAGACAGAGAGACATACTGTGTCTCACATTAGGTACAACTATACTAGTCTACAGAGGGAACAGTCAGCGTAAGGAGGGATAAGACATGGATTGTAATATGGAAAGAGAAGGCTGAAGAAAAGGGTAAGGGGAGGGTCTTGTCTCAGGAGTTCGATGTGCGAAAAGAAACACAAGGTTAAAGATTTCAAGACTTGATCGACAGATGGAGCTGCACAGAAATCAGAGGTCAGGCCAGAGCACAGCATGAGGGAACAAGAATCTAAGGAAGGCGGGAGAGGGAAGAAGAAAAGAGGCTGAGCAGGGAAGACAGTTTTGAAAGGGAAGCTCGGGGTGGGGGGCTTTTATGAAAAGACAAATAATAAAAAGGCACATACAGGAAAGAAATAGACGGAGAAAGAGAAGAAGAAGAAATGTGAGAGAAAGAGAGTCACAGAGGGTGACAAATCCAGGATTAGCTGGTCTTATTGCCTGATGCAGGGTGTGAGCCCTTCTGTGCCAAACCACTGCAACATGAGAGGAGAGCAGAGGGGAGCAGGGGAAGTCGAGGAGAGTACCCCTCTTACAAAGCCAATTTAGCTCCACTTCTTATGGTCTAGCAAGGCTCATTGAGCATTTACCTGGGTTAGGTGTGGTGTTAATTGTGTAAACTGAAATTGGTTTGTAGCCTTTTGGATCAGCCTTTAGACATTTTTCACCAAAGTGTTGGCTGTCAGTCTGGACAGATTGATAAATGCTCCCCTTAATTTAGCCAAAAACATGAACCTATAGCAATTCTACAAATGTACCACTCACTTGGCTGCCTTAGTTTTCATTTAAAATTATCATCAGAGCTTAAAACCCTCCCATTTTCTTTTCTTTACACTATTCAGTCTGTTCAGTAAGGTTAATCTTAGAACAAGACAAAAAGTCTAAAGCCACGCTAGCTGCTTTGTAAGACTGTGCTTACATTTTATCTATTTGATAAACACTTTTGTCCAAGGTGACTTATAAGTGCATTCAAACTCAATAGGAAGAAGAGCTATAGATGTCATCAAAAATTGGAAGTGAACAGTGGTATCTTGAGCTAAATGCTAACATACTGACAAAGATATTGTTAACATGATAAATGTTGTTTAGCAGGGATAATGTTTACCAAGGTCAACATTTTACCATTTACTATTAGCATTAAAACAACTATTGTGGTATTTGGTCATAAATCAAATAATTGGGCAAATTAAAGTTTTGGCCTGATGATGGTGCTAGATGGAAAGTTAAGGGACACCATTATTATTACAAGGAACCACCAATGTCTGTACAAAATTTCATGGCAATCAATCCAATATATGTTGAGATATTTCAATCTGGACCAAAGTGGTGGGCAGACTGACTGACTGACTGACCAAACAACATTGCCATCCCTAGAGCGATGGCGCTAGGCCAAGAATATAAGATTTGGCTAAAAATTTCAGTTGGAACAATGCATCCTTTTTAGAAAAAGGTGGATAGTTAGCATGAGCAGTAAAACGCTGTAGTCCCTCATTCAAACATGAGCAGTGTTAGCCACCATGCTGAAAAGATAAAGAAAAGTGTGCCACCTACATACCACAACTTAATCTACAGGAAGTCCAAGGGAAAACATCCCAATACCACCCAGGGTATTTGACTGACAGATGATCTGTGCTGTTCAAAGCAAAGCATAGGACTGTGGGTGTCAACAGAACGAGAAACTGTTTCAACCCATGTCAGTTGCACTGTCATACACAATCTTCTAGTTAATGATAAACCAAAAAACAAACATACATGCGTCTGCGTCTTTCATGTGGTACCCTCTGGTCTGAATGTGCTTTCTTATTAACTTGAAATTACTGGCTGTGTTGGCTTTTTATCAAGAACAAATGTCCATTTCCTCTAGACCGCAACGCTGACATGGCAGACTGCTCCTTCTGTTTGAGACGCGTGTGTATGTTTGTGTGTGCGTGTGGCCAGAGTTAGACAAGGTGAGGAAGCATGATTAGATACATGAGGCGGACAACAGAGTAGTGTCATCAATTTCCTTTCCCTCACTTCTTACTAATTATCTTCCATCAAACATTTAAACTATATATACATATAGCCTATTTTGTGTTTTCTTGCTCATTGTATTATATTACAGCATATTTATCAATGTGTTGCTCTTTAATTAAAACTTAATTAAAGCTGCACTAATCAACTTTTTTTTATATTAACAATGGATCAAATGACTATTTGTAATCTGAGTTACAGATTACAGTTCTCTCATAGTGAAGAGCCACTGAGAATTCTCACCAGCTCTGCGGATCCTCTCAGCTCTACTGCGATTTTTAGCGTCTTTCAGCCCATTCTTTTGGTTTTGGGGCCAGCAACTTTACTGTTCTGATTCATCAGCCCCCGTTTCCAGCACCAGCAGGCAGCTGTTTTCAGCAAAAAAAGCTGTGATAAACCCACTGTATGTTACTTGTCCAGCACATAGACTTTATTAAACATGGACATAGTGTCTGTGACGTCACCCATAGGTTTCTGAAGAACCGCTGTGAAGGTCAAAGCTCTGGCTGTTGCCATCTGGGCAGTCCTGACTCTGGCTAATCCAAAAATGGGCAAAGAGGTGGAGTAGAGGCGGGCCAAATGAGGCCTGGTTGCTGAACCACCTAGTGGCAAGCCACCTGATAAGGCACCCACCTGTCACTCAAAGGGGCCACTTCCTTAATTATGCAGAATTAAGCCATAGTATAATTTAAATGGGTGAGTTTAAAAAAAAATAAAAAATATTCACCCCCCTCACAGTTGTCATGAAGGGGGAAATTTGCTATAGAGATCAAAATGTTTTTTTTGTACCAGGCTGCAAACATGTTTATTTCTGCAGTTTTTGACAATTCTGTGTTGGCTTCATTTTTCAGCATTGTCCAGCATGGTGGAGCTTTTATCAGCTAAAGAGCCAGATATTTCCCTCAGGAGTTGGTGAAGACCAAAACAGAGCTAAAACAAAGCAGAGCAAATATTAACATGATATAAATCCATCAGATGGCCAGAAATATGCAAAAAGTCAATCAATGCTGCTTTAACACTATTTGAAGACTTTTGTTGCTAAGTAGTGACACTTTGCTACTTGCCAACGAAGTTGCATTTTTCCTTTGTTGTCTAGTCTTACATGTATTACACCTCAGATTGCAACCATAACTTCTGAGTCCAGAGTCCGAAGTTTTATAATTTGGTTTTTTGGTTTTGAATCAGCAAAGAACTGGTGGCACATAAAGGAAAAGTAATATTATATTTTTATGAACTTTGGTGCGACGGTGAGGCAATCAAGAGAACAAAGTCCTTTCATAGCAGATCTGTTACCAATCAAAACCAGCTGCTGACTACAGTGTGTGAGAGACCAAGGATTCATTGATTTCGTTTTCCTCTCGTCAGTGAAATAGGTCCTTCATTAACCATATTTCTGTGCAGTCTTGGACCAGTTTCTTTGACAGAGGGGCAAAGTGGGTGTTCATGCTACAGTGCTTTATTTGAACCCAAGGCCAGCAAGAGGATATAACTTTGTTTTATTTCCTTTTTATTTCTGAACTTTTTATTTCAGTAACCTCTATAGAGCGCATCCGTCACTGTCAAATGAGTGCCTACAGTAGTTTCTGTATTCATCTCTCGTAGAACCACTCTGGTTTTCTTCGCCTTTACCTGAGCCCTTATTTTCTCCTGAAAACTTGAAGAGCCAGCAAACTGAAATAATTAACTCTCATTAAGTCATCACTAATTAGACAGAGCGTTGTTTAGACATGCATGGGTAATGCATATGTGTGTGTGTTGTAAAAACTTTTTGATAGAGTTAGCTGGCAGTTTCACTGTTTACCCCCGATAGTGAAGTAGAAGCCAGGGAGGAAATTAAAAGCAGCTGACAGCCAAATGCTGACAGTTTTGTTTGTGTCTGTAAAGTTTGTCTGATCTGCTACTTCGCCAGAGAAGCACCTGGCGGTTTTTCTACACTAAATATCTATTTGACTGGTTAATGTTAAAGTCCTAACCCAGACAAAACCCTCATGCTGCCCTACTCATCTTGGCTTTGCTCATTAGAGTAAAACCGTAACCCTCTAGACCCCAGTAGAATTCTCGAATGTCGCTGCAGTTCACTGAGAAGCCTCACTTACATGAGCATTTTTCTACTCAGTCCAAACAAACAGCTCTATCTCAAAAACAAAAAGAAATTGACAATCACAAGTTGTGTTCATTTTAAAATCACAAATGTATCCTATCTTCCCCACACACGTTTTTCTTTGTAAGAAACTTTATTATATATTATTATATCAAAACTGCAAGTCACTATAAACTGTACTCAAAGTGAGCCAATAATAACATCCTATTTAGGCTATTTTTACTTAGGTGTAGCCTACATAATATGAAATGAATAACTGTAATGATGCCACACAATCAAAATATTCAATGAGAGACGCAATGGATTCTAAACGCAGATAAAGTAACTCCTAATCAAATTTACAACAAGAATGTGATCCACAACATTTCTCCCCATTTGCTTTGTGAGTCAATATTCAGAGTCTGACAACAAAACAGATGCTTCACTGCATAACGCTAGACTTTCAAATTAAAAGAGCTATGTCCCACACTTCAGCCCACACAGCAATGTTAAGAACAAACAACAGAAGTGTGGTAGTAGGTAGTGTATTTGGCAAGTTATATAAGAACAAATCGCCAAATTTATATGTGGAAAAGTTGCCGCGACCCGGTCAGATTATGTGATGTGATTTTGAGCAACAAACTTGAACTCACAATGTCTGTGTCGCTTTCCACAATGCACTGTGGGTCAGGATCTCTCTCACAACACAATCTTACGGCGTCCTTAACATTATAAAGTCAGGACGCTTAGTTTAGCTTTTTAGCCTACAAGTGGAAACCAGGTGGGAATCCGCTCAAAATCAGATATCTCAATGTTACGATGTATATTTCCGGTTCCGGTTATTGATGACAAATTAAAATATCTACAATACAAAGCTTAGGGCTTTATTTTCTGTGTTTTGATACACTGGGAATGATTTTAAAATGACAGGCGCTCCTGGGCGCTTTAGTGAAATATAAAATGGGCACTATGGGGTCTAGAGGGTTAAAAATTCAAATAAAATGACATGGATGATAATTCTGGTTTATCAATACGTAAGTCTTTGGACACCAATTCTATAAGTACTAATAACTTAATTGCTGAGACCTTGGAACGTAGCGACATTGCTAAAAAGTAATCAGACAGGGCAAGAGACATGAAAAGGCAGATGGTTTTAACAGGTTTTAAACAAAGTCCCAGTTTATCCAGTGAAATGTGGCTATCGGGAAAGAGCCACAGCATTGGTGCAGCATTTGAAATGGATTGATAAATATCAGGGAGTCAACTGTTACTCTGTGGGTTGTTGAGATTTCAGGTGTTCAAACCTCACTGCTGGCACACTTTTTTTTTTTTTGGTACACTTGACACACACAGCAGCACAGGAACACAGTTGACTGGGAAAACCCCGCTACAGCACCAGTATTTTTGCTGGTGTCATTGTTTTGATTTGGTTTTACATGAAGGCCAATAGAGACTGCATGTCAAAAGCTGAGAGTCTTCATGTTGAATATATGTTACACTGTAGCAGCAACTGTGCCAATGTTTCTGCTCTTCACCGTAATCCTGAGCATGTTGTTGGGCCTCACTCACCACGAGTGGAGAACAAAGACAAAGGCCTACCTGGAAAATCTAAAGCCTTCACTAAGAGGCTTGAATGGGAAAACAAGGCCAGACAGTGAAATGGCGCGGATTTTCACTAGCCGTTAATTTACACTCGGATGTGATAATTTGAGCTTGGAACACTGGATTCCTATTGGACGAGACGCCAGACACAGTGCAGGGAATCTCGGCACGCAGCTATGACGTCATCACCTCCATAAAACCAAGCGCCGCAGACTGCTCGTTGTCTTTCCATTGTAACTCTGGTTGCTACAGGGGACATACTCAACGTTGAACTTTTATTTTCCTAGGAAGGTCTAAACTGGACGAGCAAAGACAGAAGGAAGACTCAGGTTTTACCGTTTCTTCATGGAGAGAAAGACAGCCGCTGAGCCCCGCTTTCTCCCCACTGAAAGTCGACTACTGCTTCCCTCCGCTGCTGCCTGATGGAACTGCTTCTCCGAAAATGGACAGTGCGGACCCGGCCACGTTTAGTATCCAAGCCTGAGAGAAACTCCGCCAGATAACAATCCAAATGGACTTATACATTAAATCGCTATCAAGAGCGATCTCACGGAAAAGCCTTGTCTGGGCAGAGAAATTTTATAACTGTGTGTTATTTCATCTAAACTTCATTTGTTTTGAATAGTGTTTTTGCATTAATGTGGAAAGTAACGGGCCGCCGTGTCCCATTTCCCATTTGTCTAGTAGCACGGCTGTTGAATGAAAGTTTGCTGCTGGGTTCCTGTGTGATAAAGGCACAGCTATTGTGCTTTACCACGGCATTTGAGATCTTTTGTGTCTTACTCTGTGTGCTTTTCCTTCTCTTTCCTCTCCACTAACCCACACACTTTACACGTGTATATATGTATATACCTACACACACACACACACACACACACACACACACACACACACACACACACACACACACACACACACCTCAAATGACCCATGACCCAAGTAGCGTGGTAGCATAGCTAACTACACGCCACGCCATCTTGAGGACACTAGAGCGTGTCCTCCATTTCAGCTCTCACCTTTGTTTGAGTTTTGCGGGTCTGCCCACCATTTTGGGTCTGTGCATGATGACCACCCACATGATCACGTCCGCCGTCTTCCTCAGTACGTTTTTCACTTTATTTTAGCTGGAAGACTTCTTGTGAGTCCCGATTGCTCATATATATTCAGGGTAAGGACTGGTCCGGCTGGCGGGTTGATTGACAGATAGCTTAGAGCTGTGTGATTCCTAAGGCTGCTGTTGAATATTAATGGTCATTTGTCAATAGGTCAGCATTGTGTGTAGATGTTTGTAACTGTTGAGTGTTTTTGTCTTGTGTTTTAATAATTGTTCAGTATGTGTAGCTGTCATCTAATGTGTGTGTCCATCTTCCTTATTTACTGTTAGCATGTATGTGTGTGTGTGTGTGTGTGTGTGTGTGTATGCCAGTGGTGGAGGAAGTACTCAACCACTTTACTTAAGTAAAAGTACAAATAAACAGACAAAAATGTACTCTAGTAAAAGTTGAAGTATCACATTAACCTTTCTACTTGAGTAAAAGTAACTACTTGCTTTAAAATATACTTAAAGTATTAAAAGTATTTGCCGAATGTATTCCCTAATGCAACGGTCTACAGTATCATTCAGTGTGCCTACTCTAAGTATATTTTGTTTAATACAAAAATTGTACGGGCTGTGCCTTTTTAATTAAGAATGCTGCAGATGATACTACTGGTATCACTGGAAAACAATCTCATATCACGTTAAAGCCATTTCTATGGAAGTAATAATATTTTTTGTTTATTTTGTAAATCTGAGAAAAACCTGTGTTGCAAATGAAACGTAGAAATTGGAATGTAAACAGTTAGCCAGTGATCTAGTATAATGCAATTTGATTGGCTGTTAGATTTAGTATGAAAGAAATAGAACCCTTTGAAACAGTCAGAAGCCACTGGACTTTGGAGCAACACAGTCTTTTGACCTACATGGAACTGCACAGTTAATTTGTAAGAAAAGTAAAGATCCTAAGTTTTTATTTTTTATGTTTTGAGATTCATAATTAAACAGTCAAACGAAGAACTTTGGATTCAAGACTTTTATTCACTGACGTTTTGTGTTGAGTACAAAAGAACTTTGAAGTCCTAAGCTAGTGAGTCAGCTTGTTGCCCTCACATATCAGTTATTTGAAAGCTTAATGTTCTTATTGTGTTTACCCTCT
This sequence comes from Siniperca chuatsi, assembly GCF_020085105.1. Taxonomy (NCBI): domain Eukaryota; kingdom Metazoa; phylum Chordata; class Actinopteri; order Centrarchiformes; family Sinipercidae; genus Siniperca; species Siniperca chuatsi. The sequence goes on from NC_058061.1 coordinate 19,011,296, forward strand.
GTGACACAGTTAACACTTGGATTCTGTGAATCAGAAAAACTTTTTTTTCAGGGGTGACCAGCAGAGTTAAATGCAATTAAATTGTAAATTGACTACTTGTGTAGCGCCTTTCTAGTCTTTCTAGACTACTCAAAACACTACATATCACATTCACCCACTGATGGCTGGTGCCAACTGCTCAAAGAAACTAACTGATCATTCACACACACTCACTGATGGCACAGCCAGCCCTTGGGAGCAATTTGGGGTTTAGTGTCTTGCCCAAGGACACTTCAACATGGGGGCTGGGGGAAGCCGGGATAGAATCGCAGACCTTCCGATTGGTGGATGACCCGCTCTACCACTAAGCCACAGCCATCCATAAGCAAGTTAAAAAAAAAATGTAACTGTAAAAACAGTCATCCAATGCAAAACCATTGTACTCTATTGACTGCAATAAACACACACATGTCAAAATGTTCTGCCTGAAAAAGATGCATTAGACACTGCTTGCTTACTGGACTCAGGTCCTTTCCTTTTGCTGGCAGTTGCTGTCAATGCAAGGTATTGCTGGAGATGAGAGCTGTACCTTATCTGAAAATAAAAATAGCTCAACTTAATCGTGTTGACCTGTTGTTAGTGGTGCATTTTACCGATGGACCGATTCTCCTTTTGCTTTTTAAATATTACTTTTTAAAGATTACTTTTAAAAATATTTTAAAAATATTATAAAACAGCAATGTGACTGTAACTTGTAACACAACACAGTGTAGAAATGTAGTGGAGTAGAAAGTATAGATCTTTGCTCTAAGATGTAGTGGAGTAAAAGTCAAAAGTACCCACAACTAAATCTACTTAAGTACAGATACATGAAAAATGTACTTAAGTGCAGTTACATTTACCACTGGTGTATGCATGTGCGGCAGTGTGTGGGTGTCTACACTGCACAGCACACTAAAAAACTGACAGTCTGTCAAAGGCCATTCCAAAATCTGCCACTTTACTGCACCATGCTTATCAGCCAACACACACACCTTAGAAAATATGACCTCAGACCTTTATTTGTGTCAACTTTAAACATTGATTTCCACAGCTCCCCTCTTAGTTTATTTTTAGGCTGAAGCACCAAAGGGAAATGGGCACACCAGTTAGGCAAGCTGACATTTTATTTGAACACTGCATGATAGAGTGTATATGCATGGTGGCTATGGGGCCCTACATGAACACACAGTTTTGGTTAATTCATATGAGAATTTTTGTGCATTTTTTGTTATGTGCTCATCTAACTGGTTCGTAGCGGGCAGGGCAATCAGGATTAATCTGAATCAAAATGTGATGATTGTGGGGCTGGTTTATGTTGCCAGTCCGCTGTCAATCAAATCTAATCAAACCACACCCACACAGTCCTGATGGAGTAGATTTCCATCCCCTATCTACCTATGTTTTTTTTGTTTTTAACATTGATTGTTGTGTATTTAGTAATGAATATTTAATTGTATAGACAAATACTTAATATTTGAAACCACATTTTTATGGGCTTTAAAGTAAAATACTTGTTTTGCAGGCAGAATTGCCCCTGTAAGTGTTCTATTATTATATATTATTGGATTATTATCGCTGATGCATTAACATAAAGCAGCATTTTAATGCTGTAGCTGGTTGAGGTAGACTATTTGGTGTACGGTTGGGTAGTTTAATCTATAACAATGCATTATATTTTAATAAGATGATCATATATTTGGTAAGTACTGTAGAATAGTAAACTAGTGAATATAACTGTTAAGATACAAGATAGATTTATTGATCGTTTTACAGTACAGTACAATGAGATTTTGTTTTGTAGTTCTCTTTATGCTACTCAAAAAATGATATACTGTAGATCAGTGAATAAATAATAAGTTGTAGAAAAAGAAAGGAAAACTATTTTACCTGGTGGAGTGCTGAGGATGGATTAAGGAGTCTCACAGCCTGAGTGAAGAAGCTGCTCTGTAGTCTGGTGGTACGGCAGCAGATGCTTCTGTGTTTCTTGCCAGACGACAGCAGGGTGAACAGGCTGTGGCTGGGGTGGGTACGGTCCTTTAGTATCCTCTGGGCTCTGCGCAGGCACCTCACCTCTCTGTTATCACTGCTTGGTAGGTTGGTAACTAAAAATCTCCTGGGCGGTTTTAATCACCCGCTGCAGAGCCCTCCGGTCCTGGGCCGTGCACATCCCATGCCAGTTTGCGATGTTTCCAGTCAGGATGCTTTCTATTGCTCCTTTGTAAAGTTAAGAACTTGGCTACAATAAAAACACCATCCGGTTATTATGTCATGTGACTGCTGATGACCTCAAACAGTTCCTGAAGTGCGATTTTTGAATTTGCATCTGGAGGAATGTAAACGGCAACAGAACATTGAAGTGAATTCTCTGGGCAGATAATATGGTCGACATCTTAACAATAAAAATTCCACATCTGGGGAACAATGTCCATCCACAATAAATGTATTGTAGTAAAAAGTACAATATTTGCCTCTGAAATGTAGTAAAGTGGAAGAAATATATTAGTACTGGGAATGGCACACTTGACTTCTCAATTTTAAGAAAACACAAATTCTACATGTAAAAACATTAACATGAAGTTATTTTCAGTACAATTAAACAAGCTCAGAAAGGCATAAATTGAGGCAACAACACAACAAGCTACAACCCTCAATGAATCCTAATAACACAGCTCTATTTATTCTAATGAGCTGACTTGCTTTGACCCACATCAGTGTAATCTAATTTGGATTTGGTTCAAGGGGCCTGTAGGCTGGACCGCAGTCATCCTTGAGCTCACACTTAACAGTTATGTGGATGTTGTTCCAAAAATGACCCTTGGAGACTGTAGTTTTCTGCTGTAACAGATAGCTGTAGCGAATATACTGTAAATGTAGAGAATAGAAAGACAAACTCTCGTAATTGAACGCAGTAAACTCTTATTTTAAACCCTGTTAACTTCTTTCTCACACGCCCTTCTCTCCTCTCCTGAGCAGCTCTGGAAGACCTCCTCATAATATGAGAGGATCGAAACGAGAGGGGGAAAGGAGGGAGAGTGAAAAACAGAGAAAGTAAGTGAAGAGGTCGAGAGGACAATGAGAAAAAGGGGATAGGAGAGAAGATAAGGAGAGATGAGATGGAATTAGAGCCTCCGGTTATTGAAAAATCATTACCAGAGCGGCCGTGCAGATGGTTGCTTATGAGAGAGAGAGGGCAAGTGAGAGAGAACGGGTTGGAGAAGGCAGGAGTGTATGTGTGTGGGACATCCTGTTGGAGGTTTACAGTGAGGACGTTTTACAACATATAAGTTTGGACTTTAACTTTGGTTCAGGTTTAATGAATCTTGATTAGAATTAGAATTTGGTTTAGGACTTTAGGAAATCAATGTAATCACTGGGAACAAATGTAAGTGTGGGAGGTGTTTTTTGCAAGTGAAGATGGAATTCCACCTTAAATCTCCACACATTCATGCTTTTATGTGTAATAAATGTGCTTGCACCTGCAGTATTTGCATGGATATTGTTGTGGTCAAGATTCTTTGGATCTTACAAACTTTCCTGAGGTTTTTGGCAAGACTGGTAGACCGTTTTCAGAGGCACTGAACAAGGGTGATGGGACCTGCATCCGTATTTCTAAGCATCTCAGAACCAGTCCTAGTATTTCAGCTGAAAGTTAAACTGACTAAAAACACTCATACTTCAGTTGGACTTAAGAGCCTCCTACAATTACTTTCAGCAAGGAGAATAACTATTCCTTGGAGAGAGCGTGACATCACGATTTTATGACTCTCAAAGCCGCAAAGTAGAAATTAAGATGGCGTGTTATAGTTTTTCTGACAGGTGCGTTTGAAACATTAGAAAGTGTTAAAATGCAGAAAATAGCACCACTTTAACATGTGTAGACTTTACGTTTATAGGCTAATGATATAGGTGCCAAAGTTATTAATAAATATCTTAAATCTCATAATGATATTGAAGTTATTTGCATAGCAGGCTATAGCTAAAAAATGGCAAGCAAATCATGTGGCTTAAAAAAAATGAACTTGACTCAGCCGCATTAAATTATCCTTATGATGTGAGGGCTAACCCCTCACATCATTTTAAAATAGTGCTGCATCTTGCATTTTGACCTGATGATGTCACTAAAGGAAAAGTCAGGAACTCGTCCTCAGGGGACAATGAATGTCTGTACAAAATTTTAATGCAATCAATTTTAATGAATTTTTGGCCATTTAGGACTGATTTCCTACTCTGAGATGCTTGACAATACAGGCCCATCTTTGTTTTATATATGTGTGTGTGTGTGTGTGTGTGTGTTGGGCGGGGGTAATCTACATGTGTACAGGTGCGTGGTTCACACATGTGTCCTTGTATGTCATACAGCCAAAAAAACAGATGTCCAGCTTCTGCTTGTTTTTCCAGTTCAGCAACACAATAGATATGTGACTGTAGATTCAGCATGAGTGTCAAATAAAGCTGTAGATTATTATTAGTATTTGTCACAAGTTAATGATTTATCAGTGATCCTGTTAAAAAATTATGACATTCACTCACAATGGAGCTGGAAAAAGATTGGTCCTATTGACAAGGTCACGTCAAATTAATTTCATTTACAGGTTACCTGTAATAAACAGGATTTATTAAAAAAAATTGAAGACAACAAATGACACAAATATAGATCATATGAGAAGGTTTGATCTAAAACAGAATTGTAATCTGCACATCTGTTATCATAGAAAAAACATTATTTCATGTAATTGTTTAATTTCTTCATGCTTGACATCTACCTCTGCTCATCACAGATAGCTGATAGATTTCACATCAAAGCTGAAACATTCTGCAGGATGGTGTTGTGGACTCACAGTTATGTAAACACCCAGCCTACACAGTGCCGCTAACATCATCACTCCAGTGTAAAGTAAAACATTAGTAACACTGTGTGTCACTGTAATACTCCAGCTTTAATCCCAGTTAGTCTTTCATCCAGCAGACATTAACACGGTCATTTCAGCTGTGGTTCTTGCATAAAATAACCATGTGAACTACATATTGCAACAAACCTCCTGTGACTTCAAATAACCATTACAGCCCTGAAACATCTGCTCCTGGACAGCTGAATAGAGTGCTTACAGTTCTTGGTGGTGGAGCCAAAGTGCAGCAGCAAATGGATTTGGAATGGCTGCACCTGTAAATCTCACCCTGTGTGTATTATTTTATTCAGTTTCAGCTTCCTCCTTTTCCAGTCCACATAGTGCCAAACATAGTGCAATTTAGCAACATGAGTATTATTTCTGGTTTTAGAAATACAATGAAATACTCTAAATGAAAATCTATTGAATCAGATTCCCGTAAATTCCCCAATGAAGACGTTGGGGAAGCACAGCTAACCCCAATGGGAATGAAAATATCTGTTAGACCATGTGCTGGCTGGCTCATTGGAGTATTGCTTCCTTAGTAACCCACTTTGCTGCAGTGTTGATAGATACTCAATCAGATACACACTCAGGCGTTCTGATCTACATTATACCGCTTTGATTTCTTCAACTTTAAAGTGTTTGAGGATCTTTTTCTAGGTCTGTGCTCAGTTCGGACACTGGAACTGTGAGGGCCTGGGACATGTTTTGAAAACGTAGATATATAATGACTTTTCCTTTTTATAATCTTTTCATTTTATCATAACCACAATCATTTTATCTTTCTTTCAACAGTAGAAATATGCCGTTCACTAGGGGTGTGACGATACACTCAGCTCACGAGACGATACACGATATTGGGTTCACGAGGACGAGACGATATTTTAACATTACTTTTAAGAAAACTTCAATGATGAAATATGTGACTGGAAAAATAGCCTTTTATTTGACTGAGTCTCAAAACAATACAGGTGCATTTTGAAATTTTTATAACTGTGCATGCATGAACTACGGAAAATGGACTCATATCAGCTGCAATGAATAAGCCGATATCTCTCGTTATTGCCATGGCTCTAGGACTTGACTGTGGAAGTTGAGGTGCAAAGGTATTAGTCAGTGTTGCCTGGCCTTTCAGTGTTTTCTTCACAGGCGCAGTTGATTTTAGTATAGAGCTGTGGTGGTTCTGTAGGTGTCTTTGCATAATGCTCATGTTTGCCGCAGTGTATGGCCATGTTTTTTTACAGTGCTTACATATTATTACTTATCTGTCACTCTGTGGCCATTTTATTATTTCCACTGGGTACCCAAAATGCTGCCACACAAATGTTTTAAAAGTGGCGGGGGCATCTTTTAATACTCATATCGTCAGAAGGTCATGCTGGCTGCAGCTGGATGGGCTACTTCTCTGCGAGACAACTTTTCAGCTCAACGAGAAATATCGTCACGTTTTAATATCATGAGATCTCGTGTCACATTACTAAGTAATCTACCCGGAATGTGTGCTTGCACGTATTTGGCCAATGCAGGGGCTTGCCTGATGACGTCGCTTTGCCTGAGTTTTTTCATGCAGGGCTGTTGTTTGTCTGAATGCGGTCTAAAGCTTATAAAGAAATTGAACACAGGTTATGAATTATGACTCAACACTACTCAAGTGGCTGAGTTTTGGTGCTGGGCTTGGGTACAACAGCCACTTAAACAAGTACTGGTACCAGGAGGCATTGGGTCCTCCCTTCTTACGTGTAAAAACATACATGTAAATTTCAGTGAGCTGCTCTGGAAGGAATGAGTGAGCAAACCTATGGAGTCTCTTAGATTGCTAATTAAGGTTATGATCTGTAACCCTCTGTCAACAGCAGAAGTCGTCATTAGAAGATCTCTGCTGAGCTTCTGTGGGCATAAACTGTTTTGCACTGCAAAACGTGTTTGTTTCCAGAGACTGCCCTTGAGCAGTTACTCTTTCCAGGTATACATATAATATACTGCAGTAAAATGCAGCAAATGAGGCTCAGGAGATGTTAAGTGTTTTCTATTTGTAAGGTAAACTAACTATAATTCACAATATCCCATGCAATATGGATGAAATGCATTAAGAATGAGGGGAAGGTATGTTGTTGTAGAATGGGCCAATTGCTCAAGGCTTCAAACCCACCAACACAGCCTCTGGATCTACAGTCCAGCTGCAAAGCAGACAACTGGATTTAAAGCAAGCAGAACTTTTGGTGCAGGTGATGCAGCATTTAGCAAATAACACATACACTGTGCTGAGCCACGTGAAGAACTGGCTCCCTGTAGGGTTTCTCCAGCCTGTGATTTGTTGCTCACTTTCATACTCCAGTCCACTTCAGCCTAGGATATACTCAGTTCAATTGAATGAATGCAGTTTTGTGTGTTACGTGTGTATGTTGACATGACTTTTTAACATACAAGACTGCTTACCTTCCTACTGTATATTCAGCAGCTTTCTTTCGTTATTGGGGAGGTCTTCTCATCGTCTGACCTGCAAACCTGCCCACTGTGGTTAGCTGTGTTTGAGAGTCTGGAGATGCCGCCTCAGTGAAAAAGACTTTTTCATCTGCGAGTGAAAAACAATCATAACTTCAATTTCTCTTCTGTTGAGACTGGGGCAAGCGTTTTCTGCTGCTGGCTCCTTTCCTGTTTTTCTTACAAAAGATGTCCTTTAGGTTTTCATCTGGGATTTTGATGCAGTTGTCTGACCAACCATCAATTTTGGTCAGAGTGAACTGCAATTTTTTTTCCTGTCATATTATTATCTTTCTTGTTGTACACCCCCCCCCAACTCCCCTGATAGAAAAAGGCTCGGTTGCCATTTTCATCTCCTGCTCAGGTCTTGGCCCTTAAATATACACAAACATCCAACAGTAACTGAATATTGGTCAGCATCTTGACACTCTAACCATAGTTTCTGTCCTCAAGCTGTACGTATCCTCAGCTTTGGTCTCAGGGTATATGACACAAGAGCACAAGATCTACAAAAAAGTAATTGTGTTCACATTAATGGGTCTAGGGAGGGACATACATGCAGAAATATTCTGTTCTACACTCTAATAATCCATATTGTTTTAGGCTACCGATGGAGGAAAGTGCCTTGATTGCTTATCATAGATTCTCAATTCTCAGGTGTCATTGACTGTTCACTAATCCCTGCCCCCCTTAGTTACTGTTGCTATGCCTGGCAAGCTGTCTATTCTCGTATGACACAGCTTCTCATTTCTACCCGGCGACCATCGATTTTTGCCAGCTGAAATGACAATTGTCACTGCCAGATTGTATCAGCTGTAGCTAGCTAGCTAACTAAAGTAATGTTAGCTTCATGAGTTGGTTGAAATCACTGTCTCCAGCTGAGTCTTCAATATTTCCAAGTGTGTCGTTCTCAAACAACATTCATGTAAAAGGGGTCTTAAAAATGCACTTGAAGGCTACAGAGATACATTACATCATGTTAAAAGGCTAAAAGTTCATGTCCCAGGCAAACAGTCATCATCCTCAGTTGATGATCAAAGACATGTAACACTAAATGAAGAAACAGCATTATTTTTTAGATTGCAGTGTAGAGCCTAGTTAGTCCTAGTACTAGAAGTATGATATTATGTAATATCATGTAACCTGTAACCTTATAAACTGTAAATGCTATAAAAAGCTAGTTAGGTTATGATGTGCTCCTTGGTCTTGGAAGTAAAGACCGGTTACTACTAAGGGTAATAAACTAGTTAGTTGACATGCTACAATTGCAGATTAAGATTTAAGATAAACACATTGTTTAATCCATTCCTTACACTTTTGCTCTTGTGTTTTTGATTTTAGAAGGCTCTTCTATCACTCTTATTAGAACCTCATGCACACTGCTTCATGGAGAAATTTAAAGCTCGACAGGTCTGCTTTGCCTAGTTATGGTTGCTAAGCTATGATTGGGAAATCGCTGTTCGGGGAAGGGGTTTAGCGAATGGTCAAGTTAGTGATTTAAGGCTCTTAGTGACTCATTGTATAAACTGCTTTTGTTGGATTTTTCTTTCTGCAACAGAAAACAACTGATTCTGCTTATGCAGTAGGAAAGCTCTCCAAGGTCTTCATATTTTGCTTCACAGAGACCTCAAAGCATGTTACTGAATAGCAAATTGTGTGGCATTTGCATGCAGAAATTCCACCATCCTGTACTTTTTTGTCCCAAGAGGCACATATTGGATGATGTCAGGATGGAGCAAATGTATAAAGTGTCTAGGGATCATCATCATCAAGGCACAGACATAGCAGTAGCATCCCAACAAGCATTTGATGGACAGTTATGTGTGTTGGATTCCAAACATTTCACAATATGATAACCAAACGTGTTTAAAATGCAGAGAAAAGCATGTTTTGCGCTTGCACCAGTTGGAAACCTGTTTCCTTGATGCATTTTTGCCTATATCTCTGTGAAACACATTAGACCGGGTTGCTGACATTTCCACTGGGTCCTGACCAAGGCAGTGTGCTCATCCATTTCGTCTGCCAGTTTTATCACATCCCCTGTAATGATAGATTGCAAAGTTAGATCTGCTATCTATTTATTAGAATACTTAGAGATAATGCAGGAGCTGCTGCAACTGGTGACCATTAACTTGGTGTCATTTTGAAAAGATATCACAGAGGTATTGGAAAGCTATTGTGTGTGTGTGTGTGTGTGTGTGGGTGTGTGTGTGTGTGTGCATGTGTTTGAGCACTATGCTAAACTGCTTGGCAGCCATGGTGTTGGTAAATGATGCAACTCCCTGAAACAAAAGTCTTCATCATAACAAAAGGTGTGTGCGTGTGAGTGTGTACGTGTACATTTTCATAGAATGATAGATAGTACAGTGAGCTGACAACATTACAGTGATAAAAGAGAGCCTTGTGGCAGAGGCCAAGCTCTTATCACACTAACTGTGGTCACAAAAAGCCAGCCACAAAACAGTTATATGCCACTAGATTTGCTTTCCAAACTCTAATTCCTTTTAGAAAAGAGCATTCCCCTTTGGCAGCCCTTGAAAGCATCATTTAGTCTGGTTCTGATGCCTCGGTTTTTAAATAGCTGTTTTTACTCGCTTGTGTCTTTAGCACGTTTTTTACTTCCCTGTTGCTGTTGCCTTGCTTTCTATGGCTGCAGATTTGTATTTATGTTCAATTTCGTTTTCTTTTGTCTTTCAGAATAAAGTAATGAGCATTGATGCTGTGAAGGTCAAACTGCAGGTAAGAACACCAGTGTATCTCTATGAAGTCTTTATTTAAATGCTTGAGAGTCTGCTTTCATTTTTATCAACGAGGTTATGTGTACGCTCTTTTTAATAACAAATCACCAGCAACTGTTTCCCATGGCATAAATACATCTTCATTGCCTGCTGTGGGAGGGCGAAGAAGCCCAAACGATGACTTAATGAGGCCTTGGTTAATCTCTGTCAGTCAATTAGCCTGCTGCTCTGCCTGACTGAAGACACTAGAGGGAATAGCAGACTTTCCATCAGATTATCAAGCCTGGAAGTTATCAGCGAGAGACAGAGATGCTGATGAATTCTCGTCATTCAAAAACAGCATTAGATACTGTCTGATGAGTTTTCCGGCTCAATTACACAACACTCACGTTCTCTCTCCCTTCATCTTTGTCTTCTTTAATGGATCTGTGTTCATCCATCAGTCTGTCAAATTTGATATTTCAGATGATATCTGAATGGAGGAATGAGTTTAATGAAACTTGCAGACATATATGCACTTTTTAACTTATTAAAAATTGTAACACAGAATCATCAAATTAGAACATTACAGTATGATACATCATAATGTTGTTTTGATGTCTTAGACACGCTGCTCCCATTTTGACAAACCTTATAATAATTATGCATTTTTTAACTGTGTTCATACTAAAAAGTATGGGGTCAGAGTAGGCATCACAGTGAAAATTTCAAACTCTTTTCTATCTATTCTGTAATTTTTTTCTATCCTGTGATAGGGTTTAAACCAGTATTAATTGATGTTTGTGGCCACTTGTCATTTTATGAAGTTACTTGTTGGTAATGTGTTAGCAAACAGTTGCACCTTTACACATCCAGCATACACGGAGCAACGTTAGCATTCATTGGAAGTCATTTTTCTGGCCACCTGACATCTGTAAATCCAATGTTCACTCTTCTTTTAGCTCTGCTTTGGTCTCCACCTGCTCTTGAGGGAAATATCTGTCTTTTAAATGCTCCACTATGTTTACCAGCTAGTTGCTAAATTTGTCTGTGTGCTGTTTAGTGCTGGACTGGTAGCATATAGTGGATTTATCACAGCATTTACAGCTTCCTGATCTTCAAAATATTAAAGCGGGCTGTAAAACCAAAACAATGAGCTGAAAGATGCTAAAAACATCCATAAAGCTGAGGGGAACTGCAGTCGTATGATAGTTTATCACTACTAGCGAGTCCTTTCACATTACACATAGTCATTTCATCCATTGTTTATATAAAAATATTGATTAGAGCAGCTTTAAGAAATGTTTAAATAATTTAAGAATATGCTTCAGATTAATATGTATCACTATCCTTAAGACATACAAATCTACAACTAGAACATTTAATCTAGAAAGATGCAAATGCTCCAATGCTAGTCTGATTTTAATTCAAAACGAGTTGATGCATTTTGCTACTGATTGGTCCAATTTGTTCCACCTGTTCTTTTTTTTTACCCTATAACACACTCACACAAATGTCCCTGCCACACACTCAGTTCCCCTGTCATAACATTATCATTATCTGCCGCAGCACAGTTGCGGTATTATTAAGTACAATAAGGACAAAATGTAAGGTCAGACTGTCATTTTGGTCGAACACAATCCTGTTCGGCTACTTAGCTTACAGTCTTTCGTTCATATTTTCAACACACACCATTAAAACCATTCCTTACTTTTGTGCTCTTTCATTTTTTGTTTTGAAAGGCTAAAACAAAGACAACACCCTCCAGACCAAATGCTGAGTCGCTCCAACTACAGCCCCATGCACACCTCTTCAGCACGTGTAGAAATTAGTTGTAGTTGCGGTTGCTAATTTTTGGACAATGTTGTTCAGCGGAGGGGTTTAGCGAATCAAATAAAAGTTGGTTCACAGACACATGCTCAATATTATGGTAATCGATGGTGATAATGATGATGTCCTCTTGTTCTTCCTTTTTAGATTTGGGACACTGCTGGTCAGGAGCGTTTCCGGAGTGTCACACATGCCTACTACCGAGATGCTAATGGTAGGATTCTTCTGTGTTTGTCAGCGTGAGCCTATTTGATTGTGACTGACATCCTTCCCTCTGCCTTGTATTTTCTCCTGACACAGCCAAAGTGTTCTGACTGACGTTTCATTGCCTTTGTTTTCTTCAAATGTGTGATTGACATCGGCAGTCTCCCTGTTGCTCCCTCTTTCCTGTTGGGATAGCAAAAAACACTCAAGGTGCAGCTGATTTGATAGACTGGTGTGTATATGTGTGTGTGTGTGTGTGTGTGTGTGCAGGCATTTGCTGGAGGCTGTGATGTGATGTGCAGGTTCCCTTAAGCGAGAGGCTAACCACTGGGTGGGAAAATGAGCCTGCCTCTCACACAGTGGGGGGTGGGACACCTATGAGCTATTTCCATGTGTGTGTTCATTAGTGTGTGTGTGTGTGTGTGTGTGTGTGTGTGTAGTAGCAGTTATGTCGAACAACCCCAACTGAGTACAAATAGCAGTGTGCCTCAGGCCAAGCTGAATGAGCAGGTGTTGTGGAACACACACACACACACACACACACACACACTCACTCTGCTGTACAGGCATTATCTCAAACACAAATCTGTTCAGTAGCATCCAAAGTAGCATCGTAATGGGTGGTTGATGTGAATGTGTGTTCCTGTTGTATCTTTATGTATGAGTGTGGGATTGCATGTGTACAGGTTTGTATAAGTGTGTAAATCTGTTTGAATGGCTGTGTGCATGTAAAGAATTGCATGCGTTATCTGTAACTACATGTGGTTGCTTATTCCTTCTTTCTGAGCCAGTGAATGTGTATATGGACAAGTGTGAGTGTGTGGCTGGCCAGTTGCCCGGTGTTATTCTGATCTGTCAGTGCAACAGTTTACCCTTGCTGATCTTTAACAAGGCACCCAGGGAGCCTTGAACCAGCTTCTCAGAGTTGTCCGTCTGTTACTGGCTTTTAAATAAAGCTCATTCAGGCTGACGGGCAGGACCAGGGGAGAGGAAGCTGCCCGAAAGCAGCAGTCACGAAAGTTGTCAATTCCTGTGGACTAATGGACAGCTTTTTTCGTTACTCAGACTTTGAAATGTATAGATCTGACTGAGGGCTCTGCCTCGTTTCTGAGCATCGACAGGTAGAAATGAGCAAGTCCAATGTCTAAAAAAAGACATTAGACATTAGATCTATATTTCAAAGCATGACACATCCATTTTGGAGAAAAACACCAAAAGTTTATCATTTAAAAACTTGCAAGGTGGATAAAGTCTGTAGTTATTATTATTGATAAATTATTCGTAAATCCATATAGGGTCACTTGTGTTGTGTTCATTGCCTCACAATCACTAATAGATAGATTTTGCTTTCTAGTATTTATTCTTTTTCATCTCCACATGAAACATTAGCCAAGCACATATGCTCTCTTCTCTGAGTTACAGATATTTCTTTGGAGTTCCTCACTACAGCCAAAGTTTTCTGCCACCGAACAGCTCCACTGCCATCTGCTATTAGTTAAGAAAAAGATTTAAGCACATAAAGTGCTAAATCAAAAAGTGTGCACAAGTCTCAATGAAAATGTCAAGTGAACAGCCTGCCAGTATCTTTCAGAGTAACAGGAACATCTCCAGACAGCCGGTTATGTCACTACTCAAATAGATGATTGTACAACAAATGAGTCACAATCCAGTATTATTTCTTACGAATAAATGTCCACTTTGTGGGCTGTTTCTCTCTGTTGGAGGCTGATATACAGTGGTGTGAAAGTGTTTGCCCCCTTCCTGATTTCTTTTTTTTTTGTCACACTTAAATGTTTCAGATCATCAAACTAATTTAAATATCAGTCAAAGATAACACAAAGAAATTCAGGAACAAATGAGAAAGTAAGTGAGATCTATCAGTCTGGAAAAGGTTATAAAGCCATTTCTAAAGCTCTGGGACTCCAGCGAACCACAGTGAGAGCCATTATCCACAAATGGAAAAACATGGAACAGTGGTGAACCTTCCCAGGAGTGGCCGGCCGACCAATATTACCCCAAGAGTGCAGCAACGACTCATCCAAGAGGTCACAAAAGACCCCACACCAACTTTCAAAGGACTGCAGGCCTCACTTGCCTCAGTTAAGATCAGTGTTCATGACTCCACCATAAGAAAGAGAGTGGGCAAAAATGGCCTGCATGGCAGAGTTCCAAGACGAAAACCACTGCTGAGCAAAAAGAACATTAAGGCTCGTCTCATTTTTGCCAGAAAACATCTTGATGATCCCCAAGACTTTTGGGAAAATACTCTGGACTGGACTGACGAGACAAAAGTTGAACTTTTTTGGAAGGTGTGTGTCCCATTACATCTGCCGTAAAAGTAACACCGCATTTCAGAAAAAGAACATCATACCAACAGTAAAATATGGTGGTGGTAGTGTGATGGTCTGGGGCTGTTTTGCTGCTTCAAGACCTGGAAGACTTGCTGTGATAAATGGAACCATGAATTCTGCTGTCTACCAAAAAGAGAATGTCCGGCCATCTGTTCGTGACCTCAAGCTGAAGCGAACTTGAGTTCTGCAGTAGGACAGTAGGATCCAAAACACACCAGCAAGTCCACCTCTGAATGGTTGAAGAAGAACAAAATGAAGACTTTGGAGTGGCCTAGTCAAAGTCCTGACCTGAATCCTATTGAGATGCTGTGGCATGACCTTAAAAAGGCAGTTCATGCTTGAAAACCCTCCAATGTGGCTGAATTAAAACAATTCTGCAAAGATGAGTGGGCCAACATTCCTCCTCAGCGTTGTAAAATACTCATTGCAAGTTATCGCAAACGCTTGATTACAGTTGTTGCTGCTAAGGGTGGCCCAACCAGTTATTAGGTTTAGGGGGCAATCACTATTTCACACAGGGCCATGTAGGTTTGGATTTTGTTTTCCCTTAATAATACCAACCTTCATTTAAAAACTGCATTTTGTGTTTACTTGTGTTATCTTTGACT
Source organism: Siniperca chuatsi (assembly GCF_020085105.1). Taxonomy (NCBI): domain Eukaryota; kingdom Metazoa; phylum Chordata; class Actinopteri; order Centrarchiformes; family Sinipercidae; genus Siniperca; species Siniperca chuatsi. Next base: position 19,026,397 of record NC_058061.1, read on the forward strand.
AATATTTAAATTAGTTTAATGATCTGATACATTTAAGTGTGACAAACATGCAAAAAAAAAAAAAAAAGAAATCAGGAAGGGGGCAAACACTTTTTCACACCACTGTATACCCGGCATCACTCTGTATTTAGTAAGTCATACCTGGCATAAATCATCTGATGCAGAGAGTGAATAAGAAAAAATAACACAGCACTGAAAGCTTGGCAGCAAAGATGGAGACAAAATAAAAAAATCCATTTTGCGATTTAGGACCTTAAAGGGAAATTCCAGTTTCATACAGTCTTTGTTATATCTTTGTAGTTTTGTCCATCATCGTCCTATTAGTAAAAATGCTATTACACTTAACCTGTTAATTGCTCAGATGTAGGAATGCAGTGTCAGATGGTTCAAGCAGGAGAAGTCAAGTGTTGTAAATATCCATCATAGTTTACAGACTGACTTTGTGGTTCAACTTTAACTAAGATACTTAGTGTTGTTGTGCACACACATAGTTTTCCTGTTCAATGAGGGATTAATACCAACATTTTGCGTGTGTTCACTTTCAGTTTTACCTCCAAAAAGTTCTTAAGATTATCTGTTTAAACTATTGTCTTGTTTAACAACCTGTCTGATCGTCTTATTGCACATGTTTTGTTGCCCCGTTGGACTTTGATATAGTGATGCCACTGTGTTTTCAGACCTCTGCAGTTATTTTGGTGAGTACAATAGTATTCTGATAGAACGGATGGGCAAAACAATGAAAATATGAATCAAACCACAGCTTTCATTCAATAAATTCATTTTTTTTCTTTTGCCGCTAGGCACCCGAGTTTCAAAAAAGACTAAAGAGTCTACAGCCATGCTAGCAGCTCTGTCAGGGTTTGAGTTAAATGCTAACTTTAGCATGCTAACATGCTCACAATGACAATGCTAACATTGATGTTTAACAGGTGTAATGTTTACCATGTTCACCATCTAACTTTAGTAAGTTAGCATGCTAACATTTACTAATTAGCGTCTAACACAAAGTATAACTGAGGCTATCATTAGTTTTGCAGGTATTTGTATTGGACAAATAAATATTTTGAACTGAGATGACGTAAGGTGAATTATTGAAGGTATGAAGTTATTACAATTATCCTGAGGGGAACATGAATGCTTGTAGGCGTACCAAATTTCATGACAATCTTTCCAATAGCATTGTGACATATTATTCAAAACCAGAAATGTCAACCTCATTATGGCGCTAGAGGAAAAGTTTGAACATTCTGTACCAAATGTTATAGCAATCAGACAGACTGACAGACTGACATTGGCATCCCTAGAGCCACGTGGCTAGCTTGGCTAAAAACACTGCAGCATTTAGCATTGTACAGCTGCTGCCTTGCCCAGTTGTTGTTGTGAGAGAGTAGAGCATGTCTCGAAGTGATACCTGCTCCTAGACAGCTATTGATGTTTGTTTTATTCAGTTTTGGCCTCAATCTCGACTATCATTAAGCCCTTAATTAGAGCAAGAAGATCCAGACAATCAGTGCATTGAGCTGGTGGTTGCCGTGAGACCAGTGCAATCTGCCAGGCCCATCTGGTGTACAGGGCACCACTAAGGTCCAGTTGGGTCCAGAAACTAGCAGCAGCCTTTTAATGCTTTCCGCCAGTGGAGCAGACAGTTTGTCATTTCCACCGCATGGAGCTAAACCACAGGGTGTTAAAAAAGAGGAAAAGCAGACTTAGTGGGAGAGATAACTAACAAGAGGGGGGTAGACAGGAAAGGGCGGGATAGAGACGTAAAACAAGACAGGGGATATTGAGAGAGAGATAGAAACCTGATGCAAGCATGAGTGGGAGAGGGTGAAAGATGGAGAAATATTAGGTCAGATAAACATAATTTATTAAATCAAGCAAGGAAACAAGAGGTCCAGAGGAACAAAGCAGTCAGACCGGTTCAAATATGCAAAGAACTAGCCTTCAACACTCCAGGTTGGCTGAGGCTGGAAGCACTGTGGAGACAAAAGGCTAGAGGCATGAATCAGAGTGAAATCATTGTAGAGCTTTCAATAGAAGCTCGCCCTGTAATAAAGTGGCATTATGCCTCGATAAAAGGCAGTGCATTATAACAAGTGCAGATGAATTAAAGAAGAATGGAGCTCAAGGTTGTTAAGAGTGTTCAGGTAATGGAAGAGAGTGAGTGGTTTTATCACTTACTCGCCAGCCCCTTCATGGACTTCCTTTATGACAAATGATATGCAGGCACGTCGTAACTAAATGTAATTGAAAAATTATTGTATTCTTAAGGAATCACTATCCCATCACTAACATTAACACTGTGTGTTCAGTCACTTTGTAACATAGATTTCACATTTGCAAATGATGGACATTTCAGCTTGGAATGAAACTCCTCCTAATCTCCTTTCCCATTACCTTATCACAGAAAAAGAGCCAACATGATGAATTCAAAGTACGAGAATGACAGAGTTAATACATTTCATGGCACAGGTAATGGCTGCATGACTGCTCCAAATTGTGGTTTATGATTAAAAGGGTTGTTGGGGTTGTATTATTCAGAACAAAGTGCTTTGGTTGCTTCATTTGCCTGTAATGGCCTTCATTGCCTTCTCTTTGTTACCAATGGAGTAAGGAAGGAGTTATGGCTTTGAAGCCACACACCAGTTTATTAATACTGTAGATGTATGGGTTGTTTATCACTGTTTAGTGGAATTGTTTCTCAAATTTAAGACTCTATTTCCGATAAACCATAAAAAGGATGTAGAGGGTCGAAGTTGCAACTCCTCTCCCAGATAGCTTCTGTTCCAATAGCATCTATAACTAGAGTTTAAACTTCATCACTGTTGTAATCAAAGCAAAGTTGCACTAAACGCAAAGTACAGCTGAGGCTGATGGGAGTAGTATTAGTATACAAGGAATTTGATCATAAATCAAACTATTAATTAAATTAAATACAAAATGTGACTTGATGATGGGGCTAGATGAAAAGTCAGGGGATCCCCAAAGAACGGTATGTTAATCCGTCCAACAGTTGAGAAATTTCATTCAGTGCCACAAATGTCAACTTCATGGTTACGCTAGTCAGGAGATCACCAAAGTCATTAAGACTCATCCTTTGTGCAACATGAACATCTGTGCAAAATTTCATGGCAATCCATCCAAAATATATTTTATTCTGGAGCAAACTGTTGGACTGACCAACGAACCGACAAACAAACAAGATTTCTCAATATTTCTCTGAAATACTTCTAACCCATTGACATTAACATAATCTAATTATTCTTTAACTTTCAAATATACATTTAGAGTGAAGAAAATACTTGAAGAACCTGCAGCTCAGCAAATGTATCTTATTGTGTGAAAACTCAAGTTCTGTGCTCTAGAAGAACAGCACCCTAGAAGTCAGTATTATTGGTCTTTTTTTTAAGAAAAACAAATGTCTTAAAAGGAATGCTGTGATGGTTTATTGAATAAGGAAGTCGGGAAGGTGTGGGGCAAAGACACTGCGTGTGGTGAAAAGGTGCAGTTAATTATTGTAGTTTGGCCCCGATTATTTGGCCCGCTCACCAACACAGTCAGCAGTTGAAACAGCTGACATACAGCTCATAGAGGCAATCAAGGCACGTACTCACAACCATAGCGCCCGATTACTATAGTTGGCATCAAAAATCACACTCTTTCTTTTCATAACTCTGAAAAAATCTGAGCACACAGACATGACACACATATTTTTAGATTCATTATGACTTTATCAAGGATATCATTATCTCTGATGTCCATTGCGAATAGAAGTCCATAAACCCGCTTAGAAATCATAGAAAAAGATGCTCCTTAAAACTCCAGAATTTGCCTGAGAATCATCACATTTTTAAGTTTTCTCCAGTATCAAAGTAATCAAGTGATAGTTGTCTGTACATACATGGGTACATTGCAAACAGGAATTACTAATAGTTAATTTGCGTTACTTTTAATGGTGCAAATTTGCCATAATGCAAACAAATATAGGCTAAACAATGTCAGACTTTGAAAACCCCTACCCCATACCAATTACCAGGGACTAGCTACCATCTTAAAATGTGGTGGTGGTGCTGACTCCCAGTTCTTCACATGTAATGGGCAGTACTCTATAAAAAATAGTTACTCACCACTCAGTCTGTGTTTTGCAAGATTTTTATTTTACTGCTGTAATAATGAAATAACATTTTGTTTTTTGTTTGTCTTTTAGCTTGACGTGTTCTTGGCTCTCAGTGCCACAATGCCACCAACATGAAATGAGCTATTACAGAAAGAACACAGGAACACATAAAAGTAGTGACAAATGACAACTGTAGGATCCACAGATGCTACATCTATTGCATGTTAAATCAGTGTCATTACCTCATTATGTCGCTGCTCTGCTCTGCCTCATCCCATCATGCCTGCATCATTTTTTATTCCCTCTATTCTGTCTTCTTGGGTCAGTACTTTCATCACTAATGAGCAACTGCAGGCCTCAATCAGGAGCAGCTTGTGGGGGTGAAACATGTCCCATCTTAGACAGGAGGATGGACAGCGGCAGAGGGAACGATGATTGAGTTGAGCGGAGAAAGTATGAAGGGGTGACTTGGAGGTGGAGAGAAAAAGAAAGAGAAGGAAAGAGGGAGATAGATGGAGAAGAGGAAAATGGCAATTGGAAACAAAATGTTGAGGGCAGTCTTGCTCCACTATGGGGAGAGCCTTGAGCTGTGTGATCCATCATCAAACTCTCTGTCTTTCTCTCTCTCTCTCACACACACACACACACACACACACACACACACACACACACACACACACACACACACACACACACACACACACACACACACACACACACACACACATCTTACTAGCTTCCTGAATATTAAAATGGATGTGCAAGGTCACAGTCAAAGGCATGTTTGAGGCTTTATTCTTGGGAATCTGTGTGAAGTGAGTAGAGAGGAAGGGTGTGTGTGCGCAGATGTATCTGCCTGCTTATACTCTCCATTGAACTTATTGTCTTATAGTATAATATCTTGGCTCATTTTATCGTTTTCAAATATTGATCCAGCTATCACATTCCACATGCTTTACCTATTAATTTCTCTTTAACATTTATCTGCAAAGACTGGCTTCAAATATAAATGGATTTAGCTGTCACTACACCTCGGGAATTTAGTAGTCGCTTGTCGTTGTGATTGATCCACCATTTTCTAAAATGGATGTCGTAGAATGGAGCCCCGTAGGCAGTGCTTGGCTAGGAGAAGAGGTAGAAAAGACAACTGCTGCTTGAACTGTCACAGGGATAATGAATGTGATGTAAGGAGGGGACGCTGGTAGCAATTTCAGACACTCACTCTCATTTTGTTGTACAGTAACATCAATGCCAGGGCAGCAACTTGACTGAAGGAATAAAGTAAAACTCATCAGTCAGTTATTCTCCCCACACACACACATACACACACACACACACACACACACACACACACACACACACACGCACGCATACATTCCTATATTTCCAACTGTGGACTATAATTCTACACTGACCAAGTGTGGACCTCTGTTTCTGGTCATTTTGAAAAAACAAAAATAGAATAGAAAATTTATATTTAAGGTCTTTTCCCATAATATTACTGGAAATCTGCATCCTCTTGCATCCTTGAATGATGTCTACCTATCAAGGAGGGGCACTCCATATACTGCAGTGGAACTGTTTGTACCCATTCTTTCACCTAATGAGGGTTTGTTTACTGTAAAGACATTGTTTGTTTCTTTCAAAAAGTGATAATTTAACTTTAATGTTTATTATTTAAACATTACAAACAGTGATAGAAATATTACAAAAAATTGCCACATTGAGGGACTACACCGTCTTATTGCCACATTGAGAATAAATAATATTTTACCAACAACTCAGAAGTAACTTGGCTGCATGCACTAATATCAAGGACTGGAGTATTTGCAAAAAATTTTACTTTATCAAGTTGCAAGTTCATGGAAATATTCTGGCAGTATTTTTAGTGTGCATGTATCTCTCTGTAAAAGTCACTTCTGAAACCACAATTTTTGTCACAATAAGGAACTTAACAAGTGGCAAAAGAAGCACACAGGTGCTTTACTTGAGTAGAAATACTGCATTTAATATTTTACTGAAGTAAAAGTACATAAGTATTGTCAGCTAAATATACTTAAAGGAATAGTTAGACAGACATTTTGGGAAATATGCTCATTTGGTTTCTTTACGAGAGTTAAATCAAAAGATTGATACTACTGTAAACTTAATATGAAGCTAGAGCACAGATACTGGAAGCAGGAGCACAGATACTGGAAGCAGGGGGAAACAGCTAGCCTGGCTCTGTACAAAGTTTAAAAAATGCCTACAACACCTCTAAACTTTACAAATGAACACATCATATTTCTTCTTTAGTTTAATCCATACACAAAGAAGAGAAAAAACAACAAGCTATGTTTTTTTTTTTTGCAGGGAGTTACGTGCTGGAACTTTTTTGGGGGGCTGGGCCTGAGTCTGCACTAGTTACCCGGAAACCTCATGGTCATACTTGCCAACCCTCCCAATTTTCCTGGGAGACTCCCATTGCCCTCTCCCGGTTTCCTCCCAGGGTTACAATTCTCCTGTGTTTCTCCTGATTTATGACCAATTTTTACACCTTTTTTTCACAACTTGTTTCTCGCACTATACAGTGTGTATAAGCCCCACTACTCTAAGTCTACTGTTTCCACCTGGACAACAATACAGTTACACCAAATGTTGATTCCTGGTATACACGTGATGCAGACGAGTGCTCCTCGCACCTCCTCGTCCTCAGAGACAGAGAGAGAAATGGAGAGACTAAGAAATACTCAAGCAAATTTCAGACGTCCTGAAAAGAAGAATTCCTGTTTCTTGCGGAAAGTTTTAAAGGAAAGGGGCATGGCTTGTATTCTTTCCTGAGAACTAAAAGTTAAATTAAAAGTATTTAACATAAAAATACTGTTGCAGTGTTCTTATTATTTTTTAATTTTCATTCTTTTAAAGTCACAAGAATGCAGGAAACAAAGTTTCTGAAACTCCCCCTTTCCCCATTTGGTTTCGAAATCCTGCCTATTTTTGAGGTCTCAAGGTTTGCAAGTATGTTCATGGAAACGACAAGACCCGGCCAAGAAATAGCGTCACACATCACTCTTCGTAAAATCAGAACTTTTTACACTTCGGTTTTTGTATAGATTAAACAAACAACATACAATATGTTAATTAGTGAGCTGACATTGTGGGGGTGGAGCTGGACTCTATGTCGGTGGTGTCAGAGAGGAGGATGCTGGCCAAACTACATGCCATCTTGGACAGTCGGTGTAGTCCCTCATTCGTCCAGGAGTGTTCTATCGTAGAAAAGGTTTCAGTCGTAGTCATCTGGACACTGTTTTCAGAATCAAGACGTTTCGGCTCCCATCCGGAAGTCAATTGAGACACTCAATTGAGAATGACTTCCGGATGGGAGCCAAACGCCTTGATTCTGAAAACAGTGTCCAGATGACTACGACTGAAACCTTTTCTACGATCTTGGACAGTGTCTCCCACCCGCTCCAGGACGTGCTGGTCAAACAAAGGAGTACCTTCAGCGGAAGACTCATCCCCCCAAAATGCACCACAGAGCGCCACAGGAAGTCATTCCTGCCTGTGGCCGTCAAACTCTCTAACTCCTCTAAGTGTTGGACACTGACTTAGGGTCATGTAGACTAAGTGGACATTGATCATTAACATCACTGCAATACTTGAAATAATTGTGCAATATTCTGTGTTTAATACTGCTGTGCAATATACTCTCTTCAGTTTAAAATTCCCTATTTATTTTTTTATTCATACTTCTATTACTGCTGTGCAATATCCACCGTCTCATAATCATCTTAATAAGCTACACTTCATGCACTATTACTTATTACTTATATTATTACATTGTATTATTATACCGTACATACTTATCAACCCTTAAATCCACTTTACACTTTTAATTTTATACTTATATCCACTTGGTACTTAATTTATCTTACCTGTGTTATAGTGTATTATATTCTGATTTGCTTAGTACTTCTATCCCTGTGCGCACTGACGTGATAGTGAGCTGCTGTAACAAAAGAGTTTCCCCTCGGGGATCAATAAAAGTATATCTGATTCTGATGAAAGTGGTATCAATCTTCTCATCTAACTCAAATACTCATGGAGAATGGCAACTTTCAGTGTGCTGAATTATTAAACAGTAATGTATTCTGTAATTGGATGATTCTTATTGCTCATGAGTTAATATGTCAGCAACATTTTATTGTTGTTCCTGGTCGATGTGTCGCAGTCAAATAAATGAAACAGAGTAAAGAGTATGTTTTTCCCCTGGAAATATAGTGAAGAAGTATAAGGCAGCATATAAAATGGAAGTAACTATATAACTCGCTAGATTTTGTGGCTCTTTTTTGCCTGTAGTGCTTGGGCGTCCTGGTATCGAATGGTTAAGGGATGCTTACCATAAAACTGCGACATTCCCCATTAAATTCCTTCCAGGAACCTCTGTTGCATGCCATCACTCCCTCTCTCCCCCTGTGTTTCCTGTCTCTCTGTGCTGTCACCCTATCAAATAAAGGTACTTCTAATTTTTGCAGTGCAATCTAAAGACCTTTTCGATGAAAAGCTTGAGTTTTCGTTGAAGGACGTGCCTGTGGTGTGGCGTTGAATTTCAATGTTTCGCCAAAAAACAGAAAGTTCTTATAACTTGAGTGTACATGGTCATGTCTGCCCCAAACTTCACATGTTTGATAACAGTCCCACCCTGAAGACATCTACATGCCAAGATTTACTCATAGTCATATTGCCACCTACTCGCAACAGGAAATGACATGTTTTATACTTTGATGTACTCCTCCTAGCAGGTTGCCCAGATCCACCTCACATTTTGGCAGAAAAGCCTTAAGACCTTATTGATGATATATTGTGAAGCTTGTGAGTTTTCATTGAAAGGCGTGTCCATTAAACAGGAAGTTGTTGTAACTTCAGTGTACATGGTCAAATCTGCTCCAAACTTCATATGTTTGATAGGAGCCCCAGCCTGAAAACATCTACATGCCAATATTCAGTCATAGCGCCACCAAATGGCAACAGGAAATTACACCTTTTACTCCTCCTAGCAGGTTGAGCACATCCACCTCAAATTCTGGCAGAAAAACCTTAAGAGCTTGATGATCCTTCATTGTGAAGCTCTTCAGTTTTCATCAAACGCTATTGCCATGGCGATGAGTGTACATTGTCAGATCTTCCCCAAATTTCACGTTTTGATAAGAGTCCTAGTCTGAGGACATCTACATGCCATGAAGGAGTCATAGTCATTGTGCCACCTACTGGCAACAGGAAATAGGGCTTGTGTGATAATCATCATTTGATTTATGTGAAATTTTCTTGGTGCGGTCCACACTTGATTAACTGAAACATGACATATTATTAGGGGGTGTTGTCTAGTGCCACATAGTGGACACAAGAAGTGACATTTAACTCCTTCATGCAGTGTTCAAAATGCATGAAATTTCAGAAATCAGAATCAGAATCTGAAATACTTTATTGATCCCAGAGGGGAAATTCTTTAATGCATCATTCGACCCTGGGTAACACCACCGCGGATGCTGCACGCCCCGATGTGCAGTCTGGTGCGAGGGCCCGTTCATCGCTGCTTGCACCTTTTAATGTCTATTTGCATTTGTATGCGAGCATCACTTGTTTATGTGACTTATATTCAAGGGAAGGAGAGCATCCAAGGTCAGCCAGTGATTATTGACGCAGATTATCATCTGAGAGATGATGGATGACAGTGCTCTTTATGGATCACTTCACTCCATCAAACTCCATCCCTTCCTGCTCAAGGTTTCCTGCAGGAACTTTGATAGTCAATGTGGTAGTGGCTTATAAAGTCAGGTAGTTTATATTGTGTGTAATATTGGTGTGCTGGCGGGTTGCATATGCAGGGAGGTGAAAGTTTTATTGTTCTGTTTCCAAGAATATGGAGCCAAGAGTAATTATGAATTTTAAATGTGATTAATTTCCTGTTAATTCAAAATACTGTATGACAAACAAAAATACTAATACAATTTTCAGAAATCTTCTTCAACCCCAAAAAGTCCTTATACCTAAATGACAAAATAGGCTATTTGTCTTTGGGCATTACAAAAACTAATCATTTGAGTGTTTTCTGATCTGCACCTAGGATACATTTTGAAAAATAATAATGATTGGCTAAGGTTAGGGAAAGATCACAGTTGGGGTTAAAGAAACTGCTTAGTTGAGGTTAAAGTTTTTATGGTTAGGTTCTGAGGTCATGGATAAACAAGACTCCATGACAGAATTTGCTTTGAGCTACATCAGAATGCTAATATGCTCACAAGTCAATGATGTTTAGATGATGTCTAGCAGGTTTAATGTTAATGTTTATGTTTAACCATCATTAGTTTATCATATTAACATGCTATCATTTGATAATAAGCAGTAAACATAAAGTACAGTTGAGGCTGATGGGAATTATCAATAATTTTCCAGGTATTTGCTCATAAACAAATTGAAAATTTGACTTAATGATGGTGCTAGATGAAAAGTCATGTAATTACTACTGAGGGGGGCATGAATGTAAGAACCAAATATCATAACAGTCCATCCAACAGTTGTCTTCACTAAGAAATTGACAATTGTGGTTTCACTAAAAACCACAAATGTCAGTGTCTTGCTGGCACTAGAGGAAAAGTCAGGAGGTCACCAAAGTCATTACGATACATTGTCTGGGAGCTATTTCATGGCAATCCATCTAGTATTTTGGCCTGCTAGTGGTGCTAGAGGAAAAGTCCGGGGATCATCAAAGTCAGTAAGATTCATCCTCTGGGCACTATGATGTCTTTTCAAAATTTCATGGCAATCCATCTTATAGTTGTTGAGATATTTCAGTCTGGATCAAAGTGGTGGACCGACTGACAGACTCAACCTGGCCTAGAACCATGCCGATAGCATTGCAACACCATGAATGCCTTCGAGGTGAGCCTGTTCAAAAGTGCACACTGTTTTCCTCATTTGAATGAGTATTTCATCATGCCACTCTTCATGACGACAGGCTTTTTGCCTGGCCTTCGAGTGTGATCATTCATAACAGCTGTTAACACTTGTGTCTTTAAACATGGTTCGACCATATTTTGTTTGAACTATAGTTAATTTCACTTTGGCCTTAGAGGTTTTGCTTCTTCCGCCTTATCACAGAACAGCCATTATTGTCAGGAAAACGTTAACACATCTTGTTTAAGACCACTACTACTGTTTTTAAATTCCGCCCTAAATGTTTCTCATGTGTTGCAGTGCTGCTTTTGGTCAGCAGATGTTACAGGTAAAAATTTCATTAAATAAACAAAAATTAATTATATTACTATCATGATTTTACTTAATCACTTCATCAACCCAGTGTGCATTTTCACACTACTTCTTAAAGCAATCATAATTACAAAAAGCTACAGGAATGTACAGGAATGCATACGTTACATTCTATGTTCTATGTCAGCCTCTTTCATTAGCATATTTGTCTTCTCATCGCCGTTTGTCCCGTTGTCTCACAGTTTCTTGATGAGGTTCTAGGACTTTCCATCAGTATGTCTATCCCTGTTTACTCTTACTCACCTTTTTGTCTCTGCCTGTCTGTATCTCCTGCCCTTGTTCTCTCACTATTACCTACGTCTTTATTTTTCTGTCTTTCTCTGCCCTTGAGCTTGACTTCCTCCATCTTTCTTTCTGTTATTTCTGTCTTGTATACACTATTTTGCAACCACACTGTAACTGCCTGTGATGACAAAACTCTCTGCGTCTCTACTGCTGTGCGAAAGTTCTCACCTGTCTTGTGCTCTTGGCAAGATGTAATTGGATTAAGAGAGGGTGAAGGAAAGCAACTCCTTGTGGTTTACTCTAGTATTCTGGTGGCTGATAAACACAAGAGCCACGCAAGAGGAAATTAACTCGTGGGGCAGATCCTCTCTCTCTCCCTCTCTCTTTTTCTTTAGACCTCCCTCTTTTCTCTCCCCCTCTCTGTGTTTTCTCAGTTTGACAAAGTCAGAACACGCTCACGGTGATTACAACTCATTAAACACCCTTCACGGACATGTCTGGCTGGAATAAACAAATAGAAGACTTAATACAAAATAGATTGCGGGAAAATGTGGCCACAGCTGAGGGGTGGAGGGGTCGGGTACAGAAAGGGAAGAGGAGGCATACGTGGGGGTTAGGAAAAAAGTGTAGGAATGAGGATGGAGTGAGATGGAGGTAGATGGAGGAGATGGAGGTAAAGGAGAAGATGGCTGGAGGGATTACATGCAGTAGGTATGTGCTGTGGAGGTAATTAGCTTAGGCTAATTTTTCCAATTGAAGTTTGATCCGGCTGTGAAAATGAGCTACAATTGCCCTCGTAGGTGTAATGACTTTTTCTGTCTGACAGAGCTTTATAATGCACACGCTCCGGTTTGTGCTAAAAAATACCTGAGGAGATATTATCCTGTATGGCAGCATGGTGCAGTTGGAGGTAATTAGAATTCACATGCATGGTTATGTTGTCAGGCGTATTACTAATGCTGTGGTAAATGGTAGAGCTCAGCACTTTGCTAAGCTAACAGTGGAAGACGTCATAGAGGTTTCTCTTTATGCATTTCTCTTGTCTGAGATCCAAAAGCTCTTGTTGAACATGAAACATTGGAACCAAATTATGACACCAGTCACTATCACATGAATTCTAAAGCAAGAAATAGTGGGACAGACGGTTCCTGTGGTGCTGTTCACAAATTTATATATACCTAATTGAGCTACTAAAGAGTGGCCCAGTTCTAAGCAAGAAATGGTTTTGTTGTGAGAGAAAGTAATAAGAACAGGGCATATACATTCCCCAAGGCTGAACAATCATCTGACTTTACATATAATACACTATGAAGTACAGAGTGATTGACAATTATGGGATGTGTCTTACAATGTCAAGAAATCAGCAATTCTTGGGTCTGCACCAGGATCCGAATCTGTCCACAAATCTAAATGACAAAACATCGTCACGTCCATGTTTGCTAAAAAATTAAGATTGAAAGTTCATTGTTGATCTTGGAAACAGCAGTTGACAAAACAATTTCACCACATGGTCCATTCAGTAGCTGTTCTGGAGCTTTAGCTACTTAGAGAAGGTTAGAGAAAGGTCATGGTAATAGTGTAAAGAAACTGATTCTGACTGTTGGCAGGAGACAGGATGCATTTAGATGCCTTACTTGTGACTTCCTCCCTAAGATGAATTGCGCCGCTAAAACTGACAGCAGTCATTATTCGTACATAAACAAGAATTGCTTGTCAGGAAAACCTAACCATAAGGTTAAAGGGGAACTTAACCAATTTTATAATAATAAAACTTTATTTATAGAGCATTTATCAAAACAAAGTACAAAGTGCTTCACAAAGAGAGAAATAAAATACCACAGTGAATGATAAAATATAAAATAAATGAAATACATAAAAACAATAAAATAAACAGACAGCTCAGGTAAAATCAAGATATGCTTTCCGATAAAAATGTGTTTTGAGAAGACACTTAAAAGAAGACACTGACTCAGACAACCTAATTTCTTCAGGCAAGTTGTTCCAGAGCACATCGAAGTCTGTTTACAGGTGTTGGGTAGTATGTGAACAAAGTTGTGTAAAGCCTTTAGTGGCTGCTCGAAATCTGATAAATTCCCTCAAGTGATGACACTTGAGTCAGCGGCGGTTGGGTCTGTAGACTACAAGTTTGAAAATGAAAAAAAATCTGGGGGTATGGAGTTAGAAAGTGAGCTTACCAGATCTCTGGAGCCCGCTCCCCATCTCTGCTTGAGCCTAGCGGCTCAAGGCCATATTAGCTGCTTTTAGCACAACAAAGCCAAATCTCCTACGGATGGTTGAGTTGCATTGTGGGTAATGTAGGCAACAGGTTTTGACAAGTAATAAGAACATGTAGAATAAAAAAGATGATATCTCTGGTTCTGCCGCATCCCTTTTGATTCTTGAACAAGTGACAAATCCTGGCATTTTTCTGGTGAGGACAGTCGGACAGGACCAAGATGACTATCTGTAAGCAAAATCTCACAAAACTCTACAGTGTTATAGAAAACACAATTAAAGGATCTTAAAGGATTTGATTTTAATTGTTATTGTTTTCTTATACAGCTGTCTTTACTCAGTAGGCTACCTTGATGTAATAAAACAGCTCTCTATATGAATAAGACAACTGAATCATCGCTAATAAATAACTCAGCGGCTGGATCAAAAGCTATTGACAGCTATGACATTGAGACTGAAAAGAAATGAATTCACAGGTTGGCTGTTTATGACAAACAAGGTCAGAGATGAAAGACAGAATTATAAAGCATTTTATAAAAAATAAGTGGAATATGCATATGATGATGTAAAAGATCATTGAAATTAAAATAAAAGGAGAATCATATGTCCTCATGTAATAACAGACTGATTTCTTATCAGAACAGCACCATCAAATCAGAAGGTGTTGTATCCACACAGAGTGCCTCTGGAGCAGGGGACAGGGCTGGAAACTTGCCATGATTCGCCATAATCTTGGACCATGTTCACTTCATGTTGCACACGTTTTCTATTTTGTTGTTCTTTCCTTGTGTTCTTTCTCACTCTTTGTCAAGCATAATGTAATTCCACAGTCTTCTGCCTTTTTCTGGATACTCGGATCTGCCATTCTGAAGCAAAAGGGAAAATTATTCTCATCCAATGGTTTAATGGCAGAGTGGCACTAACACTGGTCACGATCAGTGATTTAGTTAGTTACTGGCTGTACAGACACAACCACTGCAGCAACTTTCCGACAGCAGAAAGATTTGCACCACTACATTAGTGAACAGTTACAGTGGCTATACAGTAATACATGTTTGTGATTTGATGATATAAACAGTGGACTGATAATCACCAGCACATTCCCCCTGAACATTCTATCATCGGTTGATTCTTTAGTAACAAAATGACTCTCTAAATCAGATTTCTGAATGTGGTTTGTTAGATCAATTAGCAGTCAAGTACAGGACAATTTCAAATGTGTCTTTTTTTTTTTCTTCTCTCTCCTCAGCTCTCCTCCTTCTCTATGACGTAACTAACAAAGCATCCTTCGACAACATCCGGGTAAGGACAACCACTTGGACTCTTCACTCCTTTGATATGTTCATTTTTGTTTTGTGTCAATCCCCAGGAAATGTTTTTTGGAAAAATTTGCAAATATTGAATGGTGATTTATTTATGCTCCTTCAAAAGAGCCAGTAATGGTTCGGGCATCCATACTAAGACTGCCTGATAACTGGTACACTAGGGCTACATCCACCATTCATGAGTACACTGCTCCTTTTCAGAAGTAATCTTCATCCATACTAACACGCCTGAAAATGTGAACAGGCACAGAAAAACAAAAATAATAAGGCAGGGAAACGTGACTGCTCTTATCCTCCCGGATAATGCTGTTTTTATTAAAACACTGTAAATAGCATTTTGTTTGTCTCTTTTCCCTCTTTGTATTTTCAAAGTATTTTTGTGTCTTTCTAAATATAGACAATATAACATCCATTCCGTCAATGTACAAACTCAAATACTCCCCAATATCACAACACGTACTCTGAGTTGACATTAGCCTAATGAGGCTTATAGCCTACATAGCGTTACACATGTACTCTTTTAGTTGGGCTATTCTTTAAACTGCATTTGAAAAGTATTTGCTTTACAGCAGAAGGCTGATGCTAAATGGCTGAACACGCTAACAGCAGGCTAAGCTAAGCAACTAGCAAATGTTTGAACATTGATGCATCAAAACAAATCCATTATAGACAACAACGTCCATGAAACAGTACTGGTAGTCACAACCTTGTGCATTCAAAGAATGTTTCCTGTTTCTGTTGATGTAGTCTGTGGATTAGCATTGTGGCATAACTTTACCATGTGTTTGCTAGAAGTTGACGACAAGATCTTTCACTTCGGGCTCTGTACTTGGTGTTTTGATGTAGTCTGGACCCAGGAAGATGGTGATAGTCTTACTGACTTGTCGGATGATGACTAAAACAACTTGTCAGGATAGTCCATGGGATAGTCCAAATGCATTTACGTTATCGGTTTTCCTGAGTCTTCTCTCGTCACTCAGGTAAAACAACATGCAGGATACCTTTTTAAATACATCCACGTGTGCTAGTTTTTGTTGTTGCTTCTTCCACATCTGGACATTTGAAAGTTTTCTTGCCATTCCCCAGGAACCACAACATCATTAATAAAATTATCCCACCAGGCACTAGTTCTTCACCCAAAACCAATGCTCAATGTAGGGCTGATAATGCTACTGAACTTGGGAATTGTCACAAATCGCTCAAATAACAGCTTGCCTCCTGCGCATGTGGGCAGTAGTATCATTATAAAATGTTGAATTTAACTACACAACAGATGCTAGAATTGACAACAAGGTCAGCAATGCTGGTTAGTTATCCATATTGAATTAGCCATGCTTTGTGTTTGTTTTCTTCCAGAAAATGGTTATGTGATAGGGGCATGATGAATCAGGGAAGGACACGTCGTTACTGATGAGACCCAATCAAGAAGCAAACGCAAGTGTCTGCATTGTCATTTCCAAAAGCTTCCATTTTTGCCCTTCCAGACTAAAACGCAATCCTGGAGTTCTCAAACAAAAACTGGGCCAGCAGCGTTTCCAAACTTTTCTGTTTTAGGGGCTAAAACGCTGGAGCCGTGTGGACACGAGGTGTAAACATAGCAAAACTTATGCATTTTAAAATTAAGAAAGTTCAGGAGTTAGAGTGAAATTAGGGTGTAATCAATGTACCGGCAATAAATTGGCTGGCTGTCTAAATTGATGGGTGTAATGATTCTTGGATGCTTGAAACCACTGTTGATTCCTCTGGAGGAACAAATAAAATGCCACTTGATGTTACTTGGTGGAATAACCATACTCACACATTGACCCTTTGACATTTAAATGAAGGTGCAGCTGAATAGTGCTTCCTGTTTGAGAATTCTGTAGATTTCTGTTAGCATAATTCTTCGGATATCTAAATTGTTATTTCAAGGTTAAAGGTACATTTATTTGTCATTCTACAACACAGGGCTGAACAATGAAAGTTTGCATGAATGCTTACTTTAACATCAAATCCTATATATTGTTGAAGGCTTTCCCTTTATGTAAACAAAGCAGAAATAAAATCTGGATTGTACAAGTTAGGATAGTGCTCATAGAAAGTCTCTTGTCCACTGAAAATGTGCAGTTGATTACAAATGCTCTCAAAGTAATCTGCAGTGGTGCCCATTTGCTCATACTCACAGCAGGGATGGGATGATGAACAATGAGGACAGTGAGTGAGGATGACCACAGTGGTAACAAATGAAGGAAGGTGTCGAAACTGAAGAGCATGGGGGTGCAGATTGGAGCTCACTTTTCCCCCAAATGGACCCATCTCTTTGTAGTCGCAGCATGTCTCTCCTCTGCACTCAGTTCCCACTGTGATTTTCCAGCCATCTCCTGCCCCATTTGGTGCCACTCCCCTCATCCTCTTTAGGTGTATTTTTCTCCTTTGATTAACACAGAGCGAAGAGCAAAATATGGCCATTATAAAAGTGTGTGTCTTACACATCAAGGAGAGGAATGGCTCCATAGCCATCTGGCAGGGCTGATGCATTTACATCTGGAGTCTGTGTGTGTGGGTGGGTTTGTTCGTGTGTGTTCATGGGTATGCCTGTGTGGGGTGCAGGTATGTGGGCTCAGGTGTGTGTGTAGGTGCGCAAATGCCTTCATTAACAGAGGACGGAGAGCAGTCCCCAGAGAGAAACAGACACAGCTTAGCTTCTCTCCAAACAGCTGGTTACCATCATAATGCTTTAAATAGTTTGCAGTAAATCACTCTATCAGGTATTTGAAGCCTTGGATCTAATGGGGATGGAAAACAGAGGACAGACAGGGGAGGAGGAAAGATGATGTAAACGGATAAATGGTTAAGTAGACAGGAATTTTCAATAACGTGATCTGCTACTAAGCTGACATAAAGGACAAGGTTGGTGATATTCTGTATCTTTTATTGGCAACATATCCATGAAAAGCATGTTACTATTCCTGAGAACCACAGGAGCAAACACAGAACACAGGAACAGGAAGAGTGTAGATGATTTGAAATCAGAAAGCTTCTGTTGAAAATGGAACTGGGGATTGAACTATGAGAGGTGATGTGTATATATGGAGCATCTACCTGTAGCACTCATGTGCAAAGGTGTCAGACACGATTGCACGGTTTGCTGATTTATTTTTTGTTTAATTTGAAATTACGAAGCAGTAGCACTCTGTCTCTGTAGTATCTGTATTGTCTGTGTATTGTTTCACGTTTCAAATGAATTTGGGGTCAGAAGATAAATCTTCCTTTATCCTGACATGATTTTTCTCTAAATTTTTCTCTAAATCTATCTCATCCAATGTCCCTTAGATCATCACTTACTGTAGCGATTTCTCCATGCATGAGGATGTTATCCTGTTAGCATTAGCATAAAAACAGCACTAAAGCTCCAGAGCAGATGCAGACTCTGTGGGAGGCTAGTGGACAGTCTGTGTGTGGTGAATATACAGAATGGGCTATTTTTATACTGGCATCGTTACTTTTACTCAAGCAAAAGATCAAAATACTTATTTCACTGCTGCTTATGTGTCACAGCCAACACATCTACTGTATATACACAGAAAGCATATGTTAAAGCTGCTTTTACCCGGATGAATGTAAACATGTGGCACACACAGCTCTCACTATATACATGTGCACTCAAGGCTACTGCCGCACACTGTATCAGCACACACTGATGTCTCCCATAGTGAATCCATTAGCAGCAGAGCCTAAGGGTGAAGGCTGGAGAGCATTTGGATGATAAAGAGATGGAGACGCTGTGCCCAGTGCTTTCCATCACTCACTCTCTCTTATACTGTCTCCCATGTTTTGTTTTGTTTTTTTGCTCTTTCACTTCTTTTCACTCTCCATACCATCTGTACCCATGGCCACAGCCACTGCTGCTTTCTCTCTGCCGCTCTTTTCTGCCTCTATTTACCTCCATCTCTATCTCCTGCTATCTTTCTCTGCCTTTCTATTCCAGCAGTCCAGGGTGTTTTGCTTCATATTCTATTTTGTAAGACAAGTACATTTGCAGTAATTCTGATAAATGTGGACTGTCATTGTAAAAATAAGGAGGGCACAAAAATAATCAATCATCTTGCATTTTGCTTCTTGAGCACCTTTCAGACCTGCACCTTGTTACGTAAATGCAATGGCAATTTAACATGTAGGTCTTATGTATGAATAAGCCCTGAGTCACTTCTATGTAATGACAACATGATTTATTAGGCTGGACCTAATCATTTTTAATTGAATGCTGTCTGATTGACAAAGGCTGCTGCAATGCTAGTTTGTTTGTTTGTTTGTGAGTGTCCGTCACTGATGCCAAATATCGCACAAGCATTGTGGCTGTTTTTTGTAACAGTCCTGTCATGTCTGAATAAAGTAAGAATAAAGGAACATTTACCCAAGAGGCTCCCATGTCTGAATGACACAAGGCCATCACTTTAACAGAAAGATGAAGCCAGCAATGTTACATATTCCACGTCTGAACAGGGCTTTAGTTGTTGACCAGAGAATGACCATGGAAGACCAAAATCTCTTTTTTCCGACATCCTTATTTCATGCATGTATGTGTGTTTCTGTACCTCAGCATCCACCCAGCGTGTGTGCATTCACACGTGTATTTTGCATGTATGCAACAACGTTGATTTCTGCCAGAGATCAGCAGCATTTTAAGATGCTTTTACTTGACGTTGCAGGAAATTCTCACATTTTTAAAATGTCAGTAATGGTCGACAAAAATCTTACTTGAAAAATGTTAACAGGTAAGCGAATGAATCTTCATGATGTTCAGTACAGCTGACAGTGAGCCAGCTATCTGTTATACATTAAGGTCTTAACATGAACAAGTCTCAACTCAAAATCCTTTATCATTACTGTAGTGATGCAAGTAATAAAACATAATGCCCTACATGATTATACAATCTGCCATTTAATTCAAGTTCCTCATTGGTCAGGGACATGTTGATGATAATTTTGTGCTTTACTGGTTGTCATTTCACCATCATCGTTTTAGATGGACCCTGATTGTCTCTCATTGTGGCACCCATAATGATCGGTTTCAAATTAACTTACAAAAAAATCATAAAATATAGAAAGCACGTCATCAGGGTCACTAGAGACACACATATCCTGGTGTGTCCACTGTATTCCTCCAGATGTGATTATGCTGCAATACATGTGATTTTTACCAACAACTTCATCTGGATAATCTGAAAAAAAAGTCATTTTCTGGCTATTTCCCATGTTGCATTATTCCTTTTGTATGTATTATTGCAAGAATGTAAATATAGTCGTAATGTTTCAGGAGCCTGATGCCAGTAAACCCTTGAATCCTTCATAACCTCATATGAGGGCTTTACAGCTGCTACTTTGGCACCATGCGTCGTGTTAGCTAAAGACACTGCTCAGTTGCAGATTTGCACTCACTCACATGCCAAACACACACACACACACATGAATATACACAGACCAGCACAGCGGCATGCATACACACACACACAGACAGATTTTATTGGTATTGACCAGCACGCTCAGGCACAGAGGCCACAGAGAAAAATCATTAAATCACTGAGAGCCTTTTCACAGCAGGGAGGCTTTGTTGTTCCAAAGATTCCCGGTAAAAACAGTAAAATAGAAGATCAGTATGATGTACACCTTTTTATTATATATCTGAAACCAAACCTACGTCCTTAAAGAGAGGAGGAACAACAAGTGTTTGTATATAAACAGCTGTAGAGAAACAGCTGGAGCTGTGGTTAGTCTAAAGTGTCACCCAAACACAGTGTGTCATAGTGTGTTCTTAGCTAGCCAGAAATAGCATCTGTACTGTTAGCTGCATGGCCACTTCTGTCAAATAAACACGGACTGCTAAAGGACTCCAGCGCTAAGATTTGTGCAGATCAAAAGAGGCAAAAACTTGCGTTGCGTCTGACCACACCTTGAATATGATCTGGCAAAAAGGAAAAAGTCAAAACCTTCGACAAATATTGTAATGTTAGAAATCAAATCCAGACACGTTGATCATATACACCCCAGTAAATTAGACGTACTAAACAACACTACAAAATGAGGGACGGGCTTCTGGAAAAAAAGTTTCTCGTTCTGCAATAATTTTCCAGCACAGCCTCTCTGGTACCAACATAGACATTGATGAGTCTCAGTGCCAGTTTGCTTAATTGAGCTGCATGGACACCAAAAAGCTTTTGGTTGAACAAAAAAAAACCCCACACTGTTGATTGGCAGGCGAGAGTGGTGATGCTTTGCTCTTCGAGGTCCTTTCCTTTGCCGAGCAGAAAATTAACGACGCAAAAACACACTCTGCCTCTTTATAGCACTGTATCAAATAATGTTTGTCCTTCTCTCTCCCTCCTCTCTCTGCTTTTCTGTATCTCTCTTCTCTGCTCACACAAACTCACAAGCATATTTGTTGATTTTCTCCATCCACCCCGCTACATCCCGCCAGCCCTCAAACTTTCTCTTACTTTCTGCTTCTTCCTCTGTTTATTTGCCATGCTTTCTCCCTTCTGTCAAGGCTGCAGCTCTCTGAATCCAAGTTAGCTTTTCACCTTCTTCTCCAAGGCTAATAGGGGCACTACTTTGTCATTTTCTGGCATATTAAAACATTCCGTGTCGCCACAGCTTATCAGACACGAGTGAGAAAACAGTTTGAAATGTCCCATGAATATGTAAAAGACAAGGGGCAGGAGAAACATGTTAATATTGTAATTATGCAGTTCAAATGTGTGAATGTTTGAAGTTATAGCCTGAGCGTTTCATACTGAAGATGTTTTGAGCTTCTCTGGAGTTTTTGAGATGTTTCGGTGACCTGTATAATTTTATGCAGCTAAATGTAGCTTCCTTTAAGTTGAGTATTGCTGTAAATTTACGCACTGTATGATGATACAGTAGAAGCCCTGAGTCACTTATACAGGTGATAATGTGTAACTGGCTGTTCGAAGTAAAAAAAAGTTTGAAATAAAAATACACTGGAAATGTGTGATATTAACAGCTGGTATGTGTTCTGTGGAGAGGTACACAACAGCAGGACTATGGACATTTCTGTACTGAAGTCACCGTGGATTTAAACAGAGACTGACACACACACACACACACACACACACACACACACACACACACACACACACACACACACACACAGAAATGTTATATATGTTGAGTACTTTATTTGAAGTATATAATAAGATGCTGTGGTACTGTGGGACCCGTAACACCATACATATGCAAATTTCACAAATCACACACATGCACACACATTCCACTAACTTGGACAGAATTCAAATTCAAACACGCACTAACATGTACACTTTTACACAAAACCACACGTATACACACATTTCCTCACAAGTGACACTGTCCCAAACACACAGACACACACACACACACACACACACACACACACACACACACACACTCAGTGCAGCAGGCTAATAAGTGTCAGTCTGTTCTGCCTCCTCTGCTCTCCCCGCTCTGACGGATGAAAAGATCTCCTCTTCTCTGCCTTTTCATCTTACTCTTCTTGTTCCTCCTCGGAGTGGGAGTGCATCCAGCCGTCTCATTTAGACTCCTGAGACTTTTTTTTTCTTTTTACACTTAAAGTTTCAGTTATTAATCCGTTTGGGTGAAAACTTATATCTGAGGTTCATTCACACCAAGTGTGTTTGGAGCATCTTATCGAACCCTGGAGTGTTTGATCCCTCAGCTCAGTTTATTTGGCAGGGTGGGAACACACGTCTTTTGAGCTCAGGTGGCACCAAATAAAACCACTAAGATGTCTTAAAAGCCCACTGTTTCTTTCTTGATACCAATGCTGATACTTCCATTCAGTAAACCTCACTTAAAAAAAGTAAACAAAAAAAAAAAAAGCTGTGAAATCTGAAGGGCAGCACACACTGGTGGTGTATAACATCCATCAAAACCAAGCTCCCAGGAACAGTGCTGGGCTGTGATGCCATTTTGGTATAGTGGCCACTTTTGGCACTGCAGGAAGTACACTGGCCCAAATGACTTTGTGCCATACACAATCTAGACTAAATGAACAACTGTAAACCCCCTTAAATGATCCTTAAAATAAAAAAAAAGAGTCGTATCAATATTTCTATATTTCATGGCATTCATGTGTATGTGGAACCAACAGGATGTCAGTCAGCTCAGCCAGAGAAAAAGTCTCCGGCAAGCATGCTCTCAACTGAATCGGCCAGAGGTGGAGTCTAGTGCGTATTTTTGGCATATGCACCCAGTGAGCAACTTGTACTGGAATGAATTCAGCTCCATCTTGGATTGTGGCATCCAGTTCTCCAATACTCCTGGAACCCTGACTATATAATACTGCATAATGTTACCTTAACTTAGTCTGAAGAAACTTAATGAAGCAAATGCAAAAAAAGTGAAGTTCTCCATCCTGGTTTTGACCAAAGGCAACAAGCTCTAGGTGTGATGGTGATCCTCTGATGAGTCTCATGTGACCAGACTCCTCCTCATCGCGTTTGTGTCAATGCAATGAGTTTAGAGCTGCCGTCCCGTCTTGACGGGAAGAGTTGATTTCCCAGTAGCTGATGCAGGTACAATTAGGAAACAAGAGATCTTAACACAGTTGAAAGCAGTGTTCAGCGTGTAGTCTTGAGGCTTGAAGTGCAATGTGTGTGCAGTGTGATGATGCAGCAGCTTCAGATTTGCATGCACAGGGTAAAATACAGAGTGTGTGTATGGGTGTGGGGTCTCTGCATGTGTTTATGTGTATGCATGATGATGAGTCCCACTGTTCACCTGCCTGCAGCGTTGCTTCCAGCCTGCACTGCAGATCTCTCTCCGCTCTGCCCGGCACCCAGCAGCTCATCTCAGCGGACCAAACCCAGATTCACACAAGTGACTATCCATCTAAACTTCTCTGCCTTCATATAGATTTTGTTGCACTATATCCTGCTGAAATATTACCAAATATTTCACAGTGAAAGATAATATTTTCTTTAGTTTAATATAGATATATGAATTTTTGGATGGGTAAAAACTTTTTAAAGCTAAATGGGGAAAAAAAAACTGACATTCTTTTAATAGGACCAAAAGCAGCACAAGAAAAACTGCAATGCTTGGTGGTCTTAGCGTACAGGTTAAATCTAACATCACAAACCTGGGAGTGATCAGGTCATTAAAACATCTTTTTTTCCATCTCAGAAATATTGCCAAAGTCAGACCTTTTTTTTTAACTCAGAAAGATGCTGAGATACTCATGCTTTTATTACAAGCCGTTTGGACTACTGTAATTCACTCTGCTGGATTACCCATAAAGTCTGTAAGAAAACTACAGCTACACAGAGAAAAAAATCATTAGAATTCTTTATTAATTAAGGTTAATTCCCGTAAACATTTGAGTTAACAGTTTGGGGAGGCTTAAATCAGGCTGGAGTCATCTTTGACATGCCAGGAAAAATGTTATCATATATGGAAACAATTGCCAAAAAACAGCCAATGACAATGTTCTCAGTTCAGTTATCAACTTTTCAAGATTTTTGACCAGCCAGACATCGACTGGTCATGCTGTATTTTAGGCACCGTAATATCTTATAATTTCCCAGGAATTTTCCTGGATAGAATGATGTAATTTGGTACTAATTAAAGGTAATGAGAAATTAATGTAAGACAGTGTACACGGTAAGACAGTACACCCACTTAATTTATTTGAGTTTGTAAGAAAAATCAAGAGATGATGTCATAGATGTCTGAAAAATGATCTCTACTCAAAGTCCATTTTCTAGCGTCACCGAGCTAGTAAATGGACTTTGAGTAGAGATCATTTTATCACTCATACTAATCCCAAAACCATGAATTAACTTTCAAGCTCAAGACACTATACTATAGTTCAATAAAAAACAGAGGAGATGGAGTCTATTAGCTTTTGTTTTTCAGATAAAACATTCTGAAAGAGCTGCTAAAATCTTAATGTAATAATGTCATCAGGGTTATCTCGCCCTGGATCTTGAGACTTAAAATGTTTTAACTGAAAGCCTGCATTACAAACTGCGTGTGGTTTGAAAGAAGTGGGCAGTATTGCGTTACAATATGGGAAACGTAGGATCCAGTGTTTTAGGAGCTTGACCCATGCTCGGGACTGTCAGGATATCTCGGTGATAAATCCCAGGAGTGTTCCTTAAATCTTTGTAAAAACTGACTGAGATCCATTGAAAACCAAGTAAATATTATTTTCTTATTGAAAATATATATTTGCGTATTTATTGAATTATAGACTTGCCTGTGCTTTACCACACCAAGAGTGACATTTCACATTTGCATGTGTTCTATGTAAGAGTTTTAATTAGTGTAAATTACACTTATAATTAATTAGAATTGAATAGTTGGAAGTGTGCTGCAGTGTACACGGTCTCCATTTCCCTTTTAATAGTAACAAATTACAGGAACCTTCCCAGTTACCTGGTCAGTTCCATTCTAGGAAATTAAAAGCTTTGGTTCAGTTTCCCTCAACACTTTATTCTGTCTGAACTTACTCTTCCAAGTGTGTCACTAGTTGATAATGTCAATACATGGTAGGGCTGCAAACCGGCAACAAAAGATAAACAAGTGTTGGTCTTTGGCTGCTACTTTACACAGTCTGGATTTAGGCCGATGTTTTGTAATTTTTAGCTTTTTCTAATTGCAAATTTATCCCTGCTGTTGCTGCTGTAAAAACACATTATGTGAACACTCTGAGTATTACTTGACTTTAGTAAGACTGGTATTGTTTTTAGTTGCAACCAGTAAATACAGTGATAACAGTCGTGTTTCTTTTCTATTTTCCCCGTAAGCAGCTGTTCCTTTGTGAGTAGACGGTCTGTAAACTTTAAGCTTTTTGCTGTCTTGAGCCTATTTTTCTGTTTATTTGACTGACCTGAGATAAGCGGCTAGATTCTCAGCACTTTGCACCTGTGTGAAGTCTGCATACTATTCCAGTCACATTGCAGCCACAAGCAAATTAGATTTTGCTGGTGCACAGTGAGTGTGTTTGTGCATCTTTCAGGCAAACACACCAAGGTTTACCCAGGTATTCTATTGTATATAGTAAGGGCCTGCCAAGCCTGAATCATCAATCTATAAAGTATCAAAAATAATGACAAATACCACAAATACGTTACCAGAGGCCAAAGTAATGTATTGAAAAGGTTTGCTTTATTTTACCATTAGTTAAAAAGCTCTATTAACAATATTTTTTTTCAACTAACAATGATGAAAAACAGCAAAAGCATGCAAATCATCACACTTGAGAAGCGTTAACCAGTGTTTTTGCTTATATTTGACAGAAAAGAAAGAGATTTATATTTGACAAGGGACCCCAGCTTCAAAAAGTTTACTAAAAAAACTAAATTAACTGAGATGATTAATGATTTATTGCCATCAGTTTATTTCCTTTTGGTCAAGTAATCCATTAAGCTACTAATATCAGTGCCTATGAGTTCACATTTATTAGTTTTACCACAAAGAATGTCATATCTGCTATGATAAGTAACCTATACTGTCAACAGATCACATCAGGCAAATTTCATACACTATACAAGCAAATATACAACAGTAACTTAGGTCGCTATTAGCAACCAGTAGGAATTGCAACATCTGCAGGGTTTGTTTCATCCTACACAAGTAGCACCACATGCCCTTAAAGCAACACTTGCTTGTAACTCACACAAAGAATAAAGTCGCATTTCCACAACAGAGAGAAGTTAGCCAAACATTTACAGCAGATATTCAACAGAAATATACAGTGGACAGGTAAAACATCATGCAAATAGTCATTTGTGTCAGGCGACTAGAAAAGTATGTTTTACACTCTAGAAATCTCAGACCTTTGAGTTAAAAACCTCAAATGAGGCGGATAGACCATGATGTCCCATCCCCAGGACATTCCATACATGTACCGTAATCTGTACTGTAATCGTTCCTGGTAGTTAATGGTGTTGGATGTTAAAGAAGTCCCAGGGCTCCTCTCAGTCTCCTCAGCCAGGGAAGCGCGGAGTGGACCTCTCCCTGTCGCAGCTGGTATCCACACCTAGCCATGCTGAAACACAGAACATGCTGCTGAAAATGTTGCTATTGACTGACACTGACAGGATGTAACCCTGAGGAAGCTACACTTCAGGTGACACACACACAGGTTCTCAGGGCTTTGAAATCCCCACAAGACAGCAGGACCTGATGGAGTATCACAGAGAGTTCTGAAAACGTGCGCTGAACAGCTCGCAGGGGTGTACACAGTCATTTTTAAGTCCTCTCTCACACAGGAAACAGTCCCACAGTCCTACAATGAATGACTTTAGCTGGTTCTCCAATCCATAAACTCTGTCGTTCGTGTCGTTCGACACGGTAGACCCGCTACAGTTTGCCTACCGCCCAAACAGATCAGTCGATGATGCGGTGGCCATGGTGCTTCACTCTATATTGGAACACTTGAACACACACAGAACATATGCACGCATGCTCTCTCTGGATTACAGCTTCAACACGATCTGACAATGAAGCTGAATGTGAAGCTGGCCGACCTTTGAGTACCAATACCCACCCAGAACTGGATTTTGGATTTCCTTATAGACAGACCACAGGTGGTGAAGATGGGAGAAAAGACCTCTGCTGAGCTCACAGTCAGCACAGGAACCCCTGCAGCCTCTCACCATCAAGGGGACTGAGGTGGAGCTAGCTGACAGTTACAAGTTTCTTGGCCTTCGCATAACAAAGAACCTGTGTTGGGCCACCAACCCGGTGTCAACAGTGAAGAAAGCACAGCAGCGGCCTTACTGCATCAGGCTGCTGAAGAAGGCCGGACTCAGACGTCAGCCCCTAAACCAGGCCTACAAAGGACTCATTGAAAGCGTTGTCACCAGCGGCATCACTGTGTGGTTTGGAAATACAACCCGAGCTCAGAGAAAATCACTTCGAGTCATCAAAACTGCAGAGAGAATCATCGGCTCTGACCTCCCCTCCATGGACACACTCTACACACAGCGCTGCAGGAAAAAAAGCATTTTTAGTGACCGACAACACCCAGCTCACTCTGTTCAGATGGAAGAACTCTGGATACAATCTCGGACACCACAGGCCAGTGAGCATCACCACTCACAAGGCACGCTTCCATAACAGCTTTTTTCCATCCACAATAAGTATAAGGCATTTATTTATTTCATTATTAATATTTATTATCAGTTTTCCTGTGCTGCTCTCTTTTTAACTGCCCCTCCTTTACCTGTCTTTTTTTTTATTAAGCAGACTCCATAAGCTATGCACAAGAATTCCAGTACACCTGTACTGCCCTGTACCTGTGCAAATGGCAATCAAATCCTCTCCTCTCAGCACATGGTAAAGGAAATCAATCAAAAGCTAATCAGGGTGAAAGGCACTCAGGCAAATTAGGTCTTCTGCAAACTTTAAAGACAATGTTGTGCATTGTTACTGTTTGTGTAAAGGGGAACACCAACAATTTTACAGCTTGAGTTTACTCATCATGAGGCGTACTACACAGTTTGTAAATATGGTTGTATACTGTCACGGCCTTAGAGAAGTGTAAGAAAGTACCCCAGATGATGTCATAAGGGTTATCTTGGCTTGAGCTAGAAGACAGCATATTTTTAACCGAAAGCCTGCTTCACAAACTGGGGAGTCAGTTTGAAGGAAATGAGCTTTTACCAGACAGGGAGAGTCTTAACCAAAAGATGCAATCATGTTGCATTATGGGATGTGTAGGATCCAGCGTTTTTGGAGCTTGATCCAAGCTGGGGACTAAAAGTCAGGATATCTCAGACCCTGCTGCATCAATTGAGACCATTCTTAGTTTAAATCTGTATCTTACAAGTTAGCCCCCTCTCCCCCAATCAGAGGACAATCTTTATTTATTATTTTACAATTATTGTTTAAAAAACTCATTTTTCATCTCCACTACTCTAATCCTAAAGCTAAACCTAGAAAATGAAAACAATTGAAATGTAATGCTTCAGTAATAATGGAGAAAAGAAGAACAGGCCACCACCAAAGTACATTCAAGTATGTTAATTATTTTAGTTGATTCCATCAGTATCACCAGCCCTAGTGGCATATGTCTTATGCTTATCAATGGTTTGTACAAATAATATTTCCACCATAGAGTGATGTTTTACAACAAGTTTAATCATTCTATTTGTAGGTTATTCTCCATGTTTGTGTTGAAAATAAATATTTTTCCAAGGAGGATGGTCATGGTAAACACCACTGGGTTTACACATTTTAAATCACCCATAAGCTAATTATTGGGAGATTTTCACAAGTGCTTACCAGTTTTTCTCGCATGCAGGCTGCTGTGGTCCTCAGTCTGGTGTGAATGTTTAGGCTTTGGCTTTATAACACTGGGGTAAATGTTTTCTTCATTAGCTTTGGCTGTAATAGGCCGACGGTGTTGGCGTGAATGGGCAAACAATTGTGCTATTTGTCTTGCCATGGCAGTTTTTTCTGGAACAGGTGGTGGAATTTTGCGTGGCCGAGTGGTCACCTTCACCTCCTCTTCATTCCCCTCGCTGAAGACATCGTCAGACTCATCTGAAAGGGTGACTGGGCGGAGTTTCACAGTGCAGAGCTCCTCAAGTTTCACCACAGGTAGAGTGGACGCCAGAGACCTGAGGAAGGCTGAGGACTCGGAGTGGTGACGACGGGATGGTTTGGGTTTGAGAGGGGGTTTGGTTTTAGGGGAGGGATCAGGATTAGGAGTGTTGTCTGATTGAGAGTTGGGAGCAGGACCAGATTTGGGGTCAGGAAAGATGACAGGGAGGGGAATCTGCAGAGACAGCCTGTTAGTGCGAGCCCGGGGGGACGTGGAGTGGGACTTGGGACGCAACTTCCAGCCTAGAGGGTCGTGGCCGGTGATGACAGATGTCTGGACAGGAGGAGGAGAGGAGCAAGAAGAAGTGGAGGATGAGGAAGAAGAGGATTTGGTGGGTGAGCCAAAGACCCCAATGGGGGGGCAGGAGTAGCGTTTGGCTGAAGAATGGGATGCTGTGTGAAGTCGGAGGAGGGATACTCCACGCTGAGGAGGCTGTGGTTCCTTCTTGTTCTTTTTCACAGTAATGACTGTGGGGGTCCCACACTTGCAAAAGTCGGCTGACCACCGCCGCTGATGAGAGCGGGGCGCAACATTAGAGATGGAGACTGTTGACACAGAGCGCTCTCTGGGCTCCTGGCTGTGTGTTGTGACATATCCTGGTCCTTGTCTGTTCTTGCAGTCTCCGTTCTGTGCCACGAGGCTCACATGATTAGCATTAGACCCTTTTTTATTCATCTGGCCACACTTAGCATAGCTATCATTGGCACGGGCTGGGCTAGGAGTGGAACATTTATTCATCTTGCTTGAAGGGGTGAAACCTCAGTGTTTGACAGGTCTGGTGAGCATAAAGAACCCTGTGAAGAGAATCATGTGGAAAGTGAGAGGACGGAGGGGGGTCAGTCTATTTCATTTCTCAAAAGAGGAACAGGAGACGCCCATAACAACTTCTCAAATCAAGTTTTGCATGTTTCACAATGTCTTTTCACAACAGAGATACTTGCTGCTATGATAACAACTGTCACTCGTGTGCATTTTTGAAAAGTTGTTATACAAATAAATGCTAAACTACTGTTTAGCTTCTAAAATGCTAAGCTATTGTAACAATAGCGCAAGTGGAGAAGAGTCATAAAGTCAGCAAACTGACTGTGTTCTTTATACAGCCATATAATAGCCTACACTTTGCTAACATTAGCTAGAATTAGTCAACATTAGTTTGTTTGATTGAACTACCACTGTATTGCACACGTCAATAAACATGCTAACTAAATAAGTAAACATGAAATTCTCTCAAAATAGTTTGTAACTTAAAATGTAGTAATTTAGTTAAAAACTGGAAAACCTCAGATCATTATACCCCAAAACAACAACAACAAAAAAGAACGCTGACATGTTTACAGTGTGAATACCTTTGTCTCTAAGATGTGAATGTAAAATGTAAAACATTGTTTACCTGCAGCGCTGTGTTGATCTCAGTTCTCGTCCAGTCTGGACTAATCTCTCCCTCTCATCTCTTTCTTAATATCACTATCTGTGTGTGTTTCCCCACCCAGCGACCCACCCCACATCTGACCACAGCTTCCTCAAACTAACGCCTAGAAATGTTCCCATTTCACACACTCACACACACACACACACACACACTCACTCTCACTTTCATAATAGCATGAAGTAAGAGCAGTATGGGAAAGTATATATTTGTTCATGAGAAACACATTTCACACAGTTTGAAGACATTTAAACTTGATGATAATGTACAAGTCCACGACCGACCATGACCTCACTGTTAACTATTTTACTATTTTTAGTAATAATCCACAGCTTCTTCAATGTAAATATAAGTATGGTTTTCTATTCTAATTAAAGGGTTAGTTCACCAAATCATAAAAGAACGTATTCTCCCACTTTCTTCAATTTTTGACCAAAGAAATTTGAAAGTGAGAACTGTCCACAGTGAGGTCTGAATAACAAGAACATTGTTTCTTAGAGGAAACTTTCAAAAGTAACCTTTCAATGCTTTGAGTTCCACATATGACATTCCATTGATTTCTGTTGTCTTTGCAGAATAGCAAAAGCATGTCATAATTAACCTCTCTGTGCTTCACAAACTCAGCTGCAGCTGCAGGGGAAATTTATTTTAGCCACGCTAGTGACTGCAATGTCCGTCTGTTGGTCAGTCCACCACTTTGGTCCACACTGAAATATCTCAACAACTATTGGATGGATTGCCATGAAATTTTGTGCAGACATTCATGGTCCCCAGAGGATGAATCATAATGACTTTGATGATTCCCTGACTTCTCCTCTAGTGCCACCATGAGGTTGACATTTGTGGTTTTGTATCTCTGAAACTATTGAATGGATTGTCATGAAATTTGGTACAGTCATTTGTGTTCCCCTCAGGATGAACTGCACTCCCTTTTGTGATCCCCTGACTAGCGCCATCAGAGTTCAAAAGTAAAATTTGTCAAATACTTTGGTTTATGACCAAATACCTGCAAAACTAATTGACATTCTCATTAGCCTCAGCTGTACTTTGGTGGTAAACATTATACCTGCTAAACACAAGCATGCTTTGAGCTAGCTGCTAGCATGGATGTAGACTGTTAGTCTTGTTACTACAAAGGCAACCTGCAAGTAGAATGTAACTGCATTTTCAATTTGGAGATTGTTAATATGCAGTGCAGTTATGTTTGTTCTCAATGATAAATATGTGGCATGCCACTATGTGTAGGGACATTTCTGACTCTTGGTGGTGCTGTCCCTCATAGCACTGCATCAATTTTCCATAGGTAGGCCAAAGGTGGTTTAAATTTACAAAATGGTTGTGGGTTGTCATTTTATTATACAGTTTATACTTTCACATTTCTATCTAAAAATTAATACCAACTTGGTCATACAGTCTACCTTCATGACATTATTGTCATGATATTTCTTGATAACTTCTTGTTGAAACTTATTAACCAGCGGGTGCAAGATTTATTTTTTTGTCTACTGGGGAATTTTGTGATTATATTGGTACTACTGATTTAGACTTTTCACTTATCTATTTTGAAGAAACCCACAAAGTTCAGAAAGCTGTAGCAACTATGCAAACTAGGATGTGACATTATCTGGTGACTGCTGCTGACACTGTCTATAATTGGTTTGATAGAACTTTTTTTCTTGGCATAGGTTGCACTCTTCTCACATTTTGAAGTTGTTTGGATCTTCTGTGGCAGCTAAAAATAAGCATCCAGCAGACTGATCACGTGATTCTGCAGTAGCCTCTTTATAAGCCCACGGCCAGGACATTCAGGCTCCCTCTGTACAAAATGCAGCGGTTGTACACAAAGTCAAAGTGTCAACCGAAAGCTGTACCAAAGCTTTAAATATGACTTCCTCTCACAAGCTATCACATGTAGATCAACACATACACACGTCCTCCTCCCATGCTCACACATACTGTATGATGTCTAACGCTGTGTCGACAGCGAGTCCTTTGAAGTTTGATCACTTTCAGCTCAGACGCCGCGTTCCGTCTCTCACTTCCTTGTAATCCACCCACAGGCCGCGGAGATCTTTCAAGGCTGTGTGAGTAATTGGCAGGTCTGCATGTTGTCAAGAGTCCGGGCTGCTAGGTGCAGGCTCTGTACATTAATCTCTGTGTAATGATGTGATGTAAACCCCCGGGAAGCGAGGGCCGAATGCTGTAAACCTGTAGACGAGGGAGGGATTACCGCACAGAGAGAGGAGATGGACGGAGGCAGGAGGAAATGTGTGTGTACTGTACAGTATGTGTGTGAGTGTGAGAGAGACCTGACCTTTCTCTCACCGTTTAATTCGATGGCAATGAAATATATTTACCTCTGCTCCCAGCCAGTCAGAAGCGATCCATATGAGCTTATTGATGCTTGAAATGTAACAGCAGCTCTCTGCCCAGCTGGCCATCTCTACTTATGTTCTGTTTGGGGTTATATTTCTTATGTATAGCACATCACTGTTAAAACCCATGCTGGGAACTTTTCAGTTCAGTTTAGAAAATTAGAAAATTGCTGTAAAAGATGTGTCTAAAGAAGGAAGGAAAATTAGTTTATAATGGAAAGAATATGTGTTCCAAAGTAACGTTTCAGAAATCAGGTGGGGATAATGTCTAAAAAGCAGGTGGAGGATTTCATAATGTATTTTTTATTTTTTTTTGCAGAAGTTGACAGAGAGATTTGCTTACAATGGGTAAGCACAGAAAGCGGCTCAGCAGAGATTTACAGTACAGCTCTGTGGAAAATGGAGAGATTTGAAGCCTGATCCCCTCAGGTTTGCCAGCAAAATGATCAAAGAAACCCTTCAGATTTTTTGAGGAAGGATTCAGAGATCCAAGTATAACAGCTAGTCACACACTTAGGGTTTGGAGGATTCCTGGAAGTATAAAATGTCACAAATTTTGCTTAATTCTACACTGAAAAACACAAGGAGCAAATGGAAGTAATGACAGCATCCACATTATTCCATCACTGCTACCTGCATCAGTTTGTGAAATCAGGGGCCTGAATGTCTTTTTAAGATATCAGAACCTGTATTTATTGTTAGTTTAGTTTGGTCGCTAATGGGACAATAAGCTCACACAGTGTATTTAAAACACCTATTTGTACCATCGACTCCTGTCTCATAATTGTCCCCAAACCATTCCTCTCTTGTGGAGCAGTTTATACTCCTCAACAGAGGATGGTTATATAAAAGTGGATGTTGCAACACAGCTAATAAGCTACGATTAGGGTCCTCCATTTTGAGAGAGACATCTTGCTACTGGTGAGCGACGCAAATTAGCGGGTCAAAGTTGAAACAGTTTCGTCCCCGCGAGCAAATCCACTGATTGCGGCGATTCCATTGGAACAAATTGCTGTCACCGCGAATTTTCGCTATTTGATGCTGATGTGACCAGGCCTTAAGATGAACCTTTAAAAGCAGCTCTGAAGTTATCACATAAATAATCACATTTTACTCTGTGATATGTTATTCTGCAAAAACAAAATATTTCCTTGTTTTAATGTGCCAAAATGTCATATTGAGAAGTTTGTTAAATGCCTGAGACTGACCTGAGATTTCTGCATCTCTTCTGGTAAAGTATTTCGTGTGGAGGTCACTGCAGTCCATTCTCCTTATGTCATAACGGCGTAACCTTCCTGTTCTCTCTCTGTGCCAGTAGAGGTGTTTCGACACAACCTTGAACTGCTCTTAAACGCTGACTTGACTGTTGCATAAGCTCTCCATTTCATTATACCTTTCCCCATCTTCCTCTCACTCTTATCCAGGCTTAATAGCAGAATCTCAGAAAAGCTAACTGTCCTTCACGATATCCTGTGAACAAAAAATTGGGCTGGCTGGAAAATTAATACAAATCCTGTGATCTTCTGTGGCTCATTATTTAGTATATTCACTCTTACAGTTAATTTTACTGGAAAAAACTAAGAACTTATCAGGATTCTAAATGTGTAACGGTTGAAGGTAAGATTGGATTTAGATTTAATTACATACAGAGAGGCACTCATAGTATGTGCTCACAGAATGGGACAGTAATTACCATAACTGAAATGATTTCCATAATCATCTGGGCTAATTAGAAACAGGAAGGTAGGGCAGCTACTCCACTTTAATGTCAATTATTGTAGCCTGCATTAATAATCCTATTTAACTATTAACACATGGTCATCATCACAAGACACATTGTTAAGCCACATGTACACACTGTATGTTGTGGGGGACTGGAGCTAAATAAATAAATAAAGAGTAAATCCTGTCTCTGGTTGAAACCAGAATGTGTTTTTTCACATGAACCCATCCCGCGTTAAGCAGATGCTAATTTTAATGAATTTAATTGTCTGTATTACTGTGGAGAGTTTTAGTGTTCCATGTTAGAGGCTTTTAAAGTTGTAGTCTGGAAGAATTAATTTTGTAATTTGGCAGGATAATGGTCAACTTTAAATACATCTCACAAGTTGGCGGGGGTGTGTTGTTTAAAAGGTACCGACAATAAATGAAATACAATCCAGGAAGTCCATTTGGATTAACAGATAATGAGTTTAAAGGCTTATCACAACAGTTTGTAATACTCAGAATTTTACAGTTCTTTCATGGCAGCAGGAATTTGACCTTTTGTCAGGATGATTGCGAGGTAACCCGTTGAAATACAGTGTTCACGTTACAAAGGTATCTCCTGCACTTGCATGTATTGGCCAACGCAGTGCCTTGCCGGATGACATCGTGCTGCATTGAGGCTAAAATCGGTCTGAACGCAGCCTAAAGATGCAGTCTCCTGGCGAAATTTACTAGTGTGGTGTGGCAAAAAGCAGGCAGGACAGGAAGTGGTGTGGGCACGGTTGTAAGCAATAATATGTCCTGAATGAGAGGTCAATCCACCCCCCCTCCCTCAAACTGGCTGGACATTGGAGAGCTGCACAGTTTGACATGTCAAAAATGGAATAAATGTGTTTTTTATATTGTAAAGAGATAAGCACTGAGCAGAAAATGTTACAGTTGAAAAATAAACTTGTCAGTGCTCCCTGGTGGACAAACAATGTAACAGTGACAGTTTCTATAGCAACTCAAACATATCTTTGGCATGTTCATGCTGCAAATTCTTGTTGCTTATCGTTGGACATAAATGCAGATATTAAAATATCTGTATAAGCTAATATCAGCCAACAATATCAGCCTGCTGACACATCAGTCAGGCTCTAAATAAATGTTACTAATGATTTTGATAAGCAGCTCATCGTGCAACAAGTGTTGTTTAGGCGTAAAATCTGTCCATGACAACCTCCCAGAAATGTCACATCGTTCCCACATACACACAGAGCCCATCATGATTGCATTAACTTCAGTGTACTGAAATATTGCCAAGTACATTTATTAGATTTTTATTTGTGTGGATGAAATTATGAAATATTACCTGAGAGTAAAGAATGACTTCTCCAATGCTAATCAGATCTGGAAGGACTGCAACCATTTCTCTCTCTCTCTTTATTTTTTTAGCTACATTCATCATCTAAAGTCGATTTCGTAGCTGCTCAGTGACATCACTGGTCATCGGCCATTTCAAAAGTTTGTATAAAGGTTGCCTGAAAGTGGGATGGAAACACACTTGGTCTCAGCTTTTGTTTCCATGTGTGCTGCACGTATATAGTGAACTAACGATGAGATCTCTGAGGAAAGTGCATGTGAGTAGAGTATCAGAGTATCAAAGATCCCCAGAGACACTTAAGTGCTTTTTAACCAAGCTAGGTAACAGGGAGCCAAGAGACCACTGGCCTGTAATTGGAAGAAGATGGATAGATAGATATGCAGGAGGAGAGTAGAAGGGTGAAGAGGGGATCTGGAGGGAGGACAAGATGAACTGCAGCCAGTGAACAATAAATTAATCTTTTGTCTTTCTCTTTTTCTCCTTCTCTGTGGATCCATCTGTCTCCTCTGTCACCATCTATCTCCAATCCCTCCCTGCTATCATGCCTATCTTCT
This sequence comes from Siniperca chuatsi, assembly GCF_020085105.1. NCBI lineage: Eukaryota > Metazoa > Chordata > Actinopteri > Centrarchiformes > Sinipercidae > Siniperca > Siniperca chuatsi. The sequence continues at coordinate 19,063,643 of NC_058061.1, forward strand.
CTGTATTCTCTTTTTCCCCCGTCTTTCCTTTCCCGTTTTGGATTTCTTCACCGCTCTGTGCTCTCTTTCCGTCTCCAGGCATGGTTGACAGAGATCCATGAGTACGCCCAGCAGGACGTGGTCGTCATGCTGCTGGGCAACAAGGTGAGACCTTGTTGCCAACACTGGGAGATGGATGGACAGATGGACTCATAGAGGGAGGGAAGGAGGGATCATGGAGGGAGGTATGGCGGGAGCTGGAGTGTAAGGACAGATTTATGGATGTGTCTGGAAGCAGGGAAAGAGTAGTTGATATCAAGTATTGCAGACTGGATTTTCAAATGTCACAAAATGTCTTGGGAGTGGTTACTGGTCATTTCAACAAATAGGTCATTATGTTGATAAAGTGACTATAAACTTTGATTATTTAAGCTCAACTAATCAATATTTGACATTTTATGTTAACAATTTATCAAATGACAATGTGTAATGTGTTGCTTCTAGAAGAAGAGTCTATGTTGCTCTTGTATTCATAAATTCAGAAGGAATCCAGAAAGCCAGCTCCAAATAATGCTCTTGTTGCTCTGCTGAATGTGTAAATAGGTAAACTGTTTGCTGGCACGTTAGCCATAGCAGCTTTGCAAGGCCATAAAATGTCAAATGTTATATTTTTAGCTTCTTGTGGAGCGTTGCCTCCAAGTGAACAAAAAAAGCAGCTTAAGCTAAATTTAGTCGCTCCATTTTTATGACAAGACATCTTGGAAAATATCTTATTTAATATGTCCAAATCCTCCGCTTGGATTTATTTGATTTATTTTTTCACAAGAGTTGGTCATGAACCCAGAAACCAAAATTTGCAAAGAATGTTAAAGCGGCTGGTAAAACCACGAAAAATAACTTGCAGGTTGATTTATTCCGTAAGAGAGGAAAATGTGATAGTGATGTGCATGTATATGTCAAACACGGGCAACAGAATGAATTCCGTCGTTGGCATTAACCACTCTCCGGACACTGTGCGACAGGCCTCGGGATGTGAGCCACAGTTTCTAACATGACCTCGTGTGTCCAATGTGATCTAGGCTGACTCAACACATGACAGGGTGGTGAAGCGAGAAGAGGGAGAGAAACTGGCAAAGGTGAGCTTCATAACACACACACACACACACACACACACACACACACACACACGTGCGCAATTTGACACATGTAACAAGCATAATGCTGTACTTCATCTGCTCACACAGGGACGTGGACCCTAAAACTCCCCCCATGTGTCTTGAGCTTATGGAGTATGTGTAATTATGTATTCATGGAGGCACATAATGTTATTATTGTTTGGAATAAATGACGGGGGGCTTGCTAACTTAATTTTCCGGGCCGTTCCGCTCAGATAAGCTCTGAGATGCATGTTAGAGTAAATACGAACACAAGTGGCAGAGAATAGCATAGCAGAAGCACTGCAGCTGTCAAGTTAGAGACACACAAAGCAGGAATAATGACATGTGTATACACACACACACACACACACACAGAATGAATTACTATACCTTGGGAGCATCTTTCATCGACTACATACTGTGTTCTTTTTCTTTGTTATAAATTATGACAAAGAGGGGAGAAAATTAGTTTTTGAAAGCCAGAAATCATAAACCTCATCTTTCTGTCAGCATCAGGGCATTTTGTCCTCATAAGAAAAGAGATACAAGAGTGCCAAGTCCACACACACACACACACACTAGTAACAGATGTTTCTCTGTTTTCTCTGTGCAGGAGTTTGGGGTGCCCTTCATGGAGACGAGTGCTAAATCTGGACTGAACGTGGAGCTGGCCTTCACTGCAGTGGCCAAGTGAGTCACACACACAACACCACAGTATGAAGAGCACAGCAATGTAACTTTAACTTAAATGAACACAGAGGTTTTGAGAGTTTGCGTGGGCCGTCATTAAGTGATGAGAACTGGAACATATCTCTGGTGTTCAATGAACTTGAATAATGAATAAAAAAACATTATGTTAAAGCAAGAGTACATAACTTTTCAGGGAAGCAGTTACACAACCTTCCTCTTATAATTTTTTAAGCATTAAAGCACACCCTTTCTCAGTTCAATACACGCACAAGTTGGCTAATGTAAGCCAATGTTAGGAAACTCTAGTTAGATATCACTGTGTAACTAACATTCCTGAGTCAGTTTGACAGTTCTCTACTTCTGCTACTGTTACACTTTTAGAATGTCACAGATATACTTTTATGATAAAACCACTGAAATGTTTAACATGAAGTAATCACACCATACCTCACCAGAGTCTGTTTCATGCTCGTGCTTTTAGTGTTAGGATTATCTCATGGTAGTTAGCTACAGCTGATCAAATCTGACAGCGACAGTCGTCATTTCAGCAGACAAAATCGATCGCCATCTGCTCGAAATGCGAGTCGTGCTTTTGTTTACTTCTGTGTGAAATCGAAGACCCATTGTTTTAAAAGTTTCTGCACTTTGAGAGTGGAAAATCTGCCACCATTATTACTTTAAACTGCATATGTGCCGTGCTAGAATGGAAAACTCGACAGGTGTAGCAACAGTAACTGGGTAGTGGGGCTTAGCGAAGGGTCAATTGCCACCTGTGGCTGCTGGTTAATATAGATAAGATAGTTTTGAGTAGGTACATAAACACAAGCATGACTTAATTTGTTTCGCTTTTCTAGAACTTCTCTCATTTCAGAGAGTAGCTCAACACACAGTTTTATGAAAGAATATCTTAAAATGAATGGCTGCACTAGAGATGATGTGGTGAAAAGTACTTTTTAATGAACAGAGACTATAAAGATGAACGTCCAACAACCAGAAGGCAACACATCACTCAGATGTGTCCATGAGCAGCAGTATGTACAGTATGTAAGGCATGTTGAGTCAAACTAGACACCCAACTCCTTATAGACCTGTTGCGTGTTACAGCTGCTCTAGGTGAGAACATCAGTGGAATGCCTTAAACTGTTAAAGAAAGGATTAGACCTTCTGTCTGGCATCATATATCTTGTGGAAAATATCCAGCTGAGCTATCAACTCATAAACACAGAATACAGAACAATGGCCTTATCAGCTGCACTGTAGAGGTCTGATGAGCTGAACTACTGCTGGAGTGTTGCTCTAACGCTGAGACACATAG